>NC_133516.1:32072500-32697500 GCF_049354715.1 Callithrix jacchus
AAACCAAAATAGAGTCAATGACGCTAAATGCCATGTAATTAAGCTGAAACTTTAAGGAAGCAGATATATCCCAAAACAGATGAGAGTTTTTTTCTAAAAACCAGAAATTCTAATCTACCTGTATTAGTGTAATTAGGACGCTCCCTCTGCTTTAACCCTTAAGTAATCTGATGTTAACCAATAATTTTTTTTTTATTCTATTTCCTTGTTCCCACCTTATAAACTTTCCCTACTTTTCTGCTCCTGCCTGGTGGGAGCTCCCACTCTGTTTTATAGAATGGAGGCTGCCCCAAATATATATACATTTTAAATAGAGACAAGGTCTTGCTATGTTGGCCAGGCTGGTTTCAAACTACTAGGCTCAAGCAATTCTTCTGCCTCAGCTTCCCAAAGTGCTGGAATTACAGGCATTAGCCACCATACCTGGCCTGTCCCAATTCTTGAGTGTCAAATAAAAACCAATTCGATTAGTAACTAAATTTGTTGTAATTTTGACTTCTGTCTACCGCCATACCACCCTGAACGTGCTTGATATCATCTGTTGTAATTTGACTTTGGACAATTCCAATTTTATTGAGTATCTTCTAAGTGCCAGGCACTGTCTCCAGTGCTAGAGGTTCCCAGGGTGGGGAAACAAAACAGATAGACTCACACTCTCTGGTATGTCCTAGTGATAACCTAGTGTGTGGTGGCTCACGCCTGTAATCCCAGCACTTTGGGAGACTGAGGCGGGTGGATCACGAGATCAGGAATTCGAGACCATCCTGACCGAAACGATGAAACCCTGTCTCTACTAAAAATACACACACACAAAAATTAGCTGGTCGTGGGATTCACGTCTGTAATCCCAGCTACTCAGGAGGCTCAGGCAAGAGAATTGCTTGAACCTGGGAGGCAGAGGTTGTGGAGAGCCAAGATCGCACCACTGCACTCCAGCCTGGTGACAGAGCGAGACTCCATCTCAAAAAAAAAGAAAAGAAATTACACATAATCTCACACATAATTAGATAGTGGGCTAAGTAGGGGTCTAGTGCATGGACACTCTGCCCATTCCAGAAGCTAAGACAGAATGAGCAAGACTGAGGTAGGTCAAGTGGGTAAAGAAAGCTGCAGATGGGCCAGGTGAGGTGGTTTATGCCTATAATCCCAGCACTTTAGGAGACTGAGGTGAGAGGGTTGCTTGAGCCCTGGGAGGTCAAAGCTGCAGTGGAGTGGTGATTGCACCACTGCAATCCAGCCAGGGTAACAGAGGGAGACCCTGTCTCGTAAAAAGAAAAAAAAGAAAGACAGCTATGGGTCAAGGGTCAGCATGTGGGAAGCCTTGAGGGGAGCCAGCAGATGCCTGGCATGTTTATAGAAACTTAAAGAGGGACCATGTGGCTGGAGTTATGCGCAAAGAAAAGCTGGAGGAAAGAGGTTGAGGTAAGTATTGAAAGAAGTGGAAGTGGAGAGGTATGGGGAGAAGTGGAGGGTGAAGAAGCAGGAGAAGGTAAGTAAAGTGGAGGCGATAGGACCAGGAGGCTGATCAGGGGGAAGGTGAGGGATTTTTATCCTCCAGCAGCTGGAAGTTGGGAAGAACACTGAGCAGGGCAGGATCACAGATCGATTTGGGTTTGAAAGTTAGCTCTGGCTGCTGCCACAGTGGACTGGATAAGCAGTGTGCTGCACACAAAGTCTCCAGCTGAGGACAGGGCCCTGTAGTCCCTCCTTTCTGCACACCACTATTCTTCGGAGGGAGAAGGTATTCAGACGACCAAGGCCCAAGAAGAAAAGAGGGGAGTGCAGGGTAGAGGCTGGCACCTCGGGCGGATAGGAGGCAGGGGGACCTCGGCCCTTGAGGAGGCTGAGAACAGCAGCAGCTGTTGCTGCTGGCAAGGAAGCGGATAGGCAGCCCATGTCTGTGGTGGCCAGTGGGTGCCAGGGTATCCAGGATTTAAAGCCAAGGACATCTGAAAGGGTGGGCAGCAGAGCCAGCAAGACAAGGGAGAAGGAGGTCCTGGCAGTTCAGCCAGGGACAGTGTCCCACCCTGATCCAGCTGTCTGGGAACAGCTGCAGGAAGAGGGAGGGAGGAGGCCTAGCAGCAGCAGGTGAGGAAGCTCTCTAGTTGCATGAGCATGGGAAAGGAGAGCTGGTGCCAGTGGGAGGGAATTGAGGGAGGGGACCCAGGAAACAGGGATAGAAGCATGTCCATACCAAAGGGACTGCCTGGTTCTCATGAATACAAATGCTGCTGGAATTCTTCAGGGAAAGAATGTATGGGTGGGCGATTGGAGTGGGGAGGGAACCAAGTACTCTCCTCTTCCTTCCAGAGGTTTCCCCAAAGGCCATCCTCCTAGGCTGCTTGCTCCCTCTCAGACCCCTCCCATCACCTCATTCCCAGATTGAATTTTCCTCTTTCCCCACACTCCTCTTTTCTTATCCACTTCTGTGGTTTGATCCTACTCCTAGGAAGAAAAGCAAACAGAAGAAGCCTGGGTGTAGTGGCTCATGCCTATAATCCCAGCACTCTGGGAGGCCAAGGCAGGAGGATCACCTGAGGTCAGAGTTCAAGACCAGCCTGGCTAACATGGCAAAACCCTGTCTCTACTAAAAATACAAAAATTAGCTTGTGTGGTGGTGCACAGCTGTAATCCCAGCTACTTGGGAGGTTGAGGCAGGAGAATAACTTAAACCCAGGAAGTGGAGAGACTGTGCCAGTGTACTCCAACCTGGGTGACAGAGTGAGACTCCGTCTAAAAATGAAAAGAAAAAAAGAAAAGCAATGGCCGGGTGCGGTGGCTCAAGCCTGTAATCCCAGCACTTTGGGAGGCCGAGGTGGGTGGATCACGAGGTCAAGAGATCGAGACTATCCTGGTCAACATGGTGAAACCCCGTCTCTACTAAAAACATAAAAAATTAGCTGGACATGGTGGTGCGTGCCTGTAATCCCAGCTACTCAGGAGGCTGAGGCAGGAGAATTGCCTGAACCCAGGAGGCGGAAGTTGTGGTGAGCCGAGATCGCGCCATTGCACTCCAGCCTGGGTAACAAGAGCGAAACTCTGTCTCAAAAAAAAAAAAAAAGAATGAAAAGCAAACAGAACCTAGGATTCTTAAGGGCCCTTTGGAAAGCTCTGGTCCACAAGGATGGAAGAATACAGAGAGAGGTCTTTGCCCAAGGCCCTACAGGCCCCACAGTCAGTCAGAGGCAGGGACCAGAGCACCTGCTTGTATACACCCAGCCTTGGGGCCCTGACCCTGGGTAAGACCTTGACTGTAAGAGCAAGTGGGCCTGGGTACCCCTGGGCTCTGCCTCCTGTGAGGTGAGGGCTCTTACTAGAAACAAGTCAGTTCCCAGTGGTTGTAGGTGTCCTGAGGAGGCCTGGGATTTCCCACTTCTCTGCCGCCCAGGGCCTCAGTGCTGCTGACCTTGAACTAATCGCTGAGAGCCCCAGGCAGCAGAGTAAGTACAGGGGGGTTTTGGGTAGAGGGAGAGTAGGGGGTCAGCTGAGGCCAGGCTTTCTCCCTGGGATTTCCCCAAAGTAGGAGGAGCAGCTGCTGGGCCCTGGAGCAGCCTTCCTCACACTTAAATGTTTTCACCTTTACATTGTATCAGCTGCTACATTCTTTTTTTTTTTTTTTTGAGAGGGAGTTTTGCTCTTGTTACCCAGACTGGAGTGCAATGGCACGATCTCGGCTCACCGCAACCTCCGCCTCCTAGGTTCAAGCAATTCTCCTGCCTCAGTCTCCCGAGTAGCTGGGACTACAGGCAGGCACCACCATGCCCAGCTAATTTTTTGCATTTTTAGTAGAGACGGGGTTTCACCTTGTTGACCAGGATGGTCTTGATCTCTTGACCATGTGATCCACCCATCCCGGCCTCCCAAAGTGCTGGGATTACAGGCTTGAGCCACCGTGCCCAGCGAGCTGCTACATTCTTTTAAGTATCCCAGGGCACAGAGATGATGAAATATTTCTTTTAATCTTTTCTGGAAAAACCCTCCACACACTATGAATGGTGTGTGGCACTGGGGACACGTCAGTGCCTCTGCAGAGAGCCACTACCATGCTCATAGCCAGTCAGACCCACCCTTGAAGGCCCACAGCCTGGACTTCAAGCTGGGGTCTCTCTCTTTCTTACCTCAAGGGCCAGTCCTGAGCTCAGCCCCCAATACCTTCCTAGTTGCTGGGGTCCCTTGCCAGGTCCAGCACAGTTAACTCATCTGGTGGACATAGACATTTTCCTGAGGGTCACGCCTATTTGCAGGAGACCCCAGCCAGAACTTCTGTCCAGCTTGGTTAAGTGACAGCTGCTGGGGGGACGTTTCAGGGTCACCGGCCCAGAGCATCCCAGAGATGGATGGGACAGCTGACTGGGGCTTTGTGCCTACCAGGTTACCCTGCACCTGTCCTGAGGGCCTCCTGCACGCTGGTGTCAGGCAGTAGCTCAGGGGGAGGCAGGTGGGGGGTTGCCCTGGAATCCATCTTAGGGCAGGACCTTCTGCCTCTGTTCCCTGCTCCCCACCTGCCCCCTTCTCTCCACTCTTTCCTTTCTCCCCATCTCTGCCATTGGCCGTCTCCATGGGTTTCCTTTTCCGAGGTAGTTGACGCTGGGCCCTCTCTGATGGGCCATGCTGGGTCTGCCCTGAAGACCTTACATACAAAGTACACCAGGAGTTATCCAGGCCCTATGGAACCCTTCCTCCACCAAGTCCCTTCCCCTTAGACCTTTCTCTCCTGGGGCTGGAAAGAGGGGAGTGGCCTCTCTGCATTCCGGGGAAGCTGGAGGTAGGGAAAGTGAGACATTTTCTCTCTAAATGCTTGTTCTGATTTGACTTCCTTGGGGCCTGTTGTCTCTCCTTCACATGACCCCCATCTCTGCCTCAATTCTGCCTGATCTCTCCTCCCCGACCCCCCTCTGTGCTCCCTCATTTCTTTCTCCACCTATAGGGGAAGGAAGGACTGTAGGCCTGGGGCTCAGCTGCTGTTCCCTCACCCCTCACCCAACTGCATTCCTTCCTGGAGGCCTGAGGGCACTGCCTGCCCTGGCCCTCTCACCCGCCTTCTTCTCCTTCTCCTCCTTGCTTCCATCTTTCAGTTTATACCCCTTGCTCCTGGGATCCTACATTTCTGACAAAGCCCAGTCTGGTTAAATCTAGTGCTGACACTGGGTGTGGTGGCTCACACCTATAATCCCAGAACTTTGGGAGACCAAGGCGGGCAGATCAGGAGGTCAGGAGTTCGAGACCAGCCTGACTAACATGGTGAAACACCCCCACTCTACTAAAAACATAAGAATTAGCTGGGTATGGTGGCATGTGCCTGTAATCCCAGCTACTCAGGAGGCTGAGGCAGGAGAACGGCTTGAACCCAGGAAGCAGAGGTTGCAGTGAGCCGAGATCATGCCACTGCACTCCAGCCTGGGTGGCAGAGCGAGACTCTGTATCAAAAAAAAAAAAAAAGCCTGGGTGCGGTGGCTCAGGCCTGTAATCCCAGCACTTTGCGGGGCCGAGGCAGGCAGATCACCTGAGGTTGGGAGTTTAAGACTAGCCTGACCAACATGAAGAAGTAACCCCGTCTCTACTAAAAAAAAAAAATTAGTTGGGCATCGTGGTGGGCACCTGTAATCCCAGCTACTCGGGAGGCTGAGGCAGGAGAATCGCTTGAACCCAGGAGACGGAGGTTGCAGTAAGCTTGCAGTGAGCTGAGATTGCGCATTGTACTCCAGCCTGGGGAACGAGTGAAATTCCATATTAAAAAAATTAGCCAAGCGTGGTGTCGCATGCCTGTAATCCCAGCTCCTCAGGAGGCTGAGGCAGGAGAATCACTTGAACCTGGAGGGCAGAGGTTGCAGTGAGCCATTGCACTCCAGCCTGGGCAACAAGAACGAAACTCCATCTCAAAAAAATAAGAAAAATCTAATGCTGTTCTCCCATCTGTTGCTCTCTCCTTTATTCCCACTCCATTTACTGCTCAGGCCTTGGCGATCTCCAGGGTCTTTGAGGCCTACCCTGCCCACTTTCTCTTAAGCTTTCACTGTGTGGCCTTTATCTTGGCTTCTGCCACTTATTCTCCAGAAAACCTAGGGCTTCCTCCTTCACCTCCTACAGGCTCTGCCTTTAAAGAGTGGATTTATCTTATATTCTGCACCACACAGTACACCCTGGTTCCCTACTTCCCTCTCATCCCATTTGTAACTACCTGATTAGTACATTTGTATTTACTAATTTTATTTACTGTTTATATTATTTGTCTAGAATTTGGGCTCTACCAGGGCAGGGCTTGTCCCTTTTATTTCTTGCTGTGTTCTCAGCATAAAATAGACTCAGTAGGGGCTGGGCACATATCCCAGCACTTTGGGAGGCTGAGGTGGGCGTATCACGAGGACAGGAGATGGAGACCATACTGGTTAACACAGTGAAACCCCATCTCAAAATAATAATAATAATAAATTCAGTACTTTGGGAGGCCAAGGCAGATGGATCATGAGGTCAAGAGATTAAGACCATCCTGGCCATCACGGTGAAACCCCATCTTTACTAAAAATACAAAAATTAGCCGGATGTTTGGCGCGTGCCTGTAGTCCCAGATACTCAGGAGGCTGAGGTGGATGAATCGCTTGAACCTGGGAGGCGGAGGCTGCAGTGAGTCAAGACTACGCCACTGCACTCCAGCCTGGCGACAGAGCAAGACTCTGTCTCAAAAAAATAAGTAAAAATAAATAAATAAATAAATTCAGTAAATATCTGTGGATTGAACAAGGAGGCATGGATGAATGTTTCACCCTGGCCCTGACTCAGTTGCATAATCTGGTCTTCTGTCACTTTCAGTAAGCAGGCAGGACCGCAGTCCACATATGAGGTCACTTGATGATGAGGTGACCAAGGGGCTTAGAGAGGGCAACTAGCTTTTGTAAAGTCATACAGTGAACTTGGCTGTAGGTCTCAGCAGGGGCTTGTTCTTTATTTTTTTTAAAGATGGGGTTTCACCATGATGGCCAGGCTGGTCTTGAACTCTTGACCTCAGGTGATCCACCCACCTCGGCCTCCCAAAATGTTAGGATTACAGGTGTGAGCCACCACGCCCGGCTATTCTTTTCTTTCTTTTTTTTTTTAGACAGAGTCCTGCTCTGTTGCCAGGCTGAAGTGCAGTGGCATGATCTCGGCTCACTGCAACCTCCGTCTCCCGGGTTCAAGGGATTCCCCTGCCTCAGCCTCCTGAGTAGCTGGGACTAAAGGCACACGCCACCATGCCCAGCTAATTTTTTGTATGTTAGTAGAGACAGGGTTTCACCATGACCAGGATGGTCTCAATCTCCTGACCTTGTGATTCGCCTACCTCGGCCTCCCAAAGTGCTGAAATTATAGACATGAGCCACCACGCATGGCCTTTTTTTTTTTTTTTTTTGATATGGGGTCTCGCTATGTTGCCCAGGCTGGAGTACAGTGGCTATTCGCAGGTGCGATCCCACTACTGATCAGCACGGGGGTTTTGGCCTGCTCCATTTCTGACCTGGGCTGGTTCACCCCTCCTTAGGCAATGTGGTGGTCCCCCGTTCCTGGGAGGTCACCATATTGATGCCGAACTTAGTGTGGACACCCAATCGACATAGAGCACTATAGTCCAGAACTCCTGGGCTCAAGCGATCCTGCCACCTTAGACTCCCGAGTAGCTGGGACTACAGACACGTGCCACTGTGACCAGCCTTTTTTTTTTTTTTAAGACAGAGTCTTGCTCTGTGGCCCAGGCTAGAGTGCAGTGGTGCAACCTTGGCTCACTGCAACTTCTGCCTCCTGGGCTCAAGCAATTCTCCTGCCTCAGCCTCCCAAGTAGCTGGGATTATAGGTGCAGCACCTGCCACGACACCTGGCTAATTTTTGTAGTTTTAGTAGAGACAGGGTTTCAGTCATGTTGGCCAGGCTGGTTTTGAACTCCTGATCTCAAGTGATCTGCTTACCTTGACCTCCTAAAGTGCCGGGATTACACGCGTGAGCCTCTGTGCCTGACCTCAGCAGGGGCTTATTCTTTACGTGGACACACTGGGGAATGTGACTGATTAGCTAACATTCGTCTTTTATTCCTTTATTAGTTCACTTCAAGATGGCCAGAGGACCGCTCTCATTTATCCCAGAAATGTTGAGGATTCCCTAGACTAGAGGTAGGGCTCTCAGAGGCCCTTCCTGTCTCTGTCAGCACTCAGCCTACAGGCAAAGGCTTTTTCACTGGATCCAACACTTTCCAGTCTTCCAGAGGCATACTCATCAGCCATGACAACAGGGTCAGAGTCAGTGTTTGCTTGGTGGCCCATAAATATCTCTGACTAAATGGCCACGGAGGGGTGCCCAAGCTGATGAGAAGGACAGGCCCAGTTAAGATCTGGCCATCTCTGAAAGGAAGAGGTGTTTCTGCCCTAGACACGCCCCTGGCTGACCCCTGAGCCAGATTTGGACTGACATGCAATGGAGAACACAATTCTGTTAAACTGGACAAATGTGGTGGTGTCCTCCACAACTCTGGGTTTAGGGGCTAGCTGGTCAGTAACTGAAGAGAATGAACAAACAGAGCCCCCAGTTTTGCTTGCTTCCACTGACTGCCTGGCTAGACTGAACCTAATCTAATGTTTAGTCCAGTGCTCAAGGCCACAGACGCAGTGTTTTGGGAATAGCCATGCAAAGTCAGCCTTGGGGGACTATCTTATCCCAGAGCCATCAGGGAGCGGAATGTAGCTAAGGGAGGGGGCATTGGATATATGCATCCACTCACGGGGAAAGGTGTCTTTTAGTTATTCAACCAACACTCCCCCTTGCTATGGGGTTCCTGCCCCATAGGACCCTATGTTCCTAGAGGGACAGGTGTGGAAGATGTGGCCCAGCTGACTGGAGGAAGGCTCTTTGCCAGCCATGTATGGAGGGGTCTGGTGGAAGTGCTGGAGTGGAGGGCCCTGCAAGGGGAGGAACTGGCTTCCGGGAAGACTGGTGGTGACCCACAAACATGCCTACTGGCAGTTTCTCCCAGATGAACTTATCAGTCCTTTCTTTCTGCCAGAGCAGCCAAACAATCTGCCTTCTGTTAAAGCCAGACAAAAGGGGCTCCTCCCTTGCCCTGACTTGGCTGGCCCTGCTTGCTAACCCTCTGCCTCAGGCAGGCCTGTGGGTCTGGCATTTGGGTTAGGAGCCTCCACCCTTCACCAGCACCCGCCCCTGCCCCTCTCTATCAGGCCTGGAGAGAAATCAGCAGCAGGGGCATCCCTCCCATAGGAAGAATCTGAGGATGAGCACTGGTCCCTGACCCTAGGCTTCTTGAAAACATGCCAGAGTAAAAAGCCCTGGAATTCTAGGACCATAGGAAACTTTGGTCCAGGTAATGTCCCTGGGATTTGTTCTGACTAGAACCATGGTCTTAATTTAAGTCACATGAGCCCCAAGCAAACACTAGGACATTTGCCTTGGGCCTTGCACAAGGCATGAACCCTTGGAGATAAATGCTGACAAGGAGGTCAAGCAAATAGGAACTTGCTTCCTTCCTTCCCAAACCAAAATTGAGCCTCTGCTATATGCCACTTGCTGTTAGGTGGTGGTTACAATGTGGGGCCAAGCAAATTGGCCTCTGGCATCAAGGGCTCATACTTCAGTATCAGATACTTAATCAGATAATCTTCCAGGAGCCTCGGGCTAAGGGTTTAAGTGTAGGAAACACTGGGGGCTGAAGGCCTAAGAGAGTTGGGGACTGACAGGCCCGAAGATCCTCATTCTTTGCCTCTTGATCAGTCCTTCCAAATCCATACCACAAGGGTTCTTTGAGTAGCTGCTCCTGGGAGTAACCTAGGACTCAGTGTTTTTTTTTTTTTTTTTTTTGAGACAGAGTTTCACTGTTGTTACCCAGACTGGAGTGCAATGGCATGATCTCGGCTCACTGCAACCTCCGCCTTCTGGGTTCAAGCAATTCTCCTGCCTCAGCCTCCCGAGTAGTTGGGACTACAGGCGCGCACCACCATGCCCAGCTAATTTTTGTATTTTTAGTAGAGACGGGGTTTCACCTTGTTGACCAGGATGGTCTCGATCTCTTGACCTCGTGATCCACCTGCCTCGGCCTCCCAAACTGCTGGGATTATAGGCATGAGCCACTGCGCCCGGCCTGTTTTGTTTTTGAGAAGGAGTTTCACTCTTGTTGCCCAGGCTGGAGTGCAATGGTGCAATCTTGGCTCACCGAAACCTCCACCTTCTGGGTTCAAGTGATTCTCCTGCCTCAGCCTCCTGAGTAGCTGGGATTACAGGTGTCTACCACCATGCCCAGCTAATTTTGTATTTTTAGTAGAGATGGGGTGTCTCCATGTTGGTAAGGCTGGTCTTGAACTCCGGACCTCAGGTGATCCGCCCACCTCAGCCTCCCAAAGTGCTGGGATTATTATCATTATTTTTAGGAGGGAGTCTTGCTCTGTTGTCCAGGCTGGAGTGCAGTGGCCCGATCTCGGCTCACCATGCCTGGCTAATTTTTGTATTTTTAGTAGAGAGGGTGTTTCACTATATTGGCCAGCTAGTCTCAAACTCCTGATCTTCTTCTTCTTCTTTTTTTTTTGAGAGCTCCCACTATGTGGGAGGGGATTCCAAAAAGCTGGAAATCCTCAAACTCCTGAACTTGTGATCCACCCGCCTCAGTCTCCCAAAGTGCTGGAATTACAGGTGTGAGCCACCATGGCCTTTTTTTTTTGTTGTTTGTTTTTTGAGACAGGAAATTGCTCTGTCACCTGGCTAGAGTGCAATGGCATGATCACAGCCTACTGCAACCTCCACCTCCCAGATTCAAGTGATCCACCTCAGCCTCCTGAGTATCTGGGACCATAGGTGCATGACATCACGCCTGGCTAATTTTTCGAGTTTTTGTAAAGATGAGGGTCTTGCCAACATGTTGCCCAATCTGGTCTCAAACTTCTCCTATCCAAGTACTAACCAGGACTGACCCTGCTTAGCTTCTGAGATCAGATGAGATTAGGTGGATTCAAGGTGGTCTGGCCATGGACAGATCTTGAACCTCTGAACTCAAAAGATCCACCTGCCTTGGTCTTCCCAAGTGCTGGGATTACAGGTATGAGTCACTGCGCTTGGCCAGGACTTCACTTTTGGCTCTGCCCTCCAACTGGTTGTAAGCAGCAAGCCTGGCCTGGAGTGGCCTAGGCTCTGTTGGGGTTCAGAAGGTGAGTTACTGGGGACCTTGTGCTGAGCTCTAGGGTGGGCTGTGCAGTACCTACTGAGGGAAAAGGCCTTGACTCTTAGAACTAAAGGGAGTAATGAGACTTTAACTTTACAACGCCAACCCAGTCTAGGGGACCATGAAGACAGCTAGATCTTTTTTTTTTGAGACGGAGCTTCACTCTTGTTACCTAGGTTGGAGTGCAATGGTGTGATCTCGGCTCACCACAGCCTCCGCCTCCTGGGTTCAAGCAATTCTCCTGCCTCAGCCTCCCAAGTAGCTGGGACTACAGGTGAGCGCCACCATGCCCAGCTAATTTTTTTTATATTTTTTATAGTAGAGATAGGGTTTCACCGTTTTGACCAGGATGGTCTCGATCTCTTGACCTCGTGATCCACCTGCCTCGGCCTCCCAAAGTGCTGGGATTATAGGCGTGAGCCACCACGCCCGGCCTGAAGACAGCTAGTTCTATCTCAACTTTGGTATGGACTCCAGTGGGGCTGGTTGGGTTCTGCTCGGGGGTGGTTAGGCCTCCCAAGTGGCTTGTTCAGGTCTGGCTAGCCAAGCCTCCTGACTTCTAAGGTCTGAAGGAACAGTGGGTTTGGGGAACCTTTACTCCAAGAAAAGGGAAGAAAGACCACAATGAAGCCCAGAGTTTAGGTTATTCTGGCCTGGGATCTGCCAAGGTTGGAGGGCTGGAGAAGAGGGAGGAGGAAAGCATCCTAGTCAGCCTGGGGCCTCAGCACCTTCACCTGAACCCCAAACCTGGGACGGCAAGGACTGGAAAGGATTTGGCTAGCAGGGCTTTAGACAAACTTTGGTTCTTTCTTTCTGCCCCTAGTACTAGAAAGGGCCTATCCTATCCTCGGGTGCCAGATAATTCAAGTAAAGCCCCTCTCTCCAGTGGAACTCTGGAAATGGTTGGGCATGGGTACTGGGACCCTGTAGGCCACCACAATGAGTCCTTATACTTCATCTAGCAAGACCAACCCCAAAAAGGAAGACGGAGAGCTACTCTGGCATCTATGAATGCTCAGTGAGGTCTGAAGAGTGATGCTGCTTTGTTTCTCTTTTTTGAGATAGGGTCTCACTCTGTTGGCCAGGGTGGAGTGCAGTGGTGTGATCATGGCTCACTGTACTCACTATAGTCTTAACCTCCCAAGGTCAAGCACCTGACTAATATATATATATATATTTTTTGTAATTTTAGTAGAGATGGGTTTTACCATGTGGGCCAGGCTGGTCTCGAACTCCTGACCTCAGGTGATCTGCCTGCCTTGGTCTCCCAAAGTGCTGGGATTACAGGGGTGAGGCACCACCCTGCAACCTTTTTTTTTTTTTTTTTTTTGAGACAAGAGTTTCCCTCTGCTGCCGGGCACCAGACTGGAATGCAGTGGTACGATCTCGGCTCACTGCAATCTCCGCCTCCCGGGTTCAAGCAATTCTTCTGCCTCAGCCTCCTGAGTAGCTGGGACTACAGGTGCACACCACCACACCCAGCTAATTGTTGTACTTTTAATAGAGATGGGGTTTCACCACGTTGGCCAGGATGGTCTGGATCTTTTATTATTATTATTATTTTTGCTTCTGCCCTTTATAAAAATCACTTTAACCCAGATGGGTCTCGATAACCTCATACAACGAGCACCCTGAATTATACTTTCTGTGCAAACACGCTGGTTATATTTAGCCACAAATTACAAGTCTGTGTTTAACAAGCACCTTCGAGGCGGGGCTGGGCAGCCTCCTGACCTGGTTGGACAAAACCCGCATGATCAGCCATGGAGCTCCCTCGCTGGGAAGTGAGGGGAGGGCGCGCAGAATACCACGCCACAGGCTTCTGAGTCTCTCTCCTCTGCGGCTCTGGCTTCTTTTAAAAACTTACAACCTGCCGGGCGCGGTGGCTCATGCCTGTAATCCCAGCACTTTGGGAGGCCGAGGCGGGTGGATCACGAGGTAAAGAGATCGAGACCATCCTGGTCAACATGGTGAAACCCCGTCTCTACCAAAAATACAAAAATTAGCTGGGCATGGTGGCGCGTGCCCGTAATCCCAGCTACTCAGAAGGCTGAGGCAGGAGAATTGCCTTAACCCAGAAGGCAGAGGTTCCGGTGAGCAGAGATCCTGCCATTGCACTCCAGCCTGGGTAACAAGAGCAACACTCCGTCTCAAAAAAAAAAAACCAAAAACAAAAATTTACAACCACAGCCAGGCCGGGCGGTGGCTCACGCCTGTAATCCTAACACTTGGGGAGGACGAGGTGGGCGGATCACAAGGTCAAGAGAGCCAGACCATCCTGGCCAACATGGTGAAACCCAGGCTCTACTAAAAATACAAAAATTAGCGGGGCATGTTGGCACGCACCTGTGGTCCCAGCTACTCCGGAAGCTGAGGCAGGAGAATCGCTTGAACCCAGGAGGCGGAGGCTGCAGTGAGCCGAGATTGCGCCATTACACTCCAGCCTGGCGACAGAGCAAGACTCTCAGGTTTATTATCTCCTCTCCTCTCCTCTCCTCCTCTGTCCCCTCCCTGGTCCTCTTCCCAGTGGAAGGCAAGGCTGCAGATCCCCACACCATGTTCCTCTGCTAGCTCCGGGCTCTGCGGAGCTCCCCTCCCAGCCGTGCCGCCCGAAGCGGGCGCTGGCGCAGGCCGCCGGTCTTGATCTCTTGACCTCATGATCCGCCCACCGCTGTAGTGCAATGGCGCAATCTTGGCTCACCGCAACCTCCAACTCCTGGGTTCAGGCAAGTCTCCTGCCTCAGCCTCCTGAGTAGCCGGGATTACAGGCACGCGCCACCATGCCCAGCTAATTTTTTGTATTTTTAGTGGAGATAGGGTTTCACCATGTTGACCAGGATGATCTGGATCTCTTTACCTCGTGATCCACCCGCCTCGGTCTTCCAAAGTGCTGGGATTCTAGGCTTGAGCCACCGCGCCCGGCTTGCATTTTTTTTTTTTTTTTTAGATAAAATCTTTTGCTTTGTTACCCAAGTTGGAATGCAGTGTTGTGATCCCAGCTCGCTACAACCTCCCATGTTCAAGAAGTTCTGCCCCAGCCTCCCAAGTAGTTGGGATTATAGGCGCTGACCATCATGCCTCGCTAATCTTTGTATTTTAGTAGAGACAGGGTTTCGCCATGTTGGCCAGGCTGGTCTCAAGCTCCTGGCCTCAGGTGATCCACCTGCCTTGGCCTCCCAAAGTGCTGGGATTACAGGCGCGAGCCACTGTGCCTGGACAAATTTTTTTTTTTTTTTTTTGGTGCTGTGACTCAGATGCGAACCGAAGTTGCTGCGTTGCTTTTTAAAAATTTATATTTATATTTATTTATTATTTTTAAAAAAGACGGGGTTTCACTATGTTGGTCAGTCTGGTCTTGAACTCTCGACCTCAGGTGATCCGCCTGCCTTGGTCTCCAAAGTGCTTGGATTACAGGCATGAGCCACCATGCCTGGCTTTTTTTTTTTTTTTTTGATACGGAGTTTCGCTCTTGTTACCCAGACTGGAATGCAATGGCACGATCTCAGCTCACCGCAACCTCCGCCTTTTGGGTTCAAGCAATTCTCCTGCCTCAGCCTCCCGAGTAGCTGGGACTACAGGCGTGCACCATCATGCCCAGCTAATTTTTGTATTTTTAGTAGAGACGGGGTTTCACCTCGTTGACCAGGATGGTCTCGATCTCTTGACCTCGTGATCCACCTGCCTCAGCCTCCCAAAGTGCTGGGATTACAGGCATGAGCCACCGTGCCCGGCTGTTTTTTTTTTTTTTTTTTGAGACGGAGTTTCACTCTGGTTGCCTAGGCTGGAGTGCAGTTGTGAGATCTTAGCTCACCACAACCACAACCCATGCCTCCTGGGTTCAAGCGATTCTCCTGCCTCAGTCACCTGAGTAGCTGAGATTATAGGCATGCACCACCACGCCTAATTTTGTATTTTTAGTAGAGACGGGGTGCCTCCATGTTGTTTAGGCTGGTCTCGAACTCCCGACCTCAGCTGGTGTGCCTGCCTTGGCCTCCCAAAGTTCTGGGATTACAGGTGTGAGCCAGTGTGCCTGGCCAAATTTTTATTTTATTTTAGGTATTTTTTTTGGGGGGGGAGAATCGCAAACAGGTATGTGTTTTTGCGAGATGGGGCATTCTTTTCCTTTCCGTAACTTGCTTCTTCTAGACACTCCTGAGGAAGGAGAGAAAGCCAGGGAGCCCCAGAGCTCTCTGCCAGGTGGCATTCAGTTCTGTGTTCAGAATGTGCTTGCTGTCAAGAGTGCAGGACTAGAATTCCAACCTGGCCACAGGCCAAGGAGGGAATGGACCCATCCTGCGCATGATGTGGAGATGAAAAGTAGCTAGACTCCACCACGGGTCTCGTTCCCAGACCCATCCAGTAATTGTCAGGTTCAGTAACTGTAAAGTCTGGGGCCTTTGGGGTGGGGGGCTGCAGGAAAGACTGGGGAGAGCTAGAGCTATTTTAGGACCCCCACCTTGAATGTTCCAGGCAGTAACCCCCGTCTTATTTTTCCCCACCCAAAGAATGCTGGCCACTAGGAGTGAGTGACCAGCGCCTGCGGGTTAGAGCTATTTTGGGCAGGAGGGCAGGCATCAGATTCCAGTGTTCCAGGCAGGGGGAGGGGAAAAGGGTTAGGCCTGAAGTGCTTTCCGACTCCCCAGCCTGCTGTGGGCGAGGCTGTAGGAGATGAGCTAGCTTCCCGCTGCTCCAGGTCCTAGCCTCAGTCTTCCCTTAAGGCCAGGAAGCAAGGCTTTCATCCTTTGCAATTGAGACAACACTTCCTGATTGTTCTCGTGGCTTATAAATACCCCTTGATTTGCATTCGAGGGAAATTAGGAAGGCTGAACGCAGTCGACGGGCGGCCAGTTGCTGGTCCAGTTCGCAGTCCTGATTATCCCTCGTTTACTCTTATAGGTCCAAAGGCCTGAAGTTGGGGGGGATCGCCCCTCCCCCACACTCCCGGTCCTGAAGGCTCCCGGTGACCGGCACCGGCCACCGGGGTGTGTCCCGGGACGGACGGGCCTGGCCGTGGGGGCGAGGCTTCCATGATGGGGCGTGACTTTTAGGGCAGGGGCGTGGTTAGCCAATGAGCAGAGAGGTGCGGGCTGGGGCGGGGCTTGCGCGCGGGTGCGGCGCGCTGCGGAGCGGCAGACGCAGGCAGAAGCGGGCGGCGCGCGGACAGCCAGTCGGCGCCGCGCGGAGCTGGGCGCTGGATTGGCTACTGCACTCGCGTGTCAGGCGGTTGCTAGGCTCCGGCCGCGCGCCCCGCCCTCGCGCTCGGCGCCCTCTCACCGCCCGGTACGTGCTCGCGCGGAGGCTGCGGCGCTGCGCTCGCGCTTTTTGGGCTTGGCGGCGGCAGCGGCGGCAGCTTCGCGCCGAGTCCCCGGGGAGCGGCGGTGGCGGCGTCCTGGGGCCGGAAGGAGCGAACACCTGCCGCGGCCCTCCCGCCGGCGCTGGGTGAGTGCACCGCCCGCCCCCTGTCGCTGTGCCTGCCTGGCTGCTCGGGCCCCCATCCCCTCTGCCGGCTGAGCCTTCCGCGGAACACCTGCTGCTGCTCGCTGTTCTGCCCGGGGCGGGGACATTGCCGCGGACGTCCTTGTGGGTGAGGAGGCGGTGCCGCCCGGGCGGAGCCGCCCCTTTGCTCTTGGTCCCTCAGGCAAAGGCTCCGAGCGTTCGGCTGCAAGGCCCGGGCCGCGCACCGCGGCGATGGGCCAGGCCTTAGCTCGGCTCGCGCTCCCGGGAACGCGGATCCTGTGTCTTGGCCGCGGTTGTGAGCGGGCCGCTTCCCGGGCTTTCTATGGGGGTCGTGGCCCACTTGGGCCGGATTCCGACTGTGGGGCGTCGAGCCCCGCCAGAGTCAGGGAAGGGCACCGCTGCCGCCACTGGTCAGAGTTGTTGAGAGCCTTGGTGGGATCCCTCACCCCTACTTGAGCTCCTTTGGAAGCCAACTTACTACCTTTTCACCTTTTCACTTTGTATTTGGCAGAGTAGGTTTATCTGGGAGTGTATTTGGACAGTGTTTCCATAGAAAATGTCGTCTCGGGTCGCAATCTTTTTGCCATAAATTCCAAGTTAATTTCCTACAAACTCAACTGGTAACTTAAAATGCATCTTTTAATCTCTACAACTTGAAAAGTTCTTATTTTTGTAAATCGAGTTATTTCAGAATTAGTTTTAATGGTGACGATGAAGTTTTGACTGGTTGGGACAAGAGCCTGGGACAGCACCTTTATAGCGCAGAGTTCTAACTTAAGATTCCAGCTTGCTCTTTCCCTAAATAATCGAGTAGAAGTGACTCCTGGCATAGAAGACAGACTCCGTGAAGGGAGGGTGTTTATAGGACCTAATTCCAGATAAAGAGTTGGATGTGCTTTCAGGTGTTTTGGAAAGTCTGGTGTAGTGGGGTATTGTAATTTTATCAGGTTCTTTGCTGTGTTCAGAGACACGATTATTTTGGAATGTTCCTGTTCTAAAAAAGAATTCCACCGTACTACAGTTTGGAGGCATAAAAATCTATAGTTTGAGTATGGGGAAATTTATTTGAACTTGTGTGTGTGTGTGTTTTTTTTTTTTTTTTTTTTTTTTGCTGTGAGCTAAGGAAGAAGACCTCACGGCCTTTGTGTTTAAAAGAGGCGGAGGGGCTGTATTTTGGAGAAATCAGATTTAAGCAGGGAGTTGAATACATCATGTGAGGATCCTATGATATATAAAAGCTTGTGTTGATATGTGCCTTTGTTAAAAGAGGCACAGTGCACATCCTCACTGTTCTTAAAAATTGATGTGGCAAAATCGGTTTATTCATTTTAACAAATATTTTGATTCACTACTTGCCAAATTCTATTGTAGATCCTGGGGACCCATGTAAAAGAGTCTGCTTCGGGGTCAGTGGGGACCAGGGAACCCATGATTAATAGTGTCTGCCCACTAAGCATGCTTGAATAGTAGCCTGAGGAGAGAGGGAATTCCATAGCTGTGGCTTGCATGGCCAGCAGGAATTAGTGGGGGACATCAAGGCCTGGACACAGGGAACCACATGTACATGAGCACCTAAAATAGTGCTTGGGAGTCCTCCAGCTTGGCAGTTGAGAGCTCTGGGTCTTCCTTGTTGTGCTCAGGAGTTCCAACTTTATATGTGGGTACAGGAGTCTGGGGAGTCTTTTTTTTTTTTTTTTTTTTAAATAGAGACAGGTTTCTCTTTGTTGGTCAGGCTGGTTTCAAACTCCTGACCTCAGGTGATCCACCCACTTCTCGGCCTCCCAAAGTGCTGAGATTACAGGCCTGAGCCACCACACCCAGCCAGGGGAGTCTTTTAATCAGTATAGTGGTGTGACTTGGACCTGTGTTTAGAAAGATATTGCTGGTGGAGTGTCAGGGTGAGGAGGGGGTCAGGACCTCTGGCAGTTAAGTTAGCCAACAGAGGAGTGATGGGGAGGGAGAAGGAGCCATCAGAAAAGACTGAGGGCCGGGCGCGGTGGCTCACACCTGTAATCCCAACACTTTGGGAGGCCGAGGCGGACGGATCACAAGGTCAAGAGATCAAGTCCATCCTGGTCAACATAATGAAAACCCATCTCTACTAAAAATACAAAAAAATGAGCTGGGCATGGTGACGTGTGCCTGTAATCCCAGCTACTCAGGAGATTGAGGCAAAATTGCCTGAACCCAGGAGGCGGAGGTTGCGGTGAGCCGAGATTGTGCCATTGCACTCCAGCCTGGGTAACAAGAGCGAAACTCCGTCTCAAAAAAAAAAAAAAGAGAGAGAGACTAAAAAGGTAGAACGGAGGGGATGTTGCCCCATGATGGTGGGGGAGGAGCTGCATTCTGGAATTCATGGGCTGGAAGACCAAGCATAACCAAGGATTTTTTTTTTTTTTTTTTTGGAGACAGAGTTTCACTGTTGTTACCCAGACTGGAGTGCAATGGCACAATCTTGGCTCACTGCAACCTCCGCCTCCTGGGTTCAAGCAATTCTCCTGCCTCAGCCTCCGGAGTAGCTGGGACTACAGGCGTGCACCACCATGCCCAGCTAATTTTTGTATTTTTAGTAGAGACGGGGTTTCACCTTGTTGACCAGGATGGTCTCGATCTCTTGACCTCGTGATCCACCCTCCTCAGCTTCCCAAAGTGCTGGGATTATAGGCTTGAGCCACCACACCCGGCCATAACCAAGGATTTAAATTCCCTCTTGACTACCTGCTACAGCGGCCCACAGATTTGCTGGTGTCTGTTAAGTGTTGAGGATGGTGGGATTTGGAGGGACTGCTTAGGGACCACTAATACTGGAGTTGATGCATAGGAAAGGAGGCCTGGGATTTGATTTTTAAAACTTTATCTCCTGTCTGTGTGCGGTGGCTCATGCCTGTAATCCCAGCACTGGGAGGCCAAGGCAGGTGGATTACCTGAGGTCAGGAGTTTAGGACAAGCCTGGCCAACATGGTGAAACCCCCGTCTCTACTGAAAAATATAAAAATTTGCCGGATGTGGTGGCAGTTGTCTGTAATCAGAGTTCCTCGGGAGGCTGAGACTCTGGAGTTCAAGAATTATTTGAATTCAGGAGGTTGCAGTGAGCTGAGATTGTGCCATTGCAATCCAGCCTGGGTGACGAGTGAAACTGTTTAAAAAAAACAAAAAAAAGGCCGGGCGCAGTGACTCACGCCTGTAATCCCAGCACTTTGGGAGGCCGAGGCTGGTGGATCACGAGGTCAAGAGATCGAGACCATCCTGGTCAACATGGTGAAACCCCATCTCTACTAATAATTCAAAAATTAGCTGGGCATGGTGGTGCGCACCTGTAGTCCGAGCTACTCAGGAGGCTGAGGCAATAGAATTGCTTGAACCCAGGAGGCGGAGGTTGTGGTGAGTCGAGATTGTGCCCTTGCACTCCAGCCTGGGTAACAAGAGCAAAACTCTGTCTCAAAAAAAAAAAAACTTTGTCTCCTACTTGATCCTGAGGTATTGCATTTCCTCTTGGGAATAGTCGGTATCTTAACCCGTTAGAGTCAGTGTATGTCCATCCTTGTAGTAGCAGATGAGAGCATGTTTCATTTTTTTTATTTTTATTTTTTTTTTTTGAGACAAGGTCTCTGTTGCCCAGTCTGGAGTGCAGAGGTGTGATCTTGGCTCGCTGCAGCATTGACCGACCTCCCTGGCTCAAGTGATCCTCCCTCCTTAGCCTCCCCAGTAGCTGTGACCACAGGCTCACTCCATCACTCTTGGCTAATTTTTTTTTTTTTTGAGACCAGGTTTCACTCTGTATCCCTGGCTGGAGTACAGTGGTGTGATTTTGGCTCACCACAACCTCCGTCTCCTAGGTTCAAGTGATTCTCCTGCCTCAGCCTCCAGAGTAACTGGAATTACAGGAGTGCGTCACTGCACCTGGCTAATTTTTTGTATTTTTAGTAGAGACTGGGTTTTACCATGTTGGCCAGGCTGGTCTTGAACTCCTGACCTCAGGTAAATCCTCCTGCCTTGGCCTCCCAAAGTGCTAGGATTACAGGCATGAGCTACCATGCCCAGCCTTTCTTTTTTGAGATGGAGTTTTGCTCTTTTGCTCAGTCTGGAATGAAGTGGTGTGATCTCAGCTCACTGCAACCTCCGGCCTCCCCCCCACCATGCCCCATGCACCACCATGCCCAGCTAATTTTTGTAATTTTAGTAGAGATGAGGTTTTGCCAAGTTGGCCAGGCTGGTCTTGAACTCCTCAGGTAATCCACCTGCCTCAGCCTCCTAAAGTGCTAGGATTACAGGCTTGAGCCACTACGCCCTACCCTAATTTTTCTATTTTTTATAGAGATGGGTTTTTTCCATGTTTCCGAGGCTGGTCTCGAACTTCTGAGCTCAGGTGATCTGCCTTCCTCAGCCTCTGAAAGTGCTGGGATTACAAGTATGAGCTACTACGCCAGCCATCTCCTTTTCTATTTTTTTTTTTGAGATGGAGTTTTGCTCTTGTCACCCAGGCTGGAGTGCAGTAGCGTTGTCTTGGCTCACCACAACCTCTGCCTCCTGGGTTCAAGTGATTCTCCTGCCTCAGCCTCCTGAATAGTTGGGATAACAGGCATGCACCACCACACTTGGCTAATTTTGTATTTTTAGTAGAGACAGGGTTTCTCCATGTTGGTCAGGCTGGTCTTGAACTCCCTACCTCAGGTGATCTGCCTGCCTTGGCCTTCCAAAGTGCTGGAATTACAGGCGAGAGTCACCTTGCCTGGCTGCCTGGACCTTTCTTTACCTCATTGTTTGGCCTTTCCCACTCCCTGTGTCAGTGATCTCAATGTGTACCTACATGAGCTGCGGTCTAGGGTCTTTTATTTCTGCTTTCTGTGTACCATTGCTGATGCTTATGAAAACTCTTTATATTGACTGAGGAGACTGAATCACAGAAGAAGGAATGTGCCCAAGGTTACACAGTTGTCATGTGGCAGAGTCGGGATTTGAACTCAGGTTGAACATTTGGCTGTCTGTACTCGTTGTGTGTTTATGTTGTATCAAATTGTTAATGGTGTAACTCAGTCGGGTGCTTCTCTGGTGAAGACCAAGCCTGGGTGCCAGGTGTCGGGTGTAAGATAAGACAATATGGGAGATGTGATCAGGGAACCCAGGTGGAACTCTGGAAACGTGCTGTGAGGGACCGGTTTCAGAAACCAGGGCTTGTCAGACCCTACTTAGGGCCTGTGCTGATTGCTTTGGGGACCATGTGGAGGTAAGCTAAGGAAGTTGGTTCCTAGTCCAGGAAGGGAGGGCAGACTTCAGGGGAGGAGTGCATTTGAGCTGGACCTTTAAGAAGGATTAGTGGTTTGACTGGTAAAGGAAGATAGCAGAAAGATTAGAACTCTGATAGGAAGAGGTAAGGAGAGGCAGTGGCCAGGAGTGGGAGGAAGACTGGGTACCCTTTTTTTTTTTTTTTTTTTTTTTTTTTTTGCTTTAATTCCTGAGATGGTATCTTGCTCTGTTATCCAAGTTGTAGTGCAGTGACATGATCTCGGCTCACTGCAGCCTCTGCCTCCTGGATTCAAGCAATTCTCCTGCCTCAGTCTCCTGAGTAACTGGAGACACCTCAGCTTCCCCAGTGACTAGGACTACAGGGGCCCGCCACCACGACTGGCTAAGTTTAAAAAAAAATTTTTTTTTAGAGACAGGGTTTTACCACATTGCCCTGTCTAATCTTGAACTACTGAGCTCAAGCCATCTGCCTGTCCCAGCCTCCCAAGTGCTGGGATTATAGGCATGAACTACCATGCCCGCCAGATACTTTTTTGAGTGTTCTGGAAGGTTGGATTGGGGCCAGAGGAGTTTAGAGTTATATAGGAAGAGTGAGCTCTGATGGTGTGATAAACTTTTGGATTTTTTTTTTCTTCCTGAGATGGAGTCTCGCTCTGTCATCCAGAGCTGGAGTGTAATGATGTGATATTGGCTCACTGCAACCTCCGCCTCCTGGGTTCAAGCAGTTCTCCTGCCCCTGCCGCAATCTCCTGAGTAGCTGGGATTACAGGCGCGTGCCACCATGCCTGGCTGATTTTTGTATTTTTAGTAGAGATGGAGTTTCACTGGCCGCGTGTGGTGGCTCACGCCTGTAATCCAAGCACTTTTGAGTCCAGGGCAAGCGGATCACCTGATGTCGGGAGTTCAAGACCAGCCTGACCAACATGGTGAAACCCCGTCTTTAAAAAAAAAAAAAGAGAGATGGGGTTTCACCATGTTGGCCAGTAGCTGGGATTAGACATCCACCACCACACCCGGCAAATTTTTGTATTTTTAGTAGAGATGGGTTTCATCATGTTGGCCAGGCTGGTCTCAAACTCCTGACCACAGGTGATCTGCCCGCCTTGACCTCCCAAAGTGCTGGGATTACAGGCATGAGCCATTGTGTCCCACCTGTACTTGCCTTTTTGAGTTGGGTTTATTTTGCCTGTAGCCTTTTTGGTAAGAGGCATGCAACTAGCTAGTTGTTGGAATGACAAGTGTGGCAGACCCATTTTATGGATGGGCAAAAATCCCAGTGAGGACTTGTGTATTTTTTTCTAGCCCAGTAGGAAGTTAGTGTTGAGAAGTGTGATTCAACGTCCAGGTTCCGAGGAAAGTGTGCCATTTACATTAGAATTGCTGCAGAATGTGACTGTTGGAGGACTAGAGACTTTCAGAGTATCAGAAAATAAGAAACGCTGGTATGAACATCAAAAGGGACCCCGAGGCTGGGTGTAGTGGCTCAGACTTGTAATCCCAGCAGTTAGGGTGGCTGACTCGGGCGGATCACTTGAAGCCAGTCGTTCGAGACCAGTCTGGCCAACATAGTGAAACCCCAACCCTACTAAAAATACAAAAATTAGCTGGGTGTGGTGGTATGTGGCAGTCGTCTCAGATACTTGGGAGGCTAAGACAGGAGAATTGCTTGAACCCAGGAGGCAGGGGCTGCAGTGAGCAGAGATGTCACCACTGCACTCCAGCCTGGGTAACAGAGGGAGACTGTCTCAAAAGAAAAAGAAAAAAGGGACCCAGATTGGGATGAGAGAGAGTATTGAACCTCAAGTGAACTCAGGTGGGAATAAATTTGAGTAGTGTGTTCTTGTGTGTGTGCTGTGTATTGGTCAAGGATTTCTGGCTCTCTTTCTGGAGTAACTTTTACCCCCTTCCACTTAAAGAGCATTTGTGTGCCTTTGCCATTGTTTTCTTTTTTCTTGAAATGAAGTTTTGCTCATGTTGCCTAGGCTGGGATGCAATGGCGTGATCTTGGCTCACTGCAACCTCTGCCTCCCAGGTACAAGTGATTCTCCTACCTCAGCCTTCTGAGTAGCTGGGATTACAGACATGTGTCACCATGCCTGGCTATTTTGTATTTTTAGTAGAGATGGGGTTTCTCCATGCTGGTCAGGCTGGTCTCGAATTCCTGACCTCAGGTCATCTGCCCACCTCAGCCTGCCAATGTGCTGGGATTACAGGTGTGAGTCACTGTGCCCAGCTTGCCAGTGTTTTCATGCTGTTGCTTTTTAAGCCCCTTTCCTCTACTTTTTCTTTCTTGCTTTTTTTCTTTTCTTTTTTTTGAAATGGAGTCTTGCTTTGTGGCCCAGGCTGGAGTTCAGTGGCGGGATCTCGGCTCACTGCAACCTCTGCCTTCCGGGTTCAATCTCTTCTCCTGCCTTAGCTTCCCAAGTACCTGGGACAACAGGTGAACTGCCACCGTGCCTTGCTAATTTTTTATTTTTAGTAGAGATGGGGTTTCACCATGTTGGCCAGACTGGTCTTGAACTCCTGACCTCATGATTTGCCTGTGAGCCACCACATGAGCCACCATTGCCTGGCCGCCTCTACTTTTTTTGTGGTGATACTCTAGACCTGGAGTAAAGTGATGGCAGTTTTTTTTTTTTTTCTGAGACGGAGTTTTGCTTTGGTGCCTATGCTGGAGTGCAATGGCATGATCTCAGCTTACTGCAACCTCTGTCTCCCAGGTTCAAATGATTCTCTTGCCTCAGCTTCCAGAGTAGCTGGGATTATAGGCATGCACCACCATACCTGGCTAGTTTTTATTTTTTGAGCCAGAGTCTTGCTCTCTCCCGGGCTGGTGTGCAGTGGCACAATCTTGGCTCACTGCAACTTTTGCCTCCCAGGTTCAAGTGATTCTTCTGCTTTTGCCTCCTGAGTAGCTGTGATTATAGGCACATGCCATTATGCCTGGCTAATTTTTGTATTTTTTAGTAGAGACGGGGTTTTCTCCATTTTGGTCAGACTGGTCTTGAACTCCCAACCTCAGGTGATCTGCCCTCCTTAGTCTCCCAGAGTTCTGGGATTACATATCTGAGCTACTGCACCTGGCCAGCAATTTCTATAAATAGGAATTTAGAGTAGCTTACAAAATTACACCAGTCAGAAAGCTTAATTTAGCCTTAATGAATAGCGTTTCCTATTTTCCAATTTCTTAGGTTTGAAAGCTAAGCATTTTCTTAGTCTTACTTGGGGTCCAAGGTAGAAAGATGGATGAGATGCAGTAGTAGAAGATCATAAACTAAGGGTGTCAAAGTTGGTGAAGCTGGTCTGTATTCTGTGTTAGAGTGAAGTAAATCTGAAGAAACTTTAGCAGTATGTTGACTTAATTTATATTTATGGTTTTTTTTAAATTTTTACTTTTTTTTTTTCCCTAAGACACGGTTTTACCATGTTGGTCAGGCTGGTCTTGAACTCCTGAACTCAGGTGATCTGCCCACCTTGGCATCCAAAGAGCTTGGATTACAGGTGTGAGCCACCATGCCTAGCTATGTTTATTTTAAAAGCAGGATTCTACTGGGAACAATCAGCTGAATATTTAAAAAATTACTTTTATGACCAAATGTTTTTATCTTGCTTGTCTTGAGATACATTTAATAGGGTTGAAGTTTTAGGCAAGGTGCAGTGGTTCATGCCTGTAATCCCAGTGCTTTGGGAGGCTGAGGCGGACGGCTCACCTGAGCTCAGGATTTCGAGACCAGCCTGTCCAACACGGTGAAACCCTGTCTCTGCTAAGAAATACAAAAATTAGCTGGGCATGGTGGTGTGTGCTTGTAATCCCAGCTACTTGGTAGGCTGAGGTAGAAAAATTACCTGAACCCAGGAGGTGGAGGTTGTAGTGAGCCAAATTTGAGGTTTTGTAGTGTTGAGGTTTTGCTTCTCACTTATACCCTCTTGAGCTAATCGTTTAAAAAAATACCACTGTCTAAAGTACAGACAGTGAAGTTAATTTTACTATTTATAATTTTTGGTTCTGGATTGACTATACAGAAAATGTTTCATTTTCTTTTTTTTTTTAAGATGGGGTTTCACCATGATGGCCAGGCTGGTCTTCAACTCCTGACCTCAGGTGATCCACTCACTTTGGCCTCTCAAAGTGCTAGGATTACAGGCATGAGCCACTGCGTCCGACCTGTGTTTCATTTTCTTACTGTGACCTTTGGCAAAGAAGGGTAACAAATTGGTGGTGTGGGCAGGAGATTCAGTGGCATTCCCCACTTCCTTTGGAATTGGTCAATGTGGTCTAATTCTTTGTCAGTTGTGGGCATTCACCAATATTGTTTCCTCCTTTTCCTGCAGGGCCTCTGCTCTCCAGGAAGATAAGGCTTTTAAAGCAACCTAGCACTAGAAGGTGAGGTAAGGTGCTTGAAAACAGATGTTTCTGCAAAAGAAAGTTGAAGAATAATCATATACTGGCCAAAATGATAACCACATAATTTTATTTATTTATTTTCATTTTTATTTATTTGTTTATTAAAAACAAAAGTCAACATGGTGAAACCCCGTCTCTACTAAAAATACAAAAAATTAGCTGGGCATGGTGGCGCGTGCCTGTAATCCCAGCTACTCAGGAGGCTGAGGCAGGAGAATTGCCTGAACCCAGGAGGCGGAGGTTGCGGTGAGCCTAGATCGTGCCATTGCACTCCAGCCTGGGTAACAAGAGCGAAACTCTGTCTCAAAAAAAAAAAGACAGGGTTTCACCATGTTGGCCAGGCTGGTCTTGAACTCCTGACCTCAGTTGATCCGCCCGCCTTGGCCTCCCAAAGTGCTGAGATTACAGGCATGAGCCACCATGCCTGACCTTATTTATTTACTTATTTTTTGCTAGACACCTCTTTCTGTAAACTTCTTTATTTTTTTGAGACAAAGTCTCACTCTCTTGCCCAGGCTGGAGTACAGTGGTATGATCTTGGCACACTGCAACTTCTGCCTCTCGGGTTCAAGTGATTCTCCTGCCTCAGCTTCCTGAGTAGCTGCGATTATAAGTGCCCACCACCACACCTGGCTAATTTTTGTAATTTTAGTAGATATGGGGTTTCACCTTGTTGGTCAGGCTGGCCTCCAACTCCTGACCTCAGGTGATCTACTTGTCTTGACCTCCCAAAATGCTGTGATTACAGGCTTGAGCCACCTCGCCTGGCCAGACCTATTTATTTGCTTTTGAGACAGGATCTCATTCTGTCATCCAGGCTGGAGTGCAGTGGCATGATTATAGCTTACTGCAGCCTTGACCTCCTAGGCTCAAGCTGTCCTCCCACCTTAGCCTGCCAAGTAGCAGGGACTAACTGTGCCCAGCTAATTTTTTAAATTTTTTTGTGGAGATGGGATCTCACTATGTTGTCCAGGCTGATCTAAAAACCCCTGGGCTCAAGCAGTCCTCCCACCTCAGGCTCTCAGAGTGCTGGGATTATAGATATGAGCCATCATACCTGACTTAGAATTTTTTTTTTTTTTTTGAAACGGAGTTTCACTCTTGTTGCCCAGGCTGGAGTGTGATGGCGTGATCTCAGCTCCGCCTCCTGGGTTCAA
Organism: Callithrix jacchus; assembly: GCF_049354715.1. NCBI lineage: Eukaryota > Metazoa > Chordata > Mammalia > Primates > Cebidae > Callithrix > Callithrix jacchus. Next base: position 32,099,946 of record NC_133516.1, read on the forward strand.
GTGATTCTCCTGTTTCAGCCTCCTGAGTAACTGGGATCACAGGCATGTGCTATTTTACCATGCCTGGCTAAGTTTTTGTATTTTTAGTAGAGATGGAGTTTCTCCATGTTGGTCAGGCTGGTCTTGAACTCCCAACCTCAGGTGATCCGCCTGCCTTGGCCTCCCAAAGTGCTGGGATTACAGGTGTGAGCCACCACCTCTGGCCGACTTAGAATTATAAAACATTAATGGTGGGGGAAAAAGCTATTGAATAATACATAGATTTAAAATAAATAGTGTGGAAGTTAATAGTGGAAAGAGGCTGGGAGCGGTGACTCATGCCTGTAATTCCAGCACTTTGGGAGGCCGAGGTGGGCGGATCACTTGAGGTCAAAAGTTTGAGACCAACATGGCGAAACCCTGTCTCTACTCAAAATACACAAATTGCCCAGGCATGGTGGCTCATGCTTGTAATCCCAGTACTTTGGGAGCTGAGGCAGTTAGATCACCTGAGGTCAGGAGTTTGAGACCAGGTTGGCCAATGTGGAGAAACACCATCTCTACTAAAAATGCAAAAATTAGCTGAGCGTGATGGTGGGCGCCTGTAATCCCAGCTACTCAGTAGGCTGAGGTAGGAGAATTGCTTTGAACCTGGGAATCGGATGTGAGTCGAGATCGAGGCACTGCACTCCAGCATGGGTGACAGAGAGAGACTCCATCTCAAAAACAACAACAGCAATAAACAAAAATTCCCTGGGGGTGGTGGGGGGCACCTGTAATCCCAGCTACTCAGGAGGCTGAGGTGGGAGAATCACTTGAACCTGGGAGGCGGAAGTTGCAGTGAGCTGAGATCCCACCTTGTACGCCAGCTTGAGTAAGAAGAGTGAAACTCCGTCTTGGGAGGGGGTGGGGGGAAGGAAAGAAAAGGAGCATGATGGCTCACGCCTGTAATCCCAGCACTTTGGGAGACCGAGGTGGGTGGATCACGAGGTCAAGAGATCGAGGCCATCCTGGTCAGCATGGTGAAACCCCATCTCTACTAAAAATACAAAAAATTAGCTGGGCATGGTGGTGCATACCTGTAATCCCAGCTACTCAGGAGGCTGAGGCAGGAGAATTGTCTGAACCCAGGAGGTGGAGGTTGTGGTGAGCTGAGATCGAGCCATTGTACTCCAGCCTGGGTAACGAGCAAAACTCCATCTCAAAAAAATAAAAAATACAAAAATAAAAATACAAAAATTAACTGGGCGTGGTGGCGCATGCTTATAGTCCCAGCTACTTGGGAGGCCGAGGCAGGAGAATTGCTTGAACCCAGGAGGCAGAGGTTGCAGTGAGCCAAGATCGTGCCATTGCACTCCAGCCTGGGTAACAAGAGTGAAACTCCATCAAAAAATAAAAATAAAAAAATTAGCTAGGTGTGATGGTGTGTGCATGAAATTCAGCTACTGGGGAGGTCAAGGCAGAATTAAAGTAGAAAGAAAAGAGAAAAGGAATCTGGGCTCATGCCTGTAATCCAGCACTTTGGGGAGGCCAAGGTGAAAGGATTACTTGAAACCAGGAGTTTGAGACCAGCTTTGGCAACAAAGCGAGACCTTGTCTCTACAAAAAAAAAAGAAAACATTAGTTGAGTATGGTGGCATGTACCTATAGTTGTAGCTACTCTAGAGGCTGAGGTGGGAGGATCTTTTCAGCCCAATAACTTTTAAAAAAAATTTTTTTGTAGAGACAGGGTTTTGCCATGTTGCTCAGACTGGTCTCAAACCGACTAGCTCAAGTGATCTGCCTGCCTCAACCTTTCAGACTGCTGGATTACAGATGTGAGCTGCTTTTCCCGAGCCTGGGAGTTTGAGGCTGCAGTAAGCTTTGATCACACCAGATCATGCCACTGCACTCCAGCTGGATGAGAAAGTGAGACCCTGGCTAAAAAAAAAAAAAAAAAAAGAAGAAAGTAAAAATTCCTTGTTTTCCCCCTTCCCATTTTGTTTTTTCTGTAACTAGGGAATATAACACATGGTACAAACTTTAAAAGTTCAAAAGGATTATACAAAGAAGGGAAAGAAACCTATCTTCCATCCATCTTTCTCAGTCTCTGGTTTGCTTTCCCAGAGGCAATTGTCATCCCAATCTCAGTGTTCCCTGCCCTTAGGGACATGTGCAGCCACAGAATTCTTTTTTTTTTTTTTTTTAATTTTTTATTGGATTATAGGTTTTGGGGTACATGAGCAGAGCATGCAAGACAGTTGCGTAGGTACACACATGGCAGTGTGCTTTGCTTTTCTTCTCCCCTTCACCCACATTTGGCATTTCTCCCCCAGAATTCTTTTTTTTTTTTTTGCGACAGGGCCTTGCCCTCCTGCCCAGGCTGGAGTGCAGAGATGCAGTTTTGGCTCACTGCAACCTCTGCCTCCCAGGCTCAAGTGATTTTTGTGCCTCAGCCTCCCACGTAGCTGGAATTACAAGCATGCACCACCACACCCACCTAATTTTTGTAGTTCTAGTAGAGACAGGGTTTCACTATGTTGGCTGGGCTGGTCTCAAATTCCTGGCCTCAAGTGATCTGCCCACCTTGGCCTCCCAAAGTGCTGGGATTACAAGTGTGAGCCACCACATCCAGTGTGAATATAGCATTTCTTTTTTTAAATTTATTTTATTTTTAAATTATTTATTTATTTATTTATATATTTTTGAGACAGTTTCGCTGTTGTTACCCAGACTGGAGTGCAATGACACAATCTCGGCTCACCGCAACCTCTGCCTTCTGGGTTCAAGCAATTCTCCTGCCTCAGCCTCCCGAGTAGCTGGGACTACAGGTGCGCACCACCATGCCCAGCTTTTTTTTTTTGAGGGAGAGTCTGCTCTGTCGCCAGGCTGGAGTGCAGTGGCACGATCTCGGCTCACTGCAACCTCCACCTTCCAGGTTCAAGCGATTCTTCTGCCTCAGTGTCCTGAATAGCTGGGATTACGGGTTTGTTCCATCACGCTGTGCTAATTTTTGTATTTTTTTTTTTTTGAGACAGAGTCTTGCTCTGTTGCCAGGTGCCAGGCTGGAGTGCAGTGGCGTGATCTCGGCTCACTGCAACCTCTGCCTCCCGGGTTCAAGTAATTCTCCTGCCTCAGCCTCCCAAGTAGCTGGGACTACAGGTGCACGCCACCACACCCAGCTAAGTTTTGTATTTTTAGTAGAGTTGGGGTTTCACCATGTTGGCCAGGATGGTCTCAATCTCTTGACCTTGTGATCCACCTGCCTTGGCCTCCCAAAGTGCTGGGATTACAGGTGTGAGCCACCACACCCAGCTAATTTTTCTATTTTTAATAGAGACAGGGTTTTACCACGTTGGTCAGGCTGGTCAGGCTGGTCTCAAACTTGTGACCTTGTGATCTGCCCGCCTTGGACTCCCAAAGTGCTGGGATTACTGGCCTGAGCCACCGTGCCTGGCCTGAATATAACATTTCTAATGGTTAATCTGTTCCTAGTTCCTAGACAGTTTGGTCCTTTCTTTTTTGTTTTTCTTCTTCTTCTTTTTTTTTTTAGCTATCTCCTACAGGAAGGAGGTTATTTCTTTGGTTGTAATAGATAATGTTGCAATTAACATAACTATATAAAGTTTTTTTTTTTTTGGGGGGGGAGGAAGGCAGGAAGGAAGGGAATAAAGACGGTAGGGAGGAAGGAAGGGATGAAGGAAGGAAGGGAGGGAGGAAGTGGGGAGGGAGGGAGGGAGGGAGGTAGGGAGGGAGGGAAGGAGGGAAGGGAAGAAAGGAAATCAAGCAATGAAAGAGACATTGCCGACCTGGATCTAGAGGTTTACAAGTTGATTTTTTTTTCTGAGAGAAGGAAAGAAAAAAAAAAAATAAGTAAAGGATAGGAAGAAAGAGGGAGAGTAAATGGAAATATTGCTTTATTTTGAAAAAAATTGGGTATTAATAATGGCCAATCAATGTTTCATTCAAACTTATGGGTAGGTTGTGATGTGGTATTGACAAGAATGTATATTTTGTGTATTTGAAGTGGAGCGCTCTATAAATATTTATGAAGTTTACTTGTTTTGGATCTGAGTTCAAGTCCTTGATATCCTTATTAATTTTCTGTCTCATTGAATCTAAGTCTCCTATCTGGGTGTTAGGATCGTTAGCTCTTGTTGTTGCATTGATCCTTTTACCACTATATCTTTGTTGCTTTAAAATCTATTTTATCCGACACAAGAATTGCAACTCCTGCTTTTTATTTATTTATTATTTATTTTTGCTCTCCATTTGGTTGGTAAATCTTTCTCCATCCCTTTGTTTTGAGTCTTTGTGTATCCTTGCATGTGAAACAGGTCTGGATGTAACATGCCGTTGGGTTTTGGCTGTGTCTTTTGATTGGGAATTTAGTCAATTTAAATTTAGGGTTACTGCCATTTGATGTTGACTGGCTGTTTTATCCATTTGTTGGTGTAAATTCTTCTTTATGTTGGTGCTCTTTACTTTTTGGTGTATTTTTAGAAAGGCTAAATACTGGTTGTTTCTTTCTGTGTGTAATGCTTCTTTCAGAAGCTCTTGTAAAGCAGGCCTGGTGGTAATAAAATCTCTGAGTACTTGCTTGTTCATAAAAGATTTTATTTTTCCTTCAGTTGTGAAGCTTAGTTTGGCTGGATATGAAATTCTGGGCTGAAGGTTCTGTTCTTTGAGGATGTTGAATATTGGCACCCACTCTCTTCTGGCTTGTAGAGTTTCTGCCGAGAGATCCGCTGTAAGTCTGATAGGCTTGCCTTTGTGGGTAATCTGACCTTTCTCTCTGGCTGCCCTTAGTATCCTCTCCTTCGTTTCAACCCTGGTGAATCTAACGATTATGTGCCTTGGGGTTGTTCTTCTTGAGGAATATCTTTGTGGTGTTCCCTGTATTACCTGGGGTTGAATGTTGACCTGCTTTGCTAGTTTAGGAAAATTTTCCTGAATAATATCCTGAAGGGTATTTTCCAGCTTGGATTCATTCTCTCCGTCGCATTCAGATACACCTATCAAACGTAAATTAGGTCTTTTCACATAGTCCCACATTTCTTGGAGACTTTGCTCCTTCCTTTTTATCCTTTTTTCTCTAATCTAAACGTGTTTTCTTCACGTTTTATTTCATTAAGTTGGACTTTGACCTCTGATATCCCTTCTTCTGCTTGAACAATTCGAGTGTTTAAACCTGTGCATACTTCTCGGAGTTCCTGTATTGTATTCTTCAGTTCCATTAATTCATTTATATTCCTCTCTACGTTGTCTATTCTCAATAGGATTTCATCAAACCTTTTTTCAAAGTTCCTAGTTTCTTTACATTGGGCTACAACATGTTCTTTTAACTCACTGAAGTTTGTTATTATCCATTCCTTGAAGAGTGATTCTGTCATCAGGAGGCGCTCGTTCTCCATCAAGCCTTGTTCCATTGTTGATGTGGAACTGTGATCATCTTTAGAGGGAGAGGTGTTCTGACTTTGAGTATTCTCAGCTTTTTTACTCTGGTTTCTTCCTGTCGTTGTAAATTTATCCTCCTGTCGTCTTTGAAATTACCAACTTTCAGATTAGGTCTCTTGAGTGGATGTCCAGGTTGTTAGTTCTCAGGGCTCTTTTCTGCCCAGGATTCTCCTGTCGGGCTTCCTTCTTGTTTCCATAGTAGGCGACTCTGCCTTCCTGGGGCTCCAAATCTCGGTCAGAAGGGGAACCAGTCTCGTTTACTCTGCGTCGAGCACTGCCGCGTCGAGGTGCCGGTGGAACCGCTGCGCCGACCACGAGAGTCGCGCTGGCGACTCGTGTGTTTCCACCACTGGGGGATCTTCTGCTCCGTGAGCGACCAGACTTTGTCTGAAAGTGTGGCGTCCTCTAGTTCTCCGCGCCTTCCCTCTATATAAAGTTTTATAAAAGTTTTTTTTGTATCATAATATAGAATGTGAATTGTGATTTACAGTTTTGTAGAAACACATTTATCCATGTCAAGTAAGGCAGATTTGTATTGATTTTTATTTTTAAATATTGTGCACGTTTTCTGTAGTCCCTTTTCTGTGACTTGTATGGATTTGCAATTTTTATAGCCATGTCAGGACCCAATCTCAGTTTTCCCTGCCCTAAGGGACATGTGTAGTCACAGATTCATTCTTCCTGAGGAAGTCACAGCCCTTGGTTACCCTAAGTTTAAGGGAGTGTGCCAGTTGTGGGCAACTCAAGGATGAATGAAGCAGTTAGGAGGTTATGTCGTATTCAGGCAAACAGTAGCCAGTGGCCAGCTTGGTTCCCTGTTTTGGCATTTACTCTTCATTTCTATGGATGTTGTTTTTGTACATAAAATATAAGAATCTACAAACAAGCACCTCTTACAGAGTTCTTCCTAATTGGTACACAGTTTTCTGTATCTATAGGTTCCACAACTGTGGATTCACCCAAATGTGGATTGAAAATATTTGGGTAAAAAAGGATGATTGGATCTGTATGAAACAGGAATAGACTTTTTTCCTTGTCATTATTCCATAAATGTTGCAGTATAACAATTATTTTCATATCATTTACATTGTATTACGTATTATAAATAATCTAGGCATGATTAAAGTATACAGGAGGATGTTCGTAGGTTATTTGCAAATATTACACCATTTTATATGAGGGACTTGAGCATCTGTGGTTTTTGGTATCCTGGAACCAATCCCTCATGGGTACTGAGGGAAGAGTTTGTAAATGTAGTGGAATTGGAATCAAATTCTTTTGATTTTGCAGATATCTCTGTTTAGCCTCTTCACTGTGCTGGGAACATTTCCCCCCAGGCATCCCAGGGGTTGATAGGGATTTACTTAAGAAGATTCCCAAGGCTGTCTATGGCAGAAATGAACTGGTTCTGCCTTGGTTGTCATAAACACCTCTGTTAATTAGCTCAGTTGTTCTCCAGGGGTAGATTGATTCTCTAGCCAGCTTTTGCCAAGAAAAATGATGTAGTCAATAATGGAATTTCAAATAAGATTTCCTTTTTATTTGGCTATTCATCAGAACCTGGGATACCATCCATTTTCTAGGCCCTAATTTTACTATGCAGTTTCCATAAAACACCTGAAAAAAAAAACTAAACTAAAAATTAAAAATTAAAAAAAAAAAACACACACACACACGTGTATCTGATTACTGTAAATGTCCTGTAAATACTCCTGCTTGGGCTGGTAGGTCATCTTTTTTTTTTTTTTTTTGAGATAGAGTTTCACTCTTGTTGTCCAGGCTGGAGAGCACTGGCGTGATCTTGGCTTACCACAATCTGCCTCCCAGGTTCAAGTGATTCTCCTGCCTCAGCCTCCCAAGTAGCTGGGATTACAGCCATGTGCCACCATGCTCAGCTAGTTTTTGTATTTTTAGTAGAGACAGGGTTTCACCATGCTGGTCAGTCTGGTCTCGAACTCCCGACCTCAGGTGATCTGCCTGTCTCAACCTCCCAGAGTGCTGGGATTACAGGCATGAGCCACCATGCGTGGCCTGTGGGTCATCTTTATGTCTAATCTGCCCTGACCTCTGGGGAGGTCAAGGATGCCTTGCCTTTTAGAGTTTTTTTTTTTTTTTGAGATCGAGTTTCGCTCTTGTTACCCAGACTGGAGTGCAATGGCGCAATCTCGGCTCACCGCAACCTTCATCTCCTGGATTCAAGCAATTCTCCTGCCTCAGCCTCCCGAGTAGCTGGGACTACAGGCATGTGCCACCATGCCCAGCTAATTTTTGTGTTTTTAGTAGAGATGGGTTTTCACCATGTTGACCAAGATGGTCTCGATCTCTTGACCTTGTGATCCACCCGTCTCAGCCTCCCAAAGTGCTGGATTTATAGGTGTGAGCCACCATGCCCGGCCTAGAATTTTTTATATTGGAGACCAGTCTGATGAGTAGCCATTGAGCAGGGGATGGATTCTAAGTCTTGGAGAAAATAAGAAAGTTCTGCCTCTTATGTGTGGTATGATTGAAGAAGTTGTGTTTTCTTTGTTTTTTGAGAGGCAGGGTCTTGCTATGTTGCCTAGGCTGGAATGTGGTGGTATAATCATAGCTCACTGCAGTCTTGACCTCCTGAGCTCAAGCAGTGCTCCCACCTCAGCCTCTTGAGTAGTTGGGATACCAGTATGTGCCACTGTGCCCAGCTAATTATAAATTTTTTTGTAGAGATGAGGTCTTGGCTATGTTGCCCAGGCTGGATCCTCCTGCCTCGACCTCCCAAAGTGTTGGGATTATAGGCGTGAGCCATCATGCTCAGCCCAGAAATATCTTATATTTTTAGACTTTTAAGGAGTGCTAGAAGGATTGAATTGCCTGAGTGGAGAAATTTGATAGGAGGAGACTGGAAGAGAGGCTCTTTATTAAAGATCTAAAAATAGAATTCGTTAAAATCACAAATGGATAACAGTAGGATTCCTGTCTCTCTCCTGCTTTGGGTTTGTGCTGCCAGCTGTTGCTTCTGCTTACCTTGAAAATATAATGGTATTTTGTCAGAAGAGTCAACAGTATAGTCCTAAAACACTATGTTTGCAAGTCTGTGCTTTTTCCAGTTTTAAAAGTAGTTTAGAAAGTGACCAGCTTCTAGCCGGGTGCGGTGGCTCACACCTGTAATCCCAGCACTTTCGGAGGCTGAGGCAGGTGGATCATGAGGACAGGGGTTCGAGACCAGCCTGAGCAACATGGTGAAACCCTGTCTCTATTTAAAAAAATATAAAAATTAGCCGGGTGTGGTGGTGCACACTGTAATCCCAGCTACTTAGGAGGCTGAGGCATCAGAATTGCTTGAACCCAGGAGGTGGAGGTTGCAGTGAGCAGAGAGCATGCCACTGCACTCCAGCCTGGGCTACAGAGTGAGACTTTGTCTCAAAAAAAAAAAAAAAAGAAAAAAGAAAGAAAATGACCAGCTTCTTTGATACAGGGAAGAGATCTTAGCAGGAGATGTTGGTTCTTCTGCTTGTGGTGCCAACCCTAACCTGACAGGGCCTGAGGAGTCCCCTGTCTCTTCAGAGCCCTGAGACTTTTTCCCTTCTAGTTGGACATTGCTGACTAGAGAGGGATCTCCTATGTAGGCCCTCTGATTACCTGATTTAATCAGATGATACCGCTGGTATTTTGGAGGAGAGGGTCCCCTTTCGATTCTGACAGCTGGAGATGAAAATGGCTTCTGTTTTCTTCCTGTGGAGTCCTCTGCTGCCTTGAGCTCCCTATGCCCTTTCCATCTGTGTGTGAGGGGGTGCAGGAATGTCCTGGCCTACCCGCTTCCATCCTGCTATGGGCTTCCAGGGAGAATGGGGCCCATTGTGGGCTGTGCCCAAAGGCACAGGCCTCTGCCTCAGTGTCAGGCTTACTGTGGCCTCTGTCGTTTGCTCTGTCGTTTGCTGTGGTCACTGGGTGCCAAGGGCCTGGGAGTCCAGGAAGCCATTGTTGCCTTTTTTTTTTCTTTGAGATGGAGTTTTGTTCATTGCCCAGGCTGGAGTGCAATGGCGTGATCTCCACTTTGCAACTTCCGCCTCCGGGGTTCAAGGAATTCTGCCTCTGCCTCCTGAGTAGCTGGGATTACAGACATGTGCCACTATGCTCGGGTAATTTTTGTATTTTTAATGGAGAAGGGATTTCACCATGTTGTCCAGGCTGGTCTTGAACTCCTGACCTCTTGATCTGCCTGCCTCGGCCTCCCAAAGTGCTGGGATTATAGGCATGAACCACTGTGCCCAGCCTATTTTTTAATATTTTTCTTTTTTGAGACAGAGTTTGCTCTTGCTGCTCAGGCTGGAGTGCAATGAATGGCGTGACTTCCTATACTTCCCAGGCTCAAGCAATTCTCCTGCCTTAGCCTCCTGAGTAGCTGTGATTATAGTCACCCGCCACCACACCCAGATAATTTAAAAAAAATTTTTTTTTTTTGAGACAGTGTCTTGCTCTGTCACCAGGCTGGAGTGCAGTGGCGCAATCTTGGCTCACTGCAACCTCCACCTCCCGGGTTCAGGCGATTCTTTTGCCTCAGCCTCCCGAGTAGCTGGGACCACAGGTGTGTGCCACCACACCTGGCTAATTTTTGTATTTTTAATAGAGAAGGGGTTTCACCATATTGGCCAGGATGGTCTTGATCTCTTGACCTCGTGATCCGGCCACCTTGACCTCCCAAAGTTCTGGGATTACAGGCCTGAGCCACCGTGCCTGCCCAATTTTTAAATTTTTAGTAGCAACAGAGTTTCGCCATGTCAGGCTGGTCTCGAACTCCTGACCTCAGGTGATCTGCCTACCTCGGCCCCCCGAAGTGCTGGGATTATAGGCGTGAGCCACTGAGCCACTGCGCCCAGCCCCAGTCTTGATTTTTTAAATGGTTGCCTCAAACTCTGTCCTATGATTTTTCTGTTTAAAAACTTTTTCTATGTTTGAATGCTATTTTAAAGGAGTTCCTTGCTTCTCCCTATAGGGTATAGCTTGACTATAAAGAAATGGAGAAATTTAGAGCAGCCAGAATTGAGTCTTTCTTCATATCTATGTCATCAAGCCGGTTGGGCTTCGGTGAATATGGAAGGCTCTGTGGGCTGTGGTCATGGCCTCACCTGCTGGTCTTAAGTTCTGAGTAGAGAGACTTGCCTTACAGGATAAGAGGTGTGTCCATTGCTAGTGCTGCTTCTATGCTGGCAGGTGGCTGAAGTTGTGAGCACATGGAGGGGCAGAATCTTGATTCATTGTAGGGTGGTCTCAGATTCCACACCCAGGAATTTGTCAGCTGGTCTTGGTTTTCTTGTGTGCAGGCCCCACTGTAGCTTACCCTGAAATTTGGTAGGCAGCCTAAGCCTGTGTCTTGTGTGAGGGTAACTCGGTGCTCACCTGAGAGACAGAACCACGGTGTGATTGCTGTCACTGTGAGGACGGAGTCTTGTTCTGTTGCACAGGCTGGAGTGCAGTGGTGTGATCTTGGCTCACTGCAACCTTTTGGAGGCAAAAGGTCGTGTCTGGACTTTATCTTTGTTGTAATGACCCTGAAACTCTGGCCTGAGTCTTTGAAGTAGAAGTTGCCCCAAGAGAAGGTGTCATGTAATACAGCAGAATTTATCAAGTCTTTCCTTAGTACTGGGAAACTTAACATGTGACTCTGGTATTTTTGTTTGTTTTGCTATTATTTCACATTTAATTTCATTGTTGTAAATACTTAAATGATTTTGAAGTCAAATAAATACAGATTTTTTTCATCTTTATGTCCACCTAGATGGCTTAGACCTCAGGTGGTAGACCAGGTTTCGTTTTGTTTTTCTTTTCTTTTTTTTTTTTTTGAGAAAAGGTCTCACTCTGTCACCCAGGCTGGAGTGCAGTGGTGTGATCATGGCTCACTGCAGCCTGAATTCCTGGGCTTAAGCAATCTCAGCCTTCTGCACAGTTGGGACTATAGACGTGCGCCACCATGCCAGCCTATGTTTTTTCTTCTTTTTCTTCCTTTTTTTTTTTTTTGAGATGGAGTTTCGCTCTTGTTACCCAGGCTGGAGTGCAATGGCGTGATCTCGGCTCACTGCAACCTCCGCCTCCTGGGTTCAGGCAATTCTTCTGCCTCAGCCTCCTGAGTAGCTGGGATTACGGGCACGCGCCACCATGCCCAGCTAATGTTTTATATTTTTAGTAGAGATGGGGTTTCACCATGTTGATCAGGATGGTCTCGATCTCTTGACCTTGTGATCTACCCGCCTCGGCCTCCCAAAGTGCTGGGATTACAGGCTTGAGCCACCATGCCCAGCCTATTTTTTTTTCTTTTGTAGAGACAGGGTCTTGTTATGTTGCCCAGGGTAGTCTCAAACTCCTGGACTCAAGCGATCCTCTGGACTCAAGTGATCCTCTTGCCTCAACCTCCCAAAATGGTGGGATTACAGGTGTAAACCACTATGCCCAGCCTATTTTCTTGTTTTGAATCCAAGTTTTCTGAGGGTTGTCCTTTAGGGAGGAAAATGTAAGAAATTCCAGAGTCAGGGAGGCATGGGCTGTGCTCTGGGAGAGGCCTGGGAGGCATTGCTCTGGAGCCGCCTGTAGGAGTCGATGTCAGACTGCCAGCAGAAGTCAGGGTGGTGGCCGGGCATGGTGGCTCACGCCTGTAATCCCAGTACTTTGGGAGGCCAAGGTGGGCGGACCACGAGGTCAGGAGATCAAGATCATCCTGGCTAACACGGTGAAACCCTATCTCTATTAAAAGTACAAAAAATTAGCCGGGCGTGGTGGCACGCACCTGTAGTCCCAGCTACTCAGGAGGCTGAGGAGGGAGAATTGCTTGAACCCAAGAGGTGGAGGCCACAGTGAGCCAAGTTCGTACCACTGCCCACCAGCCTGGGTGACAGAGCAAGACTCTGTCTCCAAAAAAAACAAATATGGCAGAGTGGTGAGGGGAGGGCTATGTTCTGCAAGAGATTTATACCACTGCATTTTTTTTTTCTTGAGTCAGAGTCTTGCTCTGTTGCCAGGTGTCAGGCTGAAGTGCAGTGGCGTGATCTTGTCTCACTGCAACTTCCGCCTCCTGGGTTCAAGCAATTCTCCTGCCTCAGCCTCTGGAGTAGCTGGGACTATAGGCATGTGGTACTATGCCCAGCTAATTTCGTATTTTTTAGTAGTGACGGGGTTTCACCGTATTGACCAGTATGGTCTCAATCTTTTGACTTCGTTATCTGCCCGCCTCGGCCTCCCAAAGTGCTGGGATTACAGGCCTGAGCCGGCCTACTACTGACTTTTTTTTTTCTTTGAGACAGAGTTTCATTCTGTAGTGCAGTGGTGTGATCTCGGGTCACGGCAACCTCCCTCCTGCATTCAAACAGTTCTTGTGCCTCAACCTCTCAAGTGCTGGGATTACAGGTGTGCACCACCACACCTGGCTAATTTTTATATTTTTAGTAGAGACGGGCTTTCACCCTGTTGACCAGGCTGATCTCAAACTCCTGACCTTGGGTGATCTGCCCACCTCAGCCTCCCAAAGTGTTATAGGTGTGAGCCACCATGCCCAGCCTGATAGGAATATTCTTGACAATGTCTTCTGGGTGTATACCTAAGGATGAACTGTTAGATACATAGTATTTGATCTTTTTTCTTTTTTTTTTTTGAGATCAAGTCTCACTCTGTTGCCCAGGCTGGAATGCAATGGTGTGATCTCAGTTCACTGCATCCTCTGCCTCCCAGGTTGAAGTGATTCTTCTGTCTCAGCCTTCCCAGTAGCTGCGATTACAGGTGTGTTCTGCCATGTCGGCTAATTTTTATATTTTTAGTAGAGATGGGGTTATTTCATGTTGCCCAGACTGGTCTCAAACTTCTGGATTGCTCAAACAATTCACCTGCCTTGGCCTCCCGAAGTGCTGATATTACAGGTGTGAGCCACCACGCCTGGCCTGATGTTTTAATTATTGAGAATTTTGTATTTTTTGTAGAGATGGGGTTCTTCCTCTGTGCCGAGGCACATGACTATCTATCCCAGATGGCTGCACTGGCCTAGGATAGGTAGTTCTTCCCCCAGTTCCCCAAGATAGATGGTTCTACCCCCAGTACCTGGAGGGTACAACCTCCAGAACATCTGGGCTCCTGGATTCCTTCCAGCCCCTGACCTCAGTTGGAGGGCAACAGCCAACAAACTTAGATTTGGGCATATGAATTTAGAAAAGGCTAATGTTTTCCAGAGCAGTGAAACTACAATATAAAGGTTAGACATGAGAACCCAGAATTATTCTCTAGCTTCCCTCTCCTGCCCTTTGTGTGCTCAACACTTGTATCTGAGTTCTTGCTACCCTGAGCCCTGAGTTCTTCTGGAGTTGGCCCAGGAGGTGCCTTGGTCCAGAAAGATGCCTGGGAGGAACACATGGAAGCAACAACAGCACTATGTGTATGTTATTATTTGGAGTAATTAGCCCCATAAATTCTTGATAGCAGTTTTCCTGAGGTACTCAAGTTTTACTAGAAAAACATAGCATCATGTTTTGATTCATTAGTTGTCTAGATGCTCACCCTCCTGTATTATCATTACCAGCTAACTATTAAGTACCATTACTCCCAGCTTGAATTTATGACACCTGCTACCCACCATGCCCATTAATCAAACAATAAGGGAAGGGCAACTGCTGTCTCATGTTGTTTCAAACTGCCTCATCTCCTTCCTCTTCCATCTCATGTTATTTTTTATTTTTTGAGATGGAGTTTCACTCTTGTTACCCAGGCTGGAGTGCAGTGGTGCAATCTCGGCTCACTGCAACTTCTACCTCCTGGGTTCAAGCAATTCTCCTGCCTCAGCCTCCCAAGTAGCTGGGACTACAGGCATGCGCCTCCACGCCCAGCTAATTTTTGTATTTTTAGTAGAGATGGGGTTTCACCATGTTGACCAGGATAATCTCGATCTCTTGACCTCGTGATCCACCCGCCTTGGCCTCCCAAAGTGCTGGGATTTTAGGCGTGAGCCACCATGCCCGGCCCCCATCTCATGTTATTAATTAAAGAGTTTGACAATACTTAAATGTTAGTGAAAATAAGGGAAAAGTCACTTGTATCTTTAGGTGAGAGTGTAAATTGAAGGATATATTGCCAAGTCTGACAATTCCAATGTACATATCCTTTGACCCAACAATTCCACATCTAGGGTTATATCTTTAGGTATGTTCTTTTTTTTTTTTTTTTTTTTTTTTTTGAGACGGAGTTTCGCTCTTGTTACCCAGGCTGGGATGCAATGACGCAATCTCGGCTCACCGCAACCTCCGCCTTCTGGGTTCAGGCAATTCTCCTGCCTCAGCCTCCTGAGTTGCTGGGATTACAGGCACGCGCCACTATGCCCACCTAATTTTTTGTATTTTTGGTAGAGAGCTGGGATTACAGGCTTGAACCATTGCGCCCAGCTTAGGTATGTTCTAAGAAGAATGCAAGGATGAATGTGAGAACACCCTGAAGAACAAAACATGCAGGATACTTAGACATTTGAATGTGCCACACACAATAAAGTGAGCCCTACTCACTGGTGCTAAGGTCTCTGAGTTCTACTAAATTAAGAAAAGGAACAGTTTTATTTATTTTTTTGACATGGAGTCTTGTTCTGTCTCCCAGGTTGGAGTGCAGTGGTGTGGTCTTGGTTCACTGAAACCTCCACCTCCCAGGTTCAGACAGTTCTCCTGTCTCAGCCACCTGACTAGCTGGAATTACAGGCGCACTCCATCATGCCCATATAATTTTTTGCATTGTTATAGAGATGGGGTTTCACCATATTGGCCAGGCTAGTCTCAAACTCCTGACCTCAAGTGATCTGCCCACCTCGGCCTCCCAAAGTGCTGGGATTACTTTGTGAGCCACTGTGCCTGGCAAAAAAAGGAATAGTTTTGAAGAATTTGATTTCATTTGAACTTTAAGAATGAAATAAAAAGAGATGTACTTGTTTAAGTGTTTAGCAGTATATTCAATGTGCTATTTGTGGAGAGCTACTGAAGAAACAGCCTACTCACCTGAGGACCTGGGAAGGAGACCTGTTTTTCACTTGTGTCCTAGTGTGGTGTTGGAATTTATTTTACCTCCATGTGAATTACTTGTATTGTATTAAGTCAAAAGGGGAGGACCAGATAACTGATGACATCATTGTGAGATAGACTGGGAATCAATAGTAGGGAATCGGATACTAGGAAACACTGGATGCCCACATTTTGCCCTTAGCTCTGGGACCTCTGAACTTGGTTGTCGTCTGATTGGGGTTTTTTCCCTCTAGGAAGGAAGGTTCCTGGGAAGGGGAGATAGAATCTATTTTTAATCTTAAGAAAACATAGCTCAATATAGTAATTTCGGACTCCAATGTGACGTTTTCTTCCATTATAACCCAACTCACTTTTTTTTTTAGGAGTAAAAAGGCACGTCTCTTTCTTGCTCATAGATGGTTCAGAAAAAAAAAGTGCCTGCAGAACCCCAAGTCACTTTTAAAACAAACAAAATCCTTTTTTTGTATATTTTGTGTTTGTGATGTTTCTAGAGGAAAATGCTTTTAAAATATCCTTACTTCCTTTCGTAAACTTGGAGGGCTTGGGACCTGGTGGGGTATGTGTTTTGAATCATGCCCTCTGGGGGATTAGTGCGTGGAATCCGGATTGCTGCTGGACAAAGCGCTGGGGCATGAGGTAAGTGGGGTGTAGGAGGCTGAGGGTTATATAGCTGTCACAGTTTACAGAGCGTACCTGCTGACTTCGCTTCACAATTACTGGTACATAGATCTGCTTTGCCACAGAGGTCCTGAGAGGAGACTTGGACCATTTTCGGTGTTCCTTCTCTTACCACTTATTTTTTTCCATTTTCCATGGCCATGTAGTTTTGTAAATTTTAAAAATTTTGATATGATTTTAAATTTACAGAAAAATTGGGAGAACAATTAAAATACTCCCAAATACTCTATATAGAGTCACCATTTGTTTACATTTTGCTGTGTTTGCTCTGTCATTCTCTTTTTTTCTGAACCATCTATGAGTAATTGACAGAGACATGCCTCTACTCCTAAATTTTTTTTTTGAGACCGAGTCTTTCTCTGTTGCCAGATTAGAGTGCAGTGGCACAATCTTGGCTCACTGCAACCTCCACCTCCTGGTTTAAAGCAATTCCGCTGCCTCAGCCTCCCAAATAGCTGGGACTACAGGCACACGCTGCCACGCCTGGCTAATTTTTTATATTTTAGTAGAGATGGAGTTTCACCATGTTGTCCAGGTTGGTCTCCGTCTCCTGACCTCGTGATCTGCCCTCCTTGGCCTCCCAAAGTGCTGGGATTATAGGCAAGACTCTTCAAGACAGAGTCTTGCTCTGTCGCCTAGGCTGGAGTGCAGTGATCCAATCTGGGCTTATTGCCACCTCTGCCTCCCAGGCTGGAACGATCTTCCTTCCCTAGTCTCAGTAGCTGAGACTACAGGTGCAGGCTAACATGCCTGCCTAATTTGTTTTTTGAGATGGAGTCTTAACTCTGTCATCCAGGTTGGAGTGCAGTGGCATGTTCTTGGCTCACTACAACCTCCGCCTCCCAGGTTTGAGTGATTCTCCTGCCACAACCTCCCCGAGTAGCTGGGACTACAGGTGCGTACCACCACACCAGCTAATTTTTGTATTTTTAGTAGAAAGGGGGTTTTGCCATGTTGGCCCTGCTGGTTTCAAACTCCTGACCTTAGGTGTTCCACCTGTCTTAGCCTCCCAAAATGCTAGGGTTATAGGTGTGAGCCACTGTGCCTGGCCCTCCTAAATTCTTAATTGTGTATTTCCTAGGAATGAGAATGTTATCTTACATAACCACAGTATAGCTATCAACATCAGGAAATTTAAGACTGGTAGAAGAATATTGTTTTGTTATCTTTTTTTTTTTTTTGAGACAAGGTCTGGTTCTGTCACCCAGGCTGGAGTGCAGTGGCGCAATCTTGGCTCACTGCAACCTTCACCTCTCAGGCTCAAGCCATCCTCCCTCAGCCTCTGGAGTAGCTGGGACTATGGGTGCACACCACCACCCTGGCTAATTTTTGTAGAGATGGAGTTTTGCTGTGTTGCCCAGGCTGTTCTTAAACTCCTGAGCTCAAGTGATTTGCCCACCTTAGCTTCCCAGAATGCTGGAATTACAGGCATGAGCCACTGTGCCTGGTCAAGTACTGTTATCTAATCTAGAGTCCGTATTCAGTTTGCCTCAATTGTCCTAGTACATCTTTGATAGCCCCATATGAGTTGGCATGTTTGTTTTGATGATCAACTCTGATTAAAGAGACACCCAGCAATTTTCTCCACTGGAAAGTTGATGTTTTCTCCTTTGTAATTAGTAAGTCATTTATGGGGGAACACTTGAGACTATGTAAATATCTTGTTGCTTTCCTTATCAAATTTTGACCCTCTATCTTCAGCATCCAGTCACGCTTCTGAGTCCATTATTCCTTCTTCATTTGTCATCTTAGTCTAAGGAAGAGCTTTCTCTTCTCCTATGTGTACTTATTAATTGGTTTATTTTATTCATATTAATAGCTTATTCAATATGGTGTAATACATTTATGTCACTCTTCATTTCTTTTTTTCCTGACACACAGTCTTGCTCTCCTGTGTTCAAGTGATTCTCCTGCTTCAGTCTCCTAAGTAGCTGGGATTATAGGTGCGCACCACCATGCCTGGCTAATTTTTGCATTTTTAGTAGAGACAGCGTTTCTTCATGTTGGCCAGGCTGGTCTCAAACTCCTGGCCTCAAGTGATCTGCTTGCCTTGGGCTCCCAAAGTGGTGGGAGCCACTGAGCCGGGCTGCTGCTGCCTTTTTTTTTTTTTTTAACAGGTGTGAACCACTGTGGCTGCCTTTTTTTTTCCCCACCTATTTTTTTAGAGACAGGGTCTCACTTTATTGCCCAGGCTAGTGTACAGTGGCACGATCATACCTCACTGCAGCCTTGGTCTCCTGGGCTCAAGCAATCCTCCTGCCTCAGCCCTCTTGAGTACCTGGGATTACTGGTACATACTACCATGGCTAGCTAATTTTTTTCTGTTTTTGATAGAGATGGGGTCCCACTGTGTTGCCCAGGCTGGCCTCAAATTCCTGGGTTTAAGTGATCCTCCTGCCTCAGCTTCCCTCAGTGGGATTACAGCTGTGAGCCACTGATCCCAGCCAGGTGTTTTTTTTTTTGAGACGCAGGCTCATTTAGTCACCAGGTCAGAAATGCAGTGGCAGGTTCTTGGCTCACTGCCACCTCTGCCTCCTGGGTCCAAGTGATTCTCCTGCCTCCGTTTCCCAAGTAGTAGGGATTATAGGCACCCGCCACCATGCCTGGCTATTTTTGTATTTTTTGTAGAGACAGGGTTTTGCCATGGTGTTGGGTCTCGAGCTCCTTACCTCAGATGATCTTCCTGCCTTGGCCTCCCAAAGTGCTGGGATTGCCGGCGTGAACCATTGCGCCTGGCCCGAAGTCTATTTTTTTTTTTTTTTTTTTGAGACAGAGTCTCACTCTGTCTTCCAGGCTGAAGAGCAGTGGCGCAATCTGGGCTCACTGCAACCTCCACCTCCCAGGTTCAAGTGATTCTCCTGCCTCAGCCTCCCCAGTAGCTAGGATTACAGTAGCTGTGGTGCGTGTTACCAAAACCGGCTAATTTTTGTATTTTTAGTAGAGATGGGGTTTCACCATGTTGGTCAGGCTGGTCTCCCACTCCTGACCTTGTGATCTGCCCACCTTAGACTTCCAAAGTGCTGGGATTACAGGTGTGAGCCACCAGGCCCGGCCTGGCCCCTGTATTCTTAAGACCACAAAACTTTTGATTTAAGGTTCACTGGACAGATACACAACAAGAAGGCATAAATCTTTATTTAGAAGGTAAGTCCTTTAAGTAGTTAGCTCCCAGTTGATAATGATTTGGACTGGGTGTGGTGGCTTATGCCTGTGATTCCAGCATTTTTGGAGGCCAAGGTGGAAGAATTGCTTGAGCCCAGTAATTTGAGATCTGCCTGAGCAACATGGTGGGGTCCCATCTCTGAAAAACAAAAAATTAGTCCAGGCGTGGTGGCTCATGCTTGTAATCCCAGCACTTTGGGAGGCCGAGGTTGGCAGATCACAAGATCAGGAGTTCGAGACCAGCCTGGCTGATGGGGTGAAACCCTGTCTCTACTAAAAATACAAAAATTACCTGGGTATGGTGGTGGGCACCTGTAATGCCACCTGCTCAGGAGGCTGAGGCAGGAGAATCACTTGAACCTGAGAGGTGGAGGTTGCAGTGAGCCAAAGTCATGCCACTGCATTCCAGCCTGAGTGAGAGAGCTAGATTCCATCTCCAAAAAAGAAAAAAAAAATCAGCCAAGTGTGGTGCTATACTTATAGTCCCAGCTGTTTGGGAGGCTGAGGTGAGAGGATCACTTGAGCCTGGGAGGTTGAGGCTACAGTGAGCCATCATCATGTCACTGCACTCTAGTGCAGGTGAGAGTGAGACCCTGTATCTTTAAAGGAAATTTTAAAAAGGTGCTGTTGTAATTTATATATTCCTAAGTACTGGATGGGAAAGGGGAATAACACCTACAAGGTACTTTTCAGTAGTGGCTTTAATCTACTGATGCATGGAAGATGTTTTCTTCTTACAAATAGCCCTGGGATCTCCTGAATTTCCAGTTTGGGCCTCTGTCAGGCATGGATTGACCCCTACAGTTCAGGTGGATGGAGATCCCACCAGCCCACAGCTTATTTCTTAAGATGCTTTATCTTCCTTTCCCTTGTATCTTCAGTTGGGATCTAATGTGAGCACATAAATGCCTTGTAGAATTCCTTTCCAGTCTTTATGCAAATCATTTATTTATTTATTTATTTTTGAGACGGGGTCTTGCTCTGTCACCCAAGCTAGAGTACAGTGGCATGATCACAGCTCACTGCAACCTCAATCTCTCAGGCTCAAGTGATCCTCCCAACCTTAGCCTCCTGAGAAGCTGAGACTATAGGCATACGTCACCACCCCCAGCAATTTTTTTATATTTTGTAGAGACAGGGTCTCCTTGTGTTGCCCAGGCTGGTCTCAAACTCTTGGACTCAAGCGATCCATCCACCTTAGCCTCCCAAAGTGCTAGGATCACAGGCATGAGCCAGTGTGCCTTGCCTGCTTTTCATTTTTAATCCTTGGGTTCTAAAATGCAGGAATTAATTTCCAAATAATTAGTACAGAGTAGAATCCCACTTTTTCCTGTGTGCTGAGAGAATGATCAAAAACCACAGAAAGGAGATGGAGATAGAAGAAGGTAAGAGCAAGGGCATCTTTAAGGATTTCTTGAGTCTTGTTAACCTGGGTGTAAATTCTGCGTGGCAGGCAGCAGCTGAGGATTCCCTGAAGTTTTGAGGAGGAGAAAAGCTCTTGAGAGTAACAGGTTTTCTTGGTCTTACTTTGTATAGAAGAGCCTGAACTGGACATACTTCTCCAGATCGGTGCTGTGGTCCTTATCCTTCGCTGTGGAAGGCTAGCAATGTGGGAGCTAGCAGGGACTAATCCAAGAGCCTTGCCTTTACCAGGTCACTGGGAACTGCTTCTGTCTGATGCCTCTCTAGGCAAGCCTGATTCTGAAGTCAGGAGTGTTGCGCATCCCTGTCCTTAGTGTTGGCCTGGCCCACCATTTCACTGGTCATAGAATAGCTATCGCTTTGCAGAGCAGGGATTGTGAGAATAAAAGAATGTCTTTTGGCTCTTTTGCTTTAGCTTTTGGAAGTACATCAGTTAGAGAAGTTTGTGATTTTTTAGGATTTGTAGCTGTGGCAAGGCTGAAATAGGTAAAAGGGCCAATTAGAACCATCTGTGGGAGGGAAGGAATTCTGTTAGCAGGAAGGAAAACCTGAGCAAAGGGAGTGGGTGCTAGTTTTGTCTTGTTCTTTTATAAACAAAGTGTGTTGATATTGGCAGTTTCTGGGATGGGTGAAATGTTTTTGATGGTTGAGCATTAAGAATGTAGCCAAAAACAAGGATGTGGCTAGAAGCAGGTCACAACTTTAAACACTGAAGATTGAAGCATTTGCCTCTATAAATACTCTGCAATATGCAAGAACTCCCACTTACCTGTTTGACTCCTGAAGAACTGGGCTTAGGGTCCCAGGCCTTTATTATAGGGCTGCTGGCAGGGTCAAGGGCTGGATTACCTGGAGCTTCCCTGACACCTCACTCCTCTGTTTTGGATTCTGATTAGCCAATTAGGTCAGAAAGGCCAGCAGCCCGAAAACTTTTTCTAAATTTAATTCATCATAGCTAGATTAGCATATTAATTTTGAGCTATGGCACTTAATTTTAATCTTTTGTAGTGTAATGGAAAAAATACCAGAAAGTTCAGCATTGAACTTCAAAGTGTGAAATCAGGTATCATTGTCTTTATGCTTGTTGAATTATTTAGGGGATTTAGTGGCAGTTCCTTTACTGTACTCTGTGGGCGTCTGCTGAGTACCTGCTTGGTGCCAGGCATCTACTGGGGGAGAGAGCAGCAGAATAAATGCTGCCAAGACCCCTGCAGTGAACCTCTTCTCCCCCATTTCTCTCAAGGGAACCACAGGCATCCAGCCTTGACCCACAGTAGACATTGATCATCCTGCCCCCACAGCATAGCCTCACTGTACCTTTGTACTGAGTTGGGGAGGAGGTAGGATAGCCAGGGGGAGTTCGGGGAAGTCAAAAGGCGACTTTTAGTTTCTATTATAGTAAGCACTTGGAAAACGGCTGTTTATAATGTATTCGTATAAGTACTTGGTTTTTTACCACTCATGTTTCATGATTTAGTGATGTATATAAATCTTAATTGAATATTTTTGTGTGAAACTTGGAAAGACTGCATCTATAGCAAATAAAGCCTCACACCTAGCACAAGGTAGGCAGTTGGTAAACTTGCTGAAGTGTTAATTGTTGGGCTGTCTTCAGATCATTGTAGTCTGCTTAATTGCACTTTTGGATGCTACATGGGTACAAGGATGTGGTAATTCATTCCTCCTTGGATTCTGCTGAGGCTGGCCACCCACCTCTCACACTTATTTCCCTACCTCCACCCCACCTCCCACTCTAGCTGCTGTAGCCAAATGGACAGTAAGGGCCAGGCACGGTGGCTAATGCCTATAATCCCCAGGCACTTGGGGAAGCTGAGGCAGGTGGATCAGTTCGAGACCAGCCTGGCCAATATGGTGAAGTCCTGTCTTTACTAAAAATACAAAAATTAGCTAGGTCTGGTGGCGGGTGCCTGTAGTCCCAGCAACTCGGGAGGCTGAGGTAGGAGAATCACTTGAACCGGGGAGGCAGAGGTTGCAGTGAGCTGAGATCGTGCCACTGCACTCCAGCCGTCTCAAAAACAAAGAAAAAACCCAAATGGACGGTTAGATCTGGTGCTTGTCTTTGGCCTCAGGTTATCCTTTTCTGTCTTCAGTGCCTTACCTGGGCACTGGTGATTAAAAGATTGGACCTTGTCATCATGGGAATATGCCCCTAAAAGCCTCCTAAAGAAAGTATTTTTTTCTGAAGTCTAATTGAGGTAATTCTTTTTTTTTTTTTTTTTGAGACGGAGTTTCGCTCTTTGTTACCCAGACTGGAGTGCAGTGGCGTTGCTCACTGCAACCTCTGCCTTCTGGGTTCAAGCAATTCTCCTGCCTCAGCCTCCCGAGTAGCTGGGACTACAGGCGCGCACCACCATGCCCAGCTAATTTTTGTATTTTTAGTAGAGACGGGGTTTCACCTTGTTGACCAGGATGGTCTGGATCTCTTGACCTCGTGATCCACCTGCCTCGGCCTCCCAGAGTGCTGGGATTATAGGCATGAGCCACCACGCCCGGCCGAGGTAACTCTTAAGTAATGTTTTTAAAAATATTTATTATTGTGGCAAAATATACATAAAGATGGTATATTTATTTATTTATTTTGAGACATGGTCTCGCTTCGTTGCCCAGGCTGGAGTGCAGTGGTGGAATCATGGCTCACTGCAGCCTTGACCTCTTGGGGTCAAGGAGTCCACCCAACTGAGCCCGAGTCACCGGGACTACAGATGTATGGCCCCATACCTGGCTAATTTTTAAAATTTTGTTTTGTTTTGTTTTGAGATGGAGTCTCACTCTGTCACCCAGGCTGGAGTGCAATGGCATGATCTCAGCTCACTGCAACCTCTGCTTCGTGGCTGCAGGTGATTCTCCTGCCTCAGTCTCCTGAGTAGCTGGGATTACAAGCATGTGCCACCACACCCAGCTGATTTTTGTGTTTTTAGTAGAGATGGGGTTTTACCATGTTTGTCAGGCTGCTCTTGAACTCCTGACCTCGTGATGTGCCCACCTTGGCCTCCCAGAGTGCTGTGGTTACAGGTGTGAGCCACCATGACCGGCCTAAAATTTTTTTGTAGAGATGGGGTCTCACATATGTTGCCCAGGCTTATGTTTAATATACCATCTTAACCATTAAAAACTTTTTAGGGGCTGGGTGTAGTGGCTCTTCCCTATTATCCCAATGCTTGGGGAGGGTGAGGTGGGAGGATTATTTGAACCAGGAGTTTGAGACCAGCCTGGGCAACATAGTCAGACCCTATTTCTACAAAATAAAAATTTAAAAATGGCTGGGCATGATCACCTCACACCTGTAATCCCAGCACTTTGGGAGGTTGATGTGGGCAGATTACCTGAGGTCAGGAGCTTGAGACCAGACTGGCCAACATGGTGAAACCCCCGTCTCTACTAAAAATAAAAAAATTAGCCAGGCATGGTAGTGGGCACCTGTAATTCCAGCTACTTGAGAGGCTGAAGCAGGAGAATTGCTTGAACCCAAGAGGTGGAGGTTGCAGTGAGCAGAGGTTGTGCCACTGCACTGCAGCCTGAGTGACAGAGCAAGACTTCGTTTCAAAAAAAAAAAAAAAGGGGTGGGGCTGGGCTTGGTGGCTCACACCTGTAATCTCAGCACTTTGGGAGGCCAAGGCAGGCGGATCATCTGAGGTTAGGAGTTCAAGACCAGCCTGGCCAACATGGTGAAACCCCATCTTATTTAAAAAAAAAAAAAAAAAAGAGCCAGGCATGGTGGTGGGAACCAGTAGTCCCAACTGTGGGAGGCTGAGGCAGAAGGATCACTTGAGCTCAGGAATTTGAGGTTACAGTGAGCTGTTATTGTACTACTACACTCCAGCCTGGGTGATAGATTGAGAGATTGTCTCAAAAAAAAAAAAAAAAACAAACCTAAAACCCACCTTTTTAAATTGTAAAAAACACAATATAAAACTTTCCATCTTCAAAGTCAGGTATACTGTTTGGTAGTGAGTAATGTTTAACGCAGTATATGGACTTCATTGGAATGTAGAAGGAATTCTTTCAGTGAGCCCCATCACGTGAGATGTTAAAATCTACTCAGATTAAAAGCTATGGTTCAGTGGAGAATGACTGTTCAGTCCTGGGTTTTGAACCTTGCCTTTCTTCCCTTTCCCTAGAACATATCTGCTCCTGGGTGAATTTATACCCAGGTTTTAAACCTTTGCCAATCAATGTGAGCTTGTAACTCATGACCTCGCCTTCTCCGGTCGGAGCCACTTTGAACCCCTTTGGTTTCTGTCTTTGTTGGAAAAAAATCAAATCACTACCAGCAGAAGCCACAGCCCTTTATCTGTGATAAGTGAGAATTTGCAAGAATTTTCCAAGTGAGAGTAGTGTTCAGTGTATAGAATGTTATGTAGCGCTTGCCTCTCAGAGGTGGTATTTTTTCTCCCATATATATATATATATATATTTTTTTTGGAGACAGAGTCTTGCTCTGTTGCCAAGCTGTAGTGCAGTGGTGCAGTCTCAGCTCACTGCAACCTCCGCCTCCTGGGTTCAGGTGATTTTCCTGGCTCAGCCTCCCGAGTAGCTAGGAATGCAGGCGTGCACCACCATGCCTGGCTAATTTTTGTAATTTTAGTAGCGATGGGGTTTCACTCTGTTGATCAGGATGGTCTCAATCT
The DNA here is from genome assembly GCF_049354715.1 of Callithrix jacchus. NCBI lineage: Eukaryota > Metazoa > Chordata > Mammalia > Primates > Cebidae > Callithrix > Callithrix jacchus. The sequence continues at coordinate 32,125,279 of NC_133516.1, forward strand.
CTTGACCTTGTGATCCTCCCATCTTGGCCTCCAAAAGTGCTGGGATTACAGACGTGAGCCACCATACCCGGCTCTCCCACATACTTTTTTTTTTTTTTTTTTTTGAGGCGGAGTTTTGCTCTTGTTACCCAGGCTGTAGTGCAATGGCGTGATCTCAGCTCACTGCAACCTCCACCTCCTGGGTTCAGGAAATTTCTCCTGCCTCAGCCTCCTGAGTAGCTGGGATTACAGGCACGCGCCACTGTGCCCAGCTAATTTTTTGTATTTTTAGTAGAGACGGGGTTTCACCATATTGACCAGGATGGTCTCGATCTCTTGACTTCGTGATCCACCCGCCTCGGCCTCCCAAAGTGCTGGGATTACAGGCGTAAGCCACCGTGCCTGGCCTTCTCCCACATATTTTTACCTTTAAATCTCTCACTGTATATGCGAAGCCTGGCTCCCTTTGGTTGGTCCTCCAGCTCCCTGATGGTGTCTTCCTGGGGCTGACTCCATTATCACTGGTGGTATTCCCACATTGCCTGCTGTTTAGGTAGGAACCTCCCCCATGTCAAGGAAACCTCATCTACCTCCTGAACTGAGCAATTTTAGGGTGATACCTTGAATCTTCACCTGTCACTTGGCTTTAGACCATCCTCATCTGATGCCAAGGAGTCATAAAGACCTGTTTTTAACTGGAAGCAGAGAAATCTGCCTGGTTTTTTTTTGATATTTGGAGCTCAAATAAACAGTGACCTCACACCATTGTGTTGAGTACATCCTGTTGGCTATCAGATTGAGCAGTTTTAAACTGGTTAACCTTTCAGAAACTTTATTGTTAGACTGACAGTTAATTTTAACTTCTGAGTATCTGGTTGAAGTGTTTTTTGCTAGGTTGAACCTGAAGTGGTTATGTTAATATTTCTGCTTTTTATGTTTTCTAAAACCATTTAAAATAGGAACATGGACTTATATTATTTTAGTCTGGTTTTAAAATGAAATATACTATTTTCTCTAAATTTTTTTTTTGGAGATAGGGTCTCGTGTCACCCAGGCTGGAGTGCAGTGTTATTATCTCACTACAGTCTCAACCTCCTGGGTTCAAGCAGTCCACTCACAGTCTCCCAAGTAGCTATGATTACAGGCATGCACCACCATGCCTGGCTAATTTTTGTACTTTTTTGTAGAGACAAGATTTCATCATATTGCTGAGGCTGGTCTTGAACTCTAGCATTCTGCCCACCTTGGTCTTCCAAAGTGCTGGGATTCTAGGTGTGTGCCACTGCACCTGGCCATTCTTTAAATATTTTAATTACTGTGGCCAATGATAGTGATTTAATAGCTTAAGTACTGTTTTTAGGTAACATAGCTATTGGGGAATAGGGACTCCTAGGAGTGGCAGGAAAGGATACCTCTGCCAAATTTTGAGTGGTTAATAATGGGTTGAGTCTCCCAACTTTTCCTTCATTCTTCGGAAGCAAAAACTAGTAGGAAGCTGTTCTTTCAGAGTTTTTAGGTTAAAATGTCTGAAAGTTTCAGAGCCGGGTGCAGTGTCCTGAGCCTGTAGTCTTTTGCTGCTTGGGAGGCTGAGGCAGGAGGATCACTGGGGAGTTCAAGGCTGGTGAGTTACAATTCTTCCTGTGACTCGCCACTGCATTCTAGACTGGGCAACATAGTAAGATCCTGTCTTAAAACTAAAAACAAAGATGCTTTAAAAAAGATGTCTGGGCCGGGTGCAGTGGCTCACGCCTATAATCCCAACACTTTTAGAGGCTGAGGTGGGCAGATCACGAAGTCAGGAGATCAAGATCAGCCTGGCTAACACACTGAAATCCCTTCTCTACTAAAAGTAAAGACAAAAAAAAAAAAAAAAAAATTAGCTGGGCATGCTGGTGCGTGCCTATAGTCCGAGCTACTTGGGAGGCTGAGGCAGAAGAATCACTTGAACCTGCGAGGAGGTGGAGGTTGCAGGAAGCCCAGATCATGCCACTGTACTCCAGCCTGGGCAACAGAGCAAGGCTGTATCTCAAAAATAAAAAAAGAAAAACCCATTTTTTTTTTTTTTTTTTAGATGGGAATTTTGCTCTTGTACTTCCAGGCTGGAGTATAGTGGCGCCATCTCAGCTCACCACAACTCTGCCTCCCGGGTTCAAGCAATTCTCCTGCCTCAGCCTGCAAGTAACTGGGATTATAGGCATGCGCCACCAAGCTCGACTAATTTTATATATATATGATATATATTTTTTGAGACAGAGTCTTGCTCTGTCGCCAGGCACCAGGCTGGAGTGCAGTGGTGTTATCTCAGCTCACTGCAATCTCTGCCTCCCAGGTTCAAGCAATTCTCCTGCCCCAGCCTCCTGAGTAGCTGGGACTACAAACACATGCCACCACACCCAGCTAATTTTTATATTTTAGTAGAGATGTGGTTTCACTATGTTGGCCAGGATTGTCTTAATCTCTTGACCTCGTGATCCGCCCACCTCGGCCTCCCAAAGTGCTGGGATTATAGGTGTGAGCCCACCGCACTGGCTTAGTTTTGTATTTTTAGTAGAGATGGGGTTTCTCCATGTTGGTCTAGAACTCCCAACCTCACGTGATCTGCCTGCCTCAGCCTCCTAAAGTGCTGGGATTACAGGTGTGAACCACTGTGCCTTGCCCACTATGAGTTTTTCTATGGATGAGGAAACCTTAAGTTTATTGCAAATTGAGATGGTGCCACATGTGTGTTTGTTTCTCACATCTATTGAGTGGAAAGTATTTATTAACTGAGTTCCCTGTGTGCATGGGGCACCCATAGCTCTGGGGAGACAGCCTGAGTGGAACAGAGCTGCCTGTATCCTGGCGATGGGATTCTAGGGGATCTCTGTTTCCCAGGGGCATAAGGGCCTGGCTCCTCATGGCCATCTTCCCTTTCCTCCCACCAAGCAATGTGCTTTGATTGCATCTTCCTGGGGGATGGTATTGGTGATAGTGACAGGAAGGGCCAGTGGAATCCTTAACCTGCTGAACCTTAGCCTTGGATGCCTGGTGTCCTTGCCAGTTACTATAATGTTTTTGATTTCCTGGTTATGTCCCTGATGACTGATCTTATAAGCTTTAAATATACCTGCCTCTAGGGCAGCTTTAATATATTTTGGTTACAAAGGTCACTACCTTTTAGGTACTATTGATAACTTGACATTTTACTTCTCCCCATCACTTCAGAGTCCCATGTGTCATAGCTGGGAGGAAGGGAGTGCCTGGTCATTGGCAGACTTGAGGCATTTGCCCTACCCCAACTAGCTCTGGTCCTCTGGCTAAGGGTGTTTATCTGCAGTGAGTCACAGGGTCTCGGACCTGGGACAGTGCTGAGAGCTTAGACTCAGTTGTGGGTACTGCACTGGGTGCTGGCACAGAAGAATAAGGTTCCCATTTCCATTACTCATTCCCCAAAAAGGAGAGCTTTGATAGTTCTGTCAGCCAGACAGTGGGGAATCCAGCTAAGACATGTTCTTGGGCTACCTTGAGCACTTCCTACTGTTCTAGAGGATATAATGTGAAAGAGTGTGAGGTGTTACACTGGGTGGCTGCGTCAGGAAGACTAGGTGGCTCTGGCCAGAATCTTTCTGTGGTTCCCGAGCACTCTTTTCTCCCACACGTTCTGGCCACCAAGCTATATGTGACCATGACTGAGTATTTACCTCTGTTTGGGCCCTCCTCTGAACTCTGAGGAGGAGGATCTCTATAGTGCCTCTATCTCTGATCAAGTATGTGAATATGAGACTGTGTAAAGAAACTTTGCAGAGGGACATTCTGATACAAATATATAGATGCAGTGTATCAGATTCTTAGCACAGGCAGACATGACCCTTGCTTATAGGAAGGCACCATCGAAAGACAAAAGGGTATTTTATTACCAAATTGCAAAACATTTTTCCTCCTTAGAGCATGGAAAACCAACACATAGTAGTTGGAGTTGTGCCCTGAACATCGCCTGCCTGCTAAATGCAGAACACTTAGTCATGTGCATGAAACAGACACCCCATGTCGTCATGTGTCCGCAGATAGCAGACAGCTTATGTTCCTGGTAGGGCAGGGTGTGTCTCATAACTGATGCTGTTTTCAAATAAGCTGAGAATTTAAAAATTGAGACTCAGATTAGAAAAGTAAAAGATCAGCTGGATCTTTTACTGAAGTAAAGACTAAAGATTATGGGAAGTAGCTAAAAGTAAGGTCCCATTTCTCCTCATTAATTCATTAGGTATATGGTGTACCTCTGGCACTGGATGAGTGCTAGGCACATATTAGTGATTGCAACAGATGTATCCCTGCTCTCCCACAACTCAAGAGTCTTGTGGGGGTGTTGGTTGAGCTGAGCTATTTGCTAAATAAGAATTAAAATGTGACTAGGCATGGTGGCTCATGCCTGTAATCCCAACACTTTGGGAAGCCAAGGCAGGAGGATTGCTTGAGCCCCTGAGTTTGAAACCAGCCTGGGTAATATAGTCTATATCTCTTCAAAAAAGTTTAAAAATTAGCCTGAGATGGGTAGATCACCTGAGGTCAGGAGTTCAAGGTGGGAGGCCGAGGTGGGTGGATCACCTGAGGTCAGGATTTCAAGACCAGCCTGGCCAACATGGTGAAACCCTGTCTCTACTAAAAAATACAAAAATTAGCCGGGCGTGATGGTGAGCACTTGTAACCTGAGCTACTCGGGAAGCTGAAGCAGAGAAAATTGCTTGAACCCAGGAGGCGGAGGTTGCAGTGAGCCAAGATTTTGCCACTGCACTCCAGCCTGGGCAACAGAGCGAGACTCCATCTCGAAAAAATAAAACAAAATGCATAAGAAAGGAAAAAGCCAGTAAAGAAAACACTACAACAGTAAAGAAAACTGTAGGCCAAGCACAGTGGCTCATGCCTGTAATCCCAAGACTTTGGGAGGCCAAGGCAGGGGGATTGCTTGAGCCCATGAGTTTAAAACCAGCCTGGGTAATGTAATCTGTATCTCTTCAGAAAAATGGAAAAATTAGCCTGGTGTGGGACACACCTGTAGTTCCAGCCATTCAAGAGGCTGATGGGAGGTTTGCTTGAGCCCAGAGATTGAGGCTGCTGTGAGCTGTGATTACACCATTTCTAGCCTGGGTGACCAAAAAAAAAAAAAAGACAAGGAAAAGAGTTGAAGAAAAACCTTCAACTTGGAGCATTTTATAGAGGTCTGAGGAGAAGACCCCCACCAGAGTACTGGGAACATTGGTTGTTGAGAAGGAGTTGCTGGTGGAGGAGCCCTCAGAAGTCACTGGGAGTTAAGTGGTTCTTGGAACTGATAACCACACAGTCTCTCCATCTATGTACGTGGTCATTTGGTGAGTGGCACTTAAAACTGCTGGTGAGCCTGTGGTGGGCAAAAATGACCCAGCCATCTAATGAAGGCAGGGAGGAAAGGTCCCTGAAGAATGGGTCTGAAATCCTATGAGAACCGCCTGGTCCCATGGGCCTTGGAGTGTGGAACAAGGTAGTAGAGAGGAAAAAGGATAGTTTTACCTGTTGGTTATCTCACATTGATGAGAGGGATCAAATCAAATTATATCATGCTAAATTGTAAAACATCTTCTATAGCAGGTGAATTTCATTTCCTTTCTCATACCTTTGTAGAGCAGCTCAGTGTGTTTTTCTGAGACTTTAAGGGGCAAGCAGTGTCTTAAAAACTAAGGATGTATGCAGACATTGCTTTTGGGGTCTGGGGAGTGTGTAAACCTGAGTGGCACGGACACTAGGAGAGAGAGGTGGACAGAGATGGGGTACTGGGGAGGGCAGAAGCCCAGGGGTTGAGATCCGGCTTTTTGTTGTTCAGAATTTGCTGAATACATGCATGAAGATAGAGCTTTCCAGACCTAAGAAGATAGTGAAATAGAGCAAGAGTTGCTGGTTGTTGTAGGATTTTTAAATTTGGAGATCACAGGATTCAGTCAAGCTCTGCACCTTCATGTGTTTCTCTTTTTTTTAACTTTCTTTTTTTTGAAATGGAGTCTCACCCTGTTGCCAGGTTGGAGTGCAGTGGCGTAATCTCAGCTCACTGCAACGTCTGCCTCCCGGGTTCGAGAGATTCTCCAGTCTCAGCCTCTCATAAACATTTTACCATGATGGTATTGTATCTTTTCGTCAGTGAGCACTTTTCACTAAGTGCTTTTTGAGATTTACTCATGTTGATACTTGTTTTAGTATCTTTTTAATTGTCCTACAGAGTTCTGTGATATTCCATGAAAGCCTGTCGATGTATTTTCCAGCTCATGGATATTAGGATTGTTTTTAACTTTCCAGTGTTGCAGTGAACATGCTTGTGCCATCTCTCCATGTATGTTTGCAGTTTCCTTTGGCTGTGTGTCTGGGAGTGGATGGACACAGCTGGGTGGTGAGTCTCCAGGGCGTTGTGGCAGCTCATCCTCTCACCAACTGCCATGCGGTCCTGTCCCCTCAGTGGTGTCACATTAGAACATTTTGGCCCATCTGATTGGTTTGGAAAGGTTTTTGCTTTTACTTTACTTTTCTTTCCCCTGATTCTTGGTAAGATGAGTGTCTTGTAAGTTTACTGCTATTCAGATTTTCTTCTCTGTGAATGACTTGTTCTTTCTTCCTTTATTGTTTTAAGTTGCTTGATGTTTTTTGGTAAGGATTGATTAGCTATCACATGCATTGAAAAAGCTCTTTCCCAGGCTGTGGTTAGCCTTTTTTTCTTTTTTTAAAGTGTCCTTTAGGGATATAAAATTATTGGCCAGGTGCTGCGGCACAAGCCTGTAATCCCAGACGTTTGAGAGGCCAATCCCAGAAGGTGGTTGGATTGCTTGAGCCTAGAATATTGAGACCAGGCTGGGCAACATGGTGAAACTGTCTCTACAAATACAAAAACATTGGCTGGGTGCGGTGGTGCAGGCCTGTGGTCCCAGCTGCTTTGGAAGCTGAAGTGGGAGGAGCGCTTGAGCCCAGGAGGTCGAGGTTACAGTGAGCTGTGATTGTGCCATTGCACTCCAGCCTGGGCCACAGTGTGAGACCATGTCTCAGAAAAGAAAGGAAATTTGCCAGGTACAATGGCTCATACCTGTAATTCCAGCACTTTGGGAGGCTGAGGCAGGCAGATCACAAGGTCAGGAGATCGAGACCATCCTGGCCAACATAATGAAACGCTGTCTGTACTAAAAATACAAAAATTAGCTGGATGTGTTGGCACATGCCTGTAATCCCAGCTACTTGGGAGGCTGAGGCAGGAGCATGGCTTGAACCTGGGAGGTGGAGATTACAGTGAGCCGAGATTATGCCACTGAACTCCAGCCTGGTGACAGACTGAGACTGTGTCTCAAAAATACAAGAAAAACAACTTTTAAGTTTCTGTTTCTTTTTTTTTGAGACAGGATCCCACTGTGTCAGATTTAAAATTTGAATTCAGTTGATTTTAAGATTTAAAAGATTTTTTGAGAGGCTGGGAGTGGTGGCGCACACCTGTAATCCCAGCACTTCGGGAGGCTGAGGCGGGTGGATCACCTGAGGTCAGGAGTTTGAGACCAGCCTGACCAACATGGAGAAACCCCATCTCTACTAAAAATAAAAAATTAGCCAGGCATGATGGTGCATGCCTGTAATCCCAGCTGCTTGGGAGACTGAGGCAGGAGAATTGCTTGAACCCAGGAGGTAGAGGTTGTGGTGAGTCGAGATCCCGCCATTGCACTCCAGCCTGGGCAACAAGAGCGAAACTCTATCTCAAAAAAAAAAAAAAAAAACCAAAGATTTTTTGAGATAATTGTGGATTCACATTCAGTTTTTAGAAGAGAGATCCTATGTACAATTACCCAGTTCCACGATGGTAATATCTTGCAAAACTGTAGTACAATATCACAGCCAGGATACTGAAAATGGTATAGTCGGGGTACAGAATAGTTCCATTATCCCAGGATATTTTGTTGTCCTTTTATAGCCACATCTATCTACCTCCCTCACACTCTGACCCCACTAATCTGTTATCCCTGGCACCTACTAATCTGTTCTCTGTTTCTATAATTTTGTCATTTCAAGAATGTCATAAAAATGAAATCATACTGTATATAACCATTCGGGATTGGCTTTTTTTCCCCACTTAGCAAGATTGCTTGGAAATTCATCCTAGTTGTTGAGTGTATCAATAGTTCATTCATTTTTATTGTTCATTAGTATTCCATGGTATGCATGTACCATAGTTTGTTTAATCATTCACCCATTGAAGGACATCTGGGTTGTACCATTTGTTGAAAAGGCAATTTTTTTCCCCATTGAATTGCTTTTGCACTGTTGTCAGAAATCACTTGGGCATATTTGTATAGGTCTATTTCTGGATTCCCTATTATGTTTCATTGGCCTATGTATCTGTCTCTGCACCAATACAGTCTTCTTTTTTTAATTTTAAAATTATTATTGCTGTTTTCGAAGCAGGGTCTTGCTCTGTTGCCCAGGCTGGAGTGCAATGGTGTGAACATGGTTCACTGCAGCCTTGACCTCCTGGGCTCAAGTGGTCCTCCCACCTCAGTCTTCAAGTAGCTGAGGCCACAGGTGCATGCCACCACATTTGGCTAATTTAAAAAATTTTTGTAGAAATGAGGTTTTGTTTTTTTTTTTTTAAAAAAGATGGGGTTTCACCATGATGGCCAGGATGGTCTTGAACTCCTGACCTCAGGTGATCCACCCACCTCAGCCTCCCAAAGTGCTAGGATTACAGGCATGTGCCACCATGCCTGGCGAGTTGAGATCTTACTATGTTGCCCAGGTTGGTTTCTAACTCATGGGCTCAAGTGATCCTCCTGCCTCAGCCTCTCAGAGTATTGGGATTATAGGTATGAGCCACTGCACCTGGCTCTTATTTTTTTTTTTTTAATAGAGACAGGGTCTTACCTTGTTGCCCAGGCTGGTCTCAAACTCCTGGGTTCCTTCGTCAGCCTCTTGTGTAGCTGGGATCACAAGTATATGCTTAGTTTTCAGCATACATATTCTGTACATGTTTTGTTAGATTTATACCTATGTAATTTTTTTGTAGTTTAAATGATATTGTATTTTTAAATATGGTGTCCACATGTTTATTGCAGTATATAGAAATACAATTGATTTTTGAATGTTTTTGTATTCTGTAACCTTGTTGAACCCACTTATTATAGAACTAATATAGGGACTATAAGGAATTTTCTTACAGATTCCTTGGAATTTTCTACATAGACAACTATGTCATCTGCAAAAAAGGACCGTTTTATTTTTTCTTTTCCAATCTGTATGCCATACTTTTTTTCTTTTTCTCTCTTTTTTTTTGAGACAGAATTTCACTCTTGTTGCCCAGGCTGGAGTGCAGTGGCATAATCTCGGCTCACTAAAACCTCTGCCTCCTGGGTTCAAGTGATTCTCCCACCACATAGGCCCAGCTAATTTTTTGTATTTAGTAGAGATGGGGTTATACCATGTTAGTCAGGCTGGTCTCAAACTCCTGACCTCAGGTGATCTGCCCACCTTGATCTCCCAAAGTGCTGGGATTACAGGCATGCACCACTGCACCCAGCCACCATACTTTTTTTCTCACCTTATCGCACTAACTAGAACTTCTAATATTATGTTGTGTAAGAATGGTGATAGCGGACATTCTTTGCCTTGTTTCTGTTCTTACGGATAAAGCACCAGTCTGTCACCAGTAAATATGTTAGCTGTGGGGTTTTTTGGTAGATGCTCTTTAGCAAGTTGAGGAAGTTTCCTCTGTTCCTGTTTTTCTAAGAGTTTTAAAAATTATGAATCAGTGTTGAATTTTGTCAGATACTTTCTCTGCATCAATTGGTTCACGTGATTTTTGTTCTTTAGCTGGTTAATACGGTTAATCTTCAAATATTGAGCTGATTACTTTTCAAATATTGAGCTCTCCTTGCATCTCTGGAATAAGTACCACTTGGTCATCGTATATATTTCTTTTAATATATTGTTGAATTCTGTTTGATTAAGTTTTGTTAAAGATTTTTGTGTCTGTTTTTATGTTGGATACTGGTCTGTAGTTTTGTTGTAATATCCTGGTTTGATTTTGGTATCTGGATAATGCTAGTTTAATAGAGTGAATTAGACCAAGTGTGGTGTCAAATGGCTGTAGTCTCAGCTACTCAGGAGGCTGAGGTGGGGGATTGCTTGAGCCCAGGAATTCAAATCCAGCCTGGGCAACATAGCAAGACCCCGTTTCTTTTTCTTTTTTTCCTGAGACAGAGTTTTGCTCTCGTTGCCCAGGTTGGAGTACAGTGGCGCCATATTGGCCTGCTGCACCCTCCATCTCCCGGGTTCAGGCGATTCTTCTGCCTCAGCCTGCTGAGTAGCTGGGATTACAGGTACTCGCCACCACGCCTAGCTAATTTTTTTGTATTTTTAGTAGAGATGGGGTTTCACCATGTTGGCCAGGCTGGTCTCGAACTCCTGACCTCAGGTGATTCGCCCCTTGGCCTCCCAAAATGCTAGAGGTGGAGGCTATAGTGAGCCGAGATTGCGCCACTGTGCTCTAGCCTGTGTGACAGAGCAAGACTCCGTCTCAAAAAAAAAAAAAGCGCTTAACATAAGGTGACTGTTCTAGATTTAGAGACAGCGATCAGACTTGATGTATGTATCTTTTCTGGGGGTTGGAGTGGGGGACAGAGACAGGGTTGCTCTGTGGCCCAGGATAGAGTACAGTGTCGTGTTCATAGCTCAGTGTAATCTTGAACTCCTGGGCTCAAGTGAATAGCTGGGACTATAGGTGCATTCCCCTTCACTAACCTAGTTTTTTTGTTTTGAGACGGAGTCTCATTCCATTGTCAGGCTGGAGCACAGTGGCATAATCTTGGCATACTGCAACCTCCGCCTCCCAGGTTCAAGAGATTCCTCTGCCTAGTCTCCTGAATAGCTGGTACTACAGGTGTGCACCACCATGCCCAGCTAACTTTTATGTTTGTAGTAGAGATGGGGTTTCATCACGTTGGCCAGGCTGGTCTCAAACTCCTGACCTCATGATCTGCCCACCTTGGCCTCTGAAAGTGCTGGGATGACAGGTGTGAGCCACTGCATCCAGAAGTCACCTTACGTCTGGGGATGTCAGCATTTGGAGAGACCAGGCCAGTTGTCTCGCAGAAGATCCCACATTCTAGATTTGTGTGATTTTCTTTGCGTGGCTCCCAAATTACATGTAAATTGGAAGTTAGGTCTAAGCAGTGCCACCCAACAGAAATACAACATGAGCCACATAGGTCACTTAAATTTTTCTGGAAGCCACATGAAAAAAATCAGCAGATGATGTTCTTTTTTTTTTTTTTTCCTTACTCTGTCACCCAGACTGGAATGTAGTGGTACAGTCTTTGCTCACTGCAACCTCCACCTGTCAGGTTCAAGCAATTGTCCTGCCTCAGCCTCCCGAGTAGCTGGGATTATAGGCGCCCGCCACCATGTCTGGCTAATTTTCATATTTTTAGTAGAGATGGGATTTTGCCATGTTGGCCAGGCTAGTTTCAAACTCCTGACCTCAAGTCCGCCTGCCTTGGTCTGCCAAAGTGCTAGGATTACAGGCATAAGCCACTGCACCTCACCTATTTAATACATTTGTTTATTATTTATTCTTTGTTAATACTTGTTTACTTAATATGTTTTATTGAATCTATCCACAATATTACCAAAATATATATCATTTTAGTATGTAATCAATATTTAAAAAGTATTAATGAGGCATTTTACATTCCTTTTTTATAATGTTTTCAAAATCCAGTGTATATTTTACACTTAATGGACCAGTTACATTTCCAGTGCTAAGGAGTTGTGTGAAACTGGTGGCTTCTGTATAAGAGAACATGGGGGTAAGAGGCTTGATGCAACTCAGAATAGACGTTTTTGGCAGTAACTCCTGGAGGATAGTATATGACTTCAAACCACTGGAATTGCTCAAATCTGAATCTGTTTTTCTTTCTTCTTCTTTTTTTTTTTTCAGGCTCTGTGTGCTCCGGAATGGAGCAGGTGTGCAGAGGGTGAGGACCCAGCTCTGGAACCAAGTCACTTGCTCCTTTACTTAGCAAGACTATCGACCTGAGCAAACTTGGGCCTGGGATGAGGATGTCTGTGGGCCTTTCACTGCTGCTCCCCGTCTGGGGGAGGACCTTTCTCCTTCTGCTCTCTGTGGCCATGGCTCAGTCTCACTGGCCCAGTGAACCCTCAGAGGCCGTCAGGGACTGGGAAAACCAGCTTGAGGCATCCATGCACTCAGTGCTCTCAGAACTTCATGAGGCCATTCCCACAGTGGTTGGCATTCCTGATGGCACAGCCGTCGTTGGGCGCTCATTTCGAGTGACCATTCCAACAGATTTGATTGCCTCCAGTGGAGACATCATCAAGGTGAGACTGGATATAAAGCATACATGAGGAAGAGTTCTCATTTGCTATTTTAGTTTTGGTGTATTTTCCTTCTCAATTCTAAGCTTCATCAATTCTGAGCTCAGTTCATCCAATACACCCTTAAAAGAGGGACAGCCACTGATGTTCTTAAGAGGATCCCTGTATACTCAGAATCGCATCCTAAACTTTATTCTTGCTCCCATTCTGAGGGCATCACCATGTAATAGCCTTTACTCTGGAAGTTGTACTGATCACTGATTTAGGGATTTGGTGGAAGGGTCTGTCACTTGTATAGGGGAAGGTTACCTTTCATAAACCACAGAGTTAAACCCAAGAAATATAGGGCTTTTATGCTTTGAACTTAATTTTTTAATTTTATTTTATTTGAGACGGAGTTTCGCTCTTGTTACCTAGGCTGGAGTGCAATGGCGCGATCTCGGCTCACCACAACCTCTGCCTCCTGGGTTCAGGCAATTCTCCTGCCTCAGCCTCCTGAGTAGTTGGGATTACAGGCACGCGCCACCATGCCCAGCTCATTTTTTGTATTTTTAGTAGAGACGGGGTTTCACCATATTGACCAGGATGGTCTCGATCTCTTGACCTCGTGATCCACCCGCCTCAGTCTCCCAAAGTGCTGGGATTACAGGCTTGAGCCACCGCGCCTGGCCCTGAACTTATTTTTAAAAATAAGATATAAATGAATATGAATTCTACTCTAATTTGCTGATTTGTTTTCTAATGTAATTGATCACTTAAGAACAAAAATTAGGCTGGGCATGGTGGCTCACGCCTGTAATCCAAGCACTTTGGAGGCCAAGGCGGGCGAATCACCTGAGGTCGGGAGTTCAAGACCAGCTTGACTAACATGGTGAAACCCCGTCGTTAAAAAAAAAGAACAAAAATTAGTACCCAAATTTCAGCCTTACCCTTTATCCTTTGGAGAAGCTACCCAGAGAACAATGGAATCTGAGGCCCATTTAGAGAAGAGTGTCTTGGCTGATCCAGGATAGAAATCAGGTGAAATAGGAAGTTTTTATGTGAAAAAGCACCATCCTCTGTCTGGGTTTGTGGAACCGTGGAATTTCCCCTAGATCCTGAGTGAGTCTGTTTCATGGACAGGTGGGTTGATGTACCCCTCTGAACATCTTCTAGAGCAGAAGTTAGCACACTTCACCCAAGCTGGAGTGCACTGCATGGCTCACTACAACCTTGATCTCCCAGGCTCAAGCGATCCTCCCGCCACAGCCTCCCAAGTAGCTGGGACTACAAGCACATGCCACTACACCTGGCTAAGTTTCGTACTTTTTGTAGAGATGGGGTTTTGCCATGTTGCCCAGGCTAATCTTGAACTCCTGAGCTCAAGCCATCTCGCTGCCTTGGCCTCCCAAAGTGCTGGGATTGCAGGGTGCCACTTCATCAAGCGCCAGGCAGTAAATATTTTAGGCTTTGCAGGTCATATGGTTTCTGTCAAAACTCCTGACTCTACTTGTGTAGTGTGAAAGTAGCCTTTACAATATGTAAGTGAATGGGCAATAAAACTTTACTGTGGATACTTTTTCTTTTTAAATTTTTTACACTTATAGTCCCATTCTGACATGAAACAGATTTTTGAATTTCATATGTCAAGAAAGAAATATTCTCTTATTTTTTTTTGAGACAGGATTTCGCTCTGTTGTCCAGACTGGAGTGCAATGGTACAGCCAAGGCTCACTGCAACCTCAACCTCCCAGGCTTAAGCCTTCTTCCCACTTCAGCCTCCCAAGTAGCTGGGACTACAGGTGTGCACCAGCACACCTAGCTAATAAAATTAATTAATTAATTATTTTTGAGACTAAATTTTGCTCTTGTCATCCAGGCTGGAGTGCAGTGGCATGATTTTGGCTTACTGCAACCTCTGCCTCCTGGGTTCTAGCGATTTTCCTGCCTCAGCCTCCCTAGTAGCTAGGATTATAGGCGCATGTCACCACACCTGGCTAATTTTTAAATTTTTATTTGTTTTCATTAATTAATTTTGAGATGGATTCTCTTTCATCCAAGCTGAAGTGCAGTGGCACAACCACAGCTCACTGCACCTTCCATCTCCCGGATTCAAATGATTCTCTTGCCTCAGCCTCCAGAGTAGCTGGGATTACAGGCATGCATCACCATGCTGGGCTAATTTTTGTACTTTTAGTTGTCCAGGGTGGTCCCGAACTCCTTTCCTCAGGTGATTCACCTGCCTCAGCCTCCCAACACCCAGCTAATTAAAAAAAAGTTTTTTGGAGGCGTGGTGACTTACACCTGTAATTGCAGCATTTTTGGAGCCTGGGGGAGGCAGATTGCTTGAGCCCAGGAGTTTGAGACCATCCTGGGCAACATGGTGAAACCCCAATTCTACAAAAAAATAAAAAAATCAGTTACAAAAAAGTTTTTTTTAAGACAGTGTCTTACTTTGTCCCCTAGGCTGATCTCAAACTTCTGCTCCCTGCCCTGCAACATTCTTTCTCTAGAGGTGTGGACTACCTGTGAACTAAAAGTATTCTAAGATCTATACTTTATTATGTATTTTTTTGTATCTTCTCTGCATTCCAACTTGTACATACATTTAATGTTCTGGCTTTCTATTGGTGTGTTTCATAAACCACAGAGTAAATCTAAGAAATATAGGACTTTTATGCTTTGAATTTATTTTTTAAAAATAAAATATAAATAAATAAAATAGGTGGTTTAAGACAGCCAGCTTGTTTTGCTCAATATTTTTTTGGCCAGGAATTCAGAGATAAGGAACTTTATATCTGTTTTACATGGTATTAGAGTGGCTCATCTGGGGCTGGGGAATCCACTTCTGAGTCAGCTCGTTCATGGCTGGTAAGTTGATGCTGCCTGTTGACAGGGAGCTTAGCTCAGGCTGTTGGTCAGTGTCCTTGGTACCCCTCCATGTAGACCTCTCCATGGGCTGCTTAGGTGTCCTCAAAGCACAATAGCTGGATTTTAAGATTAGATATTCCAAGAAATGGGAAAGGAAGCTACCAATCTCTTAAGATCCAGGCTTGGGAACTTGTATAGCAACACTTCCATTTTACTCCATTGGTCAAAGCACCTACTGGCTCTGATGGGTGTTTATCAACTTGCCCCCCTTGACCCACAAGCCCCGGGCTTCTAGATTAGAAATGGCTACAAGTTCTATGCCACTCTTTCCTTGGAGAGGTGAGTCTGTGCCCTTTTCCCTGAATCTGGGTGGACCTACCCTTTGGCCTGCGCCCTTGTGGTCACCTCCCTTTCCCTGTCAGTCCCCTTCTTTTTAAGTCATGGCTTGTTCTCAGGGTGACCTTGTGGTCTCTGAGAGCCCACATATTTCTGAAGATCTTGGCCCATGTGGCAACTGACTTTCACAGAACTCTTTCTAGTTTGCAGAGTGTTTGCATAAAGTTTCCTTGTAATCTTTGTAATATCCCTACATGCCAGATGCTAGTCTGACCATTAGATACAGAGTGGTGGTTCTGGAGGGTACATACATTTCTTGCCCAGCTTCAGATTTAATCCTGAATATCCATACGCTGCATTGGTTCTTTGTTCCAGTAGCCATTGGAATGTTTTTGTTTTGTTTTGTTTGTTTGTTTTTTTGAGATGGAGTCTTGATCTATTGCCCACGCTGGAATGCAATGGCGTGGCCTCAGCTCTCCTCAACCTCTGCCTCCCAGGTTTGAGCGATTCTCCTGCCTCAGCCTCTTGAGTAGCTGTGATTATAGGCTTCCGCCACCACGCCCAGCTAATTTTCTTGTTTTTAGTAGAGATGGGGTTTCTCCATGTTGGCTGGGCTGGTCTCGAACTCCTGACTTTGTGATCCACCTGCAGGTGTGAGCCATCGCACCGGCCCACATTGGAATGTTTTTACACGGCTTAATCTTGGCCAGAAGTGCCTTGAGGTGATACAGCAAACTAGATATTCGCTGTATCTGGCAGAGAGATATTTAACAGGCTTATTCACCAGGAGCAGTAAAGAGATTTTACTGGGAAAACAGGATTTTATCTGAGCATATTTATCTGTGGAAAGCAGATCATTTAGTAGCTGATGAGCTTGTAGAGAAACAGATGAAGATGTGTGACTCTTCATTCCAGTCTTAACCACTAGGATTATATGAGTTGGAGAGTCAGAAGGTCAGAAAGCCTGTTCTTGTTCCTAGAGCTTTTGGTTCCCCATCTGTAAAGCAGGATTTTAAAAGTCTTTGTATTAAAGGAATTTTTTTCTTATTATAATAATGTTGCATAAATGTGCACTGTGGAAAATATAGAAAGGGAAAAAGAAAATCTGTGGTTTCTACCACTCAGAGTGATGTTCTCTACCTTTTTTTTTTTTTGCTCTGTTCCCCAGGCTGGAGTGCAGTGGCACGATCTTAGCTCACTGCAACCTCCACCTTCCGATTCAAGCAATTCGTCTGCCTCAGCCTTCTGAGTAGCTAGGATTACAGGCATGTGTCACCACGCCTGGCTAATTTTTTTGTGGTTTTAGTAGAGACAGGGTTTCACCATGTTGACCAAGCTGATCTCAAATTCCTGACCTTGTGATCCACCCACCTTGGCCTTCCAAAGTACTGGGATTACAGGCATGAGCCACTGTGCCTGGCACCCCCTCTGACTCTTGACTGTGTGTTTATTGATCCAGTATTAGTACAAATTCACTGTTTCCTAATATTTAATTGTTTATAACTTATTGTTCTTACTTACTGTGGTGCTCAAATTGCCTCAGATTTGACCATTGGGAGCCTCTCTTAAGTTGGTTCCTGTGTTATTGCGATATACCCCTGTCAGTCATTTGAGTGCTTCCTTATTTTGTGGGATAAGATGCTTCAGGCCTGTCTTATATTCACCCTCCCTCAGCCATTTCTTCAAGTAGCCTGATTCCGTTTGATGTTACTGGGGATTCATATCTGGGTGTTAAGTGAGTTCATTGCCACTGGGATTTCCTTGCTTCTATGAGCCTTTCAGCAGATAATGTGGCTCCATTTTTAGATAACTAAGTGGTAGCTAAGTGACTTATCCTAGAGCACATAGCTTGTAGGGACAGAGTTAGTTTGTAGGGAGCACCCAAAGGGCTTCCTGAGGCTGTAGTATATACGGTCTTATCTTCAGGTAATTGACCTATGTTTATTTTGTACTTCAGCATGCTTTGGAATTATAATTTAATGCTTTGTTATAGTCAGTTTTAGAAGACTTCCCTCATAGTTGTTTGTTGTCCTGCCTGTCACCTCTGACACTGCAGGGCTGTGGAAGAGAGAGACACTGGGTATGCCTTGACATGGATGGTGTCATATGTGATGAGACAAGTTTGCACAACCTGCCATGCATGAGGGCATCTTTGAGCCAGAGGAGAAGCTGACCTATCATGGGGCCCAAAACTGATTGCTTGTCTTTCTTTTTTTTTTTTGAGACAGAGTCTCACTCTGTTGCCCACACTGGAGTGCAGTGGCACCATCTTGGTTCACTGCAACCTCCGCCTTCCAGGTTCAAGTGATTCTCCTGCCTCAGCCTCCTGAGTAGCTGGGACTATAGGCACCAGCCACGACGCCTAGCTAATTTTTGTATTTTTAGTAGTGATGGGGTTTCACCATATTGGCCAGGATGGTTTCAATCTCCTGACTTAATGATCCACCTGCCTTGGCCTCCCAAAGTTCTGGGATTACAGTCTTGAGCCACTGTGCCTGGCCAATGGATTGCTAAGTAAATTGCTGGTTTACAGTTCTGGCTCTTGGGAGGGAGGTTACAGTACCACAGATTTGGGAGATCATGGCCAACCTTGGTGAAAGTGAAATGAGAGTCTGAGTGAAAGGTGATGACTGGCTGGTAAGCGATCATCATTCCCTGTTTACGGTTCTGGATACTTGGCATAGGACCTGTTTCAAAGTAGATGCCTAATTAAAGGCTTCCTGTGTGATAAAGCTTAACAGAGCTGGAGCAACAACTGGAGGATGTGTGGGGCATTGGTGGGTTACAGAGCTCCGTGTGGGGAATTTGAGAAGTTGTTGGGAGCCCATGGAGTTGGGGTCCTCAGCAGAGAAAGGCCAGTGCCCACATGTGGCAGGGTAGTCAATTTGAGCGAAAGTAAATGGAGAGAGAAGTGGATCCATAAGGGACTTTTCAAAGGGTTTCTTCCCCAAATATCAGAGGAGTAATAAGCAGCTGATGAGGAACTGAGGTAAGAGATACTGAGCTTGGCCTGGCTTCCTCCTAAGCCCCATGTGGGGTATCTAGATGAGGAATGGTCTATTTGGACAGGGCCTAAATGAAACTCAGGTGGAACATGATCTGCATGGTCTGTCCCAAGACCTGGTAAGATTAGATGGCATGGTTATCGTACTTGCTGACCAGTTAGGGGATGTGCTTGGGTGTTGATGGTGGAATAATCCAGTGTTTGTAGCACGCTTAGATGCTGGTCTGTTGAAGGGCTAGAAAATTAATTTCTCTATTGCTTCTCGGCCTTTTGGTTAAGGTCAAGTGTGAAAATTAATTTCTCATTCTAAATGAGCTGTGTTGGCTGCCTGTAAAGCCTAGCCTGACCTGTGTGGGCTGCTGGTTACTTTATTTCAGGAGGTTGTGCTGCCTGGTGTCAGTCTGTTGATATACCCAACAAAGCGCCTGAAGCAAGTGTTTCACTACATTTTATATTGGTGTATACTTTACACATCACTCTGCAGGGTCAGGAGAAAAAAGAAGGGACCTGTCTGCCTGGAGGGTATAGCCCCAAGATCCTGGCTCCTCTGCTCTGCCCCACACCTGACATTTTCATGTTCTGAGAGCCCTTGTCCAGTCTCAGCCTGGCCAACACTTGTCGCTTAACCTGTTGTTCTACAGCTCTGCGTTGAGAATTGATGTTCGGTTATTGACCCCAGCTTAACTCCCACATGGACTGCTTTGATCAGATGTGTGAGAAAGGGCTGTGGGCTGCCTTGAGGTCCTCATGGCCAGCATTGAGAGACCTATGCCATGGGGCTCCTATCTCCTCTCTTGTGGCCTCAGGACACCCTAAAGCAGATAGTCTTGGTGTTTGCTCCCTTGAATCAGACTGGATGGCTGTATACAAAGGTCATTCCAGGTCTTGACTGTCCTTGGATCTCACAGCTACTTTTGGAACTGAGAGTACCCTTTCTTCTTACCAGGGTCTGTGGGGATGGGTCCCACAGAAGCCAACCTGGCCTTTGCTCAGTGGATCCTGGCCTGTCCTGGGCTGGCCATAGTATAAGCCACCCATCCTGACTCTTGTCTCCCTTGGGTTTGATGCTGGATCCCTGCAGGCACTTCTCCTCTGACTTGAGTGTGGGACTGGCTGAGAAATATAATTATATGCCCTGAGATGTTCTAACCTCTCCTCGAAGGTGGTTAGGGAGAGACATTGTTACATCTCATGAAATGCCTGGGCTACCCCTCTTCACCCTCTCAGATGTTTCATTTTGGTGGAGACTGCAAGGATGCCTTTTCATCCCTGCTTCCCTTCAGCCTTCTTGACTGGACAATGTGGACCTTCCTTCAGCCCAAGATGTTGGCAGGCTGGAGCAGCCCTTCCTGGGGCTGTGCTCTCAGCTGCTGGCATGGCCCCCCAATTGTTCCCCTGAGAACAATGGGCACTCTCTTTGGCTAGGAAGGGGAGTTCATGAAAGGAGCATTTCTTTGGATGCTTGAGAGCTTTGCAGCAACCCTGCCTGTGTGAGATGAACTGCAGTTTCTTCCTGCCTTGAGTGGGTGTTCCCCATTTCTGAATGGACCCCTTGTGAACACAGCACACCGGGAAGTGCGGGTTGGCGATGGAAGGCATCCTTGGGGGTGGGCTGTCAGAATGGCATTTGCCCAGACTCATCAACTCAAATACTTATTGAAAATATAGGCTTCTGCGTTTAAAAAAAATCACTGACAAGGACTGAAAGAGAACATGACAAAGTGAAATAGATGATGTCAGGGCTCCAGATTGAAGGACTGATTGTGAGGATTTTAGTAGTGGCTGTAATTATGTTAAGCTGCCCTTTACTTTTTTGGGGAAAAATATTAATTTTTGTTTTTAGATGAGAACAGTGAACATGAGATAAAA
Source organism: Callithrix jacchus (assembly GCF_049354715.1). Lineage (NCBI taxonomy): Eukaryota > Metazoa > Chordata > Mammalia > Primates > Cebidae > Callithrix > Callithrix jacchus. The sequence goes on from NC_133516.1 coordinate 32,145,677, forward strand.
TGCTTCATAGCTCACACCAGAAGGGCATTGGTTGGGTTGAACAGTGTGTTCAGTGTGCGATCCTGTGACCTTGGTGTTTGTGGCAGGGGCCTTGTGCTGCTTTGAGGTTTGTGTGTGTTAACAGCAGGACCAATGAAAATCTCTTGTGGGTGTGGCTTTGCTTTACTTGTCAAACCAAGGGCCACATGTACTTACTTCCCTCATGATGTTTTACCTCAGATGGGGACAGAGGCCTGATCCTCTCACCTCAAGCTATAGGCTCTTCCTGTTGGCATGTGCCATCTCCCTGCAGCACAGCCATGTGACTGCCCATGCTCCTCATTAGTGGAAGGCCACAGATATGGGATAACCCTGAGTGTGAGTCAGCACCAAGGCTTACGCTCCATCAGAGGGTCCATCTCCTGCTTCCCTGAGCAGAGGACACACAGTCAGCTTGCAATGAGGAGGCCTTGACTGCATTGTGGGAGTGAGTGCCTCCAGGATGTTGTCTATGGTACCCAGCCATAGATGGCTGCAGATTGGCCCAGCTCTGCAGCCCAACTGAGGGATGAGGGAGCTGAAGGGTCAGGAATTTGTGACTAGGTCTGAAGGAAGGCAGGGACTTTGCCAAGTCAGGCCTCTCTACAGGTCTAAGCATTGGGATGTCACAGGGCAGCAGTTTGTATCACTTTGAAATGGATCACTAAAAAGACCTCTAGGCATATCTGTTGGGGGACACAGGGAAGGGCGCAGACCACACTTTAGGGGCTGACATGTCCAGAGGTGTTGGTGGAAAATGCCACCACAAAGGCCCAAAGTTCCCTCCAAAAGATTTGTAATGAGAAGGATGCTAACCAAATCAGTTTCTCAATGATATGTTATATTTAGGATCCTTCTTTACTGGCCATCATCAGCTGTGAAAGTGCTCGTCCATCTCTCAAGAGTCTTTGCTTGCCATTTCTAAGTCCTATAACTCCTGCATGGATAAGACATCATCTCGTGGGCCCTGAATGATAAAGCTTGTGTTTTCTTGGTTTCATAAGCCAATTATAATTATTTGGCCCTAGAGAGAGCCGAATTCTTTAGTTTTATTTTTCAGCTGTACATAACTGACTCAGACTGTGGGTGGAAACCTGGTTTTATGAGAACTAAGTAATAGAAACTCCTCCACCCATTTGCTCTTCAGGTGTGGAATGGTACTGGCTTGGGGTGAAAGACTTTGCTTATGTTTCATGGTGTTTTTGTTTTTTGAGAGCATCTTGCTCTGTCACCCGGGCCAAGGTATAGTGGCACTTTAGCTCACTTTAGCCTTGACTTCCCCAGTCTCAAGCAGTCTTCCCACCTCAGCCTCCTGAGCAGCTGGGACCACCATGCCTAGCTAATTTGTGTTTTTTGTAAAGATGGTGTTTGTTGTGTTGTCCAGGGTGATGGTGTTTAGTGCCTACAGGTGCTGTATCTTTATCAGAATCAGTGTTTGATGGTCTATTATGTGTAGGAGGGCACCAGTAAAGCAGCTGGAGGGAGTGTCCCAGAGACTGAGGAATGACCAAAACCTTCAAGTTTGGCAGTTCCTGGTCGTTGGTCATGGTGATTTATTGTGGGTGTCACTGGGCAGGTAGTTTTAGAACTTTTTTTTCTTAAAGACTGTGTCACACTATGTTGCTCAGTCAGGTCTCTACTCCTGGGCTCAAGTGATACTTCTGAGAAGCTGGGATTATAGGTGTGAGCCACCATGCCCAGCTCAGTCTTTGGAACTTTTTGTGGCTCTGCCCAGGTTTTATGGTTTGATTCTTAATGTTTTGGAACACTAAGAATGTTCCAAAGAATGTTTACGGGTCAGGATTTCTGAAGTTGGTCAACGGCTTTTCAAGATATTTTTTTCCTTTCTACCTCAGAAGCACATTGTTTCCAAGGATTGCTGAAACTGGAAAGTTTTCTGATCTTTTGGGTGGCCTGTGAGCTAGAGCCTGTGATCTCCTTAAATCAGGCTTCTTTGTTTAGTTTCTGCCTCCTGCAGATGTGCCCAGTAACTGAATGTTTCCTGCCTCGAGTGGGTGTCACTGCTTTGGAGCTGGGAGAGGTAAGCCCTGTTGACTTTATAGTTGCTGTCTGGTGTTTGGTGATGGAGGGTAGAGTGACCTGAAATGCTGGAAGAGTTCCATGGTGGGACCAGCTTATCACCCCAAACACATGTGCCTCTGTGCCTCTGCTGCTGAGGACCTGACAGCCCCAATTCTTGCCTCTTTTCTGCCCTTCCTCGCCTGGCAACCCTTAGAGGATTAGTTGTGGGTGTCTGTGATACAGTAGGCAGAAATCTTTATAATAGGCAAACCAAGGACTCTAAGGATAGTCAAAATCCCATGTGTAAATATGCCAGGATATAATGTAACCCCCCCCCCTTTTTTTTTGAGATAGAGTTTTGCTCTTGTTGCCCAAGCTTGGAGAGCAGTGGTGCGATCTCGGCTCACTGAGTCTGTAATCCCAGCCTCCTGAGTAACTGGGATTACAAACATGTGCCATCACGTCTGGCTTTGTATTTTTTTTTTTTTTTTTTGAGACAAAGTCCCACTCTGTTGCCAGGCTGGAGTGCAGTGGTGCAGTCTTGGCTCACTGCAACCTTTGCCTCCTGGGTTTAAGCAATTCTCCTGCCTCAGCCTCCTGAGTAGCTGCACCACCATACCCAGCTAATTTTGTATTTTTAGTAGAGACAGGATTTCTCCATGTTGGTCAGGCTGGTCACAAACTCCTGACCTCAGGTGATCCACCGGCCTCGGCCTCCCAAAGTGCTGGGATTACAGGCCTGAGCCACTTCGCCTGGCCTTTGTTTTACTAATTAATTATAGAAACAAGAAAAGGTCTCACTGTGTTGCCCAGGCTGATCCTGAGCTCCTGGCCTCAAACAGTCCTCTTGCCTTGGCTTCCTAGAGTGCTGAGATTACAGGTGTCAGCCATTGCGCCTGGTGTAGTCCACCTGTTTCAGATTGAAGAGGTGAAAGCAGGTCTTTGGGTTCTCACCTGCAGCAGGTTCCCCCTTCCCCTGTGCCCCTTTAGTGTTTTCATCCACTTCTGGCAGACAAGTGTTGACAGGCAACTCCCTGAGCTTCCCTAGCCTCAGCTTTGTTTCTCTATGTGATTTTGGCTCCCCCATTGCCTGTAGCCTCCCCACAAAGCATCATACCTTAGATGCTTTGAGCCTCTGCTTTGTGGTATAAGCAGGGAGACAGGACCCCACTGTGCACTGGCTCCAAGGTCAGTTGGGAAGGAGGACTAGGGAGTGGAGCCTGGACATGCCCTGGGCTCTCTTGTGCAGCAGGCTCAAATTACTTACTGAGTCTTTCAGAGCCCATGGGAGCTATAGGAATCATCATTGGCAGAGTCCGTCATGAGCCTGGCACTATAATCATGAGGTTGGGATTGTTGCCCTGATTTTATAGGTGAGGATATTAGGGCGCAGGTTGGGTTAAGCCCCAGCCAGCCTGGAGCTGGGATTCATAGTGAAAGATGGGCCTTCTCATGGAGTAGGAGAATGAGGATTGTTATCCCCATTGTTAGGGGGATGAGTCCAGGCTTGTCATTGGGCTGCATGTGTGAGAAGGAGCTTTCATATCCTATTTCACCCTTAGGCCCTGAGAGGAAGAGAAGTGATCCAAAGTCTTTAAGTTTTGAAAGCTGAGGACGTATCCAGAGTTCCATGGACTGAGGGGCTCCTGCTTTGTTAAGGTAGAGCCGGTGCTTTATCCTCAAGCACCTCCATGATGAGCTAAGCCCTGAGCTGAATGCCTTTGGGAGGGTGGGGCTCTTAGTGGAATCCTCTGGGGACTGTGGACACTGCCAAACCTTCAGGCATATTCAGACTTCCCAGGTCAGGGCTTTCCCCAAATGGCCTTGAAAATGCAGAGGTGCCACTGTGTCTGTGACTTGACCAGGTTCCTTGTGGAAATTAGGTTTGTTTTGCTTCCTGTAGCCTTTCTATTATTAAAATGAATCATGGCTGGGCATAGTGGCTGACACCTGGAATCCCAACACTTTGGGAGGCTGAGGCAGGAGGATCACTGAAGTCCAGGAGTTCAAGACCAATCTGGAAATGTAGTAAGACCCTGTCTCTACAAAAATATTTTTATTTTTATTTATTTATCTATCTATCTATTTATTTATTTATTTTTTTTTTTGAGATGGAGTCTCTCTCACCCTGTAGCCTAGGCTGGAATGCAGTGATGTGATCTCAGCTCACTGCAGTCTCCGCCTCCTGGGTCCTGGTTCAAGCAATTCTCCTACCTCAGCCTCCCAAGTAGCTGGGATTACAGGCAAGAGTCACTAATGCCCGGCTAATTTTTGTATTTTTTAGTAGATATGGGGTTTCACCATGTTGGCCAGTCTGGTCTCGAACTCCTGACCTCATGATCTACCTGCCTCGGCCTCCCAAAGTGCTGGGATTACAGGCGTGAGCCACCGCGCCCGGCCTCAAAAATATTTTTAAATATTGAATCTTGGTCAGGCCTGGTGGCACACACCTGGCTCAAATAGTCCCAGCTACTCAAAAGGCTGAAGTGGGATGATCACTTCTGTCCAGGAGTTTGAATTTGCAGTGAGCTGTGATTGCACCACTGCACTCCAGTCTGGGTGACAGAGTGAGTGAGACCCTGTCTCAAAAAAATGTATATTTAAAGACTGAGCATGGTGGCTCATATCTGTAATCCAGGAGGATTACTTGAACCTGGAAGTTTAAAGCCAGCCTGGGCAATCTAATGAGACCCTGTCTCTACCAAAAATATTAATAAATAAATAAATAATTATCAGCTACTTGGGAGGCTGAGGTGGGAGGATGGCTTGAGCCTGGGAGGTTGAGGCTGCAATGAGCCATGATCATACCACTGCACTCCAGCCTGGTCAATAGAGTGAGACCCTTATATCATGACCCTTATATATGCATATATGTATATAAATAATCAATTGCCACTCCAAATGCTGCTTGGGCCTGATGTCACCAGTACATGGAGATGCAGGGGTTTTAGAACGTTCAGGTTAGTACTTTTCCTGAGTAGTACCAATGACCCTGGAGTGACTGCCTACTTCAGGGCTATAGATCTAGATACCTGTCCTGCAGCCAGATAATGGGGAGTCAAAATCTGCAGAGGTGAAAGCAGGTGACTACATTGGAGAGGCTTGGCTCTTGTATTTGTTCTTGTGGTGCTATAAAGAAATACCTGAGACTGGTAATTTCTAGAGAAAAGAAGTTTAATTGGCTCATAGTTCTACAGGCTTTACAGGAAACATAGTGGCTTCTGCTTCTGGGGCAGCGCCAGGAAGCTTCCATTCATGGCAGAGAGCAAAGGGGGAGCTGGTACTTCATACAGCAGGAACAGGAGGAAGGTTGGGGGAGGTGCTACACACTTTTTTTTTGAGATGGAGTTTCACTCTTTTGCCTAGCCTGGAGTGAAGAGGAGAAATCTCAGCTCACTACAGCCTCCACCCTCCGGGTTCAAGCGATTCTCCTGTCTCAGCTTCTCGAGTAGCTGGGAATATAGGTACCTGTCACCATGCCCAGCTAATTTTTGTATTTTTAGTAGAGATTGGGTTTTACCATGTTGGCCAAGCTGGTCTCGAACTCCTGACCTCAGGTGATCCACCCAATAGGTGTGAGCCTCCATGCTTGGCCCACATACTTTTAAACAACCAGATCTTGTGAGAACTCTATCATGATAACAGCACTAGGGAGATGGTGCTGAACCATTCATGATAAACTGCCCCCATGATCCAGTCACTTCCCTCAGGCCCCACCTCCAACACTGGGGATAACAATTTGACATGAGTTTGGGAGATTTGGGCAGCGACACAAATCTGAACCATATTAGCTCTGTTTTTCTGACATGACTTGCCCTAAAGACATAGATAAACTTTACATGGATACAAAGCCATGGGCAGACATAGTAGTGAAATAATTTGGCCATGTGCAGTGTATCACAACTGTAATCCCAGCACTTTGGGAGGCCGAGGCAGCTAGATAGCCGGAGGCCAGGAGTTCAAGACCAGTCTGGACAACATGGCGAAACCCCATCTTTTTAAAAAAAAGAAAAAGAAAAAAATTAGCCGGGCATGGTGGCACTCACTTGTGGTCGCAGCTACTTAGGAGGCTGAAGCTGGAGTATCACTTGAACCCGGGAAGCAGAAGTTACAGTGAACTGAGATGGTGCCACTGCACTCCAGACCAAGTGACAGAGTAAGACTCTGTCTCAAAAAAAAAAAAGTGAAAGGATTTCTTCTCATTAGTCAAAATAAAGCTACCAGTTTTCATCTCCTATCTCCCAGTTTAAATTGAGCATTATAACTTGCTTTGGTGAACCCTGAGGTTTTCTTCAGTGTTTATTGTTTGTTATGTGATATTAACATGTGTTAAAGTTACATGGCATAGTTAAAGTAAGTGTATGGCTTCCAAGAAGGCCTTCAATGTGGGAGCCTTGCTCGTAGAATGGCTGAGTTTGTTCTGCAGGAGCTGCCTGTTAGCAGAACTTTGGCTGTTCAGGTCAGCAGAATAGGAAGAGAGCCAGGCTGAGAAGCCTTGAGTTGGCAGGGCCTTTCTTTGTTTTCTCTGTTAAAAAATGCACTTGTGTACTTGAAGACAGATTTGCAGAAGCACCAGGCTACTCACTTAGCAACACTGATGGAGTGCCTAGTCACTCAGGAATGTCCCATGGGTCTGGCCAGCCATTTGGCGCCCACTTCTAGAGCTTCTTCTGGTCTCCCCCAACTTTTTTCGGTCTCCTCTGCAGGTGACTTCTCTTTGGTTGGCTTTACCCAGACCTCTGTTCCAGGCCTTTCCTGTCACCTTTCTTCATCCTCCCTCTGCATGTGAGCTCTTGTCCAACTGGTGGCCATTGGGATGGAGTGGAGTTAAAAAATAACCCTCAGGTGACCAAAAACTGGGGTCTATATCCTAATTCACCTACTCTCCACCTCTCAGGACTCCTACTCCTAACCTACTCCTGTAAGATATCTGATGGTTTTATGAACGCTCCATTTGGATTTGGGCCTTACTTATTTGCTTCATGGTTGTTGTTGTTTGTGGCAAAATAAGAGCATAAATGTGTTTACATAAGGATGTGCCAGTTTTCTTATTTAACATAAATGAACTGAATACTGTAAAGCTTAGATTTTTCAGCCAAAACGTTTGAAATAAATGGGGTTTTTTTTGTTCTTTTTTTTGAGACAGAGTCTTGCTCTGTCATCATCCAAGCTGGAGTGCAGTTGGTGTGGTCTTGGCTCACTGCAGCCCCTGCCTCCTGGGTTCAAGTGATTCTTGTGCATCAGCCTCCCGACTAGCTGGGACTACAGGTGTGCACTATTATGCCTGGATAATTTTTGTATTTTTAGTAGAGACAGGATTTTGTCATGTTAGCCAAATTGGTCTCAAATTCCTGACTTCAAGTGCAGACCTCCCAAAGTGCAGGGATTGTAGTTGTGAAGCCACCATGCCCCAGCCAATACATGTGATTTTTTTATAGCTAAAAAAGATTTTAAAAGAAAAAATATATTTAGTATTTTTCATGAATTTGAAGACACCCATATTTACAGATATTTTAACATTTCTGATGTTTGATGGTGGGTGACAGGGTGGGAGATTTTTAATTAGATGATGGCACATCTTAAAGTTGATGGAATGTAGTATCACAAAAGAAACACTATTTGTGGGCTGGGTGCAGTGGCTCACGTCTGTAATCCTAGGACTTTGGGAGACTGAGGCGGGCAGATTGCCTGTGCTCAGGAGTTCACGACCAGCCTGGGCAACATGGTGAAACTCCATCTCTTCTAAAATACAAAAAATTAGCTGGGCATGGCATTGTGCCCTGTAGTCCCAGATACTCAGGAAGCTGAGGCAGGAGGATAGCTTGTACCCGGGAGGTGGAAGTTGTAGTGAGCTGAGTTGGTGGCACTGCATTCCAGCCTAGGCAACACAGCAAGACTATGCCTCAAAACAAAAACAAAACACTATTTGCTGACCCTTAATGAGTGGCTCAGAAAGCAATTAGGAAATGATAACCTCAATAATGATAACTCCTTTTTTTTTTTTTTTTTTTGAGACGGAATCTCACTCTGTTGCCTAGGCTGGAGTGCAGTGGTGCGATCTTGGCTCACTGCGACCTCTGCCTCCCGGGTTCAAGGATTTCTTCTGCCTTAGCCTCCTGATTAGCTGGGACTACAGGTGCGCACCACCATGCCTAATTTTTGTATTTTAGTAGAGATGGGGTTTCACCATGTTGGCTAGGCTGGTCTTGAACTCCTGACCTCAGGTGATCCATCCACTTTGGCCTCCCAAAGTGCTGGGATTACAGGGGTGAGCCACTGTGCCTGGCCCAATAATAATAACCCCTAACAATGTTAGTCATGACATAGTTTCAAAAAAAATTTTTTTTGATATAGAGATGGGGTCTCACTATGTTGGCCAGGGTAGTCTCTAATGCCTCCTGGCCTCAAACATTCTTCCCGCCTTGGCCTCCCAAAGTTTGGCATTATAGGTATGAGCTAATCACTCAAGTAACTTGTCTTTTGGCAGGAGGAAGCCCAGGGAACCGGAGCCACTGGGGACCCCAGCAGTCATGGCTTTAGCTTTCCTGCCACAGGGAGGGAAGCATTTTAGGGTCTCCCTGTTGATAAGCAGTGGCCATGAAGGGCAGTCCCTGGGCTGAGGCTTGCAGTGAGATGTACTGTCTGTTGACCAATGTGTTTCTGGACTTGGTACAGGACGATGGAGATGAGAGTGCCTTCAGGCCAAACAGAAAGCGGGTGTTACGTTTCTTGCACTGGGGCAGGAGTAGGTGTTTCCTAAAAGTGAGATGAGCCACAGATGAGGCCAGGGCATATTTTCCTCGTCAGCTGATGGTGGAGGTTTCTATAGTGACATTTCCTTTGGTGCTCTGAGTATCACCAGTTATATCTCTGTGGAAAGGGACTTCCACACTGAAAGAAGTCTGGGAGATGCTGTTGAGTTGGAATAAGGTGATGAGCTCCTTAGGCCTGCTTCTGTGCCTGGTCTCTCCAAGGGCAGAAGAGGGCTCTGTATATTTCCTGTACTTGATTATCTGTAGAACCTCTCTCCTAGAGAGATCAGAGCTCCTTGGGATTCCTTTGGTAAGCACTATTCTAGAATAGTTGATTCTAGTCCCTGCTTTCTGGGCACCACAGTTTGTCTTGAATTTGAGAAACAGGGTAAATGAAAACATTAGATAAACTAACTCTGTTTGCTACACAAATGTGTCCCCACTACACTTGAATGTAATGTGATGATGTTCTGTGACTGTTCTGATGGTGATTTTGGATGCCGACCTCACTGAGATGACCCCAAACGTGAGTCCTACAGGGCGTTAGCTCTCCCTAGTACCCAGACCTGTGTACATCTCCATTTTGGGGTAGGAATGGTCCTCCAGGCCAGGCATGTAGTGTGAGCAAAGATGTGATGTCTGCAGAGGGTCAGGGGAGAAGTCTGAGGCAAGGCTGGAAAGGAGTGCTGAGGGCTGGGATGAGACACTGTGACTTGATTCTGCAGGTAGAAGGGGCAAGTAGGTGGCAGGGTGTGTCACTGTTATAAAATCCACAACAGTCATGAGCTCCATGGCGTTAGTTCTCAAGAATGAGACATGTACTTGAGTGCCAGCACTGCTGTCTCCCCACTGTGTGGCCTTGGGTGAGGTATTTGCCTCCCAAGCTAACCCATCTCATAGCTCTAGTCTTTTGTGACAGGTAAATAAGTTCAGTTTTGTCCCTCCAGAGGCAAGGAATTGGCTTCCCCAGCAGGAACTCTGAATTACACCTTAAGCCTATCACACAATTCAGGTTAACTGTTGTAATCATATTCAGGTTATGCACTGACACTAGTACTTTTATGCTTGTGTCTCTTCTAGGTATCAGCGGCAGGGAAGGAGGCTTTGCCATCTTGGCTGCACTGGGACCCGAACAGCCACACCCTGGAGGGCCTCCCCCTTGACACTGATAAGGGTATGCATTACATTTCAGTGAGTGCTGCACGGCTGGGAGCCAATGGGAGCCACATCCCCCAGACCTCCAGTGTGTTCTCCATTGAGGTCTACCCCGAAGACCATAGTGAACTGCAGTCCGTGAGGACAGCCTCCCCAGACCCTGGTGAGGTGGTGTCATCTGCCTGTGCTGTGGATGAGCCTGTGACTGTTCTGACAGTGATTTTGGATGCCGACCTCACCAAGATGACCCCAAAACAAAGAATTGACCTCCTGCACAGGATGCGGAGTTTCTCAGAAGTAGAGCTTCACAACATGAAGTTAGTGCCAGTGGTGAATAACAGACTATTTGACATGTCGGCCTTCATGGCCGGCCCAGGAAATGCAAAAAAAGTGGTGGAGAATGGGGCCCTTCTCTCCTGGAAGCTGGGCTGCTCTCTGAACCAGAACAGTGTGCCTGACATTCGTGGTGTGGAGGCCCCTGCCAGGGAGGGTGCTATGTCTGCTCAGCTTGGCTACCCTGTCGTGGGTTGGCACATTGCCAATAAGAAGCCGCCTCTTCCCAAACGAGTCCGGAGGCAGATCCATGCCACACCCACACCTGTCACTGCCATTGGGCCCCCAACCACAGCTATCCAGGAGCCCCCATCCAGGATCGTGCCAACCCCCACATCTCCAGCCATTGCTCCTCCAACAGAGACCATGGCTCCTCCAGTCAGGGATCCTGTTCCTGGGAAACCCACGGTCACCATCCGGACTCGAGGTGCCATTATTCAGACCCCAACCCTTGGCCCCATCCAGCCTACTCGGGTGTCAGAAGCCAGCACCACAGTTCCGGGCCAGATTCGCCCAACAATGACCATTCCTGGCTATGTGGAGCCTACTGCAGTTGCTACCCCTCCCACAACCACTACCAAGAAGCCACGCGTATCCACACCAAAACCAGCAACGCCTTCAACTGACTCCTCCACCACCACGACTCGCAGGCCGACCAAGAAACCACGGACACCCCGGCCCGTGCCCCGGGTTACCACCAAAGCTCCCATCACCAGATTGGAAACTGCCTCACCGCCTACTCGTATTCGCACCACCACCGGCGGAGTGCCCCGTGGCGGAGAACTCAACCAGCGCCCAGAGCTCAAGAACCATATTGACAGGGTAGATGCCTGGGTTGGCACCTACTTTGAGGTGAAGATCCCGTCAGACACTTTCTATGACCATGAGGATACCACCACCGACAAGCTGAAGCTGACCCTGAAGCTGCGGGAGCAGCAGCTGGTGGGCGAGAAGTCCTGGGTACAGTTCAACAGCAACAGCCAGCTCATGTATGGCCTGCCTGACAGTAGCCACGTGGGCAAACACGAGTATTTCATGCACGCCACAGACAAGGGGGGCCTGTCAGCTGTGGATGCCTTTGAGATCCACGTCCATAGGCGCCCCCAAGGGGATAGGGCTCCTGCAAGGTTCAAGGCCAAGTTTGTGGGTGACCCGGCACCGGTGTTGAATGACATCCATAAAAAGATTGCCTTGGTAAAGAAACTGGCCTTCGCCTTTGGGGACCGAAACTGTAGCACAATCACCCTGCAGAATATCACCCGGGGCTCCATCGTGGTGGAATGGACCAACAACACACTGCCTTTGGAGCCCTGCCCCAAGGACCAGATCGTTGGGCTGAGCCGTCGGATTGCTGAGGATGATGGAAGACCTCGGCCTGCCTTCTCCAATGCCCTAGAGCCTGACTTTAAGGCCACAAGCATTGGTGTGATGGGCGCTGGCAGTTGTCGGCATCTACAGTTTATCCCTGTGGCACCACCCAGGAGAGTGCCCTCAGAGGTGCCGCCCACAGAGGTGCCTGACAGGGACCCTGAGAAGAGCAGTGAGGATGATGTCTATCTGCACACAGTCATTCCAGCTGTGGTGGTCGCAGCCATCCTGCTTATTGCTGGCATCATTGCCATGATCTGCTACCGCAAGAAGCGGAAGGGCAAGCTTACCCTTGAGGACCAGGCCACCTTCATCAAGAAGGGGGTGCCTATCATCTTTGCAGACGAACTGGACGACTCCAAGCCCCCACCCTCCTCTAGCATGCCACTCATTCTGCAGGAGGAGAAGGCTCCCCTACCCCCTCCCGAGTACCCCAACCAGAGTGTGCCCGAGACCACTCCTCTGAACCAGGACACCGTGGGAGAGTACACACCCCTGCAGGATGAGGATCCCAATGCGCCTCCCTACCAGCCCCCGCCGCCCTTCACAGCACCCATGGAGGGCAAGGGCTCCCGTCCCAAGAACATGACCCCATACCGGTCACCCCCTCCCTATGTCCCTCCTTAACCTGCAAGCGCCTGGGTGGAGGCAGGGTAGGGCAGGGGCCTGGAGACAACATGGTGTTGTCTGTGGAGACCGGTGGCCTGCAGACCATCGCCCACCAGGAGCCGACACCTGACCTAGCACACACTGACACAGGGGCCTGAACAAGCCCGCCCTCTCTGGTCCTCCCAAACCCCAAAGCAGCTGGAGAGACTTTGGGGACTTTTTTATTTTTATTTTTTGCCTAACAGCTTTTGGTTTGTTCATAGAGAATTCTTCGCTTCGTTTTTGATGGCTGGCTCTGAAAGTACTGTGTGAAGTGGAGGTGGCAGGAGCGAGGAACCATGAATGAACTCGCAGGCAGTGCCGGGCAGCCCCCTGGCTCTCTGCGTTTTGCCTTTAACACTAACTGTACTGTTTTTTCTATTCACATGTGTCTAGCTGCAGGATGTAACATGGAAAACAGTAACTAAAGATTAAATTCAAAGGACTTTCAGAAGTTAAGGTTAAGTTTTTACATTTAATCTGCTGTTTACCTAAACTTGTATGTATAATTTTTGGGTGGGTATGGGGAATTGCTTTGCTAAAAATAAGCTCCCAGGTGTTTCAAACTTAGAGAAGACCAAGGGACAGTATTTTTTATCAAAGGAATCCTATTTTTTCACACTATGTCAACTTGGTTGCTCTGATACCCCAGAGCCTGGTTGAGGGCCTCCCGGCCCTGGCTCATGCCAGGGCCCTGGTGCTGGGTTTGCTCTCCCTCTGTTGCCAGGGGCTGGAACCTGGAGGGGTCTCTTTGGCCACGGACATCCCCACTTCCAGCCCATATACACTAGTGGCCCACCACCAAGGGGTCTTCATTTCCATGAAAAAGGGACTCCAAGAGGCAGCGGTGGCTGAGGCCCCCAACTTTGGTGCTCCAGGGTGGGCCAGCTGCTTGTGGGGGCACCTGGGAGATCGAAGGTCTCAACCACATCAACCTATTTTCTTTTACTCTTCTGTGCGTTTTTTTTTTTCTTCCTAAAAGGAATAATCAGTTTTTGAAACACTCAGTGGGGGACATTTTGGTGAAGATGCAATATTTTTATGTCATGCGATGCTCTTTCCTCACTTGACCTTGGCCGCTTTGTCCTAACAGTCCACAGCCCTACCCCGACCCACCCTGACCCACCTATCCCTTTTCTCTGGCACTCCAGTCCCGGCCTTGGGCCTGAACTACTGGAGAAGGTCTGGTGGTTGGGGAGGAGTGCCAGCAATAGTTCATAGTAAAAATATGTGGGCTCTCAAAGCTAATTTTTTACTAAAGTTTTTATACAGCCTCAAATTGTTTTATTAAAAAAATTAAAAATGATGATGCTTACAGCAGTTTGTACAAGCTCTTAGTGTTGATTCCATGGAACTGACGGCTTTGCTCCTTTTGATTTTTTTTTCCCCCTTCTTTTCCTAATGGTTTAAGTTCTGGAATTACACTGGGCTTCTTTTGCCTTTTTTAGCAGAACATCCGTCCGTCCATCTGCATCTCTGTCCCATGACTCAGGGGCGCCCACTCTGCTTGATTCTCCTCCTTTGGAAGAAACCATTTTAAGCATGACTTTTCTTGATGCCTGAGAGTTATTTTGGGTACCTTTTAGGGAGGAATGCCTTTCGCAATAATGTATCCCTTCCCTGATTGAGGGTGGGTGGGTGTACCCAGGCTCCCTTTGCACACGGAGCAGCTAATTCTAAGCCATATCGACTGTTTTGCAGAGGATTTGTGTGTGCTGCCTCAGGAGGGGAGGGCTGGTAGGAGGGGAGGGGTCTCCGTCCTACTGTTCTCCAGAGGGCATTTCCCCTTGCGCCTTCTCCCACAGGGCCCAGCCCCTTTCCCTTGCCCCAGTCCCCAGCGGAGTACTCTGGAGTGAGCAGTGTGCCCCTGTGGGGGAGCCTGTAAATTCAGGCTTTGTGGACCACTGGTGACTGGGCTCATACCTTCAAGCCAGAGTTTCCCTGGTGCCCCAGAGACAGGAGCACAAGTGGGATCTGACCTGGTGAGATTATTTCTGATGACCTCATCAAAAAATAAACAATTCCCTATGTTCCAGGTGAGGGCTTTGAAAGGCCTTCCAAACAGCTCTGTCACCCCTAGCAACTCCACCATTGGGCACTGCCATGGAGAGAAGTGGCTGGCCCAGAATGGCCTGTTGCCATAGCAACTGGAGGCGATGGGTCAAAATAGCAACAGCAACAATGCCTTTGCAGGCAGCCTCCTCCCCTGAGCGCTGGGCTGGTGATGGCCGCTGGACTCTGAGATGGAGAGCCAATCTCACATTCAAGTGTTCACCAACCACTGATGTGTTTTTATTTCCTTCTATATGATTTTAAGATGTGTTTTCTGCATTCTGTAAAGAAACATATCAAACTAAATAAAAGCAGTGTCTTTATTACAATGCCGTTGCCTCTGGGCATCTGTTTCCCTGGCATCTGGAGAGGTTCCTGGACATGAGGGGTTGGGGGCTCATGTTGACAGAGGAAAAAGGAGACTCAGCCAGGTCTACTTGGTGTTGGCTGGTTGGCCTCCATGTAAGCCTTACCATTTCTGTGCTGGGAGGGGTAGGTGTGCACTCCAGAAACTGCCAACATGTAATGCCCCCTTCATGCCTCTTCTGCCTGTGAGCCAGCTAAGACAAGTCTCTTTCATTCTCAGTTCCTCATCTGTAAGGGGTGGGAGATAGCAGAGAATCCAGTGAGATTGGCTGGGAAGGAGGATGGTGGGAAAGATGTTACAGGTTTTCTGCCACAGAGTGGGTCAGGCTCTGTACCTTCTGGGTAGGAGTTCTTCAGGGCAAGGCTCTGTGAAGATAGGGATCTAAGGATGCCTTTCCTGCAGCTCTACCCCAGCTCCTTCCTGCATTGTCGTGGGCTTGGGACTGGCTAGTTTCCCAGGTAGCCTCAGGCAGGTTTGGTGTTGGCCTCAGGGTGGAAACAATGGTTTCTGGCCAGGCTACTCTGCCCTGGTTGTCCTGTAGATTCTGAGGTTTGGGGGGTAGCCTTCAGTGCCTGGCCTGGGATGGACAGGCCAGCTGAGTAGGCTGAGCATGACTCAGTGCCCAGGAAGGGGCAGATGGGTTGTCCTAGGACACCGCTCAGAGTGTGGGAGGCAGGAGATGCAGCTGCTGTGTTTTAAGGGGCATAGAGGCAGAATTGAGCAGTTGATCACAAAACAACTAGTGCCTCTTCTGGGCTCAGTTCTGCCACCACTGACTCCTCTGCTCAAAGTTTTCAAGACCCAGAGAGGCTGGTTCCATACTGCAAATAAGAGCTGAGTCTCAGGGTGGGGGGTTGTTGAAGATCCAGCAACTACTTGGAGTTAGGACCTGAATGGGCACCACGCTAAGTGCCAGGAAAGGCTGTCCCCAGCACACACTTCACTCCCTGGGCCTAGCAGCAGCAGCCAAAAATTACCCATCCTTACTCTCAGGAGCTTCTGCTTAACATCTAACCTGAAGCCACTGCGTAATGAGTGGACTCACTGTTCTGAACTCAAGTAAGGGAATACTTGGTCTTGACAGAGAACATTAAGGCCAGAAGGACCTCTGTGACCTCTGCCCTGCCATGCTTCCTTTGGGAGATGGGGAAATATCCGCTGTTTAGCCCTGCAGACCCTTGACCCCTGGCACTCCTGCCAGGTCCCTGTGACCTTTCCTTGATTTGGATGGGGACTGCTCAGGTCTTTTTCTTTCTTTCTTTTTTTTTTTTTTTGAGGTGGAGTTTTGCTCTTGTTGCCCAGGCTGGAGTACAATGACATGATCTCGGCTCACTGCAACCTCTGCCTCCCAGGTTCAAGCAATTCTCCTGCCTGAGTCCCCAAAGTAGCTGGGATTATAGGCATGCGCTACCACGCCTGGCTAATTTTGTATTTTTAGTACAAACAGGGTTTCTCCATATTGGTCAGGCTGGTCTCAAACTCCCCACCTCAGGTGAGCCGCCCACCTCAGCCGCCCAGAATGCTGGGATTACATGTGTGAGCAACTGTGCCCAGCGTGCTCAGGTCTTTTAAGCTGGGGATAGAGGGTCGTAGACAGGAGGGCAGGAAGGAACATCAGACCCACAGGAATCTGCCTTCCCACATTCCGCTGACCTGGAATCACTCTGGCCTGGCTTGGAGACAGTGCTGGTCTCTAGAAAATGCTAGAGGAATCTGCATTTTCTCCTGGCATTAAGGCACTGCCTTGGGCCAAGATCTTTGAGCTAGTCCTGGGGTCAGGGCTGTTAGCTGGAGCATCTTCTGGTGTGTCTAGGGCAGTCTGACCTCTAGAATACCGTAAGTTTGGTGGGGACTGGAGGCTCCATACTACTTACCTCATTGCAGCCCACAGCCTGGCCTCCCCTTGTTGCTAACAGGCTGAACAAGCTCCTAGGAGAGGCCCTTTCCTAGCTCCCCTAAAGCATGGAAGGAAGGACCAATTCAAGAATCAGTCTTTCGAGAGTTAGCTTCATTTCTCTATTTGTTTTCTTCTGTTCTTTTTTTTTTTTAGAGACCAAATCTCGCTCTGTTGCCCAGGCTGGAGTGCAGTGGCACGATCTCAGCTCACCGCAACCTCCGCCTTCTCAGTTCTAGCAATTCTCCTGCCTCAGCCTCTTGAATAGCTGGGATTACAAGTGCATGCCTCCATGGGGTTTCACTCAGGCTGGTCTCAAACTCCTGGGCTCAGGCAATCCACCTGCCTTGGCCTCCCAAAGTGCTAGGATTACAGGCATAAGCCACTGCACCCAGCCTATTTCTTTTTTCTCCCTCCCTCTCTCCCTTCCTCCCTTCCTTACTTCTTTTTCTCTCTTTCTTTCACAGGGTTTTATCATGTTGGCCAGGCTGGTCTTGAATCTGACCTCTGCTGATCCACCCATCTTGGCCTCCCAAACTGCTGGGATTACAGGCGTGAGCCAGCATGCCCGCACCCCCCCACTTTTTTTTTTTTGAGACAGAGCCTCTCTCTGTGGCCCAGGCTGGAGTCCAGTATCATGATCTCAGCTCACTGCAACCTCTGACTTCCAGGTTAAAGTGATTCTTTCTTTTGTTCTTTTTTCTTTTTTTTTTTTTTATAAGATGGGGTTTCACCATGTTGGTCAGGCTGGTCTTGAACTCCCAACCTCAGGTGATTCACCCGCCTTGGCCTCCAAAGTGCTTGGATTACAGGTATGAGCCACCACGCCCGGCCAAAGCGATTCTTATATCTCAGCCACCTAACTAGCTGGGATTACAGGCATGTGCTACCATACCCAGCTAATTTGTGTGTGTGTAGTGATAGTTTCACCATCTTGGCTAGGCTGGTCTTGAACTCCTGACCCTCAAGTGATCCTTCTGCCTTGGCCTCCCAAAGCACTGGCATTTCTATATCTTAAAAGTACAAATCCATTGGTGACTCTTCCTGTTTTGGTCATCGTCTTGACTACTACCTTAGGGCAAAGCGAGTGAGGCCCAGAGAGGACAAGGGATTTAGTTGGTCCAGGTCTTGTGGATAGTGTGAGGCATGTTCAACTCTAAGTCTGACCCAAACACTTCAGGTTTTATTCTTTTTTTTTTTTTTTTTTTTTGAGACAGCGTCTCGTTCTGTCGTCCGGGCTGGAGTGCAGGATCTCGGCTCACTGCAACCTCCACCTCCTGGGTTCAAGGGGTTTCACCATGTTGGCCAGGCTGGTTTTGAATTCCTGACCTCAAGTGATCCTCCAGCCTTGGCCTTCCATAGTGCTGGGATTACAGGCTGAGCCACTGCACCCCGCCAAGTTTAATTCTGATAATAAAATTTTCTTCCTGTTGAGAGCAGCAAATAATTATTTGAAGCCCTTATGGAGGAATGCTGGATACCATTTCCCTGTGGGGACCGTAGAAGATGCAGAGGATAAGGTACGGCAAGAAGTTCAAAGCGGGGCTCCCATCAGCTGGAGTTGGGGTGCTCCTGCAGAAGGGGCCCACCCAAACAGCCTACCGCCTGGGCCCCATGGAGACCTGGTTGCTGGGGCCCTGGTTAGCCCCCCCACCCCACCCCCAGCTTGGGTGGAGATTATCCTAGAGTCTCAGCTAGGGTTGGGTGAATTGTTCAGTACATGTCCCTGTGAAGGCTCCGTGTGGCGAGACGCAGGGCCTTGGGCAGGTTCGGGTTGGGGATAGGGAGAGCTCTCAACCTTGGTAGTGGCTCCAGGTGTCCCCCAAGGTGAGCCCAGCAGAGTGGACTGCCAGCAGCAGCTCTGGGCCGAAAAGGGAGTCAGTGTCCGCAGGCTCCCAGGAGGTGGCGCCGGAGGATTAAGCCGCTAGCTAGGCTTAAAGCGGCGGCCTGTAGGCGGGGCTAAGAACGCCACCAGCTCCGGGAAAGCGCGAGCCGCTGGAAGGCCAGCGGTGGGCCGAGCTGAGGCGGCCCGGGAGTGGACGAAAGTCTCCGGCAGGGCGGGGCCGAGCGGGGCTGTGGGCAGGGCTAAGGCCGTTGGGCGGCGGGGCTGAGCCCGCAAGTAGCCCAACCGCTGGGAGTCCGTCCCAGCCCGGCCGCGGGTTGGTGGTGTAACTGGGCTTGTCTTCTCCCCACCACTGCCGCACAGTCCCTGAGAACTTCGGGGCGAGTGTAGCTGCAACCTGGGGAACCTGTGATTCGCCAGTGCCCTTCTCCTTGGGCAAGGGAAGCCGGCAGGCAATAAAGAGGGGCGAGTCTGGTTAGCCCCACTACCCACAGCTCTGGTGGAGATTATCCTAGAGTCTCAGCTCTGGTCGGGGAATTGTTCTGTCCATGTCCTTGTGAAGGTTCCGTGTGGCGGGACGCAGGGCCTTGGCAGGTTCTGGTTGGGGATAGGGAGAGCTCTCAACCTTGGTACTGGCTCCAGATGTCCCCAGGTGAGCCCAGCAGAGTAGACTGCCAGCAGCAGCTAACCCCTCTCCCCGGGCAAGGGAAGCCGGCAGGCAATAAGAGGAGCCCAGGCTTCTGCTGCCGAGACCCCAGTCAGCAAACCTTGAATTCAGAGGTTGGGAACCAGTAAGGAGTCCTCCTGTGCGCAGTCCCTCGCCTTAGCTTTTGCCCGCCTCCAGGTTTCCCGCGGAGCCCAGCGTGGGATCTGTACACCGTATAGATAGAGCTCAGCGCTTGCAGGAGCCTCTGTCTCTCCTTCCTCCAGCCCGAGAGCTCCTGAGGGCACTGCCTTAAGCGGGTAACCTGATAGGGTACTGTGAGATCTGGGAGGGTACTGGATGGAGATGAGGAGCTTGTGTGATTGGGTCCTCCTACTTGGCATTAGAAGCAGACAGGGATGAGGCTGCTGGCGACTCACTCTTTCCCTGACTCGGGGCACCCTGAAGCCCCAGGAAATACCTTTCCCAAAGCTGTCTTCACAGCTCCAGGCACACACTGGGGACAGTAGGGAACATCTAATTGGCAGCTGGCCAGGGCTAGGGCTGAGGATGCTGTTATCTTCTGTCCACATGGTGTTGCATCCTTAGGCTATAGAGGTTTAAACCAAGTTTGGGGCCTGCCAAAATGGTCCAGAGCTCAGGCCAGACCAACTCCCTTTCTAGGAAATTGGAGCCAGTAGTCCAGGGTCACTTCCCACTTCCACTGCAAAAGGTCTTGAGAGAGGCTAGGTGTGGTGGCTAACACCTGTAATCCAGCACTTTGGGAGGCTTGGGGGGGGGGGTGGATCACCTGAGGTTAGGTGTTCAAGACCAGCCTGGCCAACATGGTGAAACCTTGTGTCTACTAAAAATACAAAAATTAGCCAGGTGTGGTTGTGGGAGCCTGTAGTCCCAGCTACTCAGGAGGCTGAGGCAGGAGAACCGCTTGAACCCAAGAGGTGGAGGTTGCAGTGAGCCAAGATCATGCCACTGCACTCCAGCCTGGGCAAAACTCTAAGGAAAAAGAAATCCACATTCAATTGGGACTTACTGATATTATAAAACCTAAATGGTTAATTTTCGTCTGCACCATGGCCTGGCCACAATACAAATTGGATAATGTCAGTTACTGGCCTGAAAATGGCACTTTCAATTTCCAAATTCAATGTGATCCTTTTTTTTTTTTTTTTTTTTTTTGAGGTGGAGTCTTGCTCTGCCATCCAGGTTGCAGTGCAGTGGTACAATCTCAGCTTACTGCAGCTTCCAGATTCAAGCGATTCTCTTGCCTCAGCCTCCCTAGTAGCTGAGACTATATGCATGCACCACCACACCTGGCTAATTTTTTTGTATTTTTTGTAGAGATGGGGCCAGGCAGGTCTTGGGCTTCAGACCTCAGATTATCCGCCCACCTCAGCCTCCCAAAATGCTGGGATTACAGGCGAGAGCCACCACGCCCAGCCCAAGCAATCTTAACATTTTCTTACAACAAAATGGCAACTGGTCCAAGGTCCCCTGTATCCAAGTTCTCATGTATTTACACTCAAAACCTTCTCTCCGTCAGTCTTGTTCCCCTCATTGAATAATATTGCCAAATGAAAATTCCCAGTCCCCTTTTCACCCTTCCCCTTCAGCCTCTGAGAGCAATTTTGACCCCGATGAGGAACCTTCCACCATATTTCCAGCCCCAGGCTCCCCAGAGCTACCAGCCCCATCGCCACCTCCCTAACTCCCCCCTCCACCTGTCACTCATTCAAAAAACAATCAGACCCCAGCCAACCTTCCCCTCTGTGAAGCAGCTGGGGCAGAAGGCATAGTCAGGGTGTATGTTCTCTTTTCAATCTCAGAAATGTCAGAGATTGAGAGGAGTTTTGGCCCCTTTTCACTGGCCCATCCTACTTCCGGAGGAATTTCTTTATGTTATTACTCAGTCATGTAAACTTACTTGGCATGATATTTATGTTATCCTCTCAGCCACTCTCACCCCAGATGAGAAAGAGCACATTTGGCTACCTGCTGAAGCCCATGCCAACACACTTCATCAGCAGGATATGGTCCATAGTCCTGTTGAGGCCATCGTTGTTCCCCAAGCTGACCCCAAATGGACTTACTAATGGGGGACCCTGGCATCCAATGCCATAACCATAGGGTCACTTGTCTCCTGGATGGCATGAAAAAATGTGCTCATAAGGCAGTAAATTATGAAAAAGATTAGAGAAATAACCCAAGGCCCAAATGAAAATCCAGCTCTTTTCCTATCAAGGTTATTAGAGGCTATGCTCAGATACGCAAAATTAGACCCTGAATCACAAGAGGGTCAAGCCTATCTTCACTTACATTTCATTTCACAATCAGCACCAGGTATCACAAAACAGCTGCAAAAACTAGAGGAACCCCAAACCCCACAAAGGAGCCTTTTAAATCTGGCCTTCAAGGTCTTCAACGATAGGGAGGAAGAACATAAAATGCAAAAGGACACACGGGCTAAAATTAAATACCAGATGTTGGCCATTGCCCTCCAGAGAGGTTCCAAAGAAAAATCACCTTCTCAGGGCCCTAGCACCTACTTTCAATGTGGGGACACTGGGCAAAGGCCTGACCAAACCTACAGCCCCCAACAAAGCCTTCCCCTATATGCAGCAAATGGGGACATTGGAGAATGGACTGCTGTTAACAAGAATGCCCTTCCTGTTCAAAAACACCCTCCAGTCAGTCCCCAGATCCACCCCAGGGATATCTCTCCTCCTTTTTTTTTTTTTTTTTTTTTTTAAGTTGTTGAGATGGAGTCTTGCTCTGTTGCTCAGGCTGGAGTGCAGTGGTGCGATCTTGGCTCACTGCAACCTCCGCCTCCCAGATTCAAGCAATTCCCTGCCTGAGCCTCCTGAGTAGCTGGGATTACAGGCACCGGTGACCACACCTGGCTAATTTTTGTATTTTTAGTGGAGACAGGGTTTCACTATCTTGGCCAAGGCTGATCTTGAACTCCTGACCTTGTGATCCACCTGCCTTGGCCTCCCAAAGTACTGGGATTAAAGGCATGAGCCATCATGCCTGCCTGACACCTCTCCTCTTTGTATAGGCTGAAGGCTGACAGTCCCCAGGATCCCTTGCCCCCTTGTTGTGTGAGTCTCCAGAACCCAGCATAATTGGGATGGCATCTGGTAAGCCGATCTCCTTCTTATTGGATATTGGGGCAAGTTTCTTAGTTCTTCCAGAGTATTATGGACCCCTAAATCATTCCTCCATTTCTGTTGTTGGGGTTGACAGCCACCCTACCACTCACTCTCAAACAGCTCCATTATACTCCACCTTATTCAATAATGCCTTTACTCACTTATTTGTAGTAATTTCACAGTGTCCTATACCCCTTATTAGAAAGATACTCAATAAAATTCGGGCCACATCACAATTGAATGCCTTGCTGCAGGTGCCTGCATACTTGCTCCTTTGCCAGCCAGAAAACAATGAAGCCCAAACCCAGTCCCCAACAATTTCAATCCAAGGAGTTAACCCAACGGTATGGGACACTTCTCAGCCCACTGTTGCCATATACCACCAGCCGTTTCCAGTAAAACTTAAGGGGCCGGGCATAGTGGCTCATACCTATAATCCCAGCACTTTGGGAGGCCAAAGTGGGCAGATCACAAGGTCAGGCATTCGAGACCAGCCTGGCCAATATGGTGAAACCCCGTCTCTACTAAAAATACAAAAATTAGCCGGGTGTGGTGGTGTGTGCCTGTAGTCCCAGCTACTCGGGAGGCTGAGGCAGGAGAATTGCTTGAACCCGGCAGACGGAGGTTGCAGTGAGCTGATATTGTGCCACTGCACTCCAGCCTGGTGACAGAGCGAGTCTCCATCTCAAAAAAATAAATAAAATAAAATAAAACTTAGGGACCTCTCCCAAATTGTTTTGCAACCCCAGTATCCTCTCAGTAATGCTGGACTCAAGGGAATAAAACCCATCATCACCAGCTGCCATTTTAATAACCACCAATTCCCCCCACTGCAGCAAAATTAAAGGGCAGAGCTCCCCGGATACATTTCTCAACACTTAACAGGGCTCCTCCTCCTAAACCCAACCTGTCTCAAATTTCTTACAGGACCCACCAAACTCAAGATCCCTTGACTTCCCAAAATTCTTTAACCACCAACTCTTTCAGAAATTTCATTCACTGCCTTGTAGACCTTTCCTGATATCCAGGCTCCCCGCACCTCCCATAATTTCTTTTTCTTCCTCTCATGAGCTATGGCTGCAGGAAATTTTCCCACACTACACTCCATCTCAAATATCCTTTTTTTCCTTTTGTTCTTTCTCTCTTTCTAGCACCACTCTTCCTCTTTATTTAAATCGTACCTTGCAGCTGTCTTTCTACTCACTAAAACAGGCCAACTTCGACTCCACAGACCCCTGGTGGGTCTGCATGCCCCTTTTGTCCCCAGTATACCATTATCTCCCTGCACCTTTAGAAGCCAGGACGAATTCCTCAGCGACCCTCACCATTACTAAAACTACCTTAAGATCTGCATTCTGGGAACCAAGTACTAATCCTGCCAGGGCTGTAGCCAAAAAGGTGCATTAGCCACATGATTACAGGACATATAGAAACCACCACTCCACTCACTACTCAGGCCCCTATAGGTGTCACCTGCTCCTTAAATGGAGTTCAAGTAGGGTCTTTAAAATGCTCACACTGTAACCTCCCTCTCTCTCACACACACAACAGATCCTAGTTATTCCTCTACATCCGGAAGAAGTGACCCATTCTCCAAGTCATCAGCTACAGCCACTCCCACTTACCCATTAAGATTTTCTCTCCCTAGAAGTATTAACGCCTATGAATGTGGCCAAGGGTCAGAGGTTTTTTGTTTTGTTTTGTTTTTTTGAGACAGAGTCTCTGTCGCCCAAGCTGGAGTGCAGTGGCGCCATCTTGGCTCACTGCAACCTCCGTCTCCTGGGTTCAAGCAATTCTCCTGCATCAGCCTCCCAAGTAACTGGGACTACAGGCACCCACTACCACTCCTGGCTAATTTTTGTATTTTTAGTAGAAATGGGGTTTTGCCATGTTGGCCAGGCTGGTTTCTAACTCCTGACCTTGTGATCCACCCGCCTCAGCTTCCCAAAGTGCTGGGATTACAGGCTTGAGCCACTGCATCCGGTCTCAAGGGTCAGACTTTTGCAATGAGCGAGGGCCAGCTTATACATTGCCTTTATTCAATATCTATGGTAGACATGAAAAATCCAAATGCCAACTTCTTTCCCTTCTGGGTCCAACCCAATTCTTTCTCGATTCATCTAAACTCATACCTCCTTAACTCATTACCCTCTTCTCCGACTATTAACCGACGCCCACCTGGCTTCCTCCTTTGTGTCATTTGAATGGGAAGGAGGATCAGGTTGGGATGCCTCAAACTACCACCTATTATTTCAAGCAGACGTTGCCACCTGTCTAGCCCCTCCAGCCCTTATTTCTTCTTATGCGGACATAATTTCTACAGGTGCCTGTCTGCTAATTGGACTAGAACTTGCACTTGACCTTAGTTATGCCTCCCTTGTCTGTTGCCACAACAAGAATTTCTTGTGGGGGAATTTCTCCTCCCACTACACACACACACACACACACACACACACACACACCCCAAAACAAAAAGGGCAATATAGCTAATTCCAATCCTTAGTACTCTCGAAATCTCCTCTGCAATAGGCTTTAGTTCTGCAAGTTTAGCTTTTTCAGTTGCCCTGTCTACCCAACTAAAGAAGGGACTAATGGAACTAGCAACTCAGCTGGATCACATACAAGATCAAATAAACTCCCTTGCTGCAGTAGGACTTCAAAACCACAGAGGACTAGACATCTTCACTGCAAAAAAGGGAGGCCTATGCCTCTTCCTGCAAGAATGCAGTTTCTTTACAAACAAATCTAGATTGGTAAAAGAAGGAATATCCAGACATAAAACGATATACCCAAACAACCTGCCAATGACTTTTTCAGTTCTTTCTTCCCTTGGGTACTCCCTTTCATTGTCATCTGTTTAATATTAATGTTTTTACCCTGCTTGCTAAATTGTTTTCAAAAGTTCATTTTAGAAAGAGTCACTTCAATTGCTCAGGCCACCACAACGGGACATATAAAGGCAGAATTTTGTCTCTACTAAAAATACAAAAATTAGCCAGGTGTGGTGGCGTGCACCTGTAATCCCAGCTACCCAGGAGGCTGAGACAGGAGAATCGTTGGAACTTGGGAGAGGGGCTGCAGTGAGCCAAGATTGCACCACTGCTCTCCAGCCTGGGCGACAGAGCAAGATTCTGTCTAAAAAAAAAAAAGGCGGCCGGGCGCGGTGGCTCAAGCCTGTAATCCCAGCACTTTGGGAGGCCGAGGCGGGTGGATCACGAGGTCAACAGATCGAGACCATCCTGGTCAACATGGTGAAACCCCGTCTCTACTAAAAATACAAAAAATTAGCTGGGCACGGTGGCGCGTGCCTGTAATCCCAGCTACTCAGGAGGCTGAGGCAGGAGAATTGCCTGAACCCAGGAGGCGGAGGTTGCGGTGAGCCGAGATCGCGCCATTGCACTCCAGCCTGGGTAACAAGAGCGAAACTCCGTCTCAAAAAAAAAAAAAAAAAAAAAAAAAAAAAAAAGGCAGCATTCCTGCCACAAGGAATGATTTCATCACCAGAGGAAGGCTACCTCCTCCCATACCATTACCCCTAAACCAGCAGGAAGCAGCCAGAACAAGTAGCTGCCCCTCTGCTAAAAACCCAAAGATATAATTAAAACAAAGAGGGGAGAATATAAGGACTAACAATAGCGATGCCATTTTACAACCTTGACCACTATGTTCTCAGAAACAAAGCAAATGTCAACCTTGCCTATAGCTTCAGCAGAGCATAACGGCCCTAACTACATCCACCCCCAGCTGGAAAAGTCCCCAACAGTCCCAACCAACCAGTACTTCCCCAACCTCTCCCCAATATAAACTTTATTATAAAATCCTCAGCTTGTTGCCAGACTCCTGACTGGGACCACTCGAAGGCTTACTTCTGTAAATAAACCTGTTTGGCTGTTGAGGTTACCTTCTGTCTCTTGCTCTCTTCCTATGCATCTTCCTAACAGTTTCCTGGGGGATACTGAAGATGTGTATTCCTGGGCTTCTTTGAGTAGCACGTGGTATGCTTGGGGCAGGGGGCAACTCTGTCTTTCTGTGTCCAGTGTAATGATTAGAATGCAAATGAGAGGCTGAAGAGGTACTGAGTGTGACCCCAGTGGCTCTGACTCAGCAATCACTATGCCCCAAACCCTGCCCTGGGTCCAGGCAGCACTCGAGCGCACTCCTGGAACTCCATCCTCTTCGGAGAGGCTCATGATAAGGCAGGGCTAGGAGTGGGATATGCCTACACTGTGAGCCCCAAGAGGATCCCTGGAGCAGAGCTGGAGATGGAAGGTGGGCCTGGTTGGAATCTCAGCTGAACATGTGGCCTTTCTTGTTCCCTTGGTAGCAGATGATGTCCTTTGCCCAGCCTTAACAGGAGTTTTCAGTCTGCACTGTCAGCTCATTGTCAGAAAGACTGCCTTCTCAGAAAGCTGATTTCCAGGTCAGACCTTCCAGCTGCAGGGGTTACTAATACAAACATAGCTGTGGTAACTCAGATGTTGCTACCCAACTGATACCTGCTACCACCTAGCCCAGAACCTGGAGGAGCCAAGAGGGGTTCTCCTCAGACAACCCTGATGCCTGAGTGTGACTTTAGTTCTCATGGCCTGGCCTGGTGATGCTGTAACCACACCCACCGCTAGGGTAGTGGTCCTGTACTGAGGGCCAGAAGTCAAGCCCTCCAGGTTCAGGGCCTGGTTTGAGCAGCAGACAGGCTTCAAGATCCCAAGCTCAGTGAGGGCAGAAGGGCTTAACAGTCTTGGTTTCTGCTGTATCCTTGGAGCCTGGTACAGTGCTGTCCTCATCTTAGAGCTCAAAAAGTGCCAATTTTTTGTTTGTTTGTAAGACAGAGTCTCGCCCTATTGCCCAGGCTGGAGTGCAGTGGCAGGATTTCAGCTCACTGCATATTTGCCTCCTGGGCTCGAGTGATCCTCCTGCCTCAGCCTCCTGAGTAGCTGTGATTACAGGCGTATGCCACCACACCTGGCTAATTTTGTATTTTTTCTAGAGATGGGATTTCACCATGTTGTTAGGCTGGTGTTGAACTTGGGCTCCACCTCAGCCTCCCAAAGTACTGGAATTACAGGCATGAGCCACCATGTCTGGCTCTATGGACCTTTCTCCTCACCACAAGGGTCTTGCTTTACTATCAGGGACTCACTCCCTATTCCATTCTATCTTTCCTGGAAGGCAGAAGCCTTTCCAGTGGCTTCTAGGAGTTCCCTGGGCACTTGGTAACGATGACAGAGCAAGCAAGCCCCTACTACAATCCATCCTGATTAGGACAGAGATAGAGCTCAGTGGAGAGTGGCTATGTCCCATGGCCTGAGATTCCTGATGGTAAATGGTGATTCTCAGAAATGTCATTGGGTTTGCAGTAGAAGAGGCACAGAGGAGTCAGGAGGTAGGGACCTCTCTGAGAGACTTCCCTGAAGGCATGAAAAACTGAGTCTGGTGGAGGGGCTGAGCAAGCTGCCTCTTCCCAAGAATGGTCAGAGTCATGCCTGAACCACTGTTGTCTGGAGTAAGACATGTGGGCTGGTCAGGAGAGGGCATGAGTGCATGACTTTCCACTTGGTACTGTTCTTCCCCAGTCTATGGAACAGAGGTGGATGGGGGACAGGATCACAATAGAGATTCTGGTATCATTTTCTGTTGTTTATTGAAAACAATTTGTGTGCCTATCTCTCTCTTCCTGCAAACAGAGCTCCTCAAGGGCAGATCGCACAGTTTTCTCTGGACCTGGCATTGAGTAGGAGTAGGTATGTGCCGGCTGAAGGAGGATGAGTGCATGCGTGCATGAATGAGATAGGCAAAGTCAGCCCAGAGGCTTGTTTGGGGGAACACAGAGGGACAAGGGATGCAGTTTGGCTTTTCTTTTTTTTTTTTTGCGATGTCTTGCTCTGTTGCCCAGGCTAGAGTGCAGTGGTGTGATCTCAATTCACTGCAACCTCTGCCTCCTGAATTCGAGTGATTCTCCTGCCTCAGCCTCCCAAGTAGCTGGGATTACAGACACCCGCTAATGTGCCTGGCTAATTTTTTAGTAGGCACATTAGCGGGTGTCTGTATTTTTAGTAGAGATGGGGTTTCACCATGTTAGCCAGGCTGCTCTCATTCTCCTGACCTCGTGATCCACCCGCCTCAGCCTCCTAAAGTGCTGGGATTATAGGCATGAGCCACCGAACCCAGCCAGGATGCAGTATGTTTTGACTTAGACGCTTATGACTTGGGAGAACCATGTCTTCCTTATTTTTTCTTGTCATAACAAGCCTTCAGAATCATGCAACTCTAATAGCAATGGGCCTTAATTAGCTTTCTTGGTAGCAATGCATGGGCGGTGGGGTTAGGCTGGTGGTAAATATTTCTGACAATTTTTACTGCTTTTTTCTTTACATAATGCAAGCAAAGATTTGCCAACTGGAACAGTAAAGAAATTATGTAGGCAAGGCATCAAGCAAATTCTGTACCTTCCAGCCTTATTCCTTTCTCCTACTTTACCAAGGGCCATGGCCAGCTGAAGACCTCAGTATACAAGTGAGGTTGACCAGGCCAGCCCAGGTGGGCTACTGAGCAGAATAAAAATACAATCTCTTGTTTGTAGCCTCATGCCAGCCTAAGGCTTGCTTGGGGAGCTGCTTCATTATCTATGTTAGTGGGCAGTGCCAACAAACTTCAGCCAGGAAAGAAAGCCTCTGCTTCTTTTTTTTTGGTCAGTTTGATCTAGCTATATCAATGAAAGCCTCTGCTTCTCTGGGCTTCCTTCCTTCCTCTTCGGTTCTGTTTCTCTCTCCCAGAGAAGGATGGGGGCAGGGAGCCCATTTCCTGAGTTGCTTCTCATTGGGAGGGGAGACAGGGCTCAGCAGCACTTTAGCAAAAAGAAGGGTGCAGAGATCAAGGAAGCTTGTAGACAGAAGCCAACTCTCTCAGCCTCTCTGGAATAGTCCAAAGTCTATGTCATCCTCTAGATGTAGTCTGTCCTGTGTCATCCCTCTTTGTTGTCTTCCTCCTCTGATCTAACTCCTATTCTTGCCTACAAAGTTTGCTATTCTTCTTCACCCACATAGACATCTTCATCTTTGGATCTTGTGTTTCCCCATGGAGGTTGCCATTCTGAAAGCATCAGCCCAGGGTGAACTGGACTTATGGGTAAGCAGGAGTCTGACCTCTACCTCTTCTCCCCTTCTTGGGGATGACCTGCATGATGTTTTGTCCATGGCACAGCTGGGTGTAGTTCCTGAGGTCCTGTCATCTCTTCCATGATTTGCCTAATCATTTCCACTAATCCCAGCAGTGAGCTGGCTCTGATTGGGCCTTTTCCCACCTGGATGTTTTTTTTATTTTGTTTTGTTGAGATGGGGGTCTCGCTCTGTCACCCAGGTGGGAGAGCAGTGGCACCATCACAGCTCATTGCAGCCTTGACCTCCCAGGCTAAGGTGATCCTCCCACCTCAGGCTCCCAAGTAGCTGGGACTACAGGTGCATGCCACCACACCCAGCTAGTTTTTGTATTTAGTAGATGAAGGGTTTTGCCATGTTGCCCAGGCTGGTCTCAAACTCCTGAGCTCAAGCAATCCACCTGCCTTGGCCTCCCCAAGTGTTGGGATTGAGATTACAGGAGTGAGCCACTGTACCTAGCCCTGGATTTTATTTTATTTTTTTATTCCATTTTACCTCTCTATAAGTGTCTGAGAGCATAGGCTAGAAAAGCAAGCTGACGCATGTCCGTCAGTTCCATTTAGGCATGTAGATTGATTGTCCTCCCATCTGGCCATCTCTAAAATGGCTGACATGTGTCACATGTTATGCTGAAGTGGGAAGAAGATACTTTTAACTTTTAGCAAGTGAAGCTTAGGGGACTGGGAAACTCCTGCAGGGTCTCTAGGTCTATCCCGTCCCTGGTGGGGCAGCAGTTGGACCCAGGAGGAAGTAGTATTTGACATATCACACAGCTGGCTTGCACAAACTGAAAGATTTGTTTATTTATTTGTCATAAAGCACAGTCAAGTCTAGTGAATTTTCCTGGATGAATGAAGACAGCTCATCAACACCTTCTCCACGAGGATTAACCAGATTCAATCCCTGCACTCTCCCTGTTACTTATTAGGTCAGCAGCTAAAGCCAAAGATCTCTCTGGGTGCCTTTAAGCCTGGTGATTGGTGGACCCCTTGGAGGCACAGGTGAGGGAAATGCTCAGAGCATCATGGAGAACCCAGCACAACTATCAGCCCCTGAGGGCCTGCTGAAGGCCAGTCCTGGACCAGTCAAACAAGGTCCTGCTGTTGAGGAGCCCCAGTCTAGATCAAGAGGAGGTAAAAGCCTGAGACAGTGAATGAAAATGGGAGACTGAATCAGAACCCCAGATAACCAGAGGTCAGCAGCATCCCATGGTCAGCAGGAGTCCCTGGGCTGAATGCAGGGGTGAATGAGCACAGGGCAGGCATGTTCCTGGGGATTCTCCTCAAAGGAAATGGAACTGGGAGAGTTTGAGAAGAGAGGAGGGGCACCTCTAACCCACATTTTCAGGTCCTCCTGGGCCCACTGTGCCTTTTGTCACCAAGGCAGCAGGGGCCATGGAGGTCTACTAGCAGCTAGGAATCCACTGTGAGGAGGGCAACTCCCCAGGCCTGCAGGCTGCGTAGAGCTAATTAAGTGCACAGGAACCAAAGCCATGTTGATTTAAATCTGTGGAAAACAATAGCTCCTGTGGTTTCTACAAAAACAAAAAAATTAACATCCTTTCCACCGTTTCAAGTAGCCTGACCCACACTGACTGGGGTCTGTGAAGCCATAACAACCTGGGTTGAGATAAGGTCAGGCCTCTGGCCTGTACATAGTATTTGTGAGCATATTCTTCCCCAGGAGGAAATATGTGGCACAAGACCACCACATCCCAGACCACCACCAGGGAGACAACTAATAACAGAGTTGTCATATGTGTGCCAGGCACTTGCCCTGGTGTTTTACCTACATCAGGCTGGGCGTGGTGGCTCACACCTGTAATCCCAGCACTATGGGAGGCCAGGATGGGCAGATCACCAGATGTGAGGAGTTCGAGATCAGCCTGGCCAACATAGTGAAACCACATCTCTACTAAAAATACAAAAACTAGTCAGGTGTGGTTGTGGAAGCCTGTAATTCTCATCTACTTGGGAGGGTGAGGCAGAAGAATCGCTTGAACCTGGGAGGCGGAGGTTGCAGTGAGCCGAGATTGTACCACAGTACTCCGGTGTGGGTGATAGAGCAAGACTCTGTCTTCAAAAAAAAAATTATATACCTACATCAGCCACTCCACCCTTATAATCCCCATATAGAGGAGCTACTAATATTCTAACTTTGCAGAATAGGAGATGGAGGCTCAGTAAGCCTAAGTCAGTTGCCAAGGTCCCATCTGGGGAGGGGCAGGGATGAGATGCAGACTCTTCTGGAGTCTAAATGTGCACATGTAGTCACCACTCATGAAGCTGAATCAAACATCCAGCAGCACAGGAGGAAACATGGCAAGGACCATCACATGCAGGAAGAGAGGCTCTCTTCATCCTAGGTCATCCCAGAGGGGCCAGGCAGTTTAGTGTGAAAGACGGGAGGTATAAGATCAGGAGAAAACAACAGGAGATGAGGGCTCTGCATTTCCTCTTTCTCTGCTCCATCCCAGAGGTAGGGAGGAACAGCTCGGAGTGCCTAGGGGCAGGCCCAGGGGGTCCTGGCCCCTCCTCAGCAGAACTGACACAGCCACCAGTCTGTCCAGCAGGCTAGCAACTGGTGTTCCCTGGGATCCCTGGATTATTCCAGGTCCAGTTAGAACAGCTGACACCCTATCTGATACATTCCACATCATTAGGAGAGTTAAATGGGTTTGTAAAATGAGTCCAAGTTACTCAAGCCCTTCTACACAGTTAAGATTTATGAAGCCAGAGACAAACTGGAATATAAGTTCGTCTTCTCCTAGGAAATCTTCTTCAGGAAAGCACAGGCTTGTGTGAGAAGCCACTGAGACAGACAATCTTGAATAGTGGGCAGACACCGGTTGTAAATGTGAGACAGCGGAGAAGTAATTCGGAAAGCTCTTAGGGTAATGCAGAGGCAACCTGCGGACCCGTGTGGAGACAGTCCCGGGATTTAGGGCTCCAGGCCTGAGAATCATCAACTCCTCTTCTCCATCCCCAAGGTCAATCTCCCAGGGCCGGCTGAGGTGGCCTTCCAGCTGGCTTCAGGCAGCCCTGTCACATCCTCCATCTGTCCCCGGGGTGCTTCCTGGGACTCGAGTTCCTCAGCTTGAATCCCAGATGGTTCCCATCGCCATCTGGATAAAGGCTCCACTCCCCAGCTAGCCTTAGAGACCCTTACAATCCGGCCTGTCCACCCAGCACCCTCCCTCTCCTTCCTTCTACGACCTTGCGTCTCTGAACACACTTGTTTCTCTGCCTTCCCAACTCTTATGTATCCTCTGAGGCCACCTCGGGTAGCCCCTCTCCTCTCTAAGGCCCGTCCTCACGACGCCTGCCCTCTGTGGCACTCCGGTTACCCGGTGGAGAGTTGCTACTTCAGAGTTCACCGAGGTGGAAAGCGCCCCTGACTCCAAATCAGGACTTAGCGCGACGCCCACGCGGCCGCTTCTAGTGGCCGGTGCCCCTCCTCACAGGGCCCTCGCAACACTCCCGCCGGCCCCCGCCCCGCTCCTGTCAGCACGCGACAGCCGCGTCGGCCCTGGAGAACGCATGCGCGGGCGCCGGCGGCAGTTTCCCAGCGACCCCGAGGCTAGCGCGTGGACACAGGTCCTAGCGGGCTGGCGAGAGCGCGCACTGGGGGAGGGGGGCGTGTGCAAGGAAGGGGGGCGCGGGAGCGCATGCGCAGCGGCAGGCGGCGGCGCGAGCCCAGCTGGGAGATGGCGGCGGCGGCGGCGGCGCCGAGAGTGTGAGCACCGCCCGGGAGCCGCCGGCCCGGGCGCAGCGCGACCCCGAGCCCGCCCACCATGGGCAACGAGGCCAGCCTGGAAGGTGGCGCTGGCGACGGGCCGCTGCCGCCTGGAGGCGCCGGCCCCAGCCCGGGCCCCGGCCCGGGCCCCGGCCCCGGCGCAGGGAAGCCGCCTTCAGCACCAGCCGGCGGCGGACAGCTCCCCGCGGCGGGAGCAGCGCGGGGGACCGCGGGACCACCAGTCCCTGACCCCGGCCCCGGCCCAGGCCCGGGCAGGTAAGCGCGTATCTCGGCGCCCGGGGGGGCGGTGAGCTGCAGCCTGAGGCTGGGGCCCGGGCCGAGTATCCTACGATCTAGTGTGGACAACGAGGTTCGACGTCCCACCGCACTTTGAACCCTGCCGGATTGGCGTGAACTGGGTGGTCGCGGAAAGCGGCCCTTCCTTTCCAGCTGCCCCGCCTTGGCGTGGCAGGATGACAAGCGCAGGGTCAATCGGGGCCTGCAGACCGTGACTCCGTCACGAACCCCAAATTCGCTTCTCCCCAACGCTGGGGCCTGACCGCTCAGGAGGGGCTTATGTAACCTTAGCCTGGTCCCTCCGCACAGGGGAGCAATGGGATGGAAAACGTCCTCCCTTAAGGCTGGTGTCTGCATGTGTCCGTTGTGCCGGGCCGAGGAAAGAGCACAATGGGAGTGGCTGTCAGGGAAGATAAGCGTCACTGCGAGGAACAGAGAGATGAAAATAGTTGAACCATGAACTTGGTCTTGGGCTTTCCTTGGGCATTTGGTGGCTGTAATCACCTTTGGGGGAAAGGAAAATTGCCCACTGGACACCAAGAGGTGCTTATTTAGGCCCAACAATATTAATAGGATCGTGTGCTTTCACCAAGATTTAGGGAAGCATTTTGGGGTGAAGCAAAAATGCTATTGAGTTATCCAACACCAGATAGGTTCTTGTTACCTTATGATTTAGATCAAACCAGTGGAAAAGCTGAACCCCATATAGAATGCTTTAAACAGAACATATCTGATTAAATACTGTGAAACCAGTTTGTTTTAAATGTGTGCCAACCCAGGTCCTGCAAAAACAATCAAGTGGTAGCAAAGGCTGTAAGGGAATGCCAATATATAGTAAGTCAGTAGACTTAGACTTTTTCCTTATAGACTCAGGAAAACCACTAAGAGATGACAGGATAAAATGGAAGGCATTATCTTTGTGCCAAATAGGCTTGGAGAGTAGGAAAACCCTCAGGGGGTTGGAGGAGGGTGCTTCCAGCTCCATGTGAATCTGCTGATATAATGTTGCCCTGGTTTTATACATTAAAATGTATGTGTGGGGACACATAAACTGTGAGGATGCATAATTTTTTATCCTTTGGCTGCCTGATTGTGCCTCTCATGTGTTTATTTCCTCAGAAGTCATTTCTTAGACAACTAATAGTAATGAAAGGCTCTTAGTAGCTTGAAACCTGCGCCAGACAGGTCAGCCTGTGAGCATCCTTTTTAGAGGTGGGATTTGTCCATTTTATATTAGCTATTATAGTAATGCAGTTGGATAGCACACAGCTCTTAGCAATGCAAACACTGTCCGTTTTGCTGCGTGTTGAGTTGCTGTTTGGGTTTTAGCTTGAGGGAGGCTCACCCAGGCTTTAGTGTTCTCCTTCCAAGGGAAAGCTTCTGAAACTGAATGGAAAAACACCTTGTTATTGAGAGTTCTCTATATGGGGAATTTGTCATTTCTCTTCTGATAACCAAACAGGCTGCTCTGATTGTATTTTATCAGATGTTGCAGAGCCAATCTGTCAGGAAAGACCTGGGCAGCTCAGAGGGACCAGAAAGAGGCTAGTGTCTATTGCTCACATGCCTTTTTAGTGTTTCATTTCTACTTCATCCGTACATTCTGCTGCATGGCAGACCCATGAACTGCTGTGGGTAAGGGGAACCACAGACCTGGTGGATTTAGTAGTCACACAGTCTCCTACCTGACCGTCGGCAAGGCTCATACCTGGGCCTGTGGTGCTGAGGTCCTGTGACTATCAGGCTCAGGAAGTGAGCCGGTTATTTGTCCCCAAAGCTCAGGACTAGAGACCCTTTGGAGGTGGGATTTACTTCTCTAGCTGATATTCAGCTTATCATAGCACCTCAGCTGACAGCACCTCCATGGTTTATCTCTTCTACAGCATCACAGTGCCTTCTACTTCCTCTTACTAGAGCGTCTGTCTGTCTCAGGTACCTGATGCCAAATTTAGCATGTTCTGTTCTAAGATGCTGCTGAACAGATTGGCCCATTGATGGGGAAAAAGCCCTGTGGATGTGCTTCTGGGCATTCAGGAAAGAGCGTTAACACAGAGACATATTTGCTTTCAGCAAGATTTTGAATTTTAAAGCAGTCAGAAACCTCACAGAGGTGGGTAGAGGGCCAGGTAAAAGGGAGATGGAACTAAGGTTCTGGGGGAGTTAAATCCTAGCTCTTTTCTATTGCCATATTACCTTGTCATCGCAGGCTGAATTAGTCTTTTCATCCTCATACTGAGCTGACTTGGACTCTGTGAGGGGGTGGCTCCAGCATTTTCCGCTGAAGAGCCTGACTTGAAGTAGGGTAGCAGTGCCGCCACACCCATAGTGCTGCCTCTTAGCCCGTCAGGATGATGTGGACCTTTGGGCATTGAAAAGTCCCTCAAGGAAGGGCTCTCTGCTTCTGATGTCAGGGTGGCCATGTACAATTATATAATCTGTGCCTTTTCCAAGGAGTGCCAGTTTGGGAGAAAGCTAAACTCTATCTCTAAGTTGTGTTCCCTGGTGTAGGCTGCATCCTCTTAGAGGAAGGGGCATCATTCATTCATTAATTCATTTACTTATTTATGGATATATGCC
Organism: Callithrix jacchus; assembly: GCF_049354715.1. NCBI lineage: Eukaryota > Metazoa > Chordata > Mammalia > Primates > Cebidae > Callithrix > Callithrix jacchus. The sequence continues at coordinate 32,181,705 of NC_133516.1, forward strand.
TAATGTACAGTGGAACATACACATTGATGGGATTTTACCTATGCATACACCCATGACACACTACCAGATCAAGACAGAACTTTATCAGTACTCCAGAAAGTACTTTTTAAAATAAGTGCATGAAGGAGCCATGTAGACCAGTGGCAGCCTGTCTAGTTTACACCAGCTCTGTGGACTTGCACATGTTTTGATTTTTGCAAATTGATATCTAGTCAATCAACTAAGGTGTGTTTGTTAGCTATCAAAAGCAAGCACAGTTCTTGGCTTTGTGGTGGATATGGAAAGGATATAAAGTGCTTTCCTGTCCTTCAGCACCTCACAAACTGGTTGGTCAGATAGCTTTTGAAGAATCAAATAATGGAAGAACCGTAAGAGAGACACTGTGGGTAGCTCAGTATCTGAGAAATGTCAAATAGGCAGTGCTTATAGGGTTGTTAATTGGGAAGACTGGAGAGGCAGAGCTAGGCTTTAGGAGAGGTAGAGATACAAGCCATCCTGGAAAATGACTGAGTTAGGCGAGGTAGAGATAGAAATGGCATAAAGAGTGTGGTCTACACAGGCAGGGACAGTGAGCAGAGAATGAGGCTGAGTGCAGTGGGGTGGGGGAAAGCCAGGGCAAAGCCAAGAGAGGCCCTTCTCCCTCACTGCCCATCAGAATCCATAATCAATGCCAAAGTCACCTCTACTCACTTCTGGCACATATGCTAAGGAGACAGACACCCTGAGCCAAAGGTAGCTAGATATGGAAAACCTGGTTGTTTACTGGAAGGTGGGCAATGTTGCTCTGAGAACCATACCCAGAGTTCCTGTTTCAAAATGGATTTGTCAGGCATGGTATCTCTGGGATTAGCTAAACTTGTTACATTGTATCAGCCAAGTAAGCCTCTAGAAAAATCTGAGACTAACTCTATCCCAGGCTTGTAAAGATAGAATGAAAGGACCTAACTGCCAGGTCTGGAAATAATGCTCCTTTATCACTTAGAGATCTTCTTTGTCCCCAGTGGCTGGATCTCACTGAGGGTATGTCATGGGGTCTAAATTGAAGTGATCTTACATCTGAATGGTGATGATGTCAAAATTTTGCCCAAAGGGCAAAGCAGGGTACTTTTGATAATATAGATGTTCCCAGCATCATGAAGACTAATAAGGTGCTATTGATTTAAAAAAATGTAAAAATGTAATGGAGAGATTATGAGGAGAAATGCTATCTTTTGTTCATTATTTATTTATTTATTTTGAGATGAAGTCTCGCTCTGTTGCCCAGGCTGGACTGCAGTGGTGCCATCTTGGCTCACTGCAACCTCTGCCTCCCGGGTTCAAGCGATTCTCCTGCCTCAGTCTCCCAAGTAGCTGGGATTACAGGTGCTCACCACCATTCTTGGCTCATTTTTGTATTTTTAATAGAGATGGCATTTCACCATGTTGGCCACACTGGTCTTGAACTCCTGACCTAGGTGATCTGCCTGCCTTGGCCTCCCAAAGTGCTGGGATTACAGGTGTGAGCCACTGTACCTGGCTGAGAAATGCTATCTTAAAAACTTTTTATTATGGAAAATTTCAAACATACATGAAAGTAGAGGAAATGGTCTAATGAACTTTTTTTGTTCCCATTGCTTAGCCACTGCCATCATCAACTTACGGCCAATTGAGTTTAATTTATCTCTTCTATCCCACCCGCTACAGAAGCAAATTCCAGGCATCCCAACATTTCATCATCAGTATTTCAGTTTGTATTTCCAATAAATAAGGGTTTTACATGAACATAACCACAGGCCCACAGCCACATCTAAACAGGATAATCATCTCTTCTTAAACTCAGCAAATATCCAGTCAAGATTCCATTTTTCTGATTGTCTTATGAATTTACTTTTACAATTGGTTCGAATTGTGATCTAAACAGGGTCTACACATTGAATCTGTCTGATGCATCTCTCTAGTTTCTTTATATATTTTCTTTCCTTTTTTCTCCTTGCAGTGTATTATTAGAGAACTGTGTCATTTGTCCTGTGGTTTCTCATATTCGGGTTTATGCTGATTGCATCCCTGTGGTATCATTTAAGATGTTCCTCTGTCCCATATTTTTCTTGCAAACTGGGAATTCTATCTAGAAGCTAATCAGATTCAAATTTTATTCTTTGGGCCTAGAAATTCTAGCTTTTTAAAAAAGGGTTTCTTGAAGGCTTCACACGTGGAGAGGCTGAGAATTCACTGAAAGCAGAGCCAGGCTTTGGGCTAATTGGGAGCCAAAGAACAGTGCAGTGGACCACTTTTCTGTTCCTTTTCTAAAGCTCTCATTCCTCTGAGTCAGTTTGGTTCTGAGTTTAAGAAACCAAAGCTTTCAGAGGAAAGCTTTTTTCTGAAAGCTTTTTTTTTTTCCCCCCAGAAAGGTCATGACTTTCACCCCAGTTTAGGGGAGTCCTCCCTGCATATGTGAATAGGAGGCTGCTGCTAGGATTTGGGGGCTTTAATAAATCTTTTCCCTTCTCATAGGTCCTGTATTTATGAATGGGGCCCTTTTCTCTTGCTAGTTGTGGGGGTGTGGAGGGCCAGACCAACTTTGTGTGGGCTATGTGAGGGGAACCTGTTGTGCCTGTGGGCCATGTGCAGTAAGTTGGGGCTAACTGTGAAGGTAGGTTGGCAACACTGTGATAGTAGTTAGAACTACCATTACTGAATGACTGCCTTGTCACAGACATTCTGCTGGGTGTTTTATTTCTTATTCTACCTGCTTGGTCATTCAGCTTCTGCAGGCCCTGCCTACCCTGGCTTTACGTATTTTTCCTGCCTGGGGCTAACTTATTAAATGGTAAAATGGTGGCTAAGCCCTGCATGCCCACAGCAAGGGCTGACTGTCACTTTGGGACATGAGGCCCTCTGGGTAAGCTGGGACTTGGTGGACAATCTAGCTGTGGGGACTCCTGCCCAGTCCTTTCATTTGGTGCCAGGAGCATGTCATGCTGGTATTGATCCTGCATTTGTAGAACTTGCCCAGGCTCCTTTTCTGGAGGGACCTCTGCCATCTCTGTTCACTAGTACAGTGGTTGAAGCTTTGGAGTGAATTGGGACACTGGCCCGTGGGCTCCTGCCTGTGGTAGGGGTGATAGAATTTTGGTGTCTCACTCTCTGTGGTTTCTTCCCTACAGATTGGGCCTCTAGTGCATGTCTATTGTCCCCTGGCATTCTCTTTGCTCCTTTGTCTTATACTTTAGGTTCTGGTCAGCTCTGCTGTGGAATAGGATACTCCCTGACTCATCTGTGCTGTGCCTTGGGCTCTCAGGCTGGCCACAGGGCTGCTCTCATCTCTCTTTCCTATTATTTGTCTTTATGGGCACATAGGGTTCTGAAGAGAGCTTTGCTCTAGCAGAGACCTGTTACCTGGTGCCCCTACTTCTTTCTAACAAGAGGGTCACATGGAAGCAGATTTGAAGCCTCCAGGGAACTCTAGATCACCCTAGGATCAGACCAAATCTTGAATGGCCTAGAGAGGCCAGGCTTCCCCTGAAGTGGGTGGGGCTGCTCTCAGGGCCAAAGGTGAAGAAGAGATTTTCCCTGAGGGGAAATAGAAGGGATGGGGATGGCTTTTGGGTCTTGGTCCCAAACACTGAGGAGATCGAAGAACCTCAGCAGCAAGGAGCACCCCACCCAGTCCTATCTGGGACTGCCCCCTGTATTCAGAGGAGCTCTAGCTCTTCAGTGCCACTGGTTTGCGTGGGAGCCAAATCTCCCAAAGATGCTGGAAGAACCATTAAGGCATTTGGGTACTTGGAAGAAAGGGTAGGTGAGGAAATTTCCCAGTAGTGACACTATTACATTTGTGTTTGCAGGCAGGTAACAAGGGTCACTCGCACTTAAATATTTTTTAAAATTAAATACTTATTTAGATTGACAATTATGCATTGCATATTTATTATATACAGCCTGATGTTTTGAAATATTTACATATGATGACATTATGGAATGGCTAAATCAAGTGAAGTAACATGGTCATCACTTAACATACTTACCATTTTTTTGTGGTGAGAATGCTTAAATCTATTAGCAGTGATTTAAAAGAATGCAATACATTGGTGTTAACTATAGTCACCATGTGGTACTACAAAAAGTAGATTTTTTTTTTGGAGTGGGGGACAAAGTCTCACTCTGTTGCCCAGGCTGCTGGAGTGCAGTGGCACGATTTCGACTCACTACAACCTCTGCCTCTTGGGATCAAGTGATTCTCATGTCTCAGCCTCCCGAGTAACTAAAATTACAGGCATGTGCCACTATGCCCAACTAATTTTTTGCTGGCATTTTAGTCGAGACCAGGTTTCACCGTGTTAGCCAGGCTTGTGTTGAACTCCTGGCCTCAAGTGATCTGTCTGCCTCAGCCTCCCAAAGTGCTGAGACTGCAGGCATAAGCCAGCCATCATGCCCAGACTAGATCTCTTGAATTTATTCCTCTTATTTAACTGAAACATTTCATCAACCTTCCCTTCTACCTCCTACCCTGTCACCTACACTTATTTGGTTATGGGAGTGCTTGTGGGGATTTTTACAGTTAGATTCTACAGAGAAGTAGCAAAAATTTTAAGTGAAATTTTATCCATGTATTCAGGAAACTCTGCTGAATATCTGTTGGATACCTATCCCTGGGTGAAATCTAAGGAATAAAAGAAGGAGCACAAAATAGGCTCTGCCCTAAAGGGGCCCATGGTGTGGGGAGAAATAACTCTTGTCCAGATCTTTAGCCTCAATTTTGTCTTCCTTAAATTAGAGTTTGCTCCTGCCTTCTCTTTGTCTTAAAGAGTTAAGGGAAATGAGAGTATGATTAGAAGGGGTTGCATTATTTCATGTTCTAAAATAGTAGAGCATATATTTGTATGGTATTTTACAGCTTACAAAACACATTCATAACATTCACTTATTCTGTTGGGAAGCTCCAAAGGCCTAAGAGGAGTGATGTAGAAGAACAGCCAGCTAGCAGACTTTGCAAACCAAAATGCCGAATGCTGTGAACTGTCACTTCCCCGCCTCCTCCTCTGTGAAGATGGGAGATTTAGCAAGATGATGGGAAAGGCTTTGAGGAGTGGGAAAGGGTCAGAAAGTAGGACATTTGAGCAAAGGGCAAAGTACAATGATGTGGAGGAAGAGCAATAGTGGAAGCATCCTGGCTGGGTGTCAGAAATTCAGGTTTTAATCAATCCTGACATTGCCCAAACTTGGCTATGTACATTGGGTATGTCCCTGGTTTTTTAATCTGTGAAATGAGAGATTTAACTAGATGATCTCCACAGTTCCTTCCAGCTCCGACAGATAATTTCTGTGAGATGTGTAAAAAGGAAGGGTGATGCTTCCCATTGTTCTACAGCCCCATTGAGCATGGAAAACAAGGTCATAAATCAAAAGTACATTGTGCACTTTTTGGTTTACTTTGTAGCAGCTCTAAATGAAGAGCCCTTACTCTTCTATTGTGTGGCAGAGATTTTTCAGAATGGAGGAGATGACTGTACACTCAAGCCTGGAGCCAGGAGAGAAGGACTGGCTGGCAACCCGTCTCTGGGTTGCTTCTGGTAGGCAGGGGTTCTTGAAAAGCGGATGGCCTCCTTGTGCTGGGTTAGTTGGCCAGCCAGCAAGTCTCCTACCCAGACTTGGAGAGCCTGCTGCAGGCTCCCTATTCCCAGCTATGCTCGGCTGCTTATCTCCTGAATGTTGTTCCACCCACTTCCTGAAGGCACACTGGCAACTGCCATGAGCTCCATGATTTCCATGGGAGCTGGGGTTGGCAAATGCTTTGTGATGGGAAAGGGTGGGGCATGGGAAGGGCTAGCCTGAAAGGGTCTTTAGATCTGCAGACTCCAGTTAGGCAGAATCCTTCATTTGTAGAATGAAGAGACAGATGTGGTGCTCTCTGCAGCTTTTGCCGCTCTGTGGGTTCTGTGGGTTCAGGCCAGATCTCTTCCAATGTCGAAGTCTGGTATGTGAGGCTGCTTCCTTCAAGAGTGTGGTTTGGCTTCAGCAGGTTATATGTTTGCTCTGATATCCTTTTATTTTGAGCATTGCATCCAACCCCCAACAAATGCCAGAATGTCTGCTGTCATATTCGGTATGGGCTGGAGCTCTGCCTTGGTGTGAATACCTGAGATCAGCAGCCTTTGGTTCTTCTCAGGCAGATGACTCAACTGCTGGAGTTCTTTTTTCCTATTTGTCCGAAACGGGTTTTCTTTCTTTTTTTTTTTTAGTGAATATACAGTTTATTTAACATTCAAACTTCATTAAGACATGTGCAATATGGCAATTTTACTGGGGATTAAACCCTACCTAGGATGATTGCTTGCTGGGGCTTAACAACAGGGTGCAGTTCACACTTAGCACTAATTAAATACTTTATTGAATAAATACAATGCTGGCTGCCGCCGCCACCACTGCCACCATTGTGCCAGCCCCTTGGGTCTCTGTGAGGCCGGGTGACGCTCCAGAATGGGAGACAAGCCAATTTGGGAGCAGATTGGATTCAGCTTCATTCAACATTATTACCAGTTATTTGATAATGATAGAACCCAACTAGACGCAATTTACATTGACGCGTCATGCCTTACGTGGGAAGGACAACAGTTCCAGGGGAAAGCTGCCATTGTGGAGAAGTTGTCTAGCCTTCCATTCCAGAAAATCCAGCACAGCAACACGGCACAGGACCATCAGCCCACACCAGATAGCTGTATCATCAGCATGATTGTGGGCCAGCTTAAGGCAGATGAAGACCCCATCATGGGGTTCCACCAGATGTTCCTATTAAAGAACATCAGCGATGCTTGGGTTTGCACCAATGACATGTTCAGGCTCGCCCTGCACAACTTCGGCTGACCTTCAGGCACTCACGCTGTTTCCTCCTCCCTCCTCTTCCCAATACCATTACCACTCCTCCAGATGCTCCAAATATCATGCACAAATGAGCAGGGCTGCGGCGGGAGTGGGCGCAGTGCGCTGCTGCCACCAAGGTGTTGTGCATGATGTTTGGACGCTAGACTAGTTGCATCTGACAGGAGAAGTTTGTGTTGTACCAGCGCATGCTTTGGAAAGACTTAAGTAATGCAAAAGGTTGTCCTTTTTTTAAAATCTACTGAGAAGTTGCTCTAGTAACCCAAAGACGTGAAGGAGAAAGCAGCTGCCTCACCGCCCAGAAGTTGATTTGTTCAGATGTTTCAATGCCTCATGAAACAATAAAACCACATAAATTTTCTTAACAGTTTTAAAAAATAATAATAAAATAAAATAAAAATAAATACAATGCCAAACAAAATGCAGTCAAATGCTTTCTAAAAAAATTTTAAAGGCCTTTCTACTCAGGCTAATGACAAACACAATAAAGGCAGATATGCTAGTTTAACATAATTGGCTGATTTTATATAGCACTTATATCTTTTAGTCCATAGTATATTATTAAATGATAGAGAACATCTAATACAACTATTTCTACAGAACTAAGAAATAAATTTCTAAGAAAGAAAGATTTTACAGACCCCATCTTTTATACCCACCCCAACAGTCTAACTCTAAAGAGGATAAAGCCAATGACTTTCCTCACAAGAGCTCATAACTAATGTCGCTTTGCTATCAAAATCTGTATTTCTGATCCATTATGAGCATTGAGACAAGATTCAAATATTCCCAAAGAAAGAAGCACAATGCACGTTGTGATTGCCTATTCAACAACAGCGAGCACTGCATCCAAAACTCTCATCCCAGGAATTAAATCAGATCAGCCACATTCACGGGCATCTTGTCCACTGTAGTATTGTAGAAAGTCTCAGTGAATCCTCTTGTCTTCTTCGGTAATAAAGTTTATAGCCACACCTTTCCTCCAAAATCGACCCCCTCTGCCAGTTCTGTCAATATAGTTTTCACGATTGGTAGGTAGATCATAATTTATAACCAAAGACACTTGTTGCACACCTATCCCGTGGGCCAACAAGTCAGTAGTTATCAGAACACGGCTTGACCCTGATCGGAATTCCCTCATGATAACATGTCTCTCCTTCTGGTCCATGTCACCATGCAGAGCAGAAACTGTGAAGTCTCTGGCATGCATTTTCTCAGTCAGCCAGTCCACCTTGCGCCTTGTATTGAGAAAAATAGCAGTCTGGTTATGGTCAGTGTCTCATACAAGTCACAAAGTGTATCCAACTTCCATTCCTCTCTCTCAACATTAATATAAAACTGTTTGATTCCTTCAAGGGTCAGTTCTTCCTTTTTCACCGGAATTTGAATTGGATCTCTCATGAATTTTTTGGTCACTTCCAACACGCCATTTGGCATTGTGGCAGAAAGCAACACAACCTGAATACTTGTATTTAGTTTTTGGAAAATCTCCTAGATTTGATCCTTAAACCCACAACTCAACATTTCATCTGCTGCATCCAAAACAAATATTATGATCCATTTTGGAGAAAGAGATCTTCTGTTTAACATATCGAACACTCCCAGGTATACCAACAACAATATGTGGTGCTTCAGCCTGCAGTTTTTGCATTTCATTTCGAACATTTGTTCCACCAATGCAGGCATGGCAAGTTGCTCCCGTATAGTCTCCAAGTGCCAGAATTACCTTTTGGATCTGTTGAGCCAGTTCTCTGGTGGGGGTCAATACTAGTGCTTGGGTCTCCTTGAACTCAATCTCCAACTGTTGCAGGATGGAAATAGCAAATGTGGCTGTCTTGCCAGTACCTGACTGAGCTTGAGCAATCACATCATACCCTTTAATACAGGGAATAATCGCTCTCTGCTGAATAGCGGAAGGCTTCTCAAAACCGTAAGCATAGATGCCCCGAAAAAGAGACTCCTTGAAATTCATATCATCAGAGTTATTAACAATCTCATTCCAGTTGCTCTTGATGACACCATTGAGGTCCATTCCCTCTGGGCTGCCATGTTCTCTGCTGTTATCCTGAAACGGGTTTTCTTACACCTCCTATCTACTGGTCCTGGCTCTGCCCTCCAGCACTGCTGACTTATTTTTGCTCACAAGTTTAGCAAGTGCTCACTGTGCCTGCTATGTGCCAGGGCTGAGGGCCCTGCACTTACCTCCTCAATCCTGGTTTTCTTCTCTGGACTTCACTTCTCCAGCTCCTGTGGGTGCGATGGGACTCTGAGACCCTTGCCAGCCTGGACTGCCCTGCCCAAGGCTGTCAGTATCCTAAAAGGATAGGGAGGCCTCAGAGAACAGGGCCCAGAGCTCAGCATGTCACCTGGACTATGAGTGACATAGTCTGAAGGACGTGGGATCTTCCTTCTCGCAGCATGAGAACACCCTTCCTACACCTTTATGAGAGCTTTTGGGCAGCTACTCCCACACTTACCCAGCCTCATGCTGGGCATCTTCACACGAAGTCTGGTGCCTTCCATCCTGGACTTGCACAGCCCAAGTGTGAATATGTGGGGGCCTGCGTGAGTCTTTGCTATGTTTTCTCTGGCTATACTTAGAGATCCTTTCCAACCTAGTGAGACTCTTTTGGAACCTGACTCTCTCTGTTCCACAAACTGAGGGTAATAACTAAGACAGTGTGCTTATTTCAGGAACCATGCTGTGAGAACTTCTCCCCTTCCTAGGGCCCTGAGAGCCCACTTTCCAAACCCCTGCATCTGACCTGGAGTAGGATGACCAGTGTTGGATGCTCAAGACCAAGGCCTTGCCAGCTCAGGTTTGGAGTGATGATGGCTGAGTAGTGGGAGTAGCTGCCCAAGAGCTCTCACAGTGTAGGAAGGGTGTTCTCATGCTCCAAGAGGAAGGCCCGTCGTCCTTCAGACCATGTCACTCATAGTTCAGGTGACATGACAGCTAGGGTTATATTGGAGAGGCAATCACCCCTTGCATCCTAGCATGGCAGCCTCTGTGCTCTGCAGAGAAAACCCTTGTGCAGACTTGTCCTTTCCTGATCAGCCATGTTAAGCTGGCCTCACTTTGGGGTGCACTGGCCTTTGGCTCTGTAGGGTAGGTATCTCCAGGAGCAGCAAGTGCTCTGCAGATGAAAATTTCCAACACACATAAAAGGAGAAATTAAAAAAAGGAGAAAGGATGGTATGCTGAAGTCCCTCCTATGAACCTACCACCTAGCTTCAACAGTGATTAGTATTTTGTCAACTTGTTTTATCTGTATTTCTCCACACTTTTTTTTTTTGCTGGAGGATTTTCATTCAAAATAGAAATATATAATTTTACTCATAATAGTTTAGGATGTACCTCTAGTAGTTAGAGGGTGCTTTACATTTAATTCAATGGCATTATCACAACCAACAGAGTGAACTTTAATTTCTTACTATAACCAAATACCGAGTCCATGTTTAATTTTTCTTTATTGTACCAAAAATGACATTTTATTTTATTTATCTTTTTTTAAGATGGAGTCTCGCTCTGTTGCCCAGGCTGGCGTGCAGTGGCGCCGTCTCAGCGCACTGAAACTTCTGCCTCATGGGTTCAAGCAATTCTCCCTGCCTCAGCCTCCCGAGCAGCTGGGACTACAGATGCCCACAACCACACCTGGCTAATTTTTGTATTTTTTTTTTTTAAGACAGGGTTTCATCAGTTGGCCAGGCTGGTCTTGAACTCCTGACCTCAAGTGATCCGCCTGCCTCAGCCTCCCAAAGTGCTGAGATTACAGGCATGAGCCACCATGCCCAGTCTAATTTTTGTATTTTTTACTAGAGACAGGGTTTCACCATGTTGGCCAGACTGGTCTTGAACTCCTGACCTCAGGTGATCCGCCCACCTCGGCTTCCCTGAGTGGTTACAGGTGTGAGTCACTGTGCCTGACCCCCAAAATTACATTTTAGTTTGTTCGAACAGTATTGAAACAAAGTCTACACATTGCATTTAGTTGATGTGTTCTCTAAATTTCTTTATTTTTTCTTTTCTTTTTTTTTTTTTTTGAGGCGGAGTTTTGCTCTTGTTGCCCAGGCTGGAGTGCAATGGTGTGATCTCAGCTCACTGCAACCTCCGCCCCCCAGGTTCAAGTGATTCTCCTGCCTCAGCCTCCTGAGTAGCTGGGATTACAGGCATGTGCCACCACACCCAGCTAATTTTGTATTTTTAGTAGACAGGGTTTTTCCATGTTGGTCAGGCTGGTCTCAAACTCCTGAGCTGAGGTGATATGCTTTCTTCGGTCTCTCAAAGTGCTGTGATTACAGGCGTGAGCCACTGCGCCTGGCCTGTGTTTTCTAAGTTTCTAACAGCGCCATTGCTCCTTTGGTTTTTAAATGCCACTTATTTGGTGAAGACATCAGGACATTTGTCCTAGACTATCTCTCATTTTGGTTTTGGCTAAGCACATCGTCATGATGTTATTTTACTTGCTTCCTAGTGTCTCCATGTTTTCTACAAACTGGTAGTTAGATTCAGATCAGAATAGATTCAATCTTTTTGGAAAGAACACTTCACTGATATTGTGTACTTCCTATTGCATCCCAGAAGGAGGAACTACATCTGTTTCCTTATCCCACATTAGTGATGAAAAGTTGATTCAAGCCTGGGTGCAGTGGCTCACCCCTGTAATCTCAGCACTTTGGGAAGCTGAGACAGGCAGATTGCTTGAGCCCAGGAGTTTGAGACTAGTCTGGGCAACATAGCGAGACCCCATCTCTACAAAAAAAAATACAAATAAATTAGCCAGGCTTGATGGCACATGTCTCTGGTCCCAGCTACTCAGGAGGCTGAGGTGGGAGGATGGATCCCTTGAAACCGCGAGGCCAAGGCTACAGTGAGCTGTAATCATGCCACTGTACTCTAGCTTGGGTCACAGAGTGAGACCCTGTTTCAGGAAAAAAAAAGATGGATTAGGGGATTCAAGTAGTATCAGTGATTAATCCATTATGAAGTCCTCATCAACTTTTGCCTGATGAATTTAGCATTCACTAATGATCCTTAGCTAGACTCATTATTTAATAAGAGACTGCAAAATTAGCTGAATTTCTTCTATAAAAATTATCTGTCAACTTTATTTTTCATGTACCAAACATTTATTAAACATTGCAGTCAATAGCAGGAACACAAGAAGGAAAAAGACACAGTTCTGTTCTCAAGATGCCCTCCAAACTGGGCTGACTCTCCATGCTTGTTGCTTCTTTCAGTGAGTTGCTTCTAAATAACAATGTAGGTATTTTTATTAACGATAATACTCATGAATGTAGTTTAAGACTTCCTCATGGTTATCTCTTTCCAGAGATCTAAAGTTCTGTGTTTTAGAGTTATTAGAAATGATTCTTCTCTGTGTGGTTATCTGATTAGGATATAAAATGAGGCTATTTTTTTCCAATTTGTGTTTAATTTGTAAGTATTACTTTTCGATCGGTTTTCTGCTATCGCTGTCATTCTGCACAGTAAATCAGCCCGAGCCCCGTAGCTTCAAATAGTAATTTTTTATTCTCACTCATACATCTGCATGTTGTCTAGAATTCACTGATGTAGGCTGGGCTCCAGGCTGCAGTTGGGTCCTGGTCAGATTCATGTGTCTTTCATCTTCCCTGGACAGCAGTCTAGCTGGGGCATGTTCTTTTTCTTCTTCTTCTTCTCTTTTTTTGAGATGGAGTCTTGCTCTGTCACAAGGCTGGAGTGCAGTGGTACGATCTTGGCTCACTGCAACCTCCACCTCCCGGGTTCAAGCAATTCTCCAGCCTCAGCCGTCCAAGTAGCTGGGACTACAGGTGCGCGCCACCACACCCAGCTAATTTTTGTATTTTTAGTCGAGACAGGGTTTCACTTTGTTGGCCAGGATGGTCTCGATCTTCTGACTTCATGATCTGCCCACCTTGGCCTCCCAAAATGCTGAGACAGGTGTGAGCCACCACGCCTGGCCACATGTTCTTATGGTGATGAGAGACACACAAGAGGGTGTGCCTAACCACACAGCACATTTCAAGCCTCTGACATTATGACACATCTGGTAACATTCCTTTAGTCAAAGCAATTCATTGTTAAATCCAAGTCAAAGAGTTATATTTCAATTACCCCAAAACTTAGTAGTGGAAAACAACCATTACATAGATTCTGCAGATCAGGAATTTGGGCAGGGCACAGTAGAATGTAGCTTGTTTCTGCTCCACAATGTCTGGAGCTTCAGCTGGAAGACTTGAAGGCCGGAGATTAGAATCTTCTGAAGGCTCATCACTTATATGTTTGAGAGTTGATGCTGGCTGTTAGCTGGGAGCCCCAGGGCTTCTCCATGTGATTTCTCCAGGTGGGCTAGTTTGAGCTGCGTCACAATGTGGTTGCTGAGTTCCAGGGGTGGAAGAGGGCAAGGTAGGGGTTGGGAGGCAGGTAGAAGACTGTACCGACTTTTATGATTTAGTCTCAAAAGACATGCAGTGTTACTTCTGCCACATTCTGTTCACTAAGGCAATCACAAGATCCTGCCCAGGTTTCAAAGAAGGGGACATATGGACTCTGTTAGAACATGTGGGACTGGAAATATTGCTACATTTTTTGGAAAATACAGTCTGCCACAGCTGGAAAAAATATACTCCGTCTCTAGTTGGAGGAACTGCAGAGTCACATGGCAAAGAACAGAAATTGATGGAAGGTAAAGAACTGAAAACAACAATGGCATCTACCGTACTTTTAAAAAAATTATGTAAAGCTTCATATGATTCCAAATAAAACAAGGTATATTGAGAGAAGTCTAATTCCATCTTGTTCCCTCTACTTATTCTCTCTGCCTTTCTGATAAGAAATAATTTCTATCAGATTTTTTCCACTGTTTCTTTTTGCAAATTTAAGGGAAAAATGTATTTGTTTACCTTTCTTTTTTACGTAAAAGGTAGGAGACTCTAAGTACTCTTCTATACTTTGCTTTTTCCCCCATGATCCATCTTGAAGATTACCCTGTAGCAGAATATAGAAATCCTCTTGATTCCTTTTTGCATCTGCACTGTGCCTCACCGTGTAGACGTGCCATGGTTTATCCATGGACTTTGGGCTGTGTCCAGTCTTTTGCCCTTACAAGTGGAACTACAGTGAGGAATCTGGTAAATACAGCATTTTGTAATTTTAACAGTGTATCTGTGAGATAGTTTCCTAGAAGTAGGATTGCTGCAACAAAATGGTAAATGTATAAGTTGTTTTTCTCTATGTTGCTAAGACTTAGGGCCAAGGGCAGAAGCAATAGCATTCAGGCATGAGAGGATGATCGTGGGGGTTACATGGGGGTCACAGGACAGGGAAGTGTGAAGGGGCTGAGTAGTAAGAGTGGTGAAAAGTGCTCAACTTCTGAATATATTCTGGAAATTGAGCCAAAAGGATTGCTGAAGGGTTAGCTGTAAACAGTTGAAGAGGAGTTAGGAGGAGCTCTGAGTTTTGGCCTGGGCATCTGGTATACACGGGGAGGAGGAGGAATGGGCCTAGACCAGGAGTTCGTTTTTGGACAAGTTGTTTTTTAGAGGCATCCAAGTGAGATATTAGGTAGGCAGCTGGGTATTCAAGTCTGGGCTGGAAAAATAAAGTAGCACTTCACCTGCAAGTGCTTTAATATGAATGCCACCTGGTTCCTACAAGTACCCCGAAAAAGAGATAAGGGGGAGGAGGAAATTGAGGCAATACTAAGTTCCAAGAGAGTGAATCAAGTGCATTCAATTCAACAAATATTTACCTTTTCAAATGAAACGTTGGAAGTGAAAACACTCAGCATGAGGCCAGGCATTAAGTGCCTACTAGTTGATGTCATGTTCCATGCCCAGGACTGAGGATAGAAAGGCGAACAGGTAGATTATGCCTGATTTCCTACCTCAGACATGTTTGAGTTAAACCTGATTAAAGGTATAGTCCCTGCCTCTGGGAGCTCTGATTCAGTAGGGGATGCTTGGAGGGCTCAGAGGCCTACTATGGTCCAGCCTCCTCGTCTTCATATACAGCTGCTAAAATAGATTATAGAATTTGAGGCTCGGCTGGGTGCGGTGGCTCAAGCCTGTAATCCCAGCACTTTGGGAGGCCGAGGCAGGTGGATCACGAGGTCATCAGATCGAGACCATCCTAGTCAACATGGTGAAACCCCGTCTCTACTAAAAATACAAAAAAAATTAGCTGACCATGGTGGCGTATGCCTGTAATCCTCAGCTACTCAGGAGGCTGAGGCAGGAGAATTGTCTGAACCCAGGAGGCGGAGGTTGTGGTAAGCCGAGATCGCGCCATTGCACTCCAGCCTGGGTAACAAGAGCGAAACTCCATCTCAAAAAAAAAAAAAAGGAATTTGAAGCTCAGACTGGAGAGTTCACTTGAAAGGTGTGGCCCATTCTATTGGCTCTAGAATCTTCAGCTAGTCAGAGATGAAGCTCAGGCCACCAGAACCACAGATAATTGTCTCTCACTATGGGAAAAGTGTCACTTTGACTCTTTAGCCCTCACTCCTGCTCAGTAAACTTCATGAAGCCAGGTAAAGGGGGTTGGCCTTCAGCTGGAGTGACAGTGGAATGGGACAGGCCCCCGCCCTTGACAGATTTCGTGTACTGGGAAGAGGGCAGGAGAGGAGGAGTTCCAGGTCTGGGGCCGCTGCTCTGGGGTTGTGATTTTGCTGTTGGGCAGCTGAACAGAGATACCGTAATTTGACTTTGGGATGCATATTTCTCTGGCCTTAGGAACCAGGATGCAGGCTGTAGCACATGAAACTGTCTCGGAAGCCAGCGGACTGGAATAGGAGTTTCCCAATGGCCAAGCACTCATCTCAGCTCCCCTCCTGTGCTGAAAGCACTTTTTGCAAATGATGGTACTTAGCACTGATTGCCTGGCAGTCTAAGATACACCACCTATAGAGCAGAGTCAGAGGGGATTTCCTGCCAGTGCACTTTTGGGGAGCTATGATGCAGGCTAAACCAGTGGAAGAAAGGGAGGAAGGGAGCAGGCAGAACAGGCAGGCTTGATCTGGTGCTCCCAACAGACCCGATTTGCCACACTGCCTCCTTCCACCCGACCCCTTCCTCCCCAGCTTGATTAGGGTGTGTGTTGGAGCCCACCCAAGGGTTCATGCTGTCATTTGTAACACCTACGTGGCCATTCTGTTGTTTACTTTGGTTTGAGCTGTGGAAACAGACTGAAGAGCAGCAGGCATCAGCCTCTGTGCTATCCCTACCCAGGTCCCAGTTGGGGATGAGGAGCCCTGGGAAGACCCTCCAAGGTTCCAGGGACAGATGCTAGAGCCTCATAATCACCTCCTTTTCTAGATAGTAAAAAACAAACAAAACCTCTACCTCCTGAGTGTTGAGTGAAGAAAGCAAACATGTTCTCCCTGTTCTCAACTTTGTCAGAGAGCCTGGTGGGGACTCTTGGGGGACAACACCTCTCCTTCCAATGCCAAGACCCTGGCTCACTGTGCTGAGCCTGCCTGGTAGTGCTGATAACTTGTTTTCAGGGGCAAGAAGAAAGAGGAAACTAGAAGCTTTGCCCTTTTGGAAAACCTCCTGTGCTCCCTGCAGTCCCACATGAGCACTGACTCTGGAAAAAATATACTCTGCCTCTAGTTGGAGGAACTGCACAGTCACATGGCAAAGAATAGACTAGTAGGCTCTCAGGCCTGTGAAATGGAGGGAAAGCAACCCCAGGAGTACTGGAGCTGAGCCTCCCAGCAAAGTTTGGCAGGGAACATGGGCCTCAGTCAGGCTCCTTCAGCTTCCTTTTCCTTAGTCCCTACTCATGGCTCAGGAAAAAACAAGTTCACATAGCGATATGCATTGCTTTTGAAAAGATAGTAACAGTTCTTAGTAGCGCCTGAGGAATTTTTAAAATACACTTTAAAAAAAAAAAAATTCTGTGTAGCTCTGGCCAGTAGAGGGTTAAGATCACTAGTGGGATGGAAATACTAATTCTACAGAGGTAGTTGGCATTTCCAAGCACCCCACAGCAAGTCAGGGGCCAGACAGGGAAGAGGAGCCTGGGTTTCCTAGCTCTAATCTCTGCATGGTGAATTTCCCTGGCTACTTTGGAATAAGAAAGCTTTTATGTGTCCAGTGAAGGGTCAGGGCATCCAGTAGGTAAGAATGGCACACTTCCTGCCCTTGTTGCAAGGCACAGGCCTCTGGGAGCGTAGACTGGGGGTGGGGAGTGGGAGTGGGCAGTTTCAGAGTAGCCTTGGGGTATAAGGCTCCAGGACCAGAAAAGCCCAGGCCTCATAGGATGGAGTTTGGTGGCAAAGCCTCTGCCACAGTGAGACTACTTGGAACAGCCCACTTTTGTAGTGCCCACTCTGAGCCAGGCCCCAGAGGCCTCAGGGTATAGTAGGGAGAATGAGGACAGAGATTGGTTATCCCTTTCTTCCTCCAACTGCCATGGACATGGGGGAATAACTGTAAATCAGATGACATGTTCTTGATGCATATGGAGCACACAGCCATCCGGAATAAGACCCACACCATGTAAGTGATTCTGGTAGTGTATGGATTATTATTTGATGGCATGCAGTGGGGTGAGTTTAGGCATGTGGAATAGAGGCAGCACCACCAACTCCCCCTACCCTAATAAATTAGCTTTGCAGAGACCCTGCTTTATCCTCAGAGAAAGATTTGCTCCCCAGTGCATACAGCATTTTGAGAGTGTTGTTTCTTTGTCCATTCAGCCAACAAACATGTAGCCCCTGCTGTGTATCAGAGTTTGTGCAGGCTCTGAGTTCACAGGGGAAACGCAACAGTCAGGCTAGCTGGATCCCACAGACTGGATAAGCACAGAAGCCTCAGCTAAGGCTACGTAGTGGAAGGGGCAGACTTCTTCACAGTTCCCACTGTGGGTCTTAGAGTGCTGATGTCCTGCCAGCCTTGAGCAGGATTTCTTTTGTGGCTGGGCAGGCCTGAGCTTCAGGTGATGGCTGCTCCTCCCCAACACATGCACACGCAGGTAGCACACACACACGCCCCACACCCCACACCCCACACCCCACACTGATGCTGCTCCCAGGGCTTCAGGGGTAACCTAATGGCCAGGTTCAGTGAATGCTTGCCTGTCTTTATCTGTGTGAACTTCCTCGTGGGGCTCAGACCCTTTTGACCACACTGTCTTGGAAATTCCCTTCTAGGTTTCTGTACCGCCTCCTTGTTTACTTCTCATTCTCCACTGTGGCACCACTTGCTCTGCCTGCCTAAGTCCCAGGACTCAGCCCTGAGCCATCTTTCTTCTCCCTCTCACTGGGCCCCACCCAGGGCTTCTGCTTGAGAGGTGCTGCATGCTGATGGTTCCAAAACTTTCTTCAGCTCAGGTTCTCCAGTGCTCAGTGGACATCTCCATATGGGCACCACCATGCACAGTACCATCACTTATCCCCTTCCCTCCCCCTGTTTCAGTATTTCAATACTGAAATAGTGTTGACCATTGGACTTGTAGGAGCTCTTTTCTTGGGAAAACTTGAGTCTATAACATGATGGAATTAATCAGACATAAAAACTTTTTGAGGACAAAAATCAATTATTTTGTTCATTGTCCATAAGAGATCTTAAAAAGTATTTTGTTTGGGAATGGAACCTCTTCTCAGACCCAGATTTGGGTTCCCTAGGGCCTTGAAGTCAGTGGGGGAAGCTGAGTAGGATATGCTTGATGGATCAAGGAACACATCTGGGGGAAAATATCACAATCCAACTTGGACAGCCCCAGGTCAAAAGTGGGTGATATTATGAGATCAGAGTGGTATCCTTTGGGACTCAAGGGTAGTTTGCAGCCAGGTTTTGGAAAAGGATAAGGAATCAAGGAAACCATCTCCTGTATCTACTTTCTTTCTTTTGTGGTTTTTTTTTTTTTTTTTGAGATGGAGTCTCACTTGGTCATCCAGGCTAGAGTGCAATGACATGATCTCAGTTCATTGCAACCTCTGACGCCTGGATTCAAGTGATTCTCCTGCATCAGCCTCCTGAGAAGTGGTTCAAGTGATTCTCCTGCCTCAACCTTCCAAGCAGTTAGGATTACAGGCGCCCAACACCATGGGTGGCTAATTTTTTTGTTTTTAGTAGTGATGGGGTTTTACCATGTTTGCCATGCTGGTCTCGAACTCCTGACCTCAAATGATCCACCTGTCTTGGTCTCCCAAATTGTTGGGATTACAGGTGTGAGCCACTGCACCCAACCCCTACTTTCTTAATCTCCTTGCTTCTTTCTCTTTCTGTAACCTGGCTATTTGGACTTCTCCAGGCTGATGGATCTTGGCAACCCCTGGCTCACATGCTCCTCTGCCTGCTCTCCTTTCTCTCCCCTTTTAGATTTCCAGGAGAGCGACTCTGAGAGGCTCAATGTGGGCCAGGGGCCAGCACCAGCTCTGAGCTGCAGTG
Source organism: Callithrix jacchus (assembly GCF_049354715.1). Taxonomy (NCBI): domain Eukaryota; kingdom Metazoa; phylum Chordata; class Mammalia; order Primates; family Cebidae; genus Callithrix; species Callithrix jacchus. The sequence continues at coordinate 32,200,959 of NC_133516.1, forward strand.
CAGGTGGGGCTGCATCATACATGGTCTGCACAGGACTCTTCTGCAGATCTATTGGGGGGGGGTGTACTAAAAGCAGCCTCTACAGTTAGGCAGGAGAGACTGAGTAAGAGATGAACTCGGGGAAAATTCTGAAGGTAAATTCATCTTCCTCACTTGTTTTCCCCTCCCCTCTCTCCCCCTCCTCTCTCAAGGCAGGACTAACCCCAGGGACCTATTCATTCTATTCTAGCCTGACTCCCAAGGGTCTTGAGGCTTTCAGTCCCTGTTTGTCCACTGAGCTCAGTTTCTCCGGTTTAGAGCTGTCCCTGCAGGGCTCATCTCAGTCTCTGCTTTCATAGATGATGGAATTGTGCTGCTCTTGCCAGTCCCTTTTCATTACTGGGATCACCTTCCATTTTCATGGGCTCCTCAGATCCCTCAGCTGTGTGTGCAGAAGAAAGGGGGAAGGCCAGTTAATAGGCAGCATCTGCCAAGTACCTCTTTTGGGGATGACTCTCCAGTACTCTGAGACTGGGAGAGGTGAAGTCTGAGTACCTGAGGGACCCAGGCTAATGGAAACCTCCACTCTGTCTTTCCTAGGTGAGATGGGTGAGATGCTAGGGTCTGGGATGCAGTGGTGAGCAAAGTTGGTGCAGCCCTATTCTCAAGGAGATAAGGGCCTAGTGGGAGAGACTGACTTGAATCACACACAAATCAAAATGCTATTGAAGGAGCAGGACCAGAAGCCATGAGGATAATGCCCTGAGGCAGTGATGCCAGGCGAGGACATGTGTGTGACATGTGTCTGAGGGGTGAGTAGCAACCCTGAGGTGGTGACACCAGGTGAAGACAGGTATGTGGCATGTGTCTGAGGGTTGAGGAAGAGTCCTGAGGCAGTGATGCCAGGGGAAGGTGTGTGGCTTGTGTCTGAGGGTTGAGTAGGTGTCAAGGAAACAGGTAGGTGGAGAGGAAAGGGTTTTTTTTCTCAAGCCTTCTAGGCAGGTGGAACCACACATGCAAAGGCCCTGAGGCTCATGGTCAAAGAAACAGGATGTTTCTTTTCAGTGGAAGATGGACCACAAGCATGGAGGGGTGCAAAGGGACATGTTCTGGCAATGGTACACACAGCCTACTTTTAGCCAGGACATCCTCCTGCTATGACTGCTGGGGCTGGTTGTTCAGATAGTCTGCCTCTCCTGTCCCCTCTAACTCCTCCCCAGCTTTTTCCTCTGGGCTCCAATAGGAGCTCACTGCCCCTCCCCACTTAGGGGCTGTTTGTCCAGCTAGCTGCTCCTGCCACTATGGAAGCACACCAAAACAGTCATTGCTTCTTGAGGAGAGGTAGAGAGGTAGCAGCAGTACTTCCTCTCTGTTTTTGAGATGGGATCTTGCTCTGTTGCCAAGGCTGGAGTGCAGTGGTGCAATCACAGCTCACTGCAGCCTCAATCTCCCAGGCTCAAGCAATTCTCCTCCCACCTCAGCCTCCCAAGTAGCTGGGACTAGAGGTGTGCATCACCATGTCTGGCTAATTTTTTTTTTTTGGTGTATATATATATATACACCAAATATATATATATATATATACACCAAATATATATATACACCAAATATATATATATATATATATATATATATATATATATATATATACACCAAAATATATATATATATATATTTTTTTTTTTTTGGTCGAGACGAGGTTTTCCCATGTTGCCCAGGCTGGTCTTGAACTCCTGGACTAAAGTGATCTGCCCGCCTCAGCCTCCCAAAGTCCCAAAGTGTTGGGATTATAGACATGAGCCACTGTGCCCAGCCAACAGTACTTGTAAAGACATGTTTTGGATGCATAGTAAAATTATTACCTCTTTCCCAGGAGTCATCAGGAGTAGAAGCACAGTCAGGTTTGACTGCTGACCAGGGATTATACTCTTCCAGGGTCCCCAGCCAGCTGAAAAGTTCACTGTACACCATCAGGGCCATCTGCAGGATTCCTGCTGCTGGCCAGCATGTGAAAGTGCCCCTTTAAAACTCTTCCTATGTGCAGCCTCTTTGACTCTATCTTACACCCAGGGGAACCTGGTATACAAGTGAGATAGAAAAGGCCAGGTGGGCCAGGATGATTTCCGGGGTGTGTGCTCCAAAGAGTAGAGGATGGCTCTTGGGCCTGAGTCTTTGCTTGTCCAGGAAGAGAAGAACATATTCCAGCAGCCTTGAGCTCAGACTTTGCCCCATCCTCCCAGACTCTTTCCTCCCAGAGTCCTGCTTCTGGGGCCCCTTCTTTTGTTCTGGGACCAAGAGTGTGCTTAATTGCTGTCTTCTACCCTGGAGCCCCCAAGTTCCTTTGCTTCCCAGCCAGGTCCTGGCTGCTGGTCCCATTCTGTCTTCCATGAGTATACCTTCACCATGACATGGAGCCTCTGCCTGTGGCTGGGGCCTTAGTCCATGTCTTCATCTGTTCTGGTTGCTATAACAAAATGTCTGAGACTAGGTAATTTATAAAGAATGGAAATTTATTTTCTTACCATTCTGGATGCTAGAAGCTCCGGATCAGGGCATCAGCAGGTTTGGTGTCAGGTGAAGGTCAGGTCTCTGCTTCTAAGATGATCTTATTGCTGCAACCTCTGGAGGGGACAAATGCTGTGTCCTCACTTGGCAGGAGGGACAGAGGGCAAAGAAGAGCCTAGTTAGTTCTCTGCACCTCTTTTATAAGGTTGCTAATCCCATCCATGATGACTCTACCCTCATGACTTAATCACCTCCGAAGGGCCCCACCTCTTAATACTATCACATTGGAGTTTGAGTTCCAACATAAATTTTGGAAGAGACACAAACATTTAAAGCATAGCAGTCCAAAAACTTAGCACTGGGGGCAGATGCAAGGAAGAGCTTGCCCCCTCCTTGTCTCATAGCAAAGCAGTGCTGAGAAACTATGAGTAGCTCCTGGGGCTCACTCACCAGGCTTCTCAAGGGCAGGAACTCCATGTTACCCATCAAGAAACACTGGGGCGGGATGGGATTCAGGGTCATCCATAGCCAATTGTGGCCTCCCTGTGGAGAAGCCTTGGCAGTGGGTGGACCCAGGTGTTTCTCCTGGAGTTGGGGGCTTGGTCTGTCTCACTAGGGTCTCATCTAAAGTTGCTGCCCACTCCCCCTCTCTACGCTGGTGTACAGCAAGGGCATCCCAGAGCAAGCCCAGTAGCCCTCATTAGCTAGACTAGCCTGTCACAGGGTTCACAGAGAAGCCTTCCTTGCCTGTTTAGTCTCAAGACAAACCTCTTAAAACCCCAGCAGCACAAGCCACACCTTTAGGAAGCCAAGACCAGACCTGTACACAGATGTGACAGAGACCCCCAGGGCTGACCCCATTGCTGAGTTCACGAAGAAGAGATGTGGAGGGAAGAGGCAGGAAGTGCATTGCAGGGGTAGGGGCAGGAAAGCCTGCTCATGGTAGCTTTTTGTGACCATGACACCGCTGACCACAGTGCTAACAGTGTGGCTGCTTAGCATAACTGATACATGGAGAGCAGGTTTACTACATTCTCATCCCAGACCAGGTCATAACGGCCCTGGGATACTGAGTGCCCAGCAGGGAGAGGCACGGTGGGGGCCCCAAGAATGGTGAAGGACACTGAGCAGCAACGTTGGGAAGGAGACTTGCCTGGGGTGGGCTCTTACCCATTTTGGGTCCTGCCAACCCCATACCTCTCAGTGATCTCGCCTGAGCAGGATTCTTGTTGCAAATGTGGTTTGTTCTTTATTTTTGTGCTCTTGGTCTTCTCTTGGTGTCCTCCCTGCCACTTTCGTTTTGAGGTGGAGTTTCATTCCTGTTGCCCAGGCTAGAGTACAATTGTGTGGTCTCAGCTCACTGCAACCTCCACCTCCTGGGTTCAAGTAAGTCTCTTGCCTCGGTCTCCCTAGTAGCTGGGATTACAGGCACCTGCCACCATGCCCAGCTAATTTTTATATTTTTCGTAGAGACAGGGTTTCTGTCTTTTTTTTTTTTGAGACAGAATCTTGCTTTGTCACCTAGGCTAGAGTGCGGTGGTGTGATCTCAGCTCACTGAAACCTCCACCTCCTGGGTTCAAGCAATTCTCCTGCCTCAGCCTCCCAAGTAGCTGGGACTACAGGCATGTGCCACCACTCATAGCTGATTTGTGTATTTTTTTTTTTTAAAGTAGAGACGGATTTCACCATGTTGGCCAGGCTGGTCTTGAACTCCTGACCTCAGATGATCTGCCCAGTTCGGCTTCCCAAAGTTCTGGGATTACAGGCATGAGCCACCATGCATGGCTGGTGTCCCTTTTGTATATTCCTCTTCTGAGTTCTGGTATGTCCTATACTTTTGAGTTTTGACTATGTTGATGAGACTCTTCTGGAATTTTTTCTTTTGGCTTAAAATTTTAAAAAATTATACAAGTAAGGCCAAGCATGATGGCTCACACCTGTAATCCCAGCACTTTGGGAGGCCAGATCACTTGAGATCAGGAGTTCAAGACAAGCCTGGGAAACATGGCGAAATCCCGTCTCTACTAAAAATACAAAAATACAAAAATTGGCCAGGCTGGTCTCAAACTCCTGGCCTCAGGTGATCCGCCTGCCTTGGCCTCCCAAAGTGCTGGGATTACAGGCGTGAGCCAACTGCACCCGGCCTCACTTTTCTTTATTCATACCTTCATATCTGGGCAATCTGCCTTGCTCAGGCTCATACTCATCTGGCAGAAGACTGCTTTCAGAGGTTCCCTGGGAGCAGGGCCATTGCAGCATGAGTAGTCATTTGCAGCCAGCATCCTGCCTTTCTTCTTGATGCCAGATGGTGCCCTACATTGGTATATGCTGCCTGTGTCCCTTCAGAGACTCAACCCCAAACCGGAAGGAGGGTGGTTCCCTTCTCCCTGGAACTCTTCTCCATTAAAGGTTTTGGTGTTTGGCATTTGAAATTTTTTTTCTAGTGCAGTCCATGTCTACCTTGTATCAGACCTCCTCTCCAGGGTAGGATAGTGCTTAGGGTCATTCATTTATTCAACGAATATGTATTGAGCACCTGCTACATGCCAAACACTGCTCTAGGCAGTCCTTAATGTTGGCTACTGAGTACATCCTGCTCCCGAGTTTCTTTTTTATCTTGCTTGTTTCCCTACTGCTTGTGAGAGGCTTCTGCCTCGAAATTTACCCCAGGAATATGAATTTCCAAGCAATCAAATCACAAGAGTTTGTTCCTGAGTTTTAACTCAAATTCTACCCTACTAGGAACAATTTTTTTTTTATCTTCTATGAAATGGCAGACAGCTGGGAGACACGTTTCCTAGGAACTGGCCTTCTTGGTGCAGTTCAGAGGAAGCAGTTCATTTCAGAGGGTTGAGACTATGACAGCAGGGCTTGGAGGCCAGGAGTTCCCAGGCCAGGTCCTAGTCTTGCTGCCTGTTTTTCTGTTTTTTTTCTTTTTAAATTTTATTATATATTTTTTTCTCTCTCTCTCTCTCTTTTTTTTTTTTGATGCGTCTCAGCTCCAGGTAAGGTTAAATGTTTTTCTGTTGACCTTCAGCTGTTTTGTTTCTTTTTCTTTTTTTTGAGACTGAGTCTCGCTCTGTCGCCCAGGCTGGAGTATTGGCTTATTGAAACCTCCACCTCCCAGGTTCAAGCAATTCTTCTGCTTCAGCCTCCTGTGAGTAGCTGGAATTACAGGCGCATGCCACCATGCCCGGCTAATTTTTGTATTTTCAGTAGAGACAGTGTTTCACCCTGTTGCCCTGGCTGGTCTTGAGCTCCTCACCTCTGGTGATCCGCCTGCCTCGGCCTCCCAAAGTGCTGGGATTACGGGCATGAGCCACTGTGTCTGGCTTGCTTTGTTTCTTTAATCTTTAGTATTCTTGGAAAAAAATGGAAGTGATAAGAATACACACCTGTGTGGTTGTTAGGCAGGTATTATGTAAAGGAAGAGCCTGGTACATAGAATGAGCTGAGACCATCGTAACTACTGGGAATAGTGGGGTTAATGTCCTGATTCCCTGCAACGAAAGGCATTTAAATCATTACAGGTTTCATTCCTAAGTTTTCTTTTTTTCATTTTAAATGTCACTTGTTATTTTCTCATTTTGTGAATGCTTAATGTATTAGCATAGTAAGTAATACATGCTTACAATTTAGAAATAAGTATTGCATATTTGGGGGCTGCAGACTCAGATATCCTTTTCTTAAAGACAGGGACTTCCTTGTTGCCCATCTAGGCTGGTCTCAAACTCCTAGCCTCAAGTGATCCTCCTGCCACAGCCTCCCAAGTAACTGGGATTGTAGGTACAAGCCACTTTGCCTGCCTAGTTATTCTTTTAAAAATGTCTTTTTGAGATATAATTCACTTACCATATAATTCACCCATTTTAAGTGTACTATCCAATGGTTTTTAGTGCACTTAGAGTTCTACAACCAAAGCTACCATTTGAGAACATTTTCATCACCTCCAAAAAGAAACTCCATACCCAAAACGTCACTTTCCATTTTTCCTCCCTCCATCTACCCCCCTGGGCCTAAGGCAACCACTAATCTACTATCCACCTCTCTAGATTTGCCTGTTCTGGACATTTCATATAAATGGAATCATGCAATATATGTTTTGAGGGTCTGGCTTCTTTCACTTAGTGTGTTTTCCAAGGCTCATCCAGGATGTAAGATGTAGTGTGTATCAGTACTTCATTCCTTTATTCATTTATTTGTTTAGAGAGGGAATCTTACTCTGTCACCCAGAGGACATGGAGGCTGGAGTACAGTGGCATGATCATGGTTCACTGTAACCTCAAACTCCTGGGCTCAAGGGATCCTCCCATCTCAGCCTCCCAGTTACCTAGGACTACTGACATGTACCACCATGCCTAGCTAATTTTTATTTTTATTTTTTTGTAATGATAGTTTTAGGAACTCTCATTAAAATATGGTCTTTCTATGTTGCCCAGGCTGGTCTCAAACTCATGACTTCAAGTGATCCTCTTTCCTTAGCCTCTCAAAGTGCTGGTATTACAGGCCTGAGCCATTGTACTCAGCCAGTACTTCATTCCTTTTGATTGCCCAGTGATATTTCATTGTATGGATGTACCACATTTTATCCACTTATCAATAAGTGTGATTTTAGGTGTGAGTTTTTCATAAATGTGCTTTAAAATATTGAAGTTTTCTTTCTATTTCTAGTCTGTTAAATTTTTTCATCATAAAAAGGTATTGAATTGGAAAAGGTGTGAAACGCTTTCTCCATCTATCAAGATGATCATGTAGCTTTTATAATCTTGATAGATGGTTTTTGTCCATCATTCTATTAATATGCTATATCATATTAACTGCTTTTTAGATGTTAAACCATAATTGCATGTCTGAGAAAAATTCGTTTGGTTATTATATTAAATCCTTTCTCTTTGTCACTGGATTTGTTTTGCTAGTGTGTTGTTTATAATTTTTACATCTGTAGTAACAAGAAATTGGTCTATAATTTTCTTGTGATATCTGTATCTTTTTATTTTTTAAAAAATTTAATTTTATTTTGTTTATTTTATTTAGATACACAGTCTCATTATGTTTCTGAGGCTAGACTCAAGCTCCTGGGCTCAAGTGATTGTCCAACCTTATTATTCTGAGTAGCTGGGACTACAGGCACATGCCACCACATCCAACTTACGTGCGGCTTTGATATCAGGGTAACTGTGGCCTCGTGGAATGATTTCAGAAGTGTTTTATCCTATTCTATTTTTTAGAAGAACTTGTAAAAGATTAATATGAAATCTTCTTAAGACAGTTTTATTGAGTTATAGTTAATATGCCAGAAAATTTGCCCATTTAAAGAGTATAATTCAGTGGTTTATTATATATTACATTATGAATTTTTTTTTGAGGCAGGATCTTGCTCTGTCACGCAAGCTGGGTTGCAGTGGTACAATCACAACTCACTCAGCCTTCTGGGCCTAAGCAATTCTCCCATCTCAGCCTCCCAAAGGGACTACAGGTGTGTGCCACCATGCCAGGATAATTTTTGTATTTTTAGTTGTAAAGACTGGGTTATGCCATGTTGGCGAGGCTGGTCTTGAACTCCTGACTTCAAGTGATCTGCCCACCTCAGCCTCCCAAAGTTCTGGAATTACAGGCATGAGCCACCAGACCTGGCCTTTCTATTCATTTATTGATGGACACTTGGGTTGTTTCTGCTTTTTGAGTCCAGTAGTCCCTCCTTATCTGCGGTCTTGCTTTCTGTGGTTTTAGTTACCAATGGTATGGTACAATCAGATATTTTGAGAGAGAGAACACATTCATATAGCTTTTATTACAATATATTGTTATAACTGTTCTATTTTATTATTAGTTATTGTGACTCTCTTATTGTGTCTAATTTATACATTAAACTTCATCATAGGTTTGTATATGTAGGAAAAAAACATAGTGTATATAGGCATCTACTGGGGATCTTGGAACATATCTCCCAAGGATAAGTGGGGACTACTACATTGTGAATAATGGTGCAATAAACATTGGCATTGAAGTATCTGTCAAGTCCCCGGTTCCACTTCCTCTGGATATAAACCTAAGAGTGGAATTACTGGATCATATGATAATTTTATGTTTAGCTCTTTGAGGAGCTGCCAAAATTTTTTCTGTAGCAACTGTACCGTTTTACATTTCCATCATCATGGTAGGCGGGTTCCAATTTTTCCACGTCCTTGTCAACACTTGTTATTTTCTGTTTATCTTGTTTGTTTTTAGTAATAGTCTAAAAAGTGTGAAGTGGTATCTTACTGTAGTTTTGATTTGCATTTTTCTAATCAATGGCTTATTGGCCATTTGTATATCTTTGGAGAAATGTCTATTCAAGTCCTTTGCATATATATATACATATATATACATTTTTGAAACAGGATCTTGCTGTGTTACCTAGACTGTAGTGCAGTGGCTATTTACATTTGCAGTCATAACACACTACAGGCTCAAATTTCTGGGCTCAAGCAATCCTCTTGCTTCAGCCTGCTGAGGAGCTGGAACTGATTTTTGTGTGTTGATTTTGTACCCTGCAACTTTGCTGAAGTTGTTTATTAGTTCTAACTCTTTTTGTAGCCTGTTTAGGGTTATCTACATGTAAGATCATGTGGCTTGCAGATAGAGATAATTTTGCTTTTTCCTTTCCAATTTGGATGCCTTTTTTTTTTTTCTTGCTCAATTGCTCTGGCTAGAATTTCCAGTACGATGTTATATAGAAATGGTAAAACATCCTTGCACATCGTTGTCCTCTTTCTGATTGTAGAGGAAAAGCTTCTAGTTTTTCACCACTGAGTATTATGTTAGCTCTGAGCTTTTCATAAATGCCCCTTATCATATTGAGAAAATTCCCTTCTATTTCTAGCTTAAGTATTTTAAATCATCAACGTGTATTGACTTTTGTCAAATGCTTTTTCTGCATCAACTGAGTTAAACATATGGTTTCTTCCCTTTTCATTCTATTAATGTGGTATGTTACATATATATTTTTTTTTTTTTGAGATGGATTCTTACACTGTCACCCGGGCTGCAGTGCAAATGGTGAGATCTCAGCTCACTGCATTCTCTGCCTCTCGGGTTCAAGCAATTCTTCTGCCTTGGCCTCCTGAGTAGCTGGGATTACAGGCACCCACCACCATGCCCAGATAATTTTTTGTATTTTTAGTAGAGATGGAGTTTCACTGTATTGGCCAGGCTGGTCTCGAACTCCTGATCTCATGATCTGCCAGCCTCAGCCTCCCAAAGTGCTGGGATTGCAGGTGTAAGCCACCATGCCCAACGCATTGATTGATTTTTGGATGTTCAATCAACCTTACATTCCAGAAATAAAGCCCAATTAGTTGGGATGTATAATCCTAATATGCTGCGGAATTTGGTTTCTAATGTTTTTCTTAAGGATTTTTGCATCTCTTTGGCTGTTCTGGGTCTTTTGTGGTTTCATATAAATTTCAGAATTGTTTTTTCTATTTCTGTGAAGAATGTCATTGATAGTTTGATAGGGATTGCTTTTATTTATTTATTTTTGAATCTTTTTTTTTTTTCTGAGACAGAGTTTTACTTTTGTTGCCTAGGCTGGAGTGCAATAGTGTGATCTAGGCTCACTGCAACCTCTGCCTCCTGGGTTCAAGCTATTTTCCTGCCTCAACCTCCTGAGTAGTTGGGATTATAGGTGCCCACCACTAGACCCTGCTAAATTTATGTAATTTTAGTAGAAATGGGGTTTCACTATGTTGGCCAGGCTGGTCTCAAACTCCTGACCTCTTGATCCGCCAGCCTCCCAAAGTGCTGGGATTACAGGCGTTAGCCACCACGCCCGGCCTAGGGATTGCTTTTAATCTGTAGATTGCTTTGGGTAGTATGGAAATTTTAACAATATTGATTCTTCCAATCCATGAATATGGAATATTTTTCCATTTTTTGGTGACCTCTTCAATTTCATTCATCAGTATTTCATAGTTTTCATTATAGAGATCTTTTACTTCTTTGGTTAATTCCTAGGTATTTAATTTTATGCATGGCTATTGTAAATGGGATTACTTTTTATATTTCTTTTGCACATTGTTCACTGTTGGCATATAGTAATATAAATACTATTGATTTTGTATCCTGCAACTTTACTGAATGTATCAGTTCTAATAGTTTTCCTGTGGCATCTTCCAGTTTTTACAAATGCAAGATCATATCATCAGTAAACAGAGATAATTTGACTTCTTCCTTTCCAATTTGGATCCCCTTTATATCTTTCTCTTGTCTGATTGCTCTAGCTAGGACTTCAGTACTGTTGTTACTGGTGAAGTTTCTTGACTACAGGTGGTCCAGGTTCTTGGCATTTTGAATAAAGAAGTGGACAAAACACAACGAAAGAATGAAGCAATGAAAGCGCAGATTTATTGAAATGAAAGTACACTCAACAGACTGGGAGCAGGCTAGAGCAAGCAGCTCAAGAGTGCTGGTTACACAATTTTCCTGGGTTTAAATAGCCTATAGATGTTTCCCATTGGTTATTTGGTTTACTCCCTAGGTAAAAATAGTAGCCTGTGACCAGTCTGACTGGTTGTAGAAGGCAACCAATCAGAGGCTGAATTGAAGTTACAAATTACACCCTATGCAAATGTCTGATTGGTTGCAGGAGGGGACCAATCAAAGGTACTTTCTATCATCTGCCATGTAAAGGGAGTAGCCTCTGTTATTTTGTTACTTGGACATGGAAATTGGGGATTTATTTATTTATTTATATTTTTTATTTTTACAGAGTCTTGCTTTGTTGCCCAGGCTGGAGTGGAGTGGTGCAATCTCGGCTCCCTGCAACCTTCCCCTCCCGGGTTCAAGCAATTCTCCTGCCTCAGCCTCCCAAGTAGCCGGGATTACAGGCTTCTGCCACCATGCTTGTTTTTTTTTGTATTTTTAGTAGAGATGGGCTTTCACCATGTTGGCCAGGATGGTCTTGAACTTGTGAGTTTAGTAATTTGCCCACCTCAGCCTCCCAAAGTGCTGGAATTACAGGCATGAGCCATGGTGCCCAGCTAATCTTAATTTCCTTTCTTCTTTTCTTTCTTTCTTTCTTTTTTTTTTTTTGGAGACAGAGTTTTCGCTTGTTACCCAGGCTGGAGTGCAATGGCGCAATCTCGGCTCACCGCAACCTCTGCCTCCTGGGTTCAAGCAATTCTCCTGCCTCAGCCTTCCAAGTAGCTGGGATTACAGGCACGTGCCACCATGCCCAGCTAATTTTTTGTATTTTTAGTAGAGACGGGGTTTCACCATATTGACCAGGATGGTCTCGATCTCTTGACCTCGTGATCCACCCGCCTCGGCCTCCCAAAGTGCTGGGATCTTTCTTTCTTCTTTTTTTTTTTTTTAGATGGAGTCTTGCTCTGTCACCAGGTTAGAGTGCAATGGTGCGATCTTGGCCCCCTGCAACCTCTGCCTCCCGGGTTCAAGTGATTCTCCTGCCTCAGCCTCCCAAGGAGCTGGGATTACAGGCACGCGCCACCATGCCCAGCTAATTTTTTTTTTTTTTGAGATGGAGTTTTCGCTCTTGTTACCCAGGCTGGAGTGCAATGGCGCGATCTCGGCTCACCGCAACCTCCACCTCCTGGGTTCAGGCAATTCTTCTGCCTCAGCCTCCCGAGTAGCTGGGATTACAGGCACGCGCCACCATGCCCAGCTAATTTTTTGTATTTTTAGTAGAGACGGGGTTTCACCATGTTGACCAGGATGGTCTCGATCTCTCGACCTCGTGATCCACCCGTCTTGGCCTCCCAAAGTGCTGGGATTATAGGCTTGAGCCACCGTGCCCGGCCGCTAATTTTTGTATTTTTAGTAGAGACAGGGTTTCACCATGTTGGCCAGGATGGTCTCAATTTCTTGACCTCGTGGTCTTCCCACCTCAGCCTCCCAAAGTGTTGGGATTACAGGTGTGAGCCACTGGGCCCAGCCAAATCTTAATTTTCAATAATTTTTGTTTTGTGTTCTAAAGTCTATTTAGTCTGATATTAGTATGGTCACTATAGCTCTCTGTGGTTGCTATTTGCATGATAATCTTTGCTCATTAAAAAAAATTTCAACCTATTTGTTTCTTTGAGTCTAAAATGTCTCCTGTAGTTAGCATTTCGTTGGAGTCTTAAAAAAAAAAAACACCAAATCTGATAATCTCTGCTTTTAGATTACATTATTTAATCCATTTTCATTTAATTAACGTTATTGATATGGTTGGATTTATATCTGGCATTTTACTTTTTTACTATTTGTCCCATGCTTTTTTATTTATCTCTTCCACTGTAATTTGCTACTTTCTTTTTTATCTAGTGGACATTTTCTAGTGTAACATTTTAATTATATATTTTAAAATTATGTGCCTCGTGGTTGTTTTAGGGCTTATAATACACATCTTAATTTATCACAATCTACTTCAGATTAATGCTAATTTAATTCAAGTGAAATATAGAAACTTTACTCCTATACAGCTACATTGCTTCACCCCATTTTTGTGCTATTATGATATATATTATATCTACATAGGTTATACATAAAGCATAATAGTAAGTATTTTATATAATTATATAATTGTGACTTTATGCAAGATTATACAATGCTATAGATAACCTTATATGATTTTTTTAAGAGGCTGAGCGAGGCCAGGTGCAGTGGCTCATGCTTGTAATCCCAGTACTTTTGGAGGCTGAGATGGGTGGATCACTTAAGACCAGGAGTTTGAGAATGGCCTGGCTAAGATGGTGAAACCCTATCTCCAATAAAAATAGTAAAAATTAGCCTTGGGAGGCTGAGGCAGGAGAATCACTTGAACCTGGGAGGAAGAGGTTGCAGTAAGCTGAGATAACACCACTGCACTCCAGCCTGGGCGACAGAGTGAGACTCTGTCTCCAAAAAACAAACAAAAAGAAGCTGAGAGGAATAAAAGGAGAGCAAGTGTATTATTATTTGTTTGTTTGTTTGTTTTGAGACAATTTTGCTCTTACTGCCCAAGCTGGAGTGCAATGGTGTGATCTCGGCTCACTGCAACCTCCGCCTTCTGGGTTCAAGCAATTCTCCTGCCTCAGCCTCCCAAGTAGCTGGGATTACAGGCATACACCACCTCACCTGGCTAATTTTTCGTGTTTTTAGTAGAGACGGTGTTTATCCATGTTGATCAGGTTGGTCTGGAACTCCCAACTTCACGTGATCTGCCCGCCTTGGCCTCCAAAGTGCTGGGATTATAGGTGTGAGCCACCGCGCCCAGCCGAGCAAGTATATATTTGTAGAGTTTGTTATATATCTTATTTACCATTCCTGATTCTTCTCATTTTTTTCCTGTGGGTCAAGGAAATCTGATCATTTCCTTACTTCAATACAGTTTTGTTCCCACTCATCTCCTTTGTGCTCTTTTTGTCAAACATATTATACTTTATATGTTATATAGAAACAATACAGACACATACACACATTGTTTTATGGAATTGCTTTTTAATTCAGTTAAGAGAATAAAAAAGATGAAATATGCAATTATGCTTTCTTTTGTACTTACCTACATAATTACCTTTACCAGCACTCTTCGTTTTTTTTGTGTGGATTCAAATTACAGTATTGTGTGGTGTCACTTGCTTTCTGCCTGAAGAACTTCCTTCGTTATTTCTTGTAAGGCAATCTGCTACCAAGAATTTTTTTTCCTGCTTTTGTTTATCTGGTAATATCTTTATTTTGCCTTTATTTAAAACTAATCTATTTCTTCCAGGGATTTTTTTGGAGGCAGGGTCTCACTCTGTCACCCAGGCTAGAGTGCAGTGGCACAATCTCAGCCCATTGCAGCCTTGACCTCGCAGGCTCAAGCCATCCTCTCTAGCTGAGCCTCTTGAGTAGCTGGGACTACAGATGTGTAGTCCAGCTAATTTTTGTCTTTTATGTAGAGATGGGGTTTTGGCATGTTGCCCAGGCAGGTCTCAAACTACTGAGCTAAAGCCATCCACCTGCCTTGGCCTCCCAAAGTGCTAGGATTGTAATCCTACATGAACCACCATGCCCAGCCTCTTCCAGAGGAAGAGAGATGGACTCTCGCTCTGTTCCATGCTGGAGTGCAGTGGTACGATCTCTGCTCACTGCAACCTCTGCCTCCTGGGTTCAAGCGATTCTCCTGCCTCAGCCTCCTGGGTAGCTGGGATTACAGGCATACACCACCATGCCTAGCTAATTTTTATATTTTTAGTAGAGATGGTGTTTTGCCATGCTGGCCAGACTGGTCTCAAACTCCTGACCTCAGGTGATCCACCAGCCTCAGCCTCCAAAGTGCTGGGATTACAGGCATGAGCCACCGTGCGTGACCAATTATTTCTCAATTTTAAAGATATTGAGATTCACATGCAGTTGTAAGAAATAATACAGAGAATCTTTTTACATTTTGCCCAATTTCTCTCAGTGGTAACATTGAGCAAAATAGTGCAGTATATTATAACCAATATTCATAAAATCCACCAATCTTACTCAGATTTTCCTAGTTTTACTTGTACTCATTTGTGTGTGCTGAAATTGTATACAATTTTATCACTTGTGTAGATTTGTGTATCTATGACCACAGTCAAGATACTGAGCAGTTCTAAGCACAAGGATCCTTTGTGTTGTCTTTTTTCAACTACATTCACCTCCTCTTGCCCAGCCCTTCCACCCCATCCCTAATCCCTGGCAACCACAGATCTGTCCTCCATTAAAGAAAATGTGTCATTTCACACATGTAGCATAAGTGGAATAATACAGTATGTAGCCTTTTGGGGTTGGCTTTTTTCACTCAGTATAATTCCCTAGAGATTCATCCAACTTGTTAGATCTGTTAATAGTTCATTCCATTTTATTACTGAGTAGTATTTATGGTATATATGGTATATATGTATATATGTTTGTTGAACCATTCACTGTTGAAGGTAGTCTGGGCTGATTCCAGTGTTGGCCTATTACAAATAAACCTTTTATGAACCTTGATGCACAGACTTCTGCAAACATAAGTCCTCATTTTTCTGGTATAAATGTCCAGGAGTAAAGTCACTGGGTCAATTGGTAGTCATATGCTTAGTTTTAGAGAAATTGCCAAACTTTTCCAGGTTGATTGTGCCATTTATATTTCCACCAGCAATGTAAGAGTGATTCACTCTCTCTACATCTTTGTATTATATGTCTGTAGTGAATCTTTTTTTTTTTTTTTTGAGATAGAGTTATGCTCTTGTTTCCCAGGCTGGAGTGCAATGGCGCACTCTTGGCTCACCGCAACCTCCGCCTCCTGGGTTCAAGTGGTTCTCCTGTCTCAGCCTCCTAGGTAGCTGGGATTACAGTCATGTGCCACCACGTCTGGCTAATTTTTTGTATTTTTAGTAGAGATGGGGTTTCACCGTGTTGACCAGGATGGTCTCGATCTCTTGACCTCATGATCCACCCACCTCAGCCTCTCAAAGTACTGAGATTACAGGCATGAGCCGCTGCACCCGGTGTTGTGGTTTTAATTTGTATTTCTCTAATGGCTAATGATGTTGAACATCTTTTCAAACACTTTTTGCCATGTGTATAGCCTCTTCAGTATGTCTATTCATGTTTTTTGCTGTTTTCTAAATTTTTTTCTTCTGAGTTTTTTTCTTCTATTGCGTGTTGAGAGTTCTTTATGTATTCTAGATACTAGTTTTTAAAAATTAGATATGTAGTTTCAAATACATTTTCCCCAGTCCATAGCTTTTCTTTTCATTCTCTTCACATGGGCTTTAACAAAGCAAAACCTGGCCGCGCGCGGTGGCTCAAGCCTGTAATCCCAGCACTTTGGGAGGCCGAGGCGGGTGGATCACGAGGTCAAGAGATCGAGACCATCCTGGTCAACATGGTGAAACCCCGTCTCTACTAAAAATTACAAAAAATTAGCTGGGCATGGTGGCGCGTGCCTGTAATCCCAGCTACTCAGGAGGCTGAGGCAGGAGAATTGCCTGAACCCAGGGGGCGGAGGTTGCGGTGAGCCGAGATTGCGCCATTGCACTCCAGCCTGGGTAACAAGAGCGAAACTCCGTCTCAAAAAAAAAAAAAAAAAAAGCAAAAACAAAAACAAAGCAAAACCTTTTAAATTCTATGAGATCTAATTTGTCAGTCTTTCCTGTAATGGATTATGCTTTTAGTATCAAGTCTAAGAACTCTTCATCTAGTTGTAGACCCTGAAAACTTTTTCTGACATTTAAATCTATTAACCAGCATTAGTTAATTCTCATGTAAGGTTTGAGGCTTAGGCCAAATTTTATTTTTTTAAAAGAAATATGGATATCTAATTGCTCTAGCACCATTTGTTGAAAAGGCTATCTTTCCTTCATTGAATTAGTTTTGCACCTTTATAAAAATCAGTTGAGTATATCTATGTGAATCTGTTTCTGAATTCTCTGTTCTAAATCCTCTGTTGATTTATGTGTCTATCCTTCCACCAGTACTATACTGTTTTTATTACTGGAGCTACATAGGAAATATTAAATTGGATAGAATAATTTCTCCCATTTTATTCTTTTTTGACAAGATTATTTTATATTCCAGGGTACATGCCTTTCCATGTAAATTTCAGAATGAGTTTATCTATTTCTATAAAAAATATTACTGAGATTTTAATAGAAATTGAATTAAGCTTACAGATTAATTTAGGAAGAATTAACATCTTTTTTACATTGACTACATACTATACTATGTCCATGAACATAGATTATCTTTCCATTTATTTAGGTTTTTAAAAAATTTCTTTCATCAGCATTTTATAATTTTTAGCATATAGATCCAACAGAAATTTTTTTTTTAAGAGACAGTATCTTGCTCTGTCATTCAGGCTGGAATGCAGTGACATAATCATAGCTCACTGCAGCCTTGAACTCCTGGGCTCAAGGCATCCTCCCACTTTGGAGGCTCAAGGCCTCCCAAAGTGCTGGGATTATAGGCATGAGCCACCACACCCAGCCCCTGTAAATATTTTTTAAGTGTATTCCTATTTCATTTTGTTTGGAATTATTGTAAGTAGTGTTACATTTTTATTTTGATTTTTTCACTTTCATTGTTAGTATATAGAAATGTCACTGATTTTTTATGTGTTTATTTTGTATCCTGCAATCCTGCTCAATGGACTTAATAATTTTACATTTTTTGGTAGATTCTTTAGGATTTTCTGCATAGACAATTATGTCATCTGTAAATATATAGTTTTTATAAGTGGTTGTGTTTAAATATTTTAAAAAAGAAAGAAATATATAGTTTTATTTCTTCCTTTCTAATCTATATGCCTTTTATTCCTTTTACTTATTTTATTTGCCTTATTGCAGTGACTAGAACTTCCATTACTATGTTGAATAATAATAGTGAGAGTATATCTTTGCTTTGTACACAGTTTTATGGGGTAAGCATTCAGTTTTTCACCATTAAGTATAATGGTGCCTGTAGTTTTTTTGTATGTGCTGTTTATGAAGTTGCAATAATTCCCTATTATTCCTACTTGATGAGACTTTTTTTAATGAAAACAATTTTTGTAATTTTGATTTTTTGTAGAGATGAACTCTCACTATGTTGCCTAGACTGGTCTTGAACTCCTGTCCTCAGGCAATCCTCCTGCCTTGGCCTCCCAAAGTGCTGGGATTATAGGTGTGGGGCACTATGCCTGGCCTTTTTTTAAATTCTAGAAAGGGTCTCACTATTTTGCTCAGGCTGGAGTGCAGTCCTAGTCACAGATGTGATCATAGCACACTACAGCCTTGAACTGCTAACATCAGGTGATCATGCTGTCTCAGCCTCCCAAGTACCTGGGACTGCAGGCCTACAGCATTGCACCTGGTTTGCTGAAACTTTTTTTAAAATTATGAATGGGTGTTGGCTTTTGTCAAATACTCTTTCTGTGTCAATTGGTAAGATTATTAGATTTTTTTCCTTATATTGTTGCTGTTGTGGTTTACAATAATGGATTTTCAAAAATTAAACAATTTGCTTTCATTTTTGAAAGATAGTTTTGCTGGATGTTAAACTCTTGATTGACAGTTAAGCTTCTTAAATGTTTAGATTAATGTTTTCATCAGATTTGGGAACTTTTCAGACATTATTTCTTGGAACATTTTTTATGTTCCTTTGTGTCTTATCCTTGTCTTCCCATATGTTGATACACTTAATATTGTCCCACATTTCTTTGAGGCCCTTTTCATTTTTCCTTTTTCTTTTTTCTCTCTGTTCTTCAGATTGCCCAGTCTTACTGATCTATATTTGAGTTCACTATTTCTTTCTCCTGCCAGCTCAAATGTAGGATTTTTTTTTCATTTCCGTTAATGTACTCTTCTTTTCTTTTTTTAGAGACAGGGTCTTGCTCTGTCACCCAGGCTAGGGTGAAGTGGCATGTTCATATCTTACTGCAGCCTCGACTTCCTAGGCTCAAGCAATCCTCCCACATCGGCCCTTTCCTCGCAACACTCAGTAGCTGGCACTACAAGTGTGCCCCACCACGCCCAGCAAATTTTAAAATTTTTTTGTAGAGACAGGGTCTCACTATGTTGCCCAGGCTAGTCTTGAACTCCTGGCCTCAAGTGATCCTCCTGCATTGGCCTCTTAAAGTGCTGGGATTACAGGCATGAGCCACTGCACTTAGTTCATTATTGTATTTTTAAACACCAGAATTTATAGTTTGTTTTTATAATTTTTCTTTATTGTCGTCATAGCTTCCTTTAATTTTTTAGATATGGTTTTTTTTTGGTTCTTTGAACATATTTGTAATTGTTGCTGTGAAGTCTTTGCTAAGTTCAACATCTAGACTCAAAAAGAGTTTCTATTGCTTACTTCATTTTCTGTGTATGAATGGATTACACTTTCCTGTTGCTTTGCATGTCTCATAATTTTTTGTTGCAAACTGGACATTTTAGGTAATATATTATACAACTTGTTATTGATTCGGCCCTCTTTCAAGGGTTGATATTGTTGCTGTTGTTTGCTCAGTCATTAGTGCTTAGTGACTTGGCTAAACTGACTCTATGGAGTCTGTTTTCCCTGAAGTGTCCAACTTTTGATATCAGATTTTTTTCTTCCTTTAATTTTTTATCCTAGGGGCCATCCCTGAGTCAGAGATCAATGGTCAACAGTTGGTGAAATCTTGTACTTAGGCCTCTTTGACCAGCCAGATTTTTGCCCTTTACTGTTGGATATCCCCATGTTTTGGAGGCTGCTATCACAGTTCACGGAGTTTACATTTTTGGTCCACATTCAGCCAGGAACTAGGAGGCTGGATATATCCTTTGATTGCTTCTGAGAGGTTGGAGCCTTGGGTATGTATAGAGTCTTCCAGACAGCTAGGGATGTGTGTAATTTCGCTTTTAAGCCTGTTTGCCCCTGGGTTTGAGTAGCTTTATTCCTGCGACAGTATTTGGTCAGAGGTTGTGCTGAGGTCTTTTGTACCAGTGAGGCTTCCTCCTTTTATTGATGGAGCCATGTGTGGCTTGGGGAATGTTTTCAAATCTGCTTTACATCCTGCTTTGTTTGCTCATGAGTGAATGTGGCCTAGTGCATGTTCACAGCCTTCCTAATCCCTGAGGTTGACAGTGACCCCAAGAGGGATCTTCTTGGATGTATCTTTCCCTGGAATAGAGCTTCTGCAACATGAACTTTTTGTGGGGGACAAGGGGGTGTTGAGAAACCTGGAAGTCTGCCTCTCTTGGGGTGAAATTACAGTCTTAAACTGGAAGCTGGGGGGAAAGGGAGTCCCATCTTCTTGGCCATACCTGCTGGGGGTGGAGCATCTGGAATAGCATTTTCATAAGACAGAGAGCTAGGGATGGGGGAGGGAATGAGTTGTGGTCCAAACACCACAGACTCTTACCGTTCTTACCAGGATTTAGTAGACTTTCTGGATTGAATATTTTTCCATTTGCTATATACCCTTAGGACAATTTTCAGAGACTTTAAATGATTGTTCATTATAATTTCCTCCACTTGGCCCAGTGCGGTGGCTCAAGCCTATAATCCCAGCACTTTGGGAGGCCAAGACGGGTGGATCACGAGGTCAAGAGATCGTGCCCATCCTGGTGATCATGGTGAAACCCCGTTTCTACTAAAAATACAAAAAATTAGCGGGGCATGGTGGTGCATGCCTGTAATCGCAGCTACTCAGGAGGCTGAGGCAGGAGAATTGCCTGAACCCAGGAGGCGGAGGTTGCGGTAAGCCGAGATTGCGCCATTGCACTCCAGCCTGGGAAATAAGAGTGAAACTGTCTCAAAAAAAAAAAAAAAAAAAAAAAATTCCTCCACTTAAGTTCTTTTGTTGGGGAAGGTGTTCACCAACCTCTTTTCTCCACCATTTTAGAAGTCCTTTCCTAGGTTATTTTAAAACATACTGTAACTCCTCAGCATAAAGCCAAATGTTCTTTCTTATCAATTCTTATTTACCCCATGGATGGCCCTAGGAATCTTCCTGGGTGGGTAACATGGACTGCCGTTAAGGATTTGTCCAGTGGAGTAAAAAGAAGTAAAACACCTTGAATTTGCTTCCCCATATAAGCAGTGAGGGAGGCCTGCTCTGTGCTTAGACCCTGGCCTGCTGCTGGGTCCCACACAGGGATAGCCCCTTTGTATTCAAGGAACCAGAAGAAACCTCAGTGGGAGGCAAGCAAGCAGCTCTTCATCAAGTAATTTGCTGTGTGTAATGTGTGAATTGGGGATGAAATGATGGGTCGATGATTCCCACACAGCAGCTTTGTCAGTTCAGGAGGAGGAGACAGAGGAGCTCAGAGGCAGATCCTGAATTGGCAGTCTGAGCCCAGGCCTTGAAGAACCAGGCCCTGAGCCTGGGCCTGGGGCAGGATGTTGGCAGGGGCATGGGAGAATGTGTAGAGACTGGGGCTCCAGGTGAGGAAATCAGTGAAAGGATGGTTATCTGTGGAGTGTGCATGGGCTGTGAGGAGGCCAGCCTGGCTGGAAAGGAGGGCTGGGCTAAGGGACCTCCAGACATGAGGTTGAGTAGGGTGGTGAGACCAGAAGGCAAGGGCTTGGGATGTCAGGCTAAAGCATTTTGAGTCTAAAAGTGGCAGAGGACCAGATGTGGTGGCTCATGCCTATAATCCTAACACTTTGGGAGGCTGAGGTGGAAGGATTCTGTGCTCAAGCCAAACTCCATGGTTTGAGGACAAGATTTTGGGACCAGCATAGGTGACACAGTAAGACCCTGTCTCCACAAAGGTAAAAATAAAAAAATTAGCTGGTTGTGGTGAAGCATGCCTGTAATCTCAGCTACTCTGTAGGCTGAGACAGGAGGCTTGCTTGAGCCAGGGAGGTCGAGGCTCCACTGAGCTGTGATCACATCACTGCACTCCAGCCTGGGTGGCAGAGCAAGACCCCATCTCTAAAAAAATAAATAAGTAAATAAAGGCTGCAGAGGAGCCCTTGAAGATTGCTGAGGTTTGTTAGGGAAATTCTTCTGGCCACTGTGTATGGCATATATGGAGGAGGGGAGCTTGTAGCCCTGGGAATGAGTGGAGGCTGTAGTCATAACCCAGAGGCCTCATCTTGGAACCAGTGACAGAGCTGACTGAGACAGAAGAATAGCGCACCAGGAATGAGGAAGGAGCAGGTGAGGAGCCATCCTTAAGGCTTAGTCAAGGCAGGGCAAGAAGCCCCAATTCTTTATCCTTAGCTCCTGCGATACGGTCAGTGGCCAGTGGTAGATACTAACTCTGTCTCAGAGAAACCCCTCTAGGGGAACAGACAGGAGAGCTGGTTCTCTAAGAGGAAGCCCATTGCCCTGGGCTCCAGAGAAATGCAGCTAGTAGTGGCCTAGAAATATGGCCAGAAAAACTGGAGGGACAGAGGAGGTGGTCTGCATTGCAGGTGACAATCATGAGAGCTTCCTGGATGTCCCCCATGTGAGAGCTTCCCTTTGAAGGTTGTGCAAGAGTTAAGGAGGTTCTTACTTGTACTTCTGGGTGTGACAGCATCCCATGTGCTTAGCTCTGCCTTCGTTTCCAAGGTTTCATGGGATGTACGAGTGGCCGGAAGCCTGGAGAGACCTGAATAAGAGGATGGCTTCTTTGAGATTGGTCTGAGTATAGCAGCACCTCCTTCCAGTGCCACCTGGTGGCTCTGTATCTTGGCCAAAAAGTTGAGGGTGAAGCCAAGTCTGGCAAGTAGAGCTTGGGCTTGGGTGGGAGGACCAGGAGCCTATTTCCTGGGAGGCCGTCGTTCTCACCCAAGCTGCTCTGTGGTGCCACTTTCAGAGTGAAGGCTGATTCTGAGTGTAGCCTGGTTTATATCCTGTCTCAGAATGACACCAGAACAGTTTTCCAGTTTTTGTATGTATCACTAGCATGGTTTGCTTCTGAAGTATTTGTTCTTTTATTTCTTGATAGGAGGTAGTTATTAGATTTCTGAAAACTGTAGGATTTGTTTAAATGAGTCACAGCATTTGGCTGAAATAGAGAGGACTCCATCTGTTGCTTTTGCGTGGTCCCCCGGTTCTGTTCTATGACTGAGCTATAAGAGAAGCAGGAGAACTTGGTGTTCCCTGAGCTCACCATCACTGCCTGTCCGACACAAGCCTTGCCTGAGATCTGGGAAAATGGGCCCTGTTTCCTGAGAGCCTCTCTACTTGGGATCCTTTTAATTAGCCTACTGTGTTTGGGTGAGTCAGGGTAGGGGCTGGCGCCAAGGGCTCCTTATCCACTGAACTCTGCCAGCTCTTTCCTTGAAGTGCCCTTGAGTTCGCCCCTTGGATCAGAAAGAGGAGCATCCATTGCAGGGTGATTTCCGTAGGTCCTCTTGACCTGCTGTGCCCTGATGGTCTCCTCTGTGTCCCTGGGGCAGCAGGACAACTCATTCTGACTGAATTCTCTCTGAGGCAGCTGGCAATGCCTCAGGTCAGGAAGGGTCATGGGAGCATGAAACAATACAAGAGAAAGGGCACAGGCTTGGGGAAGGAGAGACCAATCCTTGCTCTGCCTTATGCGCATCACTTCCTTTACGTCTTTTTTTTGTTTTTTTTTTTTTGAGTCAGAGTCACACTCTGTCTCCCAGGTTGGAGTGCAATGGCACAATCTCAGCTCACTGCAACCTCTGCCTCCTAGGTTCAAGTGATTCTCCTGCCTCAGCCTCCCTAGTAGCTGGGATTACAGGCACACGCCACCACACCCAGCTAATTTTGTATTTTTAGTAGAAATGGGGTTTCACCATGTTGGCTAGGCTGGTCTTGAACTCCTGACCTCAAGTGATCTGCCCCCCTCGGCTCCCAAAGTACTGGGATTACAGGCATGAGCCACTGCTCCTGGCCCTCTCTTTAAGTCTTGATTTCCTTATCTGGACCTCCAGTGCAGCACTGTTATGAGGATGATTAACCAATGGGTATAAAGTGCCTGGCACATGCTAAAAAATGACCAGTTTTCTGATCCTCTCCCATAGTCTGGCCTCCTCTCCTGCACACTCTGCCCCTTCTTCAGATCATGCTCATGCAGAGTAAAGGGAGGGGTGTGCTGTGAATCAGGGCATGGCACGGAAGATGCTGACATCCCACGCAGCTCCCTGCAGTGTTGCTCCTGGCACTTCATGCTTGGTCAGCAGATCAGCCTGACCCACTTGGGCATACCTGCCTTTCACTGGGCAGCTGGGGCCTAGTCTTCCATATCTGTGGCCAGGGCTGGGCCCATCAAGTCATGCCTCTCCACTGCTGGCCCCTCCCAGACAACCAGCCTGGGAACTTGAGGCCCCCAGGTCCTACCTTTTTGCTTACCTGCTCTGTGCTTGGCCTGGGGACAGTCTCTGAGCTGTCACAGGAAGTGCCCTTGCCTCTGTGACTCACTCATCTCTGGTTGTTGGTGGTTGCTACCTGGCTACTGTGGGACCCTAGTTAAACTCTTCCTCCTGAGGGCCAGTTGAAGTGATGGTGAGCAGATGCCACCAGCCATGCCCAGTTCCTTCTTCAGGTTCCTCACTTCTCAGGGTGTATCTTAGGAGTTGCCTGCCAAGGTTGCCACACTAGGCAATGTAGGCTTGTTGGATTATACCATGATTATTGAATGAGCAAATGATTGGAGCTTTGTCCAAGAGGGGCCTCATGTGGAGAAGTGCTGAGTAGACCCTGTGGGTCAGGAAGAAGATGAAGCCTGCAGGTTTGTTGGTACATTAAATGAAGCCTGCCTCATGGTAGGAACAAGGTGAGGATCTCTGCAGCCCATTAGAAGCGTTCTCTGATCTTACACAGGGATTCTGTCTTTCTCTGTGAAATTCACATCACATAAAATTAGCCAGTTTAAAGTGAACACTTCAGTGGTATTTAATACATTCACAATGTTGTACAACTGTCACCTCTATCTAGTTCCAAACCATTTTCTTCACTCCAAAAGAAAACCCCACACTCATTAAGCAGTTGCTCCCCATTTCCCCCTCCCCCAGCCCCTTGTAACCACTAGTCTGCTTTCTGTCTCTATAGATTTATCTATTTTGAATAGTTCATATAAATGGAATCATAAAATAGATATCCTTTTGTGCCTGGCTTCTCTCACTTAGCCTAATGTTTTTGAGGTTCATCTACATTGTAGTATGCAGGTATCAGTACTTCATTCCTTTTGTTTTATCTTGTTTTATTTTATTTATTGTGGTAAACTATATGTCACATAAAATGTACCTTTCTTTTTCTTCTAAAGAGATGGGGGTCTCACTACATTGCCCAGGCTGGCCTTCAAGTCCTGGACTCAAGTGATCCCAGGAGTTGAAGGCCTTAGTAGCTGAGTAGCTGAGACTACAGGCACATGCCACTGTGCCCAGATCAAAATGTGTCATTTTAACTATTTTTGAGTGTACAGTTCAGTGGTATTAGGCACATTCACACTGTCGTGCTGCCATTATCACCGTCCATCTCCAGAACTTTTCATTATCCCAAACAGAAACTCTGTACCCATTGAACAGTAATTCTGCATTTTCCCCCAGCTTGTAGTAAGTACTGTTTTAGTTTTTATATCTATGAATTTGACAATTCTAGGTACCTCATATAAGTGGAATTATACAGTATTTGTCCTTTTGTGACTGGCTTATTTCACTTATCATAGTTTCTTGAAGGTTCATCCATATTGTAGCATATATCAGAATTTACTTCCTTTTTAAGGCTGAATAATACTCCATATACCACTCTTTTTTTACCCATTCATCTATCAATGGGCATGGTTGCTTTTACCTCTTGGCTAGTGTGAATTATGCATGGATTCTTGGGCACTGCAACAGCCTGATGGACAGTTGGAGCAGGGTCATACATTTGAGCACTGGATGAGATGCTGAGGTGTGAGAATGGGTCCAGGAGCAGGGTCTACTCTCATTTCCCAGGCCTCCCACATCTACCTCCCCCACCCTCTCCCCTCCCCATATTTTCCCTGACTACATCCCTCCAGCCACACTGGCCTGCTTGCTGCTCCCTACCTGCAATGCACACCCCCGCCTCAAAGCCTCTAAGACCCTGTCATTTCTTTTCTTTCTTTCTTTTTTTTTTGATGGACCCTGTCATTTCTTCCTCTGGGATGCTCTTCCTAAGGCCCTGGCATGGCTTCTCCCAAAATATTAATATTTGCAGGCCAGGCATGGTGGCTCACACCTGTAATCCCAGCACTTTGGGAGACTGAGGCAGGCAGAGCACCTGAGGTCAGGAGTTCGAGACCATCCTAGTCAACATGGTGAAATCACATCTCTACTAAAAATACAAAAATTAGCTGGACATGGTGGTGGGCACCTGTTATCCTAGCTATTTGGGAGTCTAAGGCAGGAGAATCGCTTGAACCCAGAGGCAGAGATTGTAGTGACCCGAGACCACATCATTGCACTCCAGCCTGGGAACAAGAGTGAAACTCTGTCTCAAAAAAATATATATGTATGCATATATATATTTGCATGACTCTGCTCAGGTAGCTCCTTTTCAGAAGTGCCCCTTACCCACCAGGGTAGTTTCTTTCCTTTCTCATTCATATCATTCTTCTAAGCACCTATTGTACTCTGAATGAATGGGGCTTATCGATTTGTCTTCTTGGCCTTTGCCTATATCCTGCATCATAAGGTGAGTCCTGTGAGATGAGTGGCCTTGTCTGCCTTGCTCACTACTAGGTAGCCAGCATCTGCAGGGCAGCCCAGTGCCAGGGGCTGTGAAGCTCCCAGTGAGGACCTGACATGCAGTAAAGCCACACACCTGTGCTGCTCTGGCCACCATCGGAGCCCTGACCCCTTTTACCTCCCCGTTTTATATTTGGGTCTATATTTACATCCTCCATCTTAGGTACCCCACTCTGTTCTCTGGAACTCCTAAGCTACCCTGAGCCCAGCACCTTCCACAGACATTCCCTTTACCTTCTGCTAGCTAAAAACCTGGCCATGTCAAGATATTATTTGCAGGCTGGGAGCTGTGGCCCATGCCTGTAATTCCAGCACTTTGGGAGGCTGAGGCGGGTGGATCACCTGAGGTCAGGAGTTTGAGACCTGCCTGGACAACATGGTGAAACCCTGTCTCTACTAAAAATACAAAAATTAGCTGGACAGGGTGGCGGGTGCCTGAGTATGTAGTATTCTCCTTACTCCCTCAGCAGAGCTGTGTGGACCCCCACACACTTGCCTGATCCTCTGGGCCAGGGGGCCTTTGCATGAGCGTGGCTCTCAGACCCTGGTCTTTCTTCTCTTGTCAGACACAGACCATACAGTTCTAATACTATCTCTACCTTAGCATTGCTGCCTGGATTTCTCATTATTTCCCACTACTCTGAAGATTTTGGCATCAGAATCCAGGCTTCCTGCCCACTCCACTTGTTGTCAAGCCAGGGAAGGAAGAAAGGGAGGAAGGCAAGGCTAATGTTTTTCTCAGTGCCTACTGGGCACTTGGCACTGCATTTCCTCATGCTGGGGTGGCCCTGGCCTCCCTGCTGGCTCAGTCCGGCCCAGGCATTCTGGGTGTGGTGATTCAGGGCTGGGCTAGTCCATCAGAGCCCTTGCCCGTCTCTTTGGGAGCAGGACTGCTTGGCAGCATATTACTCATTACTCAGTGGCTAGCTCCGTGTCATGGAGAGTGTGATCACAATATACTATCACATGCTCTCACACACACATGCACACAATGCATGTGCACAGTCACATGTGGGCACACACTCCACACACGTGTGGGCACACACTACACATGCACGTGTGCACAGTGTCTCATCACGCTTTTTTCTCAGGTCTTAGTCACCACTCTCAAATCAATGGGCAGATATTTCCTATATGAGAGCATCTGTCTTGATTGAATTTAGGCCGCAGTAGCTGAATTTAATGCTCTCAACGTGTGAAAACATGTCAGGTAGGAACATGGGCATCCCTGAACCTGTGCTCCCCAGACCTGTGCTCCCTTATCCTGTGCTCCACAGACCTGAACCCTCTAAAGGGGAAGAGAGTAGAGGAGGGAGCTCCTGGTGGTCTGCCAGGAGTGGGGGGCGGGGGACTCTTCTGGTCAAGGGTGGGTCCAGCCACCTGAAAGGGATTGATGGCTCCTTAGACCAGGCCTTCATGGCTGTTACCCCATATCAGGCAGAACAGTGAGAAGAACTGCGAATCAATCTCTCAGGCAGGAGGGAAGAATGGGAGGAGGGTATGGAGGGGGCGTCAGTCATCTCCTGCGGGAAGCCTCTCACTGGGTGGTCTGTCAGTAGGAGGCAATCTCCCCGACTGGCCACTAGGGAAATTGTCCATAGGGGGAATCTAGAAATGAACTCCCAGCACCTTCCTGGCTCTCACAGGCTGAGAGAGAAGGAAAGGCAGTAGCCAAAGTGCCACAGATAGGTATTAGATTTCTCCTTCTGAGTTAGACACCTCAGAAGTGAAAAACAAGAAAACCACAGAGGAAAGCATGCATAGTTGGCAAGAAAGGAAAACAAGCCACCATTTATGTACATTTTTCTGCAACTAGATTGACAGGCATGTAGAACAAAGGACACAGTAATGTTGAAGGCTGGAAAGTGGTAGATGGCTTTCCTTTTTAATGTCCTTTGATGTTGCAATGGGTATTATCTAGAAGAGGGGATGTTTTTCCTGCTGAAAATCTTGAGTCTCAGTTACTGTCTTGAGATGGTATTTTAAAAATCATTCTCATTGTCTTTTATAAGCCTTATAAAGAATTGCATTCAGTTGGTCCATACTTCCTTAGCACCAGCCCTGGGCATTTGGCTTCATGCAGCATGCAGGAGAGGGGAAAGAGGGAGGCCAGAGGGGGCCCACAGCATATAGGAGCCCTCCTGCATGAGGCCATGAGGAGTCTGCAGGAAGGCACAGCAGATTTCTGGGAACTGAGGAATCTGATGAGGGCCCATAGAGGGCAGGATGCTTAAACCAGGTTTTGAAGGTTAAATTGACTTTTTTTTTTTTTTTTTTGAGACAGGGTCTCACTCTGTCACCTCAGCTGGATTGCAGAGCTCAGTGGTGCGATCATAGCTTACTACAACCTTGACTTCCTAGGCTCAAGGGATCCTTCTGCCTCAGCCTTTCAAGAAGCTGGGACCACAGGCACATACCACCATGCCTGGCTAATTAAAAAAAAAAAAAAATTGTAGAGATGGGATCTTTCTGTATTGCCCAGGCTGGTCTCAAACTCCTAGGTGCAAGTGATCCTCCCACCTCAGCCTCCCAAAGTGCTGGGACTGTAGGTATGAGCCACCACACGTCTAGCCTGAATTGGCTTTTAAGGAAACGGCCTTGTAGAAAGAGAATAGAGCATGAGCTGGTAGGGGTGGGGGTCAGATGAGGAGCCTCAGGAATCCCTGCCTAGTGCAGGAAGAGAGACTGCCTAGATAGAAGGAGCCACACGGTAGAGTGCTTTGAAGGCTGTGGGCACATGTGTCCAGGGTGGAGTGGTAACCCTGGATATGCTGCTGTGCCCGACATGCATATGGTGGGATTAGGTGGGAGGAGTGAGCACTCGGCACAGTATAACCAGTGTGAGCTTTCACACATGTGACTGTGATTGTGGCAGCTACCATACGAAAGCCAGGCCTTTTTTCAAACAGGCTGAGTGAGACTCCTAAGTAGGGCCTAACTAATGTCTCTGTACCAGGCTTCAGAGTCCTGTCTCCCCCAGACTTGTCTATCATCGACCTGGGATGCCCTTACAGGCCCCAGGATTAATGCAGTGGGTCCTCTGTCTTCTATGCCCAGTGTGTTGGCCACAACTACCACACAGAGCCTCTGCTTCCCTGATCAATCAACTGAGCCCATAGGTCATTCAGTCCACAAACATTTACTGAGCCCTGCTCTTGGCCAGGCCCTGTGCCAGATTCTGAGGACTCAGTGGTGACTGTGTATGGTGGAAAACCAGTGGACCACTTCTCTCTGGAACCAATCCCCTTCTCCACGTCTTCCTCCAGGGTTTTCTCGAACTCTGCCAGCCCACATTGATTTCTCCTTCTGGGAGCCCCTGGACCACTAACCTCTCTTACCATGCACACACATGCACATTCAAGTTCCCATGCTTTTGTGTGTGACAGATGGAGTTTTGTGTGTGAGAACATTTGCTTTGTATTCTTCTGATTGTAATACATTTGAAATTGCAAGGCAAAGGTAGAGTTCAGAGGGTCTCATTCTCATTTCTAGTGCCAAGCACTGCCTGGTGCCAAACCAGTGCTGTAGCCCTTTGTCCAAAGGTAGGATTCTTCAGCTGTTGCAGTAGCCCTCTCCAAGAGCTAACACAGTGTCCTGGGCTTTGAGGGCAAGTGACAGAGGACACCAACAGGATGATTCTGGGGAATAAGGAGGATGGAGAAGTTCAGACCCCTTCTGTTGTTTTGCGCAGAGCTAAAACACAGGTGATCCCCAATCACAATTTTCTTTTACCATTTTTGAGTCACGGAAAAGTTTTTCTTTTCTTTCTTTCTTTCTTTTTTTTTTTTTTTTTTTTTTTGAGAATGAGTTTTTTTTTTTGTTGCCCAGGGTGCAATGATGCTGTCTTGGCCCAGTGCAACCTCCGCCTCCCAGGTTCAAGCAATTCTTCTGCCTCAGCCTCCCAAGTAGCTGGGATAACAGGTGCCTGCCACTACCCCTGACTAATTTTTTTGTATTTTTGGTAGAGACAGGGTTTCACCGTGTTGATCAGGCTGGTCACAAACGCCTGACCTCAGGTGATCCGCCCACCTCAGCCTCCTAAAATGTTGGGATTAGAGGCATGAGCCACTGCGCCCAGCTGTAAGTTTTTCTTTTCTTTTTTTGAGATGGAGTCTCACTCTTGTCATTTAGGCTGGAGTGCAATGGTGTGATCTCGGCTCACTGCAACCTCCGCCTCCCAGGTTTAAGAGATTCTCCTGCCTCAGCCTCCCGAGTAGCTAGGATTACAGGCGGGCACTACCACACCCAGCTAATTTTTAGTTTTCCTTTATTCTTATATAGAAATAGTAAAAGCAAGCAGGCTATTGTTAGTCAACAAAATATTTTTCTTTGAATTTTTAAGAAAGCAAATAGGGTCGGGTGCAGTGGCTCACGCCTGTAATCCCAGCACTTTGGGAGGCTGAGGTCGGTGGATTACCTGAGGGCAGGAGTTCAAGAGCAGCCTGGCCAACATGGCGAAACCCCATCTGCACTAAAAATCCAAAAAATTAGCCAGGCATAGTGGCTCAGGCCTATAATCCCAGCTACTTGGGAGGCTCAGTCAGGAGAATCACTTGAACCTGGGAGTCGGAGGTTGCAATGAGCCGAGATCATGCCACTGTACTCCAGCTTGGGTAACAAGAATGAAACTTTGTCTCAAAAAAAAAAAAAAAAAAAAAGAAAAGAAAATGGCAAGTAGGCCAGATTTCTGGACAGAGAGATTTTTAACATGGGATGAATAGATATTAGTTTGGTGTTTCTTTCTCCTGAAAAATAGACAATAGACATAGTTTTTTAATTCCACTGACTTCCCATGAGAAAGGTATCAAGGGGTCTCAGACGGGGTTTCCCTGGAAGTCTCAAACAGGAGGCTCTGGGATGCTTCATACACTGGGATGTTTCTAGGGTCAGTTTAGTCCCCTGAGCACAGCAGATGTTCATTCAGCTAATTCATGCATGCACTATTGACACAGACACTGGGTGATCTTGCTAACTCCATTGCTGGCCTGTATCTCTCTTCCTGTGCCTAGAGCAGGGCTGAGTGTGAAGTAGACCCTTAACCATGTTTGTAGGCTAAAGATGTGTCCAGACAGCCCCTGAGGGCAGGCTCAGTGCTGAGTCTCTTATCAGTATTGGGACTGATGACTAGTCAGAAACTTGAAGTTTTTGACCAGATTCCTGGCTTCTGCCCTGTTGGGAGCAGGACTATGGGAAGTGGTTTGCTTCCTTTCTAGTCACAAAGACTTGTGGTTTTCTCTTAGCTTATCTTGACTTCCAGATTGCAGAAAAATTTTGAAGAAAGCTGACAAGCACAGCATTGTCCCCTTGGTAAAAGGCTGTAGTAGTAGGATTTGCAGTAGCTGGAACATAGGAAAAGCTGGCTCAGCTTTATGTAATGACTTCAGTCTCCTGATTCAAGCTTCCCAGCTTTAGGAGCTGACCTGGGCCAGAACACTGTGATTCTATACAACCCAAAGTTGTGTCATGTGGGGTCCTAATGCAGGTGTCTGCAAGCCTGGGCCTGGCTGGGGAGCAGAAGCCTCAGTTAATTGGGCTGCATCAGAACTCCTGGGGTATACTTGAGAGCCATCGTACTCCCAGAAGATGGGGTTTGGAAATGTGAACAGAGGGCCGGCACTGAGGCCAAGGGTCCTTAGAAGTCTGTGGAGAGGTGGCTGAGAGTTTACCTGGCTGGTTAGACGTTCCTTCAGGGAGTTGAGCCTAGTAGGGAAACACATGGAGATACCTAGCTGGCCTAGAACACTCTTAAAAGGTGCCCCGTCACTGTAGACTAGAAAGGCCAGGAAGGTCTTAATGCAGGAATGCACTGTGACTTGCTCAGAGACATGCAATGTGTTGGGTTCAGTCCTATGGCACCCAAAAGGAAGAGTCCCTAAGGTTGAGGCCCTAGTTTCTTCTGGTGTCCCAGGCCAAGGTCATCTGGAGAGCCTAGGAGATCATAGGGGGAGCTCCTCAAGGAGCTGCTGACCCAGGTCTTGGCTTCAGGAGGTGACTCTGGCCTGGCCTCAGTGGGCTCCCACCTGTCCTAGCTCCCCTAAGAATTTCCTGCTGATGAGCTATTACCCAAGTCTGATGACTAAGTAGGAAAAAAAGGCATTTTTTCCTACCAAAAGCTGCAAGAGGAGTAAGAAACAGAAAAGAAAACTCTACCTTCACCAAAAGTAACAAACACCCATAACCTGAAATACCAGAAACAAAGAATGATTTTCAACTCCAGGATCAAAATCAGTCCAGGTTGGAGGATCTTAGGCGGGGACACTTGTCACAGTCCAGAGGGCCAAAACAAATAATGCTCTGTTGGACTGGTTAGCAAAGCCAACATATGCAGAGAAGGTTAGGGAGTGTCTTTGAACCCTGTGGGATGCCAAGGAGTTATTAGGGAGGTGGAGTTACCCTAGGAATTGAGCAGGGTGTGGCATGGGAGGGGAAAACTGTGGGTTGCCAGCAGTTCAGCCAATAGAAAAATGAAGGAAATTCAAAATAGGTATAATTAGTATCTCTGGAGAAGAAAACAAAACAAATGGAACACAAAAATATTCAAAGATATAACAGAAGAAAATTTTTCCCCTGAAATAAAAGTACACATAAATCTTTTGTTTGAAAGGCCACACCAAATTTTAGGAAAAATAGATATACCCCAAAAACATATCTTGGCAATGTCACTGAATTCCAAAGAGAAAAGAATAGTTCTATTGCATCCAGAGGGGAAAAGTTAGCATATCTATATAAAGGGAGAAAAAGGCTGGCCCAGAGATCTCCACAGTAATAATCAATGATAGAAAACAGAGGGTCTATATCTGCAAAGTCCTCAGGGAGAGAGAGTGTAAACCCAGAATTCTGTTGTTCAAGTTAATTTATTATTATTATTATTATTTTTTGAGATGGAGTTTTTGCTCTCTTGCCCAGGCTGGAGTGCAGTGGTGCGATCTTGGCTCACTGCAACCTCTGCCTTCTGGGTTCAAGCACTTCTCTTGCCTCAGCCAACTGAGTAGCTGGGGCTACAGGCATGTGCCACCACAGTTGGCTATTTTTTTTTTTTTTTGGATTTTTTAGTAGAGACGGGGTTTCACTATGTAGGCCAGACTGGTCTCGAACTCCTGACCTCAAGTGATCCACCGTCTTGGCCTCCCAAAGTGCTGGGATTACAGGCATGAGCCACTGTGCCCAGCTGTAGTTCAAGTGTAAAGGTCATGAAGATATATTCAGACATTCAAGTACTTAGAAAATATGGTTTCTCTGAGTTGTTGTTGTTGTTGTTTTTGAGACAGAGTCTCACTCTGTTGCCCAGGCTGGAGTGCAATGGCATGATCTCAGCTGACCGCAACCTCCACCTCCTGGAGGGCCTGGGTTCAAGTGATTCTCCTGTCTCAGCCTCCTGAGTAGCTGAGATTACAGGCACACGCCATCACAACCAGCTAATTTTTGTATTTTTAGTAGAGACAGGGTTTTGGGCTGGGCGCGGTGGCTCATGCCTGTAATCCCAGCACTTTGGGAGGCCGAGGCAGGTGGATCATGAGGTCAAGGGATCGAGACCATCCTGGTTAACATGGTGAAACCCCGTCTCTACTAAAAATTCCAGCTACTCAGGAGGCTGAGGCAGGAGAATTGCCTGAACCCAGGAGGCGGAGGTTGTGGTGAGCTGAGATCGCGCCATTGCACTCCAGCCTGGGTAACAAGAGCGAAACTCCGTCTCAAAAAAAAAAAAAAAAAAAAAGAGAGACAGGGTTTCATCATGTTGGTTAGGCTGGTCTCAAACTCTGTGACTTCGTGATCTGCCCACCTCGGCCTCCCAAAGTGCTGGAATTACAAGCGTGAGACCCCATGCCTGGCCATGAGTTCTTTTTAAATGAATGAATGAATAAAAACTTCTAGAGATAAACTCCATAAGACATAGATGGAGATGCTGTCATTAGAGGACTAGTAACCTTGTCACCACTTACTTGCCCTCAGATGAGCCATCAATCACACAATGCTTGTCACTGGCCCCATGGTGCAAAAGACATTCAGTCTTTATTTATTTATTTATTTTTGAGACGTAGTTTTGCTCTTGTTACCCAGGCTGGAGTGCAATGGCGTGATCTCAGCTCACCGCAACCTCCGCCTTCTGGGTTCAGGCAATTCTCCTGCCTCAGCCTCCTGAGTAGCTGGGATTACAGGCACGCGCCACTATGCCCTGCTAATTTTTTGTATTTTTAGTAGAGATGGGGTTTCACCATGTTGACCAGGATGGTCTCGATCTCTTGACCTCGTGATCCACCTGCCTCGGCCTCCCAAAGTGCTGGTAATTACAGGCTTGAGCCACTTTGCCCGGCGACATTCAGTCTTTAAAGTGGCACTGAGCTCATGGCATTTGACACTTCAGCTGACTGGTGCCACATATAGCTCTTGCTACTCTGGAAAAGCCATGGGATAGAGGTGAAAATGGGACTGAGGGGAAGATCAAAGGTAAACACTACATAAACAGCTACTGTATACCCACTGGTCTCTTTATAGAATTTGGCCAGAGGTGGGCCTGGTGCAATTCTTAGTGGGACATTACAAGAATAGAGGCAGCTCTAAGGGTTTGATTTTGTTCTTCATCATGGATGACAAGCCCATGGCCTTTATGCTTAATTGATGGTAACAGTCTTTCCCATGAATCCTTCCCAAACCTACCTCATTTATTGGAGTCACTACCAATTTATTGGAGTTTTAGGAAAGTTACCCTTATTTCCCATCCTTGCTCTGGATTCTGGAGACTAGCTGGTCCTGGAGGAAACTAAATGCAAATCAATTTTCCCTGAGAGATGTTTCAATCCAGTACACCCACTCAGGCCCCAAGGCTGGGGAATGAGGTTTGCTCTTGTGGCGGTTACTAGCTTCCCCCTTGCTCCCAGACTCCTGGTGGTCTCTCCCTCTGATGCTGGCAGCTTCCCCTAGCCTGTGTTTAATGGTAGCAAGTCTTGCTCCTACTAGTTCCTCTTGTCACATTCTCCCCTTGTTGACCCACCTGAAGTCTCATGCCAGACTCTTGCTGTCAGCAACAGCACAGCAGTCAGAGCTCACTGCCTTAAACATGTTCTCTTCTGGCCCAAACAGACTGGCCTGGAGCAAATTGAGCCTTGTTGTTTGGCCACAGGAGTCCCACCTGCCAGACATTTCTGAGTGGAAAGGATGAGTGGAGGTGGCAGGTACCTGGTAACACTGATGGTTCCTTCATGTGGGTTTGTCTGCCCAGGAGTGTTGAGTGCGTGTCTGCCCAAGTGCATCGGTATATACCTGCCATCACCAGGCCACCATGGTGCTTTGTCCCCAGCTCCACCAAAAAGCTAGCTCTCTGGGTTACTCTGAGTTATTTTGGGTCTTGGAAACTTACCATCAGAGTGGAGCCACAACTTAAAAGGGCTGGGAAGTTAGGAAGAGAAGATGTCAGCCTCAAGGGAGCTCTGCCTATGGCATGACCTCTTACCCTGCCCAGGAACCCTGAGTGTGGCATCTTCCCTCCCTAGCCAGCAGACAGCATCTTAGAGGCTCTGAGCTCCTGATACCATCTTCTTGGGCAATCACAGGCTCTTTCTGTAGGTGTGACTGAATGTTATGGAGATCCTCACCCTTGTGCTGTTGCCATCAGCACTGCAAATTCTTTTTGGCCGCCTATAGGCAATCAGGAAGCTGATGAGGCCAGCCCTTGATGGCCTGGGGCCTCGCTGTCACTGACCTAAGTATACTTTCCATGGAACCCACTGGGAGGTAGGACTGAATCTGGTCTGGGAAACCAACAGATACTATTTTAAGGACTGGGGATTGAGAGTTTAAGAATTTTCCTAGCAGTGGCCTCATCTAGGACACATATGCCAATGGATTGGGGAAGAGGGAGGGACAGGTAGAACATATGGAAATTCCTATTTACATTTATTGTCTATCTCATCTTTTAAAACTTTTCCATTTGGGGAGGTGGGTTTTATAAAAAATACGCATGCATATAATTGGTAGATGAATATTCATATGTTGGAGAGGCTGAAACATGTTTTATTGTTAAAGGCACATGATTGAAAAGGCAGGAGGCCACTGGCCTGAAGGCTGAGCAGACCAGGACATGTATTTTTATGCAAAAACTGGAATTTTTTCCAAGCTTAAACCTTCTGGATTCTCATATCCATTTCTGAGAGAGGAGCTCTAGGACACAGGGCCTGGCCCCAGCACCCACTGCTGTACAGCTTCTACTTAACTGCCTGGGTGCACAGGGACCAGTGGGGTGGCCCAGTAGTCCTTCCAGCCCTGGGCCTCAAAGGATAGGGTCCTCCCACAGCACCTGCCCATCCCTAATTGCCCATTACAGAAAGGTCAGCCATGAATTTATCAAAACCTCGGTTGAAGCTGTGGGACTCTTCCGGCTGCTCTGACTTAGAGAAACAGTTTCCTTAAGTTCACTCCCCTCCTGGTGAACAAAGACAGCCGTTTATTAATGGGAAACACTTCTCTTTCAAATGCTCAACTGGTGGCCATGAGGGGCATGCTTTGGAATGCTGCCTTGTGGGGACCAGCTTGGTTTTCCCTCTGGTGCCTGCACTGGCTCCATGCCTGGCTGCTTTTCCTTCTGGTCTGAATCAGCCTGGGCAGGCCCTTCTTCCCACTGTGCCTCAGGGCAGCCACGTCTCTCCCCGGTCGTTCTGCCATTATGGATGTAACTGGTGTCTGGAGCATTTTTTAGTCACTGACAATTGCTGGCCTTGTGCCTTTCTGTGGGCTTTTGACAGAGAGGACCCCAGCCTCTGACCAGTGCAGTCAGGATTATCTCTCCCCAGCAGTGGTCATGGGATGGGGCAGGAGGCCACAGGATACTAAGGATTGCTGGGGGAGAGGCTAACTGAATTGGCTCTGTTCCCCTTCCCAGCAGCCCTTCTGTGGCCAGGGGGCTCCTTCCTGCCTTGGCAAACAGCTCTGAGTTAAGATTGTTTCTGATCAGTTAATAGCCTTAAATGCTGAAAGGAAGGAAAACTGGTAGATATCTGGCTGTTTCTACATTCTCTACCTTTACTGGCCTCCTTAAAAATATATTTGTCTCAATACCTAATGCATATGGGGCTTAAAACCTAGATTACGGGTTGATGGGTACAGCAAACCACTGTGGCACATGTTTACCTATGTGACAAACCTGCACATTCTGCACATGTGTCCAAGAACTTAAAGTAAAATAAAAAATTTAAAAAATATATATTTATCCCTAGATAAGGCATTTCTAGTCTTCCCTGATTGGCTCCTAGCCACTCCTTCATCTCTCTGCTGTTCCCCTCCTACACCTGCCTATCTTCTGTGTCTGCTTTATGGTGGTGCCCCTCTCCCCTCCTTGCTTACTCACCCTTACCCTGGCCCTCCCCAGCAATAGGGCTCCCATGGCTGCTGGGAGGAGCACTGGCCTCAAGGGGCCTCTCTGCTGATGAGGCCACATCCGTGAGACCAGGTCTTCCTTGGGGTGGGCTGAGTCCTGTCTGTGGACACCTCCCTCTCTTTTTCCTCATTCCCTTCTTCCTCCTGCCCAGGACTTTGTTTGTGTCTCTTGAGAAGAGCCTTCAGGAGGGCTCACCTCTTCCCTCCTGAGGAGGCCTTGGATGGTTGCAGTCACTGTGGCTCTCCTGGGACGTGTGTTCAGTTGTGTGGCACAGATAGTCATGACCCCTGAAGCTCCTGCCATGGTGGGCCTTTGTGTTCAGCTGGAGAAGGAACTGGCCACTCCGAGCTGGACTGGTTTGGGACAGGGCTTGGGCATTTATGGTGTGTGGCCCTCATGGGTGTAACCTTTCTTCCTGTGACTTCTTGGCCTTCATATTATGTAAAGTCATCATGGCATGGGGCATTGCTGAGTGCTCCTCCTCGCAGGAACTCCTCTAACCCTGTGGGGTCTTCTCTTTTTTTCTCCTTCTCTGACTTCTCTGGTTCTGACATCTCCTCTACTACCATGAACATTGGTCCTCCCCACAAAGCTTTCTTGGACCACTGCTCTCCAGGTGATTTCTGCCTGAGAATTGTCTGTGAACAAGACCTTTAACTCTCCCAGATAAAAATACCTACACTAATCTGAATTGAACCCAAGCCGTGACCCATCTCTTAATGTGTCTTACCCCCTACCCCCACCTCAACACAACCAATCCAAACTTGCGATTTTGCAATTTCACTTTCCATTTCTCACCCACTAATTGACATATCTCCCTGGATTCCCCATTTCAGTGAAAAGGAACACTCCTCCCAGGAGCCAAAGCCAGAATACCTGCTGCTGTACCTTCCCTTCCTCTCACCACACGGACTATCTCCTGGGCCAGTGCCTTATTCTCACTGGTTTCCCTACCTCATCATCTTCTTTTCCTTGAACAGAGCCTAAA
The DNA here is from genome assembly GCF_049354715.1 of Callithrix jacchus. Classification (NCBI taxonomy): domain Eukaryota; kingdom Metazoa; phylum Chordata; class Mammalia; order Primates; family Cebidae; genus Callithrix; species Callithrix jacchus. The sequence goes on from NC_133516.1 coordinate 32,239,881, forward strand.
CATTCCCCTATGTGAAAACCTTACAGGCCCTGCTCATTTTAGCTTTTAGCTTCCCAATGAGCTCAGGTAGTTCAACACACACTATCACAACACCATTGCTGGGAGCTGTTCTAGGTTCTGGGAGCAGCAATGACTTGCATCTTCCATGCTTGCCCTACACAGCTACTCAGACTGAGCGTGCTCTGCTGTGCCTCTGGGCCTTTGTGCGTGCTATTGCCTCTGGCTAGCGTGCCTTGTCACCTTGGCATGAACAGCCCATCCTTTAACACCCAGTTTAGATGTCTTCTCATCGTCAAAGACTTCTGCTTCTGCCCGCCACTGGACCATGCAGCAGTGCGTCTTGCAGGGATTTGTTTGCCTATCTGTTTCTACTCTAGGCCAGAGGCTCTTGGAGGACTGGACTCCTATATGAATCATTTTTAAAAATTTATTTTAGGCCGGGCACCGTGGCTTACACCTGAAATCCTAGCATTTTGGGAGGCTGAGACAGGAGGATCACTTGAGATCAGGAGTTCGAGGTCAGCCTGGCCAACATGGTGAAACCCCATCTCTAGGAAAAATACAAAAATCAGCCAGGCATTGTGGCACATGCCTGTAGTCCCAGCTACCCTGTGTCTGCTTTATGGTGGCGCCCCTTTCCCGTCCTTGCTTACTCACCCTTACCCTGGCCCTCCCTAGCAGTAGTGGACCCATAGCTACTGGGAGGAGCACTGGCCTCAAGAGGCCTCTCTGCTGATGAGGCCACATCCATGAGACCAGGAGAATCGCTGGAGCCCGGGAGGCAGAGTCTGCAGTGAGCCGAGATCGCGCAACTGCACTCCAGCCTAGGCAGCAGAGTGAGACTCCATCTCAAAAAAACAAAAATTAATTTAATTGAATACTAAATAACTGTTTATAGAGAATATAAGAATACTTACAAAACATGAGTAAGATGTGAAGAATAGCAATATGATGAACACTTGTGGACCCACCTTCCATTGAAGAGATATAATTCCTTTATACTCTCAATGCCTATTATAGGGCCTGGAACTATTCCAGGGGTCAGTAAATGTGATGCCTAAATGAATGAATATCTATTGTTGGAGTCGTTTTCTGTATGAGTCTCTCAGTGTTGCTAGGCAAGTCCCAGGTGTCATGGCCCTAGCCCAGCCCCACTCCGTGAGCTCATTCTACTGTTTACACATTGTTCTGGTCACTGTGCATGTGCTTATTGAGTGTGCACTCAATGCCAAGCATGGCACTGGGTCCTAAGGATATAGTGGGGCGCAAAATGGTGAGACTTCTTCCCAGGGAGCTTCTGCCAGGCATTGTGGCAAGCAGCTCTTCAGAAAAAATAATCCAAAGAATCTCAACTGCAGTGCTATTTGGAGCCTTTTATAACACGTGAATGGGCTGCGGCCCCCTCTCCAGGCTGTGCAAGAGACAAATGTAGCCATTTCTACTGTGCCCAATACGTAGCAGGCAATCTGTATACACAGAGACCCCCTCTACAGCTACACGGCGCTCCCCTAGAAAGGCAGTATGGGACATGGTTAAGGACATATACTGGTAGCCTGGATGCTGGAATGCCAGCTCCACCATTTGCAAGTCATGATGGCATTTACTTAACTTTCATGTGTGGCAGTTTTCTCATATGTAAAATGGGCAAAATAGATCCTACCCAGTGAATTTGCTGTGAGGCTTAAAGCAGTTACTATGTGACAGGTGGCTCATGGTGAGGGTTCGGTCAGCATTACCATGATTATTGTCAGCAGAGCCTTCTGTGGTATGGCTGGCGGTGTAGCCAGCAGCTGCAGGGAGGATGCCAGGTATTGTTCCTTAAGTTATCTCCTGCATGAAGGCAGACCCAGAGAAGGGCCGAGTACCATGCCAGGTACTTGCCGTGTTTCCCTAGCTTTAAAACTTTGGGGCCACATTTTACTGCCCTGAATCACATAGTGCCTACAGTCCGTCCATTAAGGAAATACATATTGAGCATCCAGTTTGTGCCAGGTATGGTGGTAGGGTTTGGGAGAAAGCTGTGAAGAAAGCACATGGAGGCCATGCCCACACAGAGCTGGCGGTTTAATGCAGGGATCCCAGAGGATATAAAAAGCAGTACATTTGTTATATGATGGATCAGAAGGTGCTCAGTGCCACAGAGAACAAAGAGGCAGGGAGACAAGCACAGTTTTAAATAGTCAGGGTAAGTTTCCCTGAAAGGATGCCACCAGAGCAAAGGCTTGAGAGAGAGCAAGTGTCCGCAGAAAGAACAGCAAATCCAATGGCCAAATGCACATGACAGGAGTGGGCCTGGCATAGGGAAGTGGAATCAGGGAGATGGTAATCAGAGATGAGGCCGGAGGGAAAGGGGCCAAATCTCATGGGGCCTCATGGGCTATTGTAAGACTTTTGACTTTTCCTTTGGGAGGGAATGGAAGCCAGTGGAGGGTTTAAACAAAGCAGAGAAGTGGCCTGATTTGTATATTTAAACCCTTATTCTGGGGCCAGGTGTGGTGGCTCACATCTGTAATCCCAGCACTTTGGGAGGCCGAGGGTGGCAGATCACTTGAGGTCAGGAGTTCGAGAACAGCCTGGCCAACATGGCAAAACCCCAACTCTACTAAAAATACAAAAAATAAGCCGAACGTGCTGGTGCACACTGGTAGTCCCAGCTACATTGCAGTGAGTCTAAATTGTACCACTGCTCTCCAGCCTGGGCAAAAGAAGGAGACTCTCTCAAAAACAAACAAAACAAAAAGCCTTATCCTGGCAACTGAGAATGGCTCGAACCAGGTAGGGTGAGGAGGAGGGAGGAGATAGTAGTGGCCAGCTTCAGAAACCAACAAGATTTACTGCTGGATTGACTGAGGATGAGAGAGGAAGGGAGGCAGAGATGGCACCAACAGGGAGACTAGGAGGTACACATTTAGGGGGAAAATTAGGGGCTCAGCTTGGGTGTGTCAAGGTGGAGATGCCTGCAGGGCATCTCTGTGAAGATGTGGAGTTGGCAGTTAGACAGGTGAGGAGTTCAGAGCAGAGTTCGGGCCAGAGATAGACATTTGGTGGGTATTAATGGAAAGTGGATTTAAAGCCCTGAGACTGGATAAGTCTTGAGACTTGGGGACTGTGAGTACCCAGAGAAGCAAATCTGTATAAAGACTGAGCCCCAGGTCTCTCCAGTGTAAGAAGTGGGGTTATGGGGTTGGCAGATGAGGAAGAACCTGCAAAAGAGATTAGAAAAGTGTGGCCAGGCAGGGAAGGTGTGGCCAGGCAGGGGGAGGTAATTCAGGAGAAGGTGGTATTCCTGAAGACAAGTAGAGAACTTATTTCAGGAAGGAGGGAGTGAACACCAAGGATCAAGTGCTGCTGATGGTCAAGTGAGATGAGGAACTGAGATGTGACTGTTGGATTTGACGATGTAGAGGTCCCTACTGACTGTGACCTGAGCAATATCTGTGGAGTGATGGGCAAAAGCCAGGTTGGAGGGGTGGGTTGAGAGGGAGAAAGGAGAGGAGTGGGAGGTAGTGAGCGGAGGCAGTTTCTTTTATTATTTATTCATTTTAGAGACAGAATCTTGCTCTGTCGCTCAGGCTGGAGTGTAGTGGTGTGGTCCTAGCTCACTGTAACCTTGATCTCCTCGGCTCAAGAGATCCTCCTGCCTCTGTCTCCCAATATGGAATTACAGGTGCAAGTCACCTTGCCAGGCAAGTGGAGATAATTATTTTAAGGAGTTTTGCTGTGAAGAAGAGCAGAGAAATGGGGCAGTGGCTGAAGGAGTAGTGGAGCAAAGTGCTGCTGCTTCTTTTTTTGAGGATGGGAGAAGCTTGTTTGTATGATAATTGAAATGATCCAATAGCGAGGGGGAAATGGATGATGAGGGAGAGGGGAGAATTTGAGAAGGTTAGAAGTGGGCCTTGGGATCAAGAGGCAGGTGAACACTGGGGACAGGAGTAGGGAGGCTGAGGTTGTGCAGGTTCCCTCTGGTGGGTCCTACTTTTTCGTGAGATGGGTCAGCAGGTCATCAATGACAGTGAAGAGACAGAAGGAGGTGCTGGGAGGCTTGAGGATCAAGGAGGTATGAGGAAGCATCCAGGAAGATGGGAGAGTACAAGGGCCGTGGGCATATATTGCAATCTCCAGGTGTTAAGATGGCTACTATGAGGTATGTGGGCACACATCAATGCCAGGAGCATTGCCCTTGCAGTGCAGACTTCGCTGGTTGCAGGAGACATTGCTTGTTTATTCACTTACCACAGCTGAGTTTAGAACCCCAATCTTCACATAAAATGTCTCCAGAAAGACTACATTGTGATACAACATTGAGTTAAAAAGTCACTGTGTACATAGATTGCCTGCTACTTATTGGGCAACACAAATAGAGTAGAAATGGCTACATTTCTCAGAAGACTTGCACAGCCTGGAGAGGGGGCTGCAGCCCATTTACATGTTAAAAAGGCTCTCAATCGCTTCTGATCTGCTTTCAAGGGCTGCCTTTAAACTCCAGTCCCAAATAATTTAAGTGAAAAATGAAACTATAAATTTAGCCAAGTGGGAAATATTGCTTTAGGACACCTAGAAATTAGTATACTAAAAGGGCCCGGAGAAGCCCAGGTTCCCATTGTGGGCCACAGATGCTGTGGCCACTACCATGCTAGGCTTCACAGCTGGTGGCTAAGATGGCCCTGAGGGGCTGGACTCAAACTCTGGTTGTCTTGCTGAAGAAGAAATTGGTGGGTCTGTGACTGCATGGTTTAGGTATATGCCATTGATGGTTGATGACAGTAACGTTAAACACTATTTAATAGTGGGTTTTTTTTTTTCCAGAAGAGCCTTTATTAGACCAAGGATATGTTTCTGTACACCCCAGTTCCTCAGAAGGGAGGAAGGACTGCAGAGTGTCTTGGGTTGGGCGTCCCCAGGCGGGCTCCTCATCTTTCCCCTTAAATGGCTTGTCCTAAGATGCCCTACCAGTCGGCTCTTAAATCTTTTTGGCAAGCAGATGGCCTCAGATGGGGGCAGCAAAGTTAGAATCATCCCCTGTCAGTCAGACCCTGGGGCACTGAGGCAGAAGCAGCCAGGGCAGCCTCCTCCACGGGCTGGGCCTCCTCACTGCTCTCAGCCAGTCGGCCCTGTCTCCTGAGTGTCAGCATCACCCTAATGAGTACAGACTAAAGCAGGGAGAGAATTTCAGGGAAGCAGTATAAAGCATTGCCTTTAGCTTTTTGTGCTCATCCTCTTTTAAACTGAAAAAGAGGAAAGTTGCAGAGATGAACTTAAGTTGGGTCAAAGGAGAAGGAATATATGATGGACTTTTAGCCTGATGGTTTGCTTTCTGCTTTCTACCTCCTGGAGCTACCCAACACTGCTGGCTCCTCTGCAGCCAGATTGGGATAGAGGTGGGGGTTAGACACATTGGATCTCACTCAGTGGTTCCTCAAGGCTGGATCCTGGAACTCCAGCCCCACCCCGCTTCACACTAGTGGAAAAGTAACACTTTGTCCCATCTTGGTAGATTTGGTCTGGCATCAGGCTTGCCAGAGGCCACCAGAAGGAAGGCTCCTTTGTATAGAGACAGGCCCTTGGTATAAGAGATGGCATTAACTAGGCATTACAGTATCTCCCCATCCCCAGTGATCTAGGGGTAGCCTCTGAAGGAGACAAGGCAAGATATAACAGATCAGCCAATATAGTATCTCAGTATAGTATGGTATAGTATAGTATGGTATAGTGTAGTATCTCAGTATAGTATGGTATAGTGTAGTATCTCAGTATAGTATCTCAGTATAGTATGGTATACTGTAGTATCTCAGTATAGTATCTCAGTATAGTATGGTATAGTATAGTAACTTGAGCTGTATGTTGGAAAAAATACTAATGCCAGGGTCCTGCCTCCACAGATTTTTATGTAATTCGACTGGGTTGCAGTCTGGGAGTCAGAATTTTAAATATCACCCTAGGTATTTTTTCTTTTCTTTTCTTTTCTTTTCTTTTTCTTTTTCTTTCTTTCTTTTTTTTTTTTTTTTTTTTTGAGACAGGGTCTCACTCTGTTGCCCAGGCTGGAGTGCAGAGGCACGTTCTCTGCTCACTGAAACCTCTGCCTCCCAGTTAAGTGATTCTCCCATCTCAGCCTCCCAAGAAGCTGGGATTACAGGCATGCACCACCATACCCAGCTAATTTTTGTGTTTTTAGTAGAGACAGGGTTTTACCATGTTGGCTAGGCTGGTCTTGAACTCCTGACCTCAAGGGATGTGCCTATCTCAGCCTCCCAAAGTGCTGGGATTACAGGCTTGAGTCACCTCACCTGGCCCACCCTAGGTATTTCTAATGTGTAGGTTTAGAATCTTGGTACTCAAAGCATGGGCCTCAGACCAGAGTATTGGTATCACCTTAGAGCTTCTTACAATGCAGACCCTACCCAGATCTACTGAATCAGAGTCTGTACTTTATCAGAACGTGAGAGGACATGTTCTGATCCGGCCACATGATGTGGTGCTAAGGGTTCAAGTGAGAGACGCTTGTCAAAGCTCAGCACAGGACACAGCAAATGGGCACCATGATGATGCCGCTGGGCAGGAGGAGGAGGGTGGTGATGGGGCTTGGCAGGATCACCCAGCTTGGTAGAGACCTCTAAGCTGCTTCTCTAAAATGTGTCTCTAACAGTCATTTTCAATGTCATTTCAGCACTTCCCGGAGACTGGACCCCAAGGAACCCCTGGGTAGCCAGAGAGCACCTTCCCCAACTCTGAAGCAGGCTTCTGCTACTACTCCTGGCCATGAGAGCCTGCAGGAGACAAGGGCACAGGGACCAGCAGGCCAGGAGGCTGATGGTCCCCGCAGGACGCTGCAGGTAGACAGCAGGACACAGAGATCAGGGCGGTCCCCCTCCGTGTCACCGGACAGAGGCAGCACCCCCACATCGCCCTACTCCGTCCCTCAGATCGCCCCCCTTCCCAGCAGCATGCTATGTCCTATATGCAAGACTTCGGACCTTACGTCGACCCCCAGCCAGCCAAACTTCAACACCTGCACCCAGTGTCACAGCAAGGTCTGCAACCAGTGTGGTTTCAACCCCAACCCTCATCTCACCCAGGTAACCACCCCTGCGCCGGCTCCCCACTCACCTGCCACCTCATTACCGTGCCTCCCCCGGTTCCCTTCCCCTCTTTCATCAACTTTCTTTTCTTGGTCATTTCCCTTGGCCACCAGCATCTGTGTCCTCCTGTGGGGATGTGTCCTGGTTATAAGATGTGGTAGCAAAGAACTGGGCCTGGCCCCAGATGTCCCAAGGGATTTCTGCATATCCTGAAAGCTTGGGCAGAGTCCGAGAGTAGAAGATACTGTCTAACCCTCTGGATCAAGTTTGGTCTGGAAAAATGGCCTTGGATGGGGGTCAAGACAATCTTATGAACAATTTTTCCCAATGGAGCTCATTTGGTGCGGGGTCAAACCTCACTATGGCAAACTTCCCTGACCTAGGCCAGGAGGCCTCTCTTTGACAGCAGGCCCTACAGGGGGATGCTGGTGAGGGGAGAAAGGTTTCATTGGAGGGAGGAAACTGTCTTCCAGCTGGGCTTGGGAAGCACCTCTTATGGGCTTTAGTTCCAGTCAGCTGGGGGCCTGAGGTGGTGGGGCAGCTACCCTACTCTAAAGAAATGACGGGGTAAAGACCCAGGCTGGGAACCAAGCATTTGCCAAGGATGATGACAGTGTCCTACATTCACCAAGAGGCCACTGTAGGACGATTTCTGTGAATTTGGCTTCTTTTTTGCCCAAGAGGACAAGAGGACTCTGGGTCTACAGCCCTAATCTGACTTTGTTGAGGACGCTTTGAATGACTGTGGGATGCCTTGCCAAGTGAGCTGAGGCCATCGCTTTGAAATGAACAGAGTAGTCTGCTGATTTTCTACTACTCCTCTGGTTCTCTCCACAAGGATCTGTCTTTCGACAGAATGGAGAGAGGCTGGCTGCAGGCACAGGCATGGCTGCCTTTGGGATTCACAGCAGCTGGAGCCGTTTGGACCATGTGGGAGAGGGCTGAGTGAGAATAATTGTTCACAGGTCAGGGTCTATATATGCCATGAGGTGCTGTGGGTGTGGGATGTGTGGTTTGTGAGAGGTAAGTGTGAGATTCTGAGGAAGGAGCTGTCGGTGTGGGGAGATGACTCAGTGCCTTTGGAGTCGCTCCTGGAGTGTGGGGGCTTCCTGAGGAGGCGTGCACGCTCGTGATTATTGCATCTGTGATTAGAAACAGGCCATCCTGCACTGTTCAGTTAGGTAAGCGCTTGCTATTCAGAATTTAGAACAATACAATTAAGGCCAGGGAAGCTCACCTGTGTGTTTCCACCAGCGAGAAGCCAGAAGCACCTCACAGGAACAGGGAGGAGGTGGACTGGACTGCTATGGGGACATTCCCTCCTCATGCTGGCCCTGCCCCTCTGGGTTCCAGCTCCCCTGAGATGTAGCACAGGACCTGGGAGACTCCAGGAGAGGTGGGTGGGGATTAAGGAAGAGCCACACATGGTGGCCCCAGGTTCCTGGTTGGTATCCCATTCCTCACCACCCCATGGCCTCTGTGTATAGGCTCTCCAAGCCCAGGACCTTCAGTGAGGTAGGAAGGGAGCCAGCCTTTGGCTATTCCTGGAAAAACAGCAGAGTGGAGGACCTTGGAGACACTCAGTCCATCTGCCTCATTGTGCTGAGAGGAAGCTGAGGCTCAGGGCCAGGAGAAGATGGGGCCTCAATCTCACTGCAGATCCACAGTGTTTGGTGAAGAGCAGGTCTCAGCCAAATACTTCAAGCAAATGATGGGCTGGACAGATGAAATGAAATGGTTCTTTGCTGTGAGATTCTGCAGAACTTTCAGTGTTCTGAGGGGCATTGCAGAGTTCCAGGACAGGGCTATGGTTGGCAGCCTTTCCCAGACTTGCTTTCACAGAACATCTTGGGAGCTGCTGTTCCATGGCACCCAGTTTGGGAATTGCTGACCTGGTCCCTTCTCCAAGTTCACACATGATGGATGCCCTTTCTGCTGGGGTTTCCAGGTAGAACCTTTGCTTCTCCAGAGTTGGCCTTCAGTGGTGTTCTTGTCAAGGAAAAATAATCCGTGGCACATCTTCCTTGTGTCTTGGCTTATTCTGGACAAAAGAGCTGTGGACCTAGACCAGTGGCTTGGTCTCCAGCTTTCCCCCAGGGATTTTCTGCCTCATTTTCCCCATCCATAGTCCATTTTTGCTCAGACTGAAGCTGGTTCTCAACAAATAGGGAGGTCCCAGATACTCTTGTTGGTGGAGGCCATTTCTTTCCAGATTTTTTCAGGCCTGGTAGCTCAGGGCAAGCCAGTAATTTAACCTGTCTGAAACCACAGAGAAAGACTAGGTGCTTCTGTTTGAGGCCTGAACATTTCTCACCAACCACAAGAGACCCTCCCTCTGGCAATACACTGATGCCAGGGAGGCAGAGGCATTGGCATTCAGTCCCCAGTGATGAGGAGAAGTCAGGAAGACAGTTCTCCTCTTCTCTCTGTAGATGTGGGTTTTTGGAGAAGTGCTTGAATTTCCTGAATGTCAGATTTCTCTGATGGAAAAGCAGGAGTCCGGCGATTGGCATCAGTGGCTTTGGTAATGTCCATGCCTGCTCAGGCCTGCGAGTCCACCTCTCCATTCTTCAGTGACTTACATTTGGGCCCACCACCCCTCTCTGAACCAGAAGGGTGGTCCGTGTTGCCCTTATTTTGCTTCTATTTTGACAGCTGGGAGTAGGAGACAAGGCATGGGCCTGAGCCTGCTGGGTAGAAGATGGGAAGGTGCATTTTGGGTGGGCAGTGGGGATGGGAGTGAGCTGCTGGAGAATATGAACAGTGGTCTGGAGCTTCCATGCCACCCTCAAAGCAGCCCCAGAAGCACATCCTGGCCTAGAGCTCCTTCAGACACCAGTCTGTCCTCATCAGAGAGGCATCCCAGCAGTGATTGCGGTGTAGATGCAGGATTGCCTGCATGTCCAAGCCTCCAGTCTGATCAGCTGAATCCTCTCAGAGCACCATCTAGAGTAAAGGGACCCACCCTCTGTGCCTGTGGGCAACAGCAGTGTTGCCACCCCACTCCCAGCCTTCTAAGCCAATGTGGTCTATCTGCCTCCCACCTCCCTTGCTCTAGTCAGAATTACTTATAAGCTTCTCTAGGAAAACCACAGAGGAGCAAGCATGGTCTTCCCTCACCTGTTCCAAGGTCTGGACTTGGCTGAGGCCAACCCAAAGATTTTTAACCCATATCATCCACTACTCCTACCCAATGGTAAGCCGTGAGCCTACGCAGTTTCCCACCCAGGGTGGGTGGCGTGGAGGAGGGAGGGAGATAATGCAGTGGCTCCGAACCTCTCTCTCTCCTGCCTGCATCCCACTGCTTTCCGGCAAGGACCAGGGCACCAGATGGCTCGGGGGTGGTGCTGTGAGTTCAGCACAGATCCCTCCGCTGCAGCTAGCAGCCTTGTCTCTTTCCCTCTGCTCCCACCTGGCCACACTGCCTCCTGGGCCAGAGAGGAACGAGGAACAGGTTTCAGGACATGGGACCAGCAGTGTACTGAGGGGAGGCAAAGGTGTCTTCCTCCTTCCTGGGCCCAGGAGGGTGTCTGCCCAGCCTTCCAATGCTCACCTCCAAGCAAAATGGAAGTGGATCTCCAGGTGGCAGGTCCTCCAGGCGGCCTTTCTCCCACCGAATAGCTAGTCCTTGGGCAGTTTGCTTTAGAGTAGCCTCTTTGACCTAAACAGTCTCCAAGTCAATAGAGAAATGCTCTCCAAACTTCAGTTACCCTGGGGCAGCTTAGTACATGCCCCGAAGCAGTCCATGTTCCCAGGAGACAGGACCTTCAGCCTACTTATTTGCTTGGACCTCTGCTGGGTGGAGGCCAGAGCCACTGGGGTCATGAGGAGACAACAGGCATGGAATTCTACCTTTTAGTTTTGGAAGATGGCCATAAGTTAAGCTAAGAATGAATGTAAAATTAATTCTGAACCAAAAATATGAAATTTTACTCCTAAAACACTTGTTTTCATAGCTAAGGATAAAGGAAACAGACTAAAAAGAAAATGCATTAAAAATGGTAGAGAAAAAGAGAAATCCGTAAATAAAGCAGGAGTGGGAAGATGCGGAAGAAGGCACAAGAAGGGGAGGCAGGAAAGGGAGGTGAGGGAGAGAGAGCCAGAGGCAGCAAGAGGCAGGGAACATGAAATCTTGGTAAAGTTCCCAGTTGCTGGCTGGTAACCTGTTGGTTTTGCTGCTCTACTCTTTATTTTGCTCAGTCTTTGGCCTGGACAGGCATGCTTTTCCTACTGAGTCAGAGGGCAGACCTCTCCCTTCTTCCTGTCCTTGCCACCCTCCACAGTGCTTTTCAGTCCTATTGTTAGCCAGGAACTGTCCCAGACCCAGAGAAATAGGCAGAAGTGAAGCAGATGTGCTGCTCAGCTCTGTGAAGCCTTCAGGCCAGTGCAGGAGGCAGCACTTCCATCAAGAACCATACAAGCAAACACACAACCACATCTGGGGTCAAGGAGGGGAGTGGTGTGGGGGCTGCTGTTGGTACAATGCTGAGACAAGATTTCTGGGGGTAGCTGGGCATGGTGGCTCGCACCTGTAATCCCAACACTTTGAGCAGCCGAGGTAGGCAGATCACTTGAGCCCAGGAGTTCAAGACTAGTCTGGGCAACATGGTGAAACCCCATCTCTACCAAAAAAAAAAAAAAAAAAAAAAAATGCATATATATATGGTGTGGCCAGGCATGGTGGCTCATCCCTGTAATTCCACCACTTTGGGGAACTAAGGTAGGTGGATCACAAGGTCAGGAGTTCAAGACCAGCCTGGCTAAGATGGTGAAACGTCGTCTCTACTAAAAATACAAAAATTAGCCAGGTGTAGTGGTGTGTACCTGTAATGCTACTCAGAAGGCTGAGGCAGAAAATTGCTTGAACCCTGGAGGTGGAGGTTGCAGTGAGCCAAGGTTGTGCCATTGCACTCTAGCATGGGTGACAGAGTGAGACTCCATCTCAAAAAAAAAAAAAAAAATACATGGTGCAAAAACATATGGTGGTGCATGCCTGTAGTCCCAAGTATTTGGGAGCCTGAGGTAGGAAGATCACTTGAGCCTGGGAAGGTATAGGCTGCATGAACCATGATCATGCCACTGTACTCCAGCCTGGGCGACAGAGTAAGATCCTGTCAAAAAAAAAAAAATTATTGGGGGCTTCTCCAAAGAGAGCACATTAGGCTGTAGAATGTTGGAATTGCTGGACAGAAGGCAGTTGGTAAAAGGGGAGGCCTGAGGGGATGTGCTTGGTCTATTTGAGGGCTCAGAAGCAAGTCAGGTCCAGGACAGCTGGGGTATCACAGAACAGGACCAGAAGGCATACACGTCCTTCTGGGCTTGCTGGGGTCTCCTACTGTACTCCTAAGGTTTGGGAAGGTGGCAGTAGGAGGGTCAGATGTGCATTTTAAACACCCCTCTGATGCAATCTCAAGGGCCCTTCAGATAGCCAAAACAATTGTGAAAACGAACAAAGCTGAAGAACTCACACTGCCTGATTTAAAAACTTACTACAAAGTTACAGTAATCAAAACAATGTGGTACTGGCATAAAACAGACATATAGACCAATGGAGTAAAATAGCCCAGAAATAAATTCTTAGGTATATGGTTAGATGATTTTTGATAAGAGTGCCAAGACCATTCAGTAGGGAAAGAACAATCTTTTCAACAAATGGTGTTGGGAAAACTGGATATCTACATGTAAAAAAAAGAAGTTGGACCTTTTCCTTACATTATGTACAAAAATTAACTTCAAAATAGATCAAATACCTCAACATAAGAGCTAAAACTGGGCCGGGTGTGGTGGCTCACGCCTGTAATCCAAGCACTTTGGAGGCCAAGGTGGGCAGATCACCTGAGGTCGGGAGTTCAAGACCAGCCTGACCAACATGGTGAAACCCCATCTTTAAAAGAAAAAAACAACTAAAACTATAAAACTCTTAGAAGAAGACATAGGGGATAAGCTTCACAACACTGGATTTGGCAATGATTTCTTGGATATGACACCAACAGCACAGGCAACAAAAAAAAATAGACTTCATGAAAATTTAAAAATATTTTTGCTTCTAAAGGTACTATCAACAGAGTAAAAGGGCAACTCACAGAATCGGAGAAAATATTTGCTAATTATATGTTGATAAGGGATTGATGTCCAGCATATACAGAGAAGTCCTACAACTCAACAACAAAAACAAACAAACAAAAAACAATTAAAAATGGGCAAAGAGGCTGGTCACAGTGGTTCACGCCTGTGATCCGAGCACTTTGGGAGGCTGAGGCAGGCAGATTGCCTGAGCTCAGGCATTTGAGACCAGCTTGGGCAACATGGTGAAACCCCATCTCTACTAAAAATACAAAAATTAGCTGGGGACTAACTAGGTGAGCAACTGTGGTCCCAGCTACTCGGATGGCTGAGGCAAGAGAATCGCTTGAGCCCAGGAGGCAAAGGTTGCAGTGAATCAAGATCGCAGTACTGGGTAACAGAGCCAGACCCTGTCTTAAAAAAAAAGCGTCAGGGGGAGTGGGCAAAGAGGAGTCAGGTGTGGTGGTGACACACACCTCTAGTCCTATCTACTTGAGAGGCTAATGCGGGAGGATATCTTGAGCCTAGGAATTTGAGACCCGTCTGGGCAACTAGCTAGATCTGTCTCTGAAAAACAAAATGGGCAAGACTTGAAGAAATATTTCTCCAAAGAAGATATACAAATGGCCAATAAGCACATGAAAAGATACTCAACATAGGTTGGCGGTGGTGGCTTATGCCTGTAATCCCAGAACTTTGGGAGGCCAAGGCAGGTGGATCATGAGGTCGAGTTTGAGACCAGATCGTCCAACGTGGTGAAATCCCGTCTCTACTAAAAATACAAAAAATTAGCCAGGTGTGGTGGTGGGCACCTGTAATCCCAGCTGCTCAGGAGGTTGAGGCAGGAGAATTGCTTGAACCTGGGAGGCAGAGGTTGCAGTGTGCCAAGATCGTGCCACTGCACTCCAGTCCAGACGGCAGAGCAAGACTCTGTCTCGAAAAAAAAAGATACTCAACATGACTAATCATTAGAAAAATTCATATTGAAACTACAATGAGATACCATCTCATACTCGTTAGGATGGCTGCTATTAAAAAAAAACAAAATAAATGTTGGCAAGAATGTTGGAGAAATTGGAATCCTTTTGCACCGTTTTTGGGAATGTAAAATGGTACAGCCATTCTGGAAAACAGTGTGGCACGTCCTCAAAAAATTATAAATAGAATTACCATATGATCCAACAATTCCACTTCTGGGTATACACTCAAATTGAAAGGAAGGTCTTGAAGAGCTATTTGTACACCCATGTTCATAGCAGCATTTTTCACAATAGCTAAAATGGGGAAACAACGAACTGCCCATTGACAAATGAACAGATAAGCCAAGTGTATGTATATACCTATATACACACAATGGAACATCACTCAGCCTTAAAAAGGATGGACAGCCTGACACGTGATACAACATGGATGAACCTTAAGGACATTATGTTAAGTAAAATAAGCCAGTCACCAAAAGACAAATATGAGGTAGACAGAGTAGTCAAAGTCATAGTGACAGAAAGTAGAATGGTAGTAGCCGAGAGCTGGAGGAAGGGAGAATGGGGAGTTTCATGGGTACAGTTTCAGATTTGCAAGATGGAAAGAGTTACAAAGATGGAGGGTGATAATGGGTACACAGCATTATGAATATAATACCGCTGACCCGTACACTTAAAAATGGTTGAGCTAGTAAATTTACATATATTTTACCACAATAAAAATATTGCAAATTTTTATTTGTTTGAGACAGAGTCTCTGTCACCCAGGCTGGAGTGCAGTGGCGAAATCTCAGCTCACTGCAACCTCCACCTCCAGCCTCCCAAGTAGCTGGGATTATGGGCACCTGCCAATATGTCCAGGTAATTTTTGTATTTTTAGTAGAGTTCGGGTTTCACCATGTTGGCCAGGCTGGTCTCGAAATCCTGACCTCAAGTGATCCATGTGCCTCAACCTCCCAAAGTGCTGGGATTACAGGCGTGAGCCACAGTGTCTGGCCAAAAATAATGCGAATTCTAAAAACCCTCTGGAAATAGACAGGAGTGATGGTTACACATTATGAATAATTAATGCCACTGAATTGTATGTTTTAAGATGGTTAAAATGGCAATTTTATATTTAACACACACTATATATATGTGTGCATATACATACATATACACTAAAACAACACACACATACACACAAACACATGTATATACACTGCTCCCCCTCAGCTGCTATGTGAAGAATAGCCTGTAAGGGTAGGGGGTGGGCACTGGGAGCCAGAGGGGCAGAAGGGGCTGAGGCTGAGGCTAGGGTAGTGGTGATGGTGACTGCGGAGAGTCATGATAGATTCCTGGTGTATTTGGGTGGCTAACCAGACAGAATTCGATCGGATGTGGGGGTAGGAGATGGAGATAGGGAATTTTTCTGTTTGGGCCATGCCAGGTTGAAGGTGCCTGATGAATCTAAGACCCTGGCATGAAGCAGGCAGGTTGGGATGGAGACTTTTGTTTCATATTCACAAGCATATAATGATACTTAAAGTGCCGTAGAAGAGATGTGGACAGAGAGAAGAGGTGCCAGGATCTGGGCTCCCCAACACTGAGAAGAACCCAGAAAAGGTGGCTGGCAAGGATAAGCAAAGAAGAGTAGAAAGGCCAGCAAGTGGAGGGCCAAGGGGTCCAGGAGGGGAGAATGTCTGGGCAGTAGTTGGGAGTCAACTGCCAAGAGCCCATCACAGCAGCTCTTGATGCCTCACTGGGTGGAGCAACACAGAACAACCAGGTCAACAACTCATTTTTACTCCCAACATCATGTTATAAACATTTTCAAGCCTACAAAATTGTTGAAAGAATTGTACAAGGAACACCCACAAAGCTACTATCTGGATTTATGATGAACCCCTCCTCTCCTGGCTTTATCACCTATCCATTCTTCTATTTGTTCTTCTTTCTGTCAGTCTCTCCATCCATCTTTTTGTTGAATGTCCAAGTACATTGCAGTGGGCCAGGCATGATGGATCACACCTGTAATCCCAGCACTTTGAGAGGCAAAGGTGGGAGGATGGCTTGAGCCCAGGGATTCAAGACCAGCCTGGGTAACATGGCGAAACCCTGCCTCTACAAAAAAAAAAAAAATACAAAAAATTGGGTATGGTGGAGCCATGCCTAGTCCCAGCTACTCAGGAGGCTGAGGTGGGAGGACCACTTGAGCCTGGGAGGCAGAGGTTACAGTGAGCCATGATCATGCTGCTGCACATCAACCTGGGTGACAGAACCAGACCCTGTCTCAAACAAACAAACAAACAGTACATTGCTGACATCAGTATACTTCCAGCTAAGCACTTCACCAAGCATATAATTAACTAGAGTTCAGCATTTATGTAAGGTTTCTTTTTTTTTAGGTAAAGTTTACATATAATGCAATGTACAGAGATTAATTGTTCCAGTCGGTAAGCTTTGAGAAGCGGTCTGCAGCTCAGCCCCATGTGGGTTGCAGGTCATCTGGAGTGACCGTGAGAGTCATTTAATGGGAGTTTAGGAGGCAAGGGCCAAGGACTTGCAGGCCAGGATGAAGGGGCTGGGAGGGCAGCAGAAGCCAGGGAGAAATGAGAAATGTGGGGAAGCTGGGGATGAGCCAAAGGGTCCTGGGGATTTTTTTTTGAGACAGAGTTTTGCTCTTGTTACCCAGGCTGGAGTGCAGTGGTGTGATCTCTGCTCACCACAACTTCTGCCTCCTGGGTTCAGGCAATTCTCCTGCCTCAGCCTCCTGAGTAGCTGGGATTACAGGCACACGCCACCATGCCCAGCTAATTTTTTGTATTTTTAGTAGAGACTGGGTTTCACCATGTTGACCAGGATGGTCTCAATCTCGACCTCGTGATCCACCCACCTCGGCCTCCCAAAGTGCTGGGATTACAGGTGTGAGCCACTGCACCGGCGGGGTCCTGGGGATTTTAAGGAGAAGTTGAGGCTAGTCCAAGGGTGCACCTGGAGAGGGTGACTGGGGACTAAGAGGAGTGTGTATGGGGAGGGTGCAGGTGAGTTGGCAGGTCATGGACGGGGTGTGTTACAGGGTGCACTGGATTGGGCTGGAAGGGAGGGGAGGCTGTCCAGAGCAGTGTGGGAGGAGTTGAGAGATACTGGGTGCAGAGAGGCAGATGTGTCCAGGGATCAGCAAGGGAATGGATTTCCTCCCTTTTGTGAAGATCCAAGCCAGTGAGGCCTTCTAGCCCCAAGAAGCGATTAGGTTCACCCTCCACTCCCCAGATCTTGACCTCAGATGCTGGGTAGGTTTCCAAGACCTTCCTCAGGACTCTGATAGATTGGCACAGGCCTCCCCTGGCTAGTCCAGCTCTGGATCAGTGTGACTATGCCCACTGCTTCCTAAGCCTGAGGTCAGCCAGCTGACAGTTAAGGTGCTAGATAGGGCAGGTGACATATCCGTTGCTATAGCAGTGTGAGGACCCAGGCCAGGCCTGGCTCCCTCCCTCATAGCTGCCACCTTAGCTGCCCTTCTGCATATTGGCCTGTCCTTGTTATCCAG
Organism: Callithrix jacchus; assembly: GCF_049354715.1. Classification (NCBI taxonomy): domain Eukaryota; kingdom Metazoa; phylum Chordata; class Mammalia; order Primates; family Cebidae; genus Callithrix; species Callithrix jacchus. The sequence continues at coordinate 32,257,529 of NC_133516.1, forward strand.
GGGACATGGGGAGGTATGCTTCTCCAGCTGAGACCTGGCCAGTGACTCATAGCCCAGAAAGGCATATAGTTACACTAGTCAGTGGGGCCCTTCTAAGAACCTCTAGATTTGGCACCTGCAGGGAGGGCTCCTTTATGAGCTGTTTCTGTGATGTTTCAACTTGTGCCAAAATGGAAAACATGAATGCAGCATCAGGCGTGATGTCAGTGCTGAGTGATCTGAAACACTGAATGCCTGCTCTCCCTGGTAGGGCTGGGGCTCTCCACAGGAATAAGGCTGACTGACGTCTGCAGCCCTCCTTTTCCTTGCTGCGGGGGGCGGGGGGCGGTGAGGGAAGGGGAGTGGGAAGAGAACATGTGACTTCTGGGGGCTCTCAGAGCTTCCTGGTAGCCATGGAGGTGACAGTGAGGTAGACTCCACCCTGTGAGCATCCTTTGGGGCCAGATATGGCAAGCAAGGCTGGGTCCCACTCTTGAGGGCTGAGACACTCTTTGTAGCCAGTGTTCCTGCAGGGAAGATGTAGAAGCTCTTCCCAGAACTGCCCTCCTTGCTCCAGAGCCCATTGGAGGAATTAGCAGGGAGGGCCATTGCAGACAGATCACAGTTCCTCATTCAACTTAGGGTTCATACAGCCCCCGGCTTGGGCCCCAAGCCTCTGGATCCTTGGTAGCCAGTGCCACCTTAGCTGCCCTTCTGCACACTGAACAGTTTGAGTAAGGAAGCAGCTAAGAAAGACTCTTCTGAGGGAGAAAGTCCTCTCAGAGCCACAGAGCCCACAGGGCCCTGCCTTTCCAAGTCCCTAGCAGACACATGGCAGAGCAGGTGGCAGTGGCTCCCTGCACAGCCTGTAGGAAGGCTTCCTGTAGCTTCTGCTTCCCCTACTCCTCAAACAACCTCTTGACCTTGTACTGCACTGAGCCTTCCCATCCTTACTGCTATCCAGGCGCCCACTGGGCTAGGGTGCATAGGCTTCCATGGAGGTCCCTACCAGTCCTTGGAGAAGGCAAGATGGGCTTCCTTGCTGGCAAGAAGGGTCAGCTTGATAAAAGCTAATGTCTAGCAGAGCTGTTCACCTTAGGGTACCCCAGGAAGACTCCCGGGACATAAGGCTAATGGCTGCTGGCCTGCACATCTCCTGCCCATGTGCCAGATCAGGGTCTTGGAGGTATTAGACAGCAGAATCCTAGCTGAGGCTTCTTGTCGCACTGGTAGAAGACTAGCTCTTCTGATTCTGGTGGACAGCCAGCTTGGAGAGGGCCTAGGAGCCACAGGGGCCTTCTGGGCTCAACCTCCTGATGAAGAGGCATCACTGCGCAGCTAAGGAAGGCTCTAATTGTGCTGGCACTCAGACCAGGGGAGTCTTCCATAGGACTATTCATGTATACCCAGGCTGGGTGAGCAGGTAGGTTGGGGTGCACGGCTATCATCTTTCTCCCTACCCCATGGACAGCCTCCATCCCCCTGAGGATGGAGGGGCCCTTGCAGCAGGGAGGAAAAGGCTGAGGTTGGGCTCCTCCCAGGAAACTCTTGGGGATCTTTGGGAGAGGCAGAGATGGGGAGGTCTCTTTGGCCTCAGAGAATTCCCTCAGCCAGTGTCTTCCTTAGGAGGTCTTGCATGCTGGGCCTGAGCCTGGGAGGGGCTGTGAGGAGGGTGCGGTCAAGGTTCCTCACCGTCTGGAAGAGGCTGGATAGAAATAGCTGCACCCATCTGGGCGATGAGTCATTGAGGGGTGTTTCAGCCTTTTCTTGGAGAAGTTCTATTTTAGGTGAGATGCCTGTGCCACAGCCTAGATAACAGGGGCTGGGGAAAGGAAAGTTCTGGTGGCAAGTACAGGAGGTTTGGCACATGCCTTTGTTCAGCCTAATGTAGAACCCCAGAGAGAGTCACCCTAAAGTCCCAGGATAAGAAGCCTTACCTCCAAAATCCCCTTTTCCAGGAAGAAGTCTCACCTCAGGGCATGCTGCAGTGGCCAGGTGAATGAGAGAGATGGGATCTTGGGTGTGGGCTGGGCACCCACGGCAAGAACTGAATTTGTGGCTGCCACCCTGAACCAGAGGCTGAGCTTTCCCTCTGGGGAGTAATCCCCTTCCAGGTTCCCTCTCCGGATGAGTAGAGGTGGCCTGCTTTTGGGAACTCCCACTTTGATGGGAGTGAGCCCCTCCCTCCTAAGAATCACCTTTCTAAAGAGGTCTTTAGACTGGGTTCAGGGACTGAAATTGTTTTCTCTGTGGCTTTCTCTGCCCAAACATAGACAAAACTGCCTTGCTTCTTAAAAAGCATCTGGGTAGGTTAATGGTTCCCAGCTAGGCGAATGGCTTCATACCTCACAGCTTCAGCATCACCGTTCTTAGAGTTTCTAGAACTGGGATTGACCTTTAGGGGCCTCTGCCAGGGTTTGCAGTGCTGACTTCTAGAGCCTGACTTGGCCTTTGGAAGAGGCAGGACTGTAGAAGGCATCAGGATCCAGGCTGTTCAGGCTGTGGTTTAGGAGCTGCGCAGAGCTGTCAGGGCCAATCTTGCCAGCAGCAACACTTCCAAGCCAGGGAACCATGAGGGCACGTTGCTAAAACATCTCAGAATTTGGTTTTCTCTCCTGTGAGGACAAAATGAGAGAATGCCTGTGATCATGCCCTATGTGGTGGTTGACACAAGGCGGTGCTCGCTAAAGTGCAGTGTTCTCCCTCTTCTTGGCTGCTGCTCCTGGGTTGCTGGGATAAGGCACCTGAGCCCAGGCCCCCTAACTGGCAAGTCAAGCTGCAGCAGTAGCCCTGGGGTGAGACTTCTTCTCAAGGCAGAGAGCAGGGCTGCAGCCACGCTTGTGGGTGAATAAGGGATGAGACTGCACCTTCCCTTGGTGATGACTGGGTGGCCCTCTGGGTGCATTCAGAACCTCTGGCTGCAACCACAGACAGAAAACAGCCTTGGCCTCCAGCCTTGGCTCTGGTTGAGGAGGAGGAGCCTCTTTATTGAGGCACCAGATCTTGGGGCTTCTACCTTATTGAGCTGTGACCTGCCTAACCAAATTGCCAGGATGAATGAAGCAAGCCTCTTTGGAATGAGCCCTACTCTGCACCACATGTTGTGTGAAGCCTTGGGAACAACCTGTCAACGAGAGCTCACAGGCCACTTGCGGGGACAGGAGATACCTCATAAACAACAAATCAGTTGACACTTTGGGAAAGAATAAGCACTATGGAGAAAATAAGCTGGGTGATTTGATGCAGAGTACCTGGAGGGTGTTTTATTTTTATTTATTTATTTGTTTGTTTTGAGATGGAGTCTCCCTCTCTTGCCCAGGCTGGAGTGCAGTGGCACGATCTTGGCTCACTGCAGCCTCTGCTCCTGGGTTCAAGCAATTCTTCTGCCTTAGCCTCCGAAGTAGCTGAGATTACAGGTGTTCGCCACTACACCCAGCTAATTTTTACTATTTTCAGTAGAGATGGGGTTTCACCATGTTGGTAAGGCTGGTCTCAAACTCTTAACTTCAAATGATCCTCCTGCCTCTGCCTCCCAAAGTGCTGGGATTACAGGCATGAGCCACTGCGCCTGGCCAAAGGAGAGAGAGTGTTTTAGATTGTGTGGCCAGAGGAGGTCCTGGCCACACAATCAGATGAAGTGATACCTCATCTGAAATCTATACAACAAGGTGGGCCAAGGGGCAGAGGGAATAAGGAGTACAAAGGCCCTGGTACAGAAATGAGCTCAGGGAACTACTGGCAGAGCAGACAGCCTAGTGTGTCTGCAGTGAGACAGACAAGGGGAAATGGCAGAAAAGAGGCCAGAGAAAGGGGCAGGCTGGGGTGGGTCACAGGGTTGTACCAAAGAGTTCCCAAGGTGTGGTGGGAATCCACTTAGAGGGTTTGATCCTATTAGTGAGATGCTCTGATTTACATGTGGGTTTTTTGGAGAAAAAAATCTTGGCTCATGTAATTGGAAGTCCAAGGGTAGACTTGGGGCATAGCCAGATCCAGGGAATGGAATGAAGTCATCAGATCTACTCCTTTCCCGTTTCCTTGACTCCTCTTCCTACCATCTATTGATGTCATTCTTTTTTTGATTTTTTTTTCTTTTTTGAGATGGAATCTTGCTCTGTTGCCAAGCTGGAGTGCAGTGGTGTGATCTTGGCTCACTGCAACCTCTGCCTCCCAGGTTCAAGCCATTCTACTGCCTCAGCCTCCCGAGTAGCTGGGATTACAGGCACGCGCCACCACACCCAGCTAATTTTTGTATTTTTAGTAGAGATGGGGTTTCACCATGTTGGCCAGGATGGTCTTTATCTCTTGACCTCATAATACGCCCGTCTCGGCCTTCCAAACTGCTGGGATTAAAGGTGTGAGCCATTGCGCCCAGCTATGGACGTTGTTCTTAGTGTCTCTCTGCATGTTGGGAAAGACTACTACTGCTCCAAAGCTCCATCCTTCTGATTAATAATCCAAAGGAAAGGGAAACAAGACCCTCTCTCCTGTTGTTCATTACCAAATAACACAGAAAGTGCTAACTGGCTCTGTTTGCCAGGTCACATGCCTATCTCTGCACAGGGCTAATGACAGAGGGAAATTACATGTTTATCACATGGATAATGGCACATGTCTCGTTTGCTCTGGAAGCATGAATTATCCCATTTCTTTAAAAAGCTATCTTCCTTAAGGGGCAAAAAAAAGCTTTTAAAAATTCTACTTAACATCAGTCACTTACATTACATTACTTTTCCCTCACTTATTTTGCTCTCAAGATTTTTCATTCCGTATCATCTTTCTTTAGCTAGACTCTGAGCTCCTTCAGAATGGGAATCATGGTTTCTTTTTATTCTCTTTTTTTTTTCTCTTTCTGGTTTCTTTTAATTTTCTATGCCTCCTTCTCCCATGTGTTACTCTTCACATATTTATTCATTCTGCAAGTTTTTACTGAACACCCATTGTATACAGGCACTGTTCTAGGGCCATATGCCTTTCCTCCTGGGTTAGGTTTTAAAAGAGCAGTCTGGTTGCTGTGTGTAAATGGCCTGAAGGGGAAAGCAGGGGAAGGCTATTGGGTTCATCCAAGCAGGAGGTTGGGGTGCACAGATCTGAGGCACAGCCAGGGGGCAGTGGGGAGGACTCTCAAGCAGGAGCATCTGGCAGGCAGTGGGCTGGTGGTTGCAGGTGGGGCGGGAGGATGGGACTACCTTTGCTCTGCTCCATATACCTGGCAACTCCTAGAGGGTAGGGGAGTGCCATCTGTCCTTCAGCCCTGCCCCCTGGCAGCCCAGAAATGCCTGAGCAGGGCTTGGTGCTCCTACCTGTGCTAGGAGTACCCTTGGCTGCTGTGGAGCCTGCACTGACCTGGGCCATGAGTACTGCCAGTCCTGGCCACCCTGCTGACTATTTTGCTTCTCTCCTTAGGTGAAGGAGTGGCTCTGTCTGAACTGTCAGATGCAGAGGGCTCTGGGAATGGACATGACCACTGCGCCTCGCTCCAAGAGCCAGCAGCAGCTGCACTCCCCAGCCCTGTCTCCTGCCCACTCCCCTGCCAAACAGCCCCAGGGGAAGCCAGAGCAAGAGAGATCTCGGGGCCCAGGAGGACCACAGCCTGGCTCCTCCCAGGCCGAGACAGCCAGGGCCACCTCAGTGCCGGGGTCTGCCCAAGCAGCTGCCCCTCCAGAGGTGGGGAGGGTGTCTCCTCAGCCCCCTCAACCCACCAAGCCTTCCACAGCTGAGCCCAGGCCACCTGCAGGAGAGGCCCCAGCCAAAAGTGCCACCACAGTGCCCACTGGGCTTGGTGCCACCGAGCAGACCCAGGAGGGCCTCACTGGTAAGCTCTTCGGCCTTGGTGCGTCGCTGCTAACCCAGGCGAGCACCCTCATGTCTGTGCAGCCCGAGGCTGACACCCAGGGCCAGCCTGCCCCCAGCAAGGGGACACCCAAGATCGTCTTCAGTGATGCCAGCAAGGAAGCTGGCCCAAAACCCTCGGGCTCAGTGCCCGGGCCTGGGCCAGCACCTGGAGCCAAAACTGAACCTGGGGCTAGAACAGGTCCTGGATCTGGGCCTGGAGCCCTGGCGAAAACTGGGGGAACAACCAGTCCAAAGCATGGCAAAGCAGAACACCAGGTAGCGTCGAAGGCTGCTGCCAAGCCAAAGACCATGCCGAAGGAAAGGGCCACCTGCCCACTGTGCCAAGCTGAGCTCAACATGGGCAGCAAGAGCCCAGCCAACTATAACACGTGTACCACCTGCAAGCTCCAGGTGTGCAACCTGTGTGGCTTCAACCCAACACCCCACCTGGTGGAGGTAAGAGCTGGACCAAGCATGCTCCCTTGAGCCTTGATGAGAGGCCGGGCTGGGGTAGTGGGTGGCATGGAAACCAGGAAGAGTACTGGGTGTGCAGCAGCCGCGGGGCAGCCCCTGCACATCTAATACTGCAGAGGGACTGCATTCCCTTTCCTGTTCCTACCTCAGGCCCCAGTTCTACTCACAACTAACTTTCACTCAGAGAACTAACTGGCACAATAGTTGGGGGTAATGGTGCCTGCTGACTCTGACTAATGCCCTAAGGCTGATCCCAGAGTCCCTGAGCTGGCCTCCCCATTTCTAGCTACGATGGGCATGTCCCTAGTGAAAGACACCAACCTCCCCTGCTCAGAAGGGGAGGTCTGACACTGCCATAGATCTGTGACCCTCACAGGGGTAGGGATTGAACGGCCATGGGGCAGAGGGTTGTGTCCCATGTCCAGCGTAGGGTGGGAGCTTTCTCACAATGGGGCAGGGCATGTCCCACTGCCCAGGCTCCAGCCCAGCTAGCTGGTATTCAACCTTGATTGTCTCTTCTGAGGTCCTAAGTGTTGACGTCTACTTGTCAAAGTTACAGCCTTTGGTCCACATATTTTACCCAGGCTGGGCCTGGGCTCTCCTTAGACTGCTTGTGGGGATGCTCAGAGATGCTCCTCTTTCACACAGGACGGTTTGAGGCACAAAGTTGGGGCCATTCTCTCTGCAGACTCTGCTCCAGGGAAGGGCACTGGGTACTGTGCAGTGCTAGGTGGGAGGGAGCAGGAGGCCCAGTGTAAGGCTCAGTGTTCCCTCGAAACCTGGAGTCTAGCTCAAGAGGCTCAGAAGGTGAAGGTGCCCTGGCAGAACTGGACCAGCCTGGGCCAGGAGCAGATGCTGCTACTGCTCCTCCCCCAGTCCTGTGGCCCACTCTCCCTGGCCCAGGGCCACCCCTACCATGCTACCTTAGGCATAGCTTAGTGTGTCTGCTTCCTTAGAGTGCCCTCAGTCTCGATAGGTGAATGTGTTTCCCAGCTGTGTCACATTAGATGTTCGAGGCAAGGCCCTGGCTCTTGCACATGGGCAGCCACCTGAGCTCTCTGGTCTCTTGGGCTGAGCCATTTGTAGCTGATGGTGGGGCAGCGGTGTGCAGAGTACAAACCATCACTGGCCCAGGATGAGACAAGAGAGGAGAGTATGGTGTTTCCATGGCATCTGTGGCATCCTGTTCTGAGTTCCCTTGGGCCAGGCCTCCAGAGGAGTCACCATGGGAGCACAGGGTGAGTAGGAAGACTACTTTGGTCACCAAAGGCCATGCTTTACAATATGCAGGGAAGGGCACCCTTGAACAAGACAATTGACCTCCTCACGCGGCACCCATGTGGTCTTCTAGGCACCACAAAGCCAACTCTCCAAGCTCTAGGTCTGGTGGCTCACTGGCCACGGTTTGCCTCACTGGCTCGGGGGAAGGGGTGTACCAGGATGTCACCACAAGACCAGGAGAACCCTAGCTGGTTGCTCTTCCCAGAGACCTCCAAGCACAAACTCACTGCTGGTCAGGTGAGGCACCCTGACACTGAGGGACTGTGAGCCCCAGTGGACTCCTGAGTTGATCTGGCCTGGAGGACTCCTGTCCCCAAGAGACCTCCCAGCCCACATCTCCTTATTAAGCAGAATGTGCATGAAGGGGTGGGGAAAACTGTCTCTGTCCAGGAGCATAAATATTCCTGACAGCTCTTGTTGGCAGCCCCTGGGCCAGGCCACAGGAATTGCTGATTCTGCCCAAACAGAAGAGCTTCAGTTGCACACTGAAATGAAGTGTCTGGATTCTGACCTAGGCCTTTCATTAACTGCTTGGTTCTGGCTTTCCTGCACCCTGGAGCTTCTGTCTTTTGATGGCCATTGTTCCCCCCATCACACCCGCCGTGATTTCCTGCTGTCTCCATGTCCTGCCCTGCTGACCCCTCATTAGCCAGGACCACTCTTGTCTCCACAGGTCTAATGTATCCTGTGAGCCTGAAAGCAAAGCTGGGAGATGTCCTTGTCCTAGTCCTGGTCCTACCTCATCCCCAGCCCAGGCTGCTCCTGACAGCAGTCAAGGGTGATGAAATCTCTCTAACTCCTTTCTCATAGCTCTCCCTGTCAATGCTACTGTCCCCAGAGGGCCCGCGGCCCTTCTGGGGAAGGTGTGGGCAGGCGGCCATAATACCCCTCCCATGGTTCCCACCATAGAGACTGTGCCACCATCCACCACCAGACACACAAGCCAGCAGCCAGGGTCATCCTCCCCTCCTCCTCTCTCACTTCTGCACCTGCTCCATAGATCAAGCCATGCCAGCCCTGCCTCCCCACTGTCACAAGAATCTGGCCTCTCCTCTTCCACCCATGGTCACAGCCTTAGTCCTTCCGTCCTTATCCTCCCTTACCCACACAATGACTAAAACCTGTGTGACTTCACCTGCCCTGGGTCTTGCGAGGGGCTGGTGGAGAGGGGCTGGTGTTGCTATGTCCCCCATCCCATCCCCCTAGCATTGCTTTTCTTCACTGAGGTCCCTAACCAGGCCATGGGCTGTCTTGGATCTCACCTCAGCCAATGGCCACTTGGTGTCCTGAGTGATTTTGTGCTTCCCTGTGACCTACTTTATGTGTTCTTGGTTAGTGGTTTCTGATTTCTCAGCACTTGCCAGAGACACTTACTCTGCCTTGGGAGTGAGATGGTAAGACCAGCAGCGCCTTCTCTGGGTCCTAAGGGTGTGCTGCCATACCTGTCTCTGGACCTTGCCAGCTCAAGAATGACTGTGCTGTGTCTCTGTACACGAAGGAAGGACAGACCAGTAGAGCCTCACTCATAGCTCCCCACAGGCCTGTTAGACCTCCCAGGACTCCATCTTAGGCCAGAGTCAAGCATCTGGGCCAATGGGTTGGGAATTTTCCCCAAAGGTTGGAAATTTTCCTGAACATTTCTGAGCTGTAAAAATCGTCTTTCTAGATTGGGAGCTCAGAGCACACAATAGAAGAGGGAGTAAAATTGAATCCTTTTCCCCTTTGAAGTTTCCTCTGAAAAAAATAACCATAGTGCTATTTAGTGAGTCATTTCATAATTAAGAGTTGTTGATTCCAATTTTTTTTTACCTATTTATCTTTTGGAAGGATAATAGTACCCTCTGGCTTAATTTTTAATTGACTTTCAGTTCAAAATAGAGTTTGTGAAGAAATTAGTAGAATTGGAATTGTCACATTAACATTACCAGTTTCTTATTATATCATAATTGCCAGAATTCCAGCTGTGCTCTTGACAAGTCAGGCCTCCCTGGGCAAAATGCTTTGCACCCATGATACGTGGGGCTGGGCTTGCTTATAGGGGCAGGGGTTGCAGCAGGGGTACCAGGCCAGAGACCCTGTTGCCTCCCATGTAGAATGGGGGCCACAATATTCCCTCTTAGGGACAGAACCAGGTTAGATGCTGTACCTCAGATGCTTATGCAAGGCCTGACACAGTCAGCCCTTAAGCTTAAGGGTATTGGAACAGGAGTGTCCTGAAAGAGGGTCTCTATGAGAAAAAGGAAGCATCCCCATGAGTTCCTATCTGAGTGTGGATGGACCCTGTGGCCAGTGCAAGCTCTTGGTATCATGAGGGATGCCCTAGAGGGAATGAACACATTTGGTCCTGGGAGGTGAGGGAGGTACAGCCCAGCCACAAGGATACACACTGGGAACACCAGGGAGGGTTTCTCTTATGGGAAGAAGAGGCCCAGAAAGAAGGAGCTTAGGTACGTTCAGGGATAGGCAGATGCAGCGTTGCAGAGTCAGGAGAGAAACAGCAGCACCAGTGATGGCCATCCCTGTGGTCCAGTGTCCTCCAGGATGACCTCTGGGCATCCTTTTCTCTGGAGTTCTCATTCACGGCCCCCTGGTCTGGCAATGGGGCTGAGGGTGTGTAGGGCCAGGCAGCTGGCCATAGGGTGTTGACTGGAATGGTGTCACCGTAACCATACTGGCATGTAAGCCAGCTCCACACATGAAGAGATTATGTGGACTACAGGTTCATTTAGATGATGGCAGACAGTGCAGGATCTGTCCTGGCCCACAAGGCAAATGGCCAGTGGTCCCAGAAGGCAGCAGCTCTCACATGCCTAGAGGGCACCCCAGGACTCAGTAACTCAGTCATCTCATTTCCCCTTCTTCACCCTAAATAGTGATGCCCTGAATCACTGAGTTCCTTCTAAAGGCATACACACCTGCCTCTCCCACCGTTAGGTGATGATTGTCCTTGGGGGATTTGTGCCTTCCTGCCCCATAAAGGAACTGGGCAGAGGGAGGTGAGGTAGAAGTAGTCAACAGAGCCACCCCATTATCCATCCCCTGCCCTTTTGTCAAAGAGGCCAAGCAAAGGGGTAAGCAGACAGCACTTTCCCAAGGACTCGGGCTGGCATGGGCTGGTCCAGGCAGAGAATGAGAAGGCTGTGCAATGACTGGGTGGATGAATGAGTAAAGAACACTGAAGTTGCGGAATGGAAGTGAGTGGAAGAATGAGGAAATGAATGATCGGGATGGAGGTAGGGGTATGTTGGGGTTGGGGAAAATGAGAATAGAATGAATAAAGGAATTGGGACCCTAGCAGCTGTGTCCCATTCCCCAGGCACAGAGATTCTACATGGCCTGCCTTCCACCTGATTCTCATTCCCCGGAAGACTTGGGCCTGGGACAGGTCTCCCCTGGCTCTACTCCTACCAGCCCTAATGCGCTGTACTCTTCTTCCCCACCCCCAGAGGGCTTGGGAAGGGCCTCCAGCAGCCAGGTCAATGTTTATTTTTAACTCTTACTTCACACGCCTCTTCCTGCCTGCTCTTCCTTCCTCACTGCCTACTATAGCAGAGCCAGGAGCAAGAGGGCCTGCCAGGCAACCTGCAGCCTGGCTCTCTCCGTGAATAAGCGTATGAAGGAGCAAAGCCCCAGGAAGCATGGGATCGCAGGTAGCATCTCTGCTGAGGGCTGGGCCTTGGCTCAGCCAAGCAGATCTCTCCAGCATTCTGTCAGAGCACTTAGCATTAGGTGCCTCCTCCATCCAGACCACCCTTCCAAGGTGCCCCACTTCATTTAGACTGTTGCTTCTGTGTGGAGTTTGCAGGCCAGAGATGGGTTTGCCAAGCCACCAAGGTGGACCAGGGCAGATAACCAAACTTTGAGAGGGCTAACATGGGATGGATGTACGGGGCTCCAAAGTGGAGTGAGGGCAGCACTGCCTTGGGCCAGCCCACTGTCTGGACCTAGATCCTAAACCCATCATGCTGACCCTGGGGCTGGGGAAGGGGCTGTTTGCTCATTTCCAGAGCTCTCTCTCTTGGTCTCTGCCTGTAGCCCTGCCATCTCTCCAGGGTCATTTTGCCATCTCACAGTCCTTTCTGACACAGAGGAATTCCATTGTGTACACAGGTGATGCTGGGGGCATGTGAGCTAGGGTTCCTGGATTGGGCTCTGTGCTCTCCCATGTTCTGTTCTTCTGGGGCTTATCCAGCATTCTCCCCAGGCACCTCTGTGGGTGGACCCTGCTAGGCCAAGTGAGCCCAGGGCCTGGCCAGTGGCCAGCACTTATTGCCTCATGGGGTTTTGTGTGGAGACACATTGAGCATCAGAGAAGGTCCAAGGGAGTCAAAAGTGGTGTTAGGGCTGGGCTGTGCACAGAACATAGTGAATATATATATGTAGGGCATCTAAAGGATACCCCTCCACAGCTGGGTAAGGATAGAGTCAGACCTGAGAGCTGGGAGGCAGGGGAAGGGTAGTGCCTCCAGGAAGTACTCCATGCTTGGATGCCACTCCTGTTCTGTGAGGGTTGTCAACTGCTGGACTCCATACCAGCCCGCTAGGCACTGTTTGCTCCCTCAGATTGAGACCTCAGCTTCCCCTTATGTCTAGGGCTAGGCCCTCCCATCCCCCACAGTTCTCTCCCTTTTCTGGATGGGTGAAAAGTTCTCTGTCAGTTAAGGAAAGTACTCTTCTTTGGGGTTGTTACTTGCATTTTGACTTTGTACATGTTCATCTTAAGGATAAGGAAGTTTGTCATTTGGGGGCAGTAAATTGATCAGTTTTTTTCTCCTTATATCTTTGGTGTCATGCTTTGAAAGCCTCTCTCCTCCCTAAGGTTACAGAAATAGCCATGGAAATATTCTTTGAATTCTTCAGTGTCTTTGTCATTTTCATCAACCTCCTCTCTCATTTCCTTGCAGAAAACAGAGTGGCTCTGTCTGAACTGCCAAACCAAGCGGCTACTGGAGGGCAGCCTGGGAGAGCCGACCCCCCTGCCACCACCCACCTCACAGCAGCCCCCTGTCAGGGCCCCTCACCATGCATCTGGAACAACCCCTCTGAAGCAGAAAGGGCCACAGGGGCTGGCCCAGCCATCAGGCCCCCTGCCTGCCAAGGCCAGCCCTCTACCCACCAAGGCCAGCCCTCTGCCTACCAAGGCCAGCCTTCTGCCCACCAAGGCCAGCCCTCTACCCACCAAGGCCAGCCCCCTACCCACCAAGGCCAGCCCCCAGGCCAAGCCCCTCAGGGCTTCTGAACCTAGCAAGACCCCAAGCAACGCCCTGGAAAAGAAGACTGGAGTCCCCACTAAAGCTGAGCCCATGCCGAAGCCACCTCCAGAAACTACCCCGACCCCTGGGACTCCTAAAGTGAAGAGTGGGGTGAGGAGGGCTGAACCTGCCACCCCTGTCATCAAGGCTATTCCAGAAGCCCCCAAGGGTGGGGAGGTGGAGGTCAGTCCCACTCATTTTCCAGGGACCTTAGCTTTCAGACAGGACAGTCTATGGAAAGGCTTGCCTCCTGGGTGGCTGAGCTGGGTAGGCCTAGGACAGGTGCCTTGGGGCCACACAGGAGGAAAGGGACACCCCAGCAGAAAGAAAGTCTAGATGAGGTTCTTGCAGTCTTGAAGACTGTGAGTTTGAGGCTGCGTATGGCACCTTGTTAGATGCTTTGCTGGGCTTTGATATCCTTTGATCTAGTAAAGTGTCTCTTTGAAGACCAAGGGCTGGTTTGGGCTTGCCGTGGAACTTTCAGGTTATTCAAGGCTAAAGGGAGATAGGGTGGGTGGCAAGCCCTTGAGAAATGGATGGACTCTTCCCTGGGGCCCTGGGATTGACAGGGAGGGTTGGGATCCCACCATGAGCTTTGCCACGGGGAGTCAGTATCTGCTTTTCACCCTGCTGCAGGACCTGGTGGGCAAGCCTTACTCTCAGGACCTCTCTCGGAGCCCACAGAGCCTCAGTGACACAGGCTATTCCTCCGATGGCATCTCTAGCTCCCAGAGTGAGATCACAGGAGTTGTGCAGCAGGAGGTGGAACAACTGGACAGTGCAGGGGTGACGGGGCCATGTCCACCCAGCCCCTCTGAGATCCACAAGGTGGGGAGCAGCATGCGGCCTTTGCTGGAGGCCCAGGGCCTGGCCCCCAGTGGTGAACGGAGCAAGCCACCCTGCAGTGGTACTGGCGAGGAGCAGAAGCAGCGGCCCCACTCCTTGTCCATTACGCCTGAGGCCTTTGACTCTGATGAAGAGCTGGAGGATATCCTGGAAGAAGAGGAAGGCTCTGTCGAATGGAGGCGCCGGAGGGAGCAGCAGGACACTGCCGAGTCCTCAGATGACTTTGGCAGCCAACTGAGGCATGACTATGTGGAAGACAGCAGTGAAGGTGGCCTGTCCCCTCTTCCACCTCAGCCCCCAGCCAGGGCAGCAGAACTGACTGATGAGGAGTTCATGCGACGGCAGATTCTGGAGATGAGTGCCGAGGAAGACAACCTGGAGGAGGATGACGCTGCCACCTCCGGGCATGGCCTGGCCAAGCGTGGCACCCACAAGGGCGGCCCCAGACCCAGGCCTGAGCCTAGCCAAGAACCAGTAGCACTACCCAAGAGGCGGCTGCCTCACAATGCCACCACGGGCTATGAGGAGCTGCTCCCTGAGGGAGGCTCAGCAGAGGCTACTGATGGCAGTGGGACCCTTCAGGGTGGGCTCCGTCGCTTCAAGACCATTGAGCTCAACAGCACGGGAAGTTATGGCCATGAGCTGGACCTGGGCCAAGGCCCTGACCCCAGTCTGGACCGGGAGCCCGAGCTGGAGATGGAGAGCCTGACGGGCTCCCCTGAGGACCGCTCCCGTGGCGAGCACTCCTCTACATTGCCTGCCTCCACACCCAGCTATACCTCGGGCACCTCTCCCACCTCTCTGTCCTCCCTAGAGGAGGACAGTGACAGCAGCCCCAGCCGCAGGCAGCGTCTGGAAGAAGCAAAGCAGCAGCGCAAGGCCCGGCACCGCTCCCACGGACCCCTGCTGCCCACCATTGAGGACTCCTCGGAGGAGGAGGAGCTGCGGGAGGAAGAGGAGCTGTTGCGTGAGCAGGAGAAGATGCGGGAGGTGGAGCAGCAGCGCATCCGCAGCACAGCCCGCAAGACCCGGCGGGACAAGGAAGAACTGCGTGCCCAGCGGAGGCGAGAGCGCTCCAAGACACCACCCAGTAACTTGTCACCCATCGAGGATGCCTCCCCCACAGAGGAGCTGAGGCAGGCAGCTGAGATGGAGGAGCTGCACCGCTCCTCCTGCTCTGAGTACTCACCCTCACCCTCCCTTGACTCTGAGGCTGAGACCCTGGATGGTGGCCCCAGCCGGCTTTATAAGTCAGGCAGTGAGTACAACCTGCCCACCTTCATGTCCCTCTACTCACCAACCGAGACACCCTCTGGCAGCTCCACTACTCCGAGTTCCGGACGGCCCCTCAAGAGCGCTGAGGAGGCCTATGAGGAGATGATGCGCAAAGCTGAGCTGCTCCAGAGGCAGCAGGGCCAGGCGCCAGGGGCCCGGGGACCCCATGGTGGCCCCTCTCAGCCCACAGGCCCCCGGGGCCCAGGCTCCTTTGAATATCAAGACACTGCAGACCGTGACTATGGCCGGGCTACTCAGCCTGCCACAGAGGGCACACCAGCCAGCCTGGGAGCAGCTGTGTACGAAGAAATTCTTCAGACATCGCAGAGCATAGTTCTCATGCGGCAGGCTTCCTCACGAGACCTGGCTTTTGCTGAGGACAAAAAGAAGGAGAAGCAGTTTCTGAATGCTGAGAGTGCATACATGGACCCGATGAAGCAAAATGGCGGCCCCCTTACTCCTGGTACCAGTCCCACCCAGCTCGCTGCCCCTGTGTCCTTCTCCACGTCCACCTCCTTGGACAGCAGCGGGGGCCGAGTTATTCCCGATGTCCGTGTCACTCAGCATTTTGCAAAGGAGCCTCAGGACCCCCTCAAGCTGCACAGCTCTCCTGCCTCCCCCAGCTCAGCTTCCAAGGAGGCAGGCATGCCCTTGTCCCAGGGCCTTGGGACCCCAGCCACCACAGCTGTGGCTCCTTGTCCAGCAAGGCTGCCACGAGGATATATGACTCCAGCCTCCCCAGCAGGCTCCGAGCGCAGTCCTTCACCGTCTTCCACAGGCCATAGCTATGGACACAGCCCAACCACTGCAAACTATGGGTCCCAAACTGAGGATCTACCACAGGTCCCCAGTGGCCTTGCTGCAGCTGGATGGGCTGCCAGAGAGAAGCCATTGAGTGCAAGTGACGGTGAGGGTGGCACTCCTCAGCCTTCCCGGGCATATTCCTACTTTGCAAGCTCCAGCCCACCTCTCTCCCCATCTTCCCCCTCAGAGAGTCCCACATTCTCCCCTGGCAAGCTGGGCCAAAGGGCCACAGCAGAGTTCTCTACACAGACACCAAGTCTAGCCCCTGCCTCAGACATGCCACGGAGCCCTGGTGCCCCCACCCCATCACCTATGGTAGCCCAGGGCACACAAACACCACATCGACCAAGCACCCCTCGCCTGGTGTGGCAGGAGTCCTCGCAGGAGGCTCCCTTTATGGTCATCACGCTGGCATCAGATGCCTCCAGCCAGACCAGGATGGTACATGCCAGTGCCTCCACCTCCCCGCTCTGCTCACCCACTGAAACCCAGCCGACCACCCATAGCTACAGCCAGACAACACCTCCGAGTGTGTCTCAGCTACCCCCAGAGCCACCTGGGCTACCTGGCTTTCCACGGGCACCCAGTGCTGGTGTGGATGGGCCCCTGGCACTATATGGCTGGGGTGCCCTCCCTGCTGAGAACATCTCCCTTTGCCGGATCTCCTCTGTCCCTGGGACGTCTAGGGTTGAGCCAGGACCCAGGCCCCCTGGCACTGCAGTGGTAGACCTCCGTACAGCTGTCAAGCCCACGCCCATCATCCTCACTGACCAGGGCATGGACCTCACCTCTCTTGCTGTGGAAGCAAGGAAGTATGGTCTTGCCCTAGATCCAATCCCAGGACGACAGTCGACCGCTGTGCAGCCTTTGGTTATCAACCTCAATGCCCAGGAGCAGACCCATACCTTCCTTGCCACTGCCACCACCGTGAGCATCACCATGGCCTCGTCTGTGCTCATGGCTCAACAAAAGCAGCCTGTGGTCTATGGAGACCCCTACCAGAGCCGCCTTGACTTTGGCCAGGGTGGAGGTAGTCCCGTGTGCCTGGCCCAGGTCAAACAAGTAGAGCAGGCTGTCCAGACAGCCCCATACCGAAGTGGGCCCCGGGGAAGACCCAGGGAGGCCAAGCTTGCCAGATATAACCTACCCAACCAAGTAGCACCTCTGGCCAGAAGGGACGTTTTAATCACTCAGATGGGCACCGCCCAGAGTGTTGGCCTCAAGCCAGGCCCAGTGCCAGAGCCTGGTGCCGAGCCCCATAGGGCCACCCCTGCAGAGCTTCGGTCACATGCTCTGCCAGGTGCCAGGAAGCCACACACAGTGGTGGTGCAGATGGGAGAGGGCACGGCAGGCACTGTGACCACGCTGCTCCCAGAGGAGCCTACGGGTGCCCTGGACCTCACGGGGATGAGGCCTGAGAGCCAGCTGGCATGCTGTGACATGGTCTATAAGCTCCCCTTTGGGAGCAGCTGCACTGGCACCTTCCACCCCGCCCCCAGTGCGCCTGAGAAGAGCATGGCAGATGCTGCCCCACCTGGCCAAAGCAGTGGCCCCTTCTATGGTCCCCGGGACCCTGAGCCTCCTGAGCCCCTCACCTACCGGGCACAGGGGGTTGTGGGGCCTGGGCCTCATGAGGAGCAGAGGCCCTACCCACAGGGCCTGCCTGGTAGGTTGTACTCCTCCATGTCTGACACCAATTTGGCTGAGGCTGGCCTCAACTACCATGCCCAGAGGATCGGGCAGCTCTTCCAGGGCCCTGGACGAGAGTCGGCTATGGACCTCAGCTCACTGAAGCACTCCTACAGCCTGGGCTTTGCGGACGGACGCTACCTAGGGCAGGGCTTGCAGTATGGCTCATTCACAGACCTGCGTCATCCTACAGACCTTTTGGCTCACCCAATTCCCATTCGGCGCTATAGCTCAGTGTCAAACATCTACTCAGACCACAGGTACGGCCCACGGGGAGATGCAGTTGGCTTCCAGGAGGCCAGCCTGGCCCAGTACAGTGCCACCACAGCCCGTGAAATCAGTCGCATGTGCGCTGCCCTCAACTCCATGGACCAGTATGGTGGGCGGCATGGCAGTGGTGGTGGTGGCCCTGACCTTGTACAGTACCAGTCCCAGCACGGGCCCGGGCTCAGTGCTCCGCAGAGTCTGGCTCCCCTCCGACCTGGAATCCTTGGTAACCCCACCTTTCCAGAGGGCCACCCAAGTCCTGGGAACTTGGCCCAGTATGGGCCTGCAGCAGGCCAGGGTACAGCAGTCAGGCAGCTGCTACCATCCACAGCCACTGTGCGTGCAGCTGATGGCATGATCTACTCAACTATCAACACCCCAATTGCTGCAACACTGCCCATCACCACCCAGCCTGCCTCAGTCCTGCGGCCCATGGTGCGTGGTGGCATGTACAGGCCTTATGCATCTGGTGGAGTCACAGCCGTGCCACTCACCAGTCTGACACGTGTGCCCATGATTGCCCCCCGGGTACCTCTTGGACCCACGGGGCTGTACCGATATCCTGCACCAAGTAGATTCCCCATTGCTTCCAGTGTTCCACCTGTAGAGGGTCCTCTCTATCTGGGGAAACCTGCTGTTGCCAAGGCCTCTGGGGCTGGGGGCCCTTCAAGGCCAGAGATGCCAGCAGGGGCTGCACGGGAAGAGCCTCTTCCCACAACCACCCCTGCTGCCATCAAGGAGGCTGCAGGAGCCCCAGCTCCTGTCCCACTAACTGGCCAGAAGCCACCAGCAGATGCTGCTCCTGGAGGTGGCACTGGGGCCCTCAGCCGGCCAGGGTTCGAGAAAGAGGAGGCATCACAGGAGGAGAGGCAGCGGAAGCAGCAGGAGCAGCTGCTCCAGCTAGAGCGGGAGCGGGTGGAGTTGGAGAAGCTGCGACAACTTCGGCTGCAAGAGGAGCTAGAGCGTGAACGTGTGGAGCTGCAGAGGCACCGTGAGGAGGAGCAGCTGCTGGTGCAGCGGGAGTTGCAGGAGCTGCAGACCATTAAGCACCATGTGCTGCAGCAGCAGCAAGAGGAACGCCAGGCTCAATTTGCATTGCAGCGGGAACAGCTAGCACAGCAGCGTCTGCAGCTAGAGCAGATCCAGCAGCTGCAGCAGCAGCTACAGCAGCAGCTAGAGGAGCAGAAGCAGCGGCAGAAAGCCCCCTTCCCTGCAGCCTGTGAGGCACCTGGCCGAGGGCCTCCTCTAGCGGCTGCTGAGCTGGCCCAGAACGGCCAATATTGGCCCCCCCTTACCCATGCAGCCTTCATTGCCATGGCAGGGCCTGAAGGACCTGGGCAGCCTCGTGAGCCTGTGCTGCACCGGGGTCTCCCCAGCTCTGCTTCAGACATGTCACTGCAAACGGAGGAGCAATGGGAGACCAGCCGTAGTAGCATCAAGAAGAGACACTCCATGCCACGCCTGCGAGATGCCTGTGAACCAGAATCTGCGCCTGAGCCCTGCGTGGTCAGGAGGATTGCTGACAGCAGCGTGCAGACAGACGATGAGGATGGGGAGGGCCGCTACCTCTTGACCCGGCGACGCCGGGCACGGCGGAGTACTGACTGCAGCGTGCAGACGGACGACGAGGACAGTGCTGAGTGGGAGCAGCCAGTGCGCCGCCGCAGGTCCCGTCTTCCCCGCCACTCAGACTCAGGCTCTGACAGCAAGCATGATGCCACTGCCTTGTCATCCACTGCTGCTGCCACTGCGAGGGCCATGAGCAGTGTGGGCATCCAGACCATCAGTGACTGTTCTGTGCAGACGGAGCCTGACCAGATGCCTAGGGTCTCTCCAGCCATCCACATCACAGCTGCCACCGATCCCAAGGTGGAGATCGTCAGGTACATATCGGCTCCAGAGAAGACTGGGCGCGGGGAGAGCCTGGCCTGCCAGACGGAACCAGATGGGCAGGCCCAGGGTATAGCTGGGCCACAGCTTGTAGGGCCAACTGCCATCAGCCCCTACCTGCCTGGCATCCAGATCGTCACCCCAGGACCTCTGAGCAGATTTGAAAAAAAGAAGCCAGATCCCCTGGAGATTGGGTACCAGGCCCACCTGCCTCCAGAGTCTCTCTCACAGCTTATGAGCCGCCAGCCTCCCAAGTCCCCTCAGGTCCTCTACTCACCAGTCTCACCCTTGTCCCCTCACCGGCTCCTGGACACCTCCTTTGCTTCCAGTGAGAGGCTGAACAAGGCTCACGTGAGTCCCCAGAAGCACTTCACAGCTGACAGCACTCTCCGCCAGCAGACGCTGCCTCGCCCCATGAAGACCCTGCAGCGGTCCTTGTCTGACCCTAAGCCCCTCAGCCCCACCGCTGAAGAGTCTGCCAAAGAGAGATTCTCCCTCTACCAGCACCAGGGGGGACTGGGTAGCCAGGTATGGGAACAGGGGCTGTTCCAGGGTGGGACAGGGGTCTCTGCCTAGCCCAAGGGGCCCCCACAGGGAGGGACTTCTTCTGGGGTGGGAGTGGAGGCATCTCTGGCTCCAGAGCCCCAGGGGAAGGAGTTAATGGCAGATGCTCCTTGGTGCACGTCTGATAGAGCCTGCAGCCCGGTGGACAGCCTGGCAGATACAGACACACACATGGGCCCCCACAGCCTTCCAGCCACATACCCCACTAGAAGCTTTAGCCTTCTCCCAGCACTGTCCCTAGTCCAGCCACTGCTACCTCCCCCTTCAGGCCTCTTCAACTCTCACTTCTAGTCTGGACCCCTTCCATTCCAAACCTCATTCTATGGGTGTTTCCTAGGAAAATCAGTCACATGGACCTCGCAGGGCTGTTCTTGGCCTCTCAGTCCTGGCCTGGTTTCTGTTGCCACACAGGAAGCCCAGGCCCTGTGGCCTGGCACTAGAGGCTCATCCAGTGGGCTGCAGTGTGCTCTCTGCCCCAGGGTGTTCCCTGCCCCTACCTGGCCCTCGGTAAATCTGTTTACACACCTGTCTGCTCCCCTGGATAAGGGATTCAGAAGCATAAACTTACCCTTGGCTGTGCCTTTATTTGCCAGTGATGTATGGGGACTGTGAGAGGCGGCTTGGCTGTGGGCTACAGCAGAGGTGAGAATAGGGGGTTTTGAGGGCCTAATGCCAATGACTGAGTGCCAGGCTGAGGAGGGTGGGCTTTTCCTAAAGGCCCTGGAAGCCTCTGGAGGTTTTAGGCAGGTGAGATGGGACAAAGCAGATATTTTGGGAAGTTTCCTGGGCAGAATGTGAGATGATGGGCTGAAGGAAGAGACCTGGCAGAGGCATTGTGAGGTATATTTGCCCATTTTCAGGTGTGACACAGAGGAGAAAAGTGGAGCCTTGGTTTGGGGTTGTGGTGGTGTTGATCTTGGGTAGTGAAGAGTCTTGGTATATGCAGGCCATATGGGTGGGGGTGGGATCAGGACTCTGGGCTGGCAGGGAGGGCAGGTCAGAGAGGCAGGGGGGTCCTGACTGCAGGCACAGAGGTCCCATGGGCTGGTCATGTGAGACCAGGCCATGATAGGCACTCATGATGCGTGGCCAAAATAAGAAAAGAGACAACAGAGTAAGGGGTTCAAAAAGCTAAATTTATTCCATAAAAGGCCCACTCAGATTTTGGTGGCACATGATAATTTTTATTATGACACATAGTAGAAGTAGGTGGGAGGCTTTTAGGTAGTTAATTGACAAGGTAAAAAGTAAGAATCCTGTAAGAGTCACTTCTCAGAATATTTTAGAATTTGGGTGGTCCAAATTCTAAGGGCATTGAAACCCAGGGGCATGGGGCATTCTGGGAATGACAGGAGCTAGAGAAAAAGTGAGAAGGTGGAGTGAACTGCCAGGCAATGTGGACCTTCAGGCAATGCAGAGCATCTGCGGCAGGCACTGTTAGGGAACCTTGGCCAGGAAGCCATGCTGCTGGAGATAGGGCTGGAGAGGACTTAGAGGTGCACCGGTGG
Organism: Callithrix jacchus; assembly: GCF_049354715.1. Lineage (NCBI taxonomy): Eukaryota > Metazoa > Chordata > Mammalia > Primates > Cebidae > Callithrix > Callithrix jacchus. The sequence continues at coordinate 32,279,190 of NC_133516.1, forward strand.
CTCCAGAGAACAGCAGGTTGACTGAGGGACCTGTAGGGAGCTAGGGACTAGCCCAAGAGCACAGCCCAGACGGTTTGGCAGAGGGTGGTGCAGGGCACTAGAGGAAGAGGGTGGGCAGGTTGCTGAGAAGCATGACACTTTAGAGTACTAGGGCAGGAGGCAAAATAAGACTCAGAGCCTGCCACGACTGGCATATAGCCTGCACGTGTCCCTTCCCGTGATCCTCTAGGGAGTCTGGCGAGCCCAGGATCCTTTCCACTCCACCCTTCCTATTCATACTCTCCACTGATCTCAACCCTCCTCAGCTGCCAGGCCCCAAACCCAGAACCACAGCTGTACTCTCCTCACCTCAATGTGAAGCAGAGGGTGGCAGGCCCATTGGAGATGTGTAGGGGTTCTCAAAGCCACGTGCTGGGCCAGTATAGGACATCAGCATGAAGGGAATCTGCCCCTACCCTCCTACTTCCCAGAGCTCTGGGAAGGAGGGCTTTAAAATAATCACAGATCTTCCTTCCATGGCAAAGAAACCAAGGCCTATGGGTGGGCAGGGTAGGCCTCCAGGCTGCTTGGTAAATCAGGGCGCCAGCAGGGTGGAGCCCAGCTCCTGCCCCAGCCCAGGCCTGGGTTCTGCTACCCCACACCCCACTAAGTCACCACACCTTGGGTCTCAGTGCTGCCCACCCTTCCCTCTGTCTCAGGTGTCGGCGCTGCCACCCAACAGCCTGGTCCGCAAGGTGAAGCGGACACTGCCCAGCCCCCCTCCAGAGGAGGCTCACCTTCCCCTGGCTGGCCAGGCCGCCCCACAGCTGTATGCAGCCAGCCTGCTGCAGAGAGGGCTGACGGGGCCCACCGCTGTCCCTGCTACCAAGGCCAGCCTGCTCCGGGAGCTGGACCGGGACCTGCGGCTGGTGGAACATGAGTCCACCAAGCTGCGCAAGAAGCAGGCGGAGTTGGATGAGGAGGAGAAGGAGATTGACGCCAAGCTCAAGTACCTGGAGCTAGGTATTACACAACGCAAAGAGTCTTTGGCCAAAGACCGAGGTGGCCGTGACTACCCACCCTTGCGTGGTCTTGGTGAGCATCGTGACTACCTGTCGGACAGTGAGCTCAACCAGCTGCGGCTCCAGGGCTGTACTACTCCCTCTGGCCAGTATGTGGACTTCCCTGCCACTGCCGCTGCTCCTACCACCCCCTCAGGTCCCACTGCCTTCCAGCAGCCCCGCTTTCAGCCTCTGGCCCCACAGTACACTGCAGGCAGTGGTGGGCCAGCTCAGAACGGATTCCCAGCCCACCAGGCCCCTACCTACCCTGACCCCAGCACGTACCCAGCTGCTCCTGCCTTTCCTCCTGGCACCAGTTACCCAGCCGAGCCTGGCCTGCCAAACCAGCAGGCTTTCCGTCCCACAGGCCATTATGTAGGCCAAACACCCATGCCAACTACACAGAGCACCCTTTTTCCAGTCCCCACTGATAGCCGTGCCCCCCCGCAGAAGCCACGGCAGACATCGCTAGCCGACTTGGAGCAGAAGGTGCCTACCAACTATGAGGTGATCGCCAGCCCCGTTGTGGCCATGTCTTCGGCCCCTTCTGAAACCAGCTACAGTGGCCCAACAGTGAGCAGTGGCTATGAGCAGGGCAAGGTTCCTGAGCTGCCCCGAGCTGGTGACCGTGGCAGTGTGAGCCAGAGCCCAGCCCCCACCTACCCCTCTGACTCACACTATACCAATCTGGAGCAGAACGTTCCTCGAAATTATGTAATGATCGATGACATCAGTGAACTGACCAAGGACAGCACCTCTACTGTTCCTGACAGCCAGCGGCTGGAGCCCATGGGGCCAGGCAGCAGTGGGCGTTCAGGGAAAGAGCCTGGAGAACCAGGTGTCCTTGAGGGGCCCACACTGCCCTGCTGCTATGCCAGAGGAGAAGAGGAATCGGAGGAGGACTCGTATGACCCCCGTGGCAAGGGTGGCCATCACCGGAGCATGGAGAGCAATGGTCGACCAGCCAGTACCCACTACTATGGTGACAGTGACTACAGACATGGGGCTCGAACAGAGAAGTATGGTCCAGGGCCCATGGGGCCCAAACATCCCTCCAAGAGCCTGGCTCCAGCTGCCATCTCCTCAAAGCGCAGCAAGCACCGGAAGCAGGGCATGGAGCAAAAGATCTCCAAGTTCTCGCCTATTGAAGAGGCCAAGGATGTGGAGTCAGACCTGGCGTCCTACCCCCTACCTGCAGTCAGCAGCAGCCTGGTCTCTCGAAGCAGGAAGTTCCAGGATGAAATCACCTATGGGCTTAAGAAGAACGTGTATGAGCAGCAGAGATACTATGGGATGTCCAGCCGGGACGCAGTAGAGGAGGATGACCGCATTTATGGTGGGAGCAGCCGGTCCCGGGCACCTTCTACATACAGTGGGGAGAAGCTGTCCAGCCATGACTTCAGCGGCAGGGGCAAGGGGTATGAAAGGGAACGGGAGGCTGTGGAGCGACTTCAAAAAGCAGGCCCCAAGCCCTCATCCCTAAGTATGGCCCACAGCCGGGCACGGCCCCCCATGCGGAGCCAGGCCTCTGAAGAGGAGAGCCCTGTCAGCCCTTTGGGGAGGCCCCGCCCTGCCGGAGGGCCCCTCCCTCCCAGTGGGGATACCTGCCCACAGTTCTGCTCCAGCCACTCCATGCCTGATGTCCAGGAGCATGTCAAGGACGGACCTCGAGCCCACGCATATAAGCGTGAGGAGGGCTACATCCTGGATGATTCCCACTGCGTGGTTTCCGACAGTGAAGGTAATGGCAGCCAGGGGTGATTTCTGCGGATACTCAGCACCTGGGGGGCCTGCCTGCCTATGGGGCCCTGGGTCCTGAGATGTCCCAGCAGGGTCTGGTCTGGCACTTCCTCTGGTGGGCCCTGCTACAGGCTGCCCTTGCCTGCTCCATCTGTACCCTGGTCCCTGGTTGCGGGAGGGTGGGCTGGGGGCCTGCTGATCCGCTTGTGGCTGTGGCATCCACTCTCTTGGTTTCTTTGCATGGCTTCAGCTAGGCCTCCCCCTGCGGCCAGCCCGGGGGTTGATGGTATTCTGTTTTTGGTCTCTGAAGCGTATCACCTGGGCCAGGAGGAGACAGACTGGTTTGATAAGCCCCGGGATGCCCGCTCCGACCGGTTCAGGCACCACGGGGGCCATGCAGTTTCCTCCTCCTCCCAGAAGCGAGGCCCTTCCAGGCACAGCTACCATGACTACGATGAACCTCTTGAGGAGGGCCTGTGGCCTCACGATGAGGGTGGCCCAGGCCGCCATGCCTCAGCCAAGGAACACAGGCACCATGGTGACCACGGGCGACACTCAGGCCGCCATACTGGTGAGGAGCCAGGACGGCGTGCTGCCAAACCACATGCTCGGGACCTGGGTCGCCATGAGGCCCGGCCCCACTCTCAGCCCAGCTCTGCTCCAGCTATGCCGAAGAAGGGTCAGCCTGGCTACCCCAGCTCTGCTGAGTACTCACAGCCATCCCGTGCTCCCTCCGCATACCATCATGCCTCTGACAGCAAGAAGGGCTCCCGGCAAGCCCACTCCGGGCCCGCTGCACCGCAGTCAAAGGCAGAACCCCAGGCACAGCCGCAGTTGCAAGGTCGGCAGGCAGCTCCAGGGCCACAGCAGTCACAGCCACCATCATCCAGGCAAATACCCTCTGGGGCAGCATCGCGCCAGCCACAGATGCAGCAGCAGCAACAACAGCAACAGCAGCAGCAAAGTCTTGGGCTGCAGCCCCCGCAGCAGGCCCCGACACAGGCTCGGCTGCAGCAACAGAGCCAGCCAACCACCCGGGGCTCAGCCCCTGTTGCCAGCCAGCCTGCAGGGAAGCCTCAGCCAGGTCCTACGACAGCCACAGGCCCTCAGCCAGCAGGACTGGTAAGCAGAGCTCCCATACATGGGTTATAACCAGGGCAGATGCTACGAATGAAGCTTGGGCATCCCCTTGGTTCCAGGCTGGGCATGGACAGGGTTGATGGGCAGAATCTCAGATGTAGGTTCTGTGTTGCAGCCACGGGCAGAACAGACAAATGGCTCTAAAGGGACAACCAAAGCTCCGCAACAGGGAAGGGCTCCTCAGGCCCAGTCAACACCAGGATCTGGACCTGCAGGTGAGCCTATCCTTTGGCATCCTTGGCTATGGCCCACAGCACAGAACCCAGGCTGTTCTCTCTCTACACCACCTGCACCCTGAGCTCCCCCACACTGCATGCCCTTACTAATCCTGAAGAGGTGCCCCACGGGCTGTGGACCTCACCAGAAGAAAACAAGCCTGGGGTTAGAATAAGCCAATGAGGTCACCAGCACAGGGGCTTTAGGGCCCAGGCAGCTCTGGGCGGAGAAGCTAGAAGGCACTGGTGAGCACAGGGCAGGGACCACGGCTTCTTGCTCCCTCCTTCCCTCCCCTTTCCTCCTCTCCTCTGCCTTTGCTTCCCTTTCTTCTTTACCTTCCTCAACCTCCTTTTTTCTGCCTCCTCCCACCCCTTGTTTTCCTGTTCTTTCCTTCATCTCTTTATTCTCATAGCCTCCTTCTCACCCTCCCACCTCATGGGGTACCTGTGTTCAGATTCCCTTGTGGCTACTTGGACTCTCAGACCCTGAAGAGCCAGGCCATGCACAGCTCATGAGGGTGGTTTCTTTCCTCCTAGGTGTGAAGGCTGGAGCAAGGCCTGGAGGAACCCCAGGGGCTCCCGCCAGCCAGCCAGGTGCCGAAGGGGAGAGCGTGTTCTCCAAGATCCTCCCTGGAGGGGCAGCCGAGCAAGCTGGCAAACTGACGGAAGGTATGCACTGCCTGTGACCGGGTCTGTGGTGGGTGGCTGCTCTGGGGCCTGCTCTGGTGCATCTATGAGATGATTCCAGACTCAGTCACTCAGGCACAGGCCAGCCAGAGGGCCCACCTGCTGATGCTTGGCTTCACTATGCCAAGCGGCCCTGACTGGGAGGGGTCTCGCCCAATTTCCTGATGCCTCTCTCCTCTTTCTATGTCACAGCTGTTTCTGCTTTTGGCAAAAAATTTTCCTCATTCTGGTGACCATGCCCAGCAGGGTGAGTACAAGCAGCCTGTACCTTGCCTCTTCTGGGAAAGGCCCCAGGCAATGGGGGTGGGGGTGGGGCTGTAAGTCCAAAGGGCCCTCTGGGAGGAGTCCAGTCTTCTGCTGGTGCTGTGGCCAGAGACACAATGTTCTCTTCTCTGAATATGGGAGGAGAAAGAGGAAGGACACTGTGCACAGAGCCCCTACCATGGGGCCAACACAGTAGAGGCCCCCAGCAAAGGAGGGGCCAAAGCCAGGGCTGATGCCCCCTTGTCTTTCAAACTATCCGCTATCCCCTGCAGGGCTCTCACAACACTGGGCTGGCACTGGGTTGTAGGTAGGGTCCCTGGCATGCAGCTCCTCTCCAGCCCTCTTCTGTAAATGCTCCACAGGCTCTTGAAGAAATGAAGAGAGTTATCATTGCTGTGGAAAAATCTCTGGAGTCAGAGGCCTGGGTGCAGCTCTGGACTCTGCGTATAACAGTGAGTGTCAGGATCAGGGAGAGAAGTGCCAGAGGAGGGGTGAAGGGCCAAGGCCTGGCAAGACAACAGCTAGCCAGTTCCAACAAGTGTGAACTGGGAAGGGCCTGGTGGGCTTCCTTCAGCTGTGATGGGCCCAGCAGCCCTCCATCCTGGCAGAGGCAGGGGCCACAGAGCTCCCTGAGATGATGACAGATGAGTCAGGTGGCACCCCTGGAGAAGAGCCCAGAAAAGCCAACTACACCCCACAACTTGAAGTCTATGTGCTGGGCACTGAGTTCAAAGGACAGGGTGGTTTGTGGCTCCTGTGAGGGAGCACGCCTCTTCCCTGATGTCTGCTACTGGTGCCTTTGCTCCAGTCAGTTGGAAGAGATTAGAGTCCCCAAACCCTGCAGAGCTGCATCTGCAGCTCTGGGAATGAAGTCAAAACACTCCTGGCGTCACAGGCTGAGCCTGTGGCCCACAGGATAGAAGAGTGGACGGAGTAGAGAGGCAGACAGGAAGGGACAGAGAAGAAAGCGAGTCTCAGTCCCAGACTAGGTCAGCCCAAGGAGAGGACAGAATGGCCTCAGGATGGGAGCCCTGACCCTGTCTGGGCTGCAGTGGCCAAGGCAGGATGAGACACCACTTCCTGGACACTGCCCTGGCCCTGGCCTTGGCTCTGCCTCTGTGGCAGGAGGAGAAAGTGCATCATCCTGGGTGGTAGGAGAATCACCTGGCTGTTGGTGTGGCTCTGTGCATAGCCAGGACCACCGACCACTGTCCCATAGCCCTTTGGCCCTCCTCTTCTCTCTCCTTCCCACGTCAGGGTGCTTCTCATGGTGCACAGGCATGTATGTGGTATCCATGCAGGGCCTGGTGGTCAGTGAGCAGGTCACTTCAAGGGAGCCCTGGGGCCAGCAGATGCTGGGCCCAGGCCAGGCCTGCGTGTGGGAGGGAAGGAGCTAGGTGTGGTACCTCACAGGCTACCTCTCTGGAAAAGCAGTGGGGCCCTGAAAAGGCCCAGGCTTCCATCCATTTATTCAACAAATGTTTGTCAAGCCCCAGGTATGTGCCAGGTGCTATTCCAGGTTCTGGGGATGTGGCAGAGAACAAAACCAAGTCCTTGCTGACAATCCATTAAAGGAGATAGAGAATAAATAAAGTTTAAAAAAATAAAAACTCAATTAAAAAGGTACTTTCTGAAAGTGATAAGTATTTTAAAGCCAGTGAAGCAGAGCTATGAAAGCAGTGAGGTCTGCTCTAGATAAAGTGCTCAGAGCTAAAGATATGTGAGGGAAGGCTTGAAGGAGGAGGACAGCTGCTGTGGGATGTACAGAGGGGAGGGAACAGCACTGACAGATGATTGGATGCTAGGACAGGACTGGGGGGGCACCAGGGACAGGGAAAAGGCCAGCACAGCTAGGGCCACAGTGGAGGGGAGGGGTGGTCAGGGGTAAAGTCCAAGGGGGTGGGACCCAGCTGGGGTGGGTTATGCAGGCCAAGTAAGAAGCCTGGAATTTATTCTAATTACTGTAGCAGAGTGCAGGCCTCAGCGTTCTTACTGCCTTCACCCTCCCACAGTAGGCTTCCTGCAGCTTCCCACTCAGCTGATGTTTCCTTGGAGTTGCCCTGGAACAGATGTGAAATCAGAAGTGGTGCTGAGAGGAGGGGAAGGAGGGGCAGCCCATGGCCTAGATTCATGGCAGTACCTACCTTGGGTTTGGGGCCAGGGTGTGGTTCCTGAGCAGGCAAAAGCAGCACAGACACAGCTTTGTTCTGCATCCTGCCACATGGTGTGGGCGGGCCACTGAGACAACTGACTTTGTAGTTCTAGCATTCGGCTAATGATTGGGTCAAGTGGACAGTGCTGCCGTGAGTATCCCTCTCCTGGAGCTCTTTACAGCGATTTCAGAGATGGGCTTGGAAAGGTTTGCCATTGCAAACCAGATTCCATCTCCATCACTCTCAAGCAAAAAAAAAAAGGAACTTTTGTTACATTGAAGTGTCCCTTCCTGGCTGACCTGATTCTTCTTTCTTCCTGTCCTCTCTGTGACCTCCAACCTGCCCAAGCACCCATCTCCTGGGCCTGAGTGGCATGGCACCCCATGGGTGAGGAGGTGGCTGCTGGCACAGGCAGATGGCTGAGAGGTGTGTGAGGGTGGGAAGCAGTTATCTATGGTTCTTGACAGAATCCTTCTTTCTTTTCTTTCCTTCCTCCCTTCCTCCTTTTCTCTTTCAAGCATCTACAATCTGGCAAACCCTTGGCCCAAAGACTCACCAGGTGGGACGTGGCAGGCAGGCCTCAGTTGAGGACGCGATGTTTTCTCACAGCAGCTGTCTATGTGAAGCATCTGCTAGACAAGTGGGACCAGTGGCCGGGGGACCTTTGATTGTTTTTCCAGAGACGCTGCTCTCTGCAGGGCACCACCTTCAAGGCACAGCCCTCGTTGGGCGGGAAGACCCTCTCCAGAAACCCGGCCACCACGGTATCTTGCCATACTTCCCACAGCCGCCTCTTTGTAGCCTGGCCAGCCAGGCTTCCAATGCGTTATACACAGAGTTTGGGCGCACACTGCCCTCCCTCCGAGATGCCAGAAGTTTTTCCACAGCCTTGGAGAGGGGCTTTGACTGAGGGCTGGGGGCCCGGGGCTCCGTTTCCTTCACATTCCAGCTGGCCCGGATCCCTCTGTGGCACAGGGCCCTGCCCCCGTCACCTGCCCTCTGGGTGACATCACAGCAGACCTCCATGTGGCCAGCATGGGGTTGGGAGAACTTTACAAACATTAGGACCTAACACTGTCTCACCGCTGAAATAAGAGGCCGTAGCACCGAAAAGCAGCGTGGGCGCTGACTGAGGCTTCTCCCAGCCTGTGGGTGGCAGCGTCCTAGCACACTGCCACCATCTCAAAGCCATCCCCCTAGCCATCGTGAGCATCCCAGCGGCACCGCCATTGTCTCAACCAGCCGGCTCCTCGTCCGTACACCTGGGGATTTCTTTTGATTTCAAGAACAGCCTTAATCATTCCAGTTTGATTTACGTGTATACCTCATAAACATTTTTCTTCTGTTTCTCTCTCCCACTTTCTCTCTTCTCTTGGCTCACCCCTTGCCTCTCCCCTCCACCACCACTTTGTGACTGATGGTTCAGTTTCCTCTCTGCTCTGCCCCTGCTCAGCACAGGGAGAATGTTGACTTAGAAGCAATAGGGGGCAGCAGGCCACCAAGAGCACAACCCCAGGGCGAGGTCTAGGGAGGTCCCTCAGCCCACCTCTGTTTACTGTGCAATTCCAGTCCTTCTTAAGCCATCACCAGTGGGTGTGCTCAGAGCAGAGTGGCCAGGCTTCTGCTAGCCAAGGGAAAGGCCTAGAGCCCTGTGTGGGGGAGTGTGCCACTGTCTATCCATCTGGTGGACTGGGCTGCATTCCTCCCCAAGGCCCTTCCCTTGGGGGCCTCCCTTCATCTTGGGCACAGCCACAAGTCTCATCTCTAATGTTCTATGCAATGAAATATAAACCCTCAATGACAACTGTTAATATTTAATAAATTCCATGTTATGTATATGGAGTTAATTGCAAACATGCAATTGAGAAACTGGATAGATACACTCTCATATCACCCCCAACCCCCACCCCACCCCTGATCCCATTGTGTGTGTGAAATTCTCAGTCTGTGGCATGTTTGACCTGTGGCAGGACTTGCTGCTGCCAGGTGAGTCACCGCCTGTCCCGCAGTGGAGCATGCACAGCTCGCAGCCTCTTTGCACGATTTCATCCATTTTAAATGCTCGACCCTCTTGCTTGGAGTTCTTTTTGCCTCAGAACCTCTCCTTCAGGAGCACTTCTAGCTGACTTCTGCACAAGCTAGTGAGGACCTGCCAGAATTGTTGCCTGAGTGTGCCAGGCTGCAGGGCAGGTAGTTCAAGGCCCCACACACCCTGCAGTTTTCTCTGTCCAGGATAGCAGGTAAACAGGAATCCCCGGAGCAGATGCAATGGTAGGACCCTGAACAGGATGTGTGTGTATGGACATTCTGAAGGCTTGCTGTAGGATTTCTGTCTGTCTGTCTGTCATTTTCCCTTCCTACCCCAACCCTGAGCCAGAGGCATCTGCTAGCCCTTTCCCAAAGGGCTCTAGTCAAGGGCAGAGCTGGGCAGCATCCATGCCAGAGAGGCAGAGATAAGACCAGACCAGGCTGTGCCTCAGGGACCCCAGCTCTTGACTGCACCTGTTCCATGCCTCTCCTCTGTGGCTAAGAGGCTCAAAGGACTGTGAGCCAGGAGATCTGGGCTGGAGCTAGGGGGTCAATGGATGCTCAGGAAGAGCTGGGCCTTTGGCACTTGTGGTGGGAACAGTTGATGATGGTCATCTGGAACTGTGCATATAAACAGTGGCTTCAAGCTAAGTTTCTTGTGAAGTTTCTCAATAGCAAATCTTATAGAAGGTCCTGTGTGACCCTCTCTACATCTGTCCCTAGGACCCTATGCTCCCTGCCCACCCTCTTCTCCAAAGCCCAAGCATCCCACTGCTCATCAGTTTTTCTACCACTGAGCCAGGAGTACGGCAGGCAGAAGCTGCCTGACCCCTCAAGGCCTGACCTTTGTCCAGAGTGCTCTGGTTTGCACCATGCATTTCTCAGGGGTCCGCATTTCTCATGTTTTTTTTTTTTATAAGGTCTACACACCCCTTCAGTGAGGGCTCCTGGCTCACCTCTGGAAGCAATGGATGGGACAGGAAGCTGCCAACCTCTGTGTTGGACTTAACACCCTCGCCTTCCTGGGACTTGGCCTCGCCCAACCCAAGGAATACCTTCTTCATCCCAGAGATCAGGTATGGGTTGAATGAAGCCATCTGAGCAAGGGCTGAGGGAAGCCATCATCTAACACCTCTGGCCACCCAGGACCAGCTCTGTGTGGGGATGTGCCTTGGAGACCAAGGCAATCATCCTTTCCACTACAGGCCAGGGGATGGGACAAGAAGCAAGGAACAGGCAGGGAAATGTTAGGAAGTCAGAGCCTCCAGCAGGCCTAGTCTCAGGCTCTAAAGTATTGACTTTTCTGCAAATTTCCTTTCTGGCCAAGCCCTCTGAATTTGAAATTTGACAGCTGCCACTTCGCATCCCCCACTGTACCCCCAGGACACATCATTGGCCCTCTGTGAAGGTGGCTGGAGCAGGCCTCTGGTCCGTGGACTATCCTTCCTGGCCCTTGCATGGATGCAGTTGTGACTCTGGGGACAATGCAGCCAGAAGCTGAGGGACCAGCATTCGGTGCCTTGGGAAGTAGAGAGCAACAGACACATCTCCAAATGAGTCTCTAGCATGCAGCCCAGGCCTTCTCCATACCCCTCTTCCCAGCATCATGAACAAGGGCATTGCCTCCTCTCTCTGCCCACTTCAGGGCCCAGTGTACTCACTTCACAGTGACAGCCCTCCCCCCACCACCATCCTTAGTCCTTGGGCTAGCATGTAGTCTCAGGGCCCACAATGAAAGAACAGCAGTGGTGGCAACTATGCCCTGTCTTCTGGAGCCTGTAGGGAGTTTTCCAGGCAGGTCCTTTGCCATGACAGCATGGTCCTGCCCTGTTGCCCCCTCCCCTTTCCCCTTACCCATGCCCATGCTGTAAATACTTGTCATCATGGACTCCAACAGGGTTAGAGGGACAGGCCTAACCAACTGAAACTCCTCAGAGATGCCATCTCTGTCTCCCTGGGTGCCAGCAGCCCTGCTGCCATGTGCACTGGGGTGGCACTGGAGAGCCATGGAAGTGGTGAGATATTTTGTGTATGCACATGATTGTGTGTGTGTGTGTGTGTGTGTGTGTGTGTGTGTGTCTGCCTCATTCAGTTTCTGGGGTCAAATCAACTCCTTCTCTCCAAGTGCAGTACCCTGGAGAGTGGTGGCCACTCAATATCTTTTCCTCTAGCTTTCATGTCTTGTTTTTTTTTTTTTTTGCTTTCCCCTCCTCCTCCCTCTCTCCCTTTCTTTCCTTCTCGCCTTTATTTGAGGGGGAAGAGTGCTGTACAAAGTCAAACAAACAAGTTTACAGTTGTAAGTGCAATGACCCGAGTCCTCCACATGACCTTGTGAATTGTGTGCTGTCCTCCTGTGCTCTGTGAGAACTCGTGGTACTTCAGTGTCCCTCCCCCTGTATTGTGACAAGGTAATTCTGTGGTATCAGAATAAACGGACTTGATATAAACAACCTACAGACTGTTTCTGGGATGGTTTCTCAAGTGGGAAGGCTTAGCTGAAGGAACAAATCCCCAAATTTGCAACCATCCTGTCCGTGGCTAAAGAGAAAAGGATAGACAAAGTTGCAGAAATGCTGGCACAACATGGGGCTGAGTCCACAGCAAGCCATCCATAGACAATGAGCCCTCCGCAAAGGTGCCCAAGTAGAGGTCCTAAGCTTGGACCTGGATCAGGCAGTCAGTGCGCAGGCTGCTGAGGGACTGCCTCCATGGCCTTTAATGTGCTGACTGCACACACAGCTTTTTTGGAGCCTGGTTCTGGGGAGACAGTGAGCAAGTGCTGCCTCCTAGTGCTGCCAACAAGCCCTGCACCTCTCTGCCTTGCTCCGAATTTTCCAACCCCCAAACTCTTGCTGGCTGCCACACCTTAGGCCTTCCTCAGATGGCCAGGAGTACCTCCTTAACAAAGTCAACCAGAATTGCTAGATTTTTTTTTTTTTAACACAGATAAACAAGAATCCCAACTTCACCTCTGGTCCTCTCCCCAGAGTTAACATCTTGACACGTGTCCTTTCCTATTTCTTGCTCCAGTCATTTTAAAAAGCAGTCAGAAGGTGCAATATATCCTGTTTTCTAGCTTTCTGTTTATTTCCACATGTTTATTTCAGGTACTTAAATGTTCGTCTTCCAGTGCCCAACCTCCACAGTTCATACACCATGAGTTCGTAGCCAGTCTACCGCACACAACCTGAGGAACAGGCACTATATTCCCAGTGTTCCTATTACAAATGATGCTTGATGAACATCCTAATTTCCAATCTTTCCACCCAAATTGGTGGCTGGGGCCACTCATTCTCCTGTTTCTGGCCTTGATACCAGTCCTGTACATACGAATGCAATGGTGTCAGAAAATTGGGACTCTTTTAGTATTTTGTTGTTGTTTTGAGACAGTCTCACACTGTTGCCCAGGCTGGAGTGCAATGGCACGATCTCAGCTCAGTGCAACCTCTGCCTCCCAGGTTCAAGCAATTCTCTTGCCTCAGCCTCCCAAGTAGCTGGGATTACAGGCACCCGCCACCATACCTGGCTAATTTTTTGTATTTTTTAGTAGAGACAGGGTTTCACTATGTTGGCCAGGCTGGTCTCCCACCTCAGACTCCTAAAGTGCTGGGATTACAGGCATGGTCCCCATACCCAGCTGAGACTTTTTTTTTTTTAACTAATAATCTTGAGTAAGTAATGATGACACTGATGGGAAAGGGGAAGCTGAAGATCAGACAGGTGGAATCGCAGTCACCAGCACACAATGGAGCAGGGAGCCAGGGCCCTGAATGTGGAAGACCAGCCAGACTGAGGTATATGGAGGGGACATCCTTACTGTCCAGCCTCTCCTGCTCTCTGCTGCCATCTTAGCCCAGCCAATCCTGTGCCACGTGCACAGGGAGCCTGCCTACCTCGTTTCTTTCCTCAGGAAGCTCTCTGGTCCTGGGTGGAGTCTGAGCCCACCAGGCCCTCCACAGCCAAAAGCTCAGGCTGAGGCCTGGGGAGGAAGGCAGGGACCCACCAGCTCAAGGTCTGAGAAGGGTGGGTAAAGGCTGCGGGGATAGATAGCTCTTGGGGCAGGCCTGGTGACTGATAAGCCCAGGCAGCACCCTGAGAGTCGGCACCCTCCCCTCTTTTCCCGGCACCCTAGGGTTCTGCTCTGCGCCCTCCGCCCGGACCCTCGCCCTTCTCTTCGTCGGCCTGGGAGTCCTCCAGGGCAGGGTCTGGCACAGTCTAGTGAATGTCTGTCTCATAGTGGACCGGCAGGGACCCTACAGTCAGCCCCAGAGCCACTGGAGATCCACTCTGCGGCCCGCTCCCCATCGCCCCGCCCCCGCCCCCGCCCTCACCCTCACCCTCACGGGCTCCCGGCTCCGCATTCCTGGCAGGGCTCCGTGCCCGCCCCGCCCTTTATCCTCAAAGACTCATGGGTCCCATTCCCCTCGGGCCCCGCCCTTCGGGTGCTCGGGCCACCCCCATCCAACCACACTCCTTCCGCCTCGCAGCCCCGTCTCACCCGCTTCTCTCGTAGGCCCTTCTACCCTCCCCGAAGCCCCGCTCCCGGGTTCCGCTTCCACAGGGCTGCCCCTCTCCTCCGAGATCCCACACCTCACCCCTCGGTAAGGGGCCAGGGACTCGGCCCACGGCCCCGCCCACCACTTGGCTAGTCCACCCCTTGAAGGCCACCTCCTCTCGAGGCCCCTGTCCCCTCCCACCCAGGACTTCTCGCTCCCAGGCCGGGTCCTCTCACCCTCAAGGCCCGCCCCCGTCAACGGTTCTCGCCCATTCGCCGAAGGCCCCGCCCCTCCCAGATTGCCGCAGGGCAAAGGCGGAGACAGTCCGGGCCGCCTCAGGCTCCGCCCCCGGAAGCCTCGCTTCCGTCCGCGAGCAAGTCTCGCCTCGCCCCAGCTGCAGAAAGGAGACTATGGAACGTCAGGTGAGGGCTCGGCCAGCGGTCCCTGTGGTCCCTGCAGACCGGGCCGGGCCTGACCCTGGTGTGTCCCCTGCGCAGGTGCTGCTGAGCGAGCCCGAGGAGGCGGCGGCGCTGTATCGGGGCCTTAGCCGCCATCCCTCGCTGAGCGCCGCCTGCCTGGGCCCGGAGGTCACCACGCAGTACGGCGGCCAATATCGGACGGTGCACACTGGTGTGTGTGCGGAGGGGAACTGGCCGGCGACGGGGTTGCGCACTGGGGTGGGGAGGAGGGGGGTGTGGAGGACTCGTTGCTTGACAGTGCGTACGGGTGTGTAGGGAGCCGGCCTGGGCTTGGAAGATACACAGGTCCCCGCATACAGGTGTGGGGGGCGGGGCGGGGCCGGGGGCGTGCGGGGAGTTATCGGATGGCCCCTATGAGTGCACGAGATGACGGTGTAGGGGTGGAACTCAGACTTGGGGTCAGGGCTTGGACCTTGTAGGGCTATACGCAAACCACTGCACCCCATACACATGCCAGGCTGCCCTCAAGAATCCAGTGGGGGGTGCTGGTGTTATTAGTGGGCTCTCTCAAAAATGCTGTCAGCTCAGGCTCTGGAGGCTTGGACCAGGGTTGTGGCCAAGTGTTGTCCAGCCTGCAGCCAGGGTAGGGTGTTGGTGTCTGGAGACAGATTGGGGAAGATAAATCTAGGCCTTCCTGGGTCAGGTGGGGTCAGCGGCAGTAGCCAGGAGTAGCCAAGACAAGGTGAGCAGCCTCATGTCTTCCCTCACAGAGTGGACCCAGAGGGACCTGGAACGCATGGAGAACATTCGATTCTGCCGCCAATACCTGGTGTTCCATGATGGGGACTCAGTGGTATTTGCAGGACCTGCAGGCAACAGTGTGGAGACTCTGGGGGAGTAAGTTTGAGGGAGGAAGCTTGTGGGCAAGGCCACAGCCTTCCACAATGCAAGCCTTTTATGAATGCCCACCATGTGCCTAGAAGGGAGACCAGGATCGGGGTTCTTGCCCCCTTGGGAGCTCATTCAGTCTCTGGTGACATGACCTAATAAGCACTGGAGGCTTGCTCCAAACAGCCTGGACTAGAGCCCCTGGTGGCCTGGGGAGCTGGGGAGAGTAGAGTTTCTGCCTCAGGGAGGAAAGGCAAGGTGGGGCTAGAGGTGCTCCAGAGCTGGTGTGGAGCCTGAGCCTCAACAATCTCTCCTAAGAGGCTGTGGCCAGTAAGGGGGCAGGATGGGGTTACTGCAAGATAATCCTGACCTGCTGCCCCATGTCCACAGACTACTGAGCAGAGAGTCTCCTTCAGGTACCATGAAAGCTGTGCTGCGCAAGGCTAGAGGCACAGGCCCTGGGGAAGAGAAGCAGTTCCTGGAGGTGAGTCTGCATGGGATCAGGTAGTGGGTGACTAGAGAAAGGCTCTGCCCTACAGATAAGCCTCTGTTAGCGGGCAGAAAGCCTAATGCCCTGATGTCCTCAGGTCTGGGAGAAGAACCGGAAGCTCAAGAGCTTCAACCTGTCAGCCCTGGAGAAGCATGGGCCTGTTTATGAGGATGGTGAGGCACCTGGATGGTGAGCAGGCAGGGTGAACAGGAGGGGTAGCTGTAGCCCTGGGTCCCCCCTGATTGGCCCTCCCTACATCTAGACTGCTTTGGCTGCCTGTCCTGGTCGCACTCCGAGACACACTTGTTGTATGTGGCAGAGAAGAAGCGCCCCAAGGCCGAGTCCTTCTTTCAGACCAAAGCCTTGGATGTCAGTGCCAGCGATGATGAGATAGCCAGGCTGAAGAAGCCAGACCAAGCCATCAAGGTGCTCGTGGTTGTGGCCAATCCACGAAGGCCCAGCAGGGCAGCCCTGGGGCTCAATGTGCTCCCTTCCCATACTGTGCCTGTCAGACCTGGGAGCACTGGCTTCTAGGAAGTAGAGCAGGTCCTGTAGACAGGCTGGGCATTGAGTATCTTGTGTTCTCAGGGGGATCAGTTTGTGTTTTACGAAGACTGGGGAGAAAACATGGTTTCCAAAAGCATCCCTGTGCTCTGTGTGCTGGATGTCGAGAGTGGCAACATCTCTGTGCTTGAGGGGGTACCCGACAATGTGTCCCCTGGACAGGTCAGCAACAGCCTATGTCCCTCCTGGTGTCTGGGGCCCTTCTCGAGCTACCACCCCTTGCTCACTCCTGCCCTGTCATCTTATTTACAGGCATTCTGGGCACCTGGAGATGCTGGTGTGGTGTTTGTGGGCTGGTGGCATGAGCCCTTCCGGTTGGGCATCCGCTTTTGCACCAATCGCAGGTGAGAGAGAGTGGGGCAAGGCAAGGGGCCTTGCAACCCAATTGGCCTTGAGACTGAGTGTCTGTCTGACGGTTCCAGGTCAGCCCTGTACTACGTGGACCTCATCGGGGGGAAGTGTGGTAAGTGGCTGATGTCCACCTGTGCTTTGCTGACACACATTGGCCCTGCCAGCCTGTGTGATGCTCATGTTTCCATCTGGCCCAGAGCTCCTCTCGGATGACTCCCTGGCTGTCTCTTCTCCCCGGCTGAGCCCAGACCAATGTCGCATTGTCTACCTGCAGTACCCGTCTCTGATCCCCCATCATCAGTGCAGCCAGCTGTGCCTGGTGAGCTGGAGGTGGTGAGGGTGGGAGGGTGGTCAGCATCATCTCCCCCATGTGCCTTCAGTAGGTGCCCTTCTGTCCTCAGTGCAGTAGCAGTGTGAGTTCTGTCTGTCCTCTCAAGGCAGGGCCTGGAGAGTGCTGCATGGAGAGCTTTGCACTGTTTGGGAATGCCACCTTGAGAATGCTCAGTCTGCAAGAATGCTCCTCCCCTTGGCTCTCAATTGCACCTAGCCAGTCTCTGCAAGGGGCTAGGATAGAGTGGGGAGTTACACAATCTCAGACCCTGCCCAGGAAGAGCTCTGGGCCCCTGGTGGAAGTCAGAGGGACATGCCTATCTGAGGCCCCTTGGACATCTGGTCCAGTCACTAGAAAAGAGATACCTCAGGCCCGTTCCAGGTCCCCCCTCTCTCCTGGGGCTACCTAAGGCAAAAGGAGATAGGCACAGGGTGCTGTGTGTCCCCTAGTGGGCCTGACCATTGTGTCCTCTTGCAGTATGACTGGTATACCAAGGTTACTTCAGTGGTGGTAGATGTCGTGCCTCGGCAGCTGGGAGGTAAGACGTACCTAGCTGGGTGGGTGCAGTGGAGCCTGTAGCTCTGCTTTCCTGCTGTCTGTTGCGTCCCTGCCCCGCTCTTCCTTCCTACGTTCCGAGGGCCATCCCTCCCTGCTGGGCCAGCCCTATGCCCAGCATCCTCAGGGAGTGGGGCTGTCACCATAAGGAACAGTTCAATAGCAAGGAGTTGTGGGACCAAGCTGAGATCAGAGTGGCCCAAGCTGATGATGTATTAATTCCTGTGCTGCAGGTCATAATTAGATTTTTCTTATTTTTCCAATGGCTGGTTAAAACCAAAACCATGACTCCTTTGAGTGGGTCTCAGGAAGTACACTAGCTTGGAATGTCACACTTGAGAGGCTGTGGACCCAAGGGCATGATGTTATCCCGTCTGCCGTCTTAACCCCAGCAACCTTTGTCCAGTCTAAGCCCTGAAGTTAATTGGGTCTTCAGGAGGGTGGCTCTTGGCTGCGAGGCTCCTGTCTTGAGTGTTCACAGCTTTGCTTCAATCCTCCTGGACCATCTCAAGAATGAGTCTCTCATTTTCTCAGGCCACCCAGTCAGTTCCAAGAGTTCAGTGAACAAGAGATAGCCTCTTTGTCTTCTCTTTGGGTTTCAGGGATGCAGTGGTGGGAACCTAGTATGAATCCCAGCTCTGTCCTGAATTAGCTGTGTCCTCAGACAGGGTCCTTGCCTCCCTGAGCTCCCATTTCTTCATGGAGGGGTGATTGTGCCTGCCTGCCTCATAGGATCATAGTGAGCATTAAATGAGTGATGATATTAAAGGGTAGGATTTACTGAGCCCCCTGTGCCAGGTACTGTACTAAGCACCACAGTGGAGACAAGACAGACAGATGATATCTTAGTTAAAGCACCTGGTACCTACCAGGGCTCAACCGGAGCAACTCAGGAGAGCAAGTGCTTTTCCTCTTAGCACCCACAGTTTCTCTCTGGAGCTCTTCCTCTTTGGGTCCCCAGAGGCCTCTGCCCCTCAGCCACCTACTTAGGCAGCTCCTTATTGCCTAGGGTGCCCCCCATGTGTGCCACAAGCTGCAGGGGCCTGACTGGTGCCTGAGTAGGGTCCCAGGTGAATTCCCCAGTAGCCTATCCTGCCTTGTAGACTTGACCCTCCCTACCTCCACTCCTGGATACAGCTCCAGCCCTCCTATCTTTACAGAGAACTTCTCTGGGATCTACTGCAGCCTTCTGCCTCTGGGATGCTGGTCAGCTGACAGCCAGAGAGTGGTCTTTGACTCAGCTCAGCGCAGCCGGCAGGTGAGGGACACTGATTGTGTTGAGGGGCAGCCCCTGTGGTCAACCCCCAGGAGCTCTGGGCCCCTGAGACATAGCACCTGCATGCCCCTGGGTAGAACACCCAGCCACAAAGTCCCACCAGCCATTTAAAACCCTGCCTGCCCATCTTGGACTCACTTCTGCTGGAGGGGACTGGCCGCCCTGGTATACCACAGCAGAACTCGGGCCTTTTCATCTGAGGCAGAGATGCAACCCCTCCCAGGCATTTCTAGCTAGAGCACAAGGGGACTGCCACTGGGGTGGGTCCCTGAATACTCTGTAAGGGCAGCTGATGGGAGCAGGATTGAGCCCTTCCCCCATGGATGGAGTAAAGACACTCACTGTGCCAGGCTCCTTTTGGGTATATTTGGTCCTCATGCCAACTCAAAGGGGCTCAAAGGCATTCCTTACCTTGCCCAGGGTCACCCAGCAAGTTGTGATGTTGCTGGGATTTGAACCCAGGCCCTCATGCTATTCCCCGTTGCACTGAGTAACCATCGCCATAGCTGCCCACAGCCTTGGTCTGGCCAGGGGTCTCCAAGAGGGTAGAGAGGAGATAGGGAAGAGACCCATAGGCAGAGGGAAGACTCCTGGATGTGGTGCCACATGTGGCCTCCCCTTTGCTTCAGGACCTGTTTGCTGTGGACACCCAGGTGGGCACCGTGACCTCTCTCACAGCTGGTGAGCAAGGCTTTGGGGATGGGGGAAAGGGCAGGGCTGGTGAGCAAGCCAGCCAGCCAGCGAGGGACTGGAGCCCCAGCATGTGGGACAGTGATGGCATTCTTAGCTACTCTGCACCACTGACTATCCATAGCCTTTACCAACAGACTAGCTTTCCTGCTCTACTGCCCTTCAGCACTCAACTCTGCTCCATGTGTCCTGGCCCAGCCTCAGCATGAGCCCACCTCTGCTCCTAAAACCAACAAAACTCTCTCTTACCAAGATCTGCCAGAGTCATCCTTCCCCCTCTGCAAACCTTGGGTGCCCCATCTCAGGCAGAGGCAGCTCTGCCAACTCAGGGCCCAGGAAAAGCCCAGTGTTGACTGCCCCATCTTCCCCATATTTAGGCCTGGTGATTCTACCCCTGAAATGTGTTTTGAGTCCTCCACCTGACCAGACATACCCATTCCTCCACAAAGCTACCAAAATATTATTCCAAAGCTACATCTCATTGTACAACTGCTTCAGAATTGCTTAGACGCCACTGCCCGAAATCAGCACACTCCCCCACCCCCAACTCCCCGGGCCCGGCTACCATCCTGCACACTGCAGCCATCGAGGGACAGGAAGATGTGCCTCATGGTCTAATGTGTCTCCAGGTCTGGCAGTTCCCAACCCAACCAGTGTTTGTCAGATGAACAAGGGACTGAGGACAGGAGGCTCACCCAGGGCCATGTGCAGTTGGGTGTTTGTGAAAGGCGCTTCTCGGGAAAAGGGCACCTTTCCATAGAGCCTCCAGCCTGGGACTCTGTTATAGAGAAGCAGGTATAAAGGTGATGGTTCCTGCTAAGCACTAAATGGCATCTGCCTTTTCCAGGAGGGGCAGGTGGGAGCTGGAAGCTGCTCACAATTGACCAGGACCTCATGGTGGCACAGTTTTCCACACCCAGCCTACCTCCAACCCTGGTGAGTGTCAGTGGGTCCCAGGCCATGGAGGCAGGGGTTCTGGGCAGGCAGAGCTCACAGGTCAGGGAATTGGCCCCAGAGTCTGAACATGGTTGGTCAGCATACAGAAGGGCCAAGACACAGGCCCAGCTCAGCACGGTCCATGAGGGTTTGGCACTCACAGGAATGAACTACTAGGCTAGAATCTGCTCTGTACAGAACAAGGTGCCTGGGGAAGTGCCCAGTCCTGGTATTACAGAGCAAAGGAGACAGCAGAGGCTAGAAGCTGAGGAGGGAGGGGTGTGCATGTATGTGATATATGAGTGTGAATACCTTGGTAAATGCCAGCCTACAACAGGAAGCCATGCTATACCCTCTGGAGGTGGGTCGAGAGCCCAGCATAATGAAAGTTGCTTATTTCCCACTGTGGGCAGAAGGAAAAGGGCAGGGAGGCAGCCAGGCCACCTGTGACACATTGCTTCCCCTTGGCAGAAAGTTGGGTTCCTGCCTTCTGCAGGGAAGGAGCAGTCAGTGTTGTGGGTGTCCCTGGAGGAGGCCGAGCCCATTCCTGACATCCACTGGGGCATCCAGGTGCTACAGCCACCCCCAGAGCAAGAGAATGTGCAGCATGGTGAGCTGGGCCAGGGGCAGAGGGATGCCTTCTCCAGGTTCCCCAGCACACAGCCTCTGCGGTGACCTTTCTTGCCTCCTGCCTCACATTGTGGGGTTTCCAGGGATGACTTCTAAGAGGTTTTCTGCTCCTTTTATGGATGAGTATGGGAAGTAGCATCCAGACATCTGAGCGCCTGCTCTGAGTATCACCTGGGCTCCCCCAGGCCAAATCATCTGTGGTGGGAAGACCCAGGTCCAAAGAAAATAGGCCTCATTCAAGGCCTTAGCTCATCCAGAATGCTGTCTCTGCAGGGTGGGGCTCCCTGACGACTGCAGAAGCATGAGCCTTCTGAGGTCCATGTGTCATGGTGTGGACTACCTTGGCCAGGTCTCTGACCCAGA
Source organism: Callithrix jacchus (assembly GCF_049354715.1). Lineage (NCBI taxonomy): Eukaryota > Metazoa > Chordata > Mammalia > Primates > Cebidae > Callithrix > Callithrix jacchus. Next base: position 32,300,446 of record NC_133516.1, read on the forward strand.
GGTCAGCCCCAGACATGCAGCTACAGATGGGACCTTGGTTGGGGAAGCCCCTAGGCTGGCCCTGCTGACTGCTGCCCTCTCCCTGCAGTTGGCCTTGACTTTGAAGCAATCCTGCTGCAGCCCAGCAACCCTCCAGATAAGACCCAGGTGCCCATGGTGGTCATACCCCACGGTAGGCATCTGGTATAAGAGCCCTTGCCCTCCCAGCCCTCCTCCTGGCTGGCCCTTTCACCCTCTACTCCCTGTCTGTAGGAGGGCCCCATTCATCCTTTGTCACTGCCTGGATGCTGTTCCCAGCCATGCTTTGCAAGATGGGCTTTGCGGTACTGCTAGGTGAGTGAGCAGGGACTTGCAGCTCTGTTAGGACTATGCTGGAGTGAGGCAGGGGGGCCTGGTTTGTACAAACACCATGGGTGCAACTCTATAGTCTCCAGGTCTTTCTGTAGCCCAGACTTAGTAACCACTACCAGGAACTGCTGGGGCCCAGCCTCTGGTTCTGTAGCATAGTGATAACAAGGACTAACGGGATTTCCAGGGAAAGGATGCTGTGGTCACTGAGGGACCCTCAAATCTCTGGGTCCCTTCTCCTTGACTGTGGTACAGCTGGCCCCAGGGCCTACTTCACAGATGTGGGAAAAGGGGGTCCACGGGGCTGGTAATGTTGCCTGACTACACTGTCTGGTCCCTCTCTGCCCTCAGTGAACTATCGTGGCTCCACAGGCTTTGGCCAGGACAGCATCCTCTCCCTCCCAGGCAATGTGGGCCACCAGGATGTGAAAGATGTCCAGGTAGCAGGGGCTAGGGCCTCTGAACAGGCTGGAACATGGGCTGCCAGGGGGGATGCCCCCATTCAGCTAGGAGGGCAGCCAGCTGCAGCATGCTTTTCCCTACCCTGCAGTTTGCAGTAGAACACGTGCTCCAGGAGGAACACTTTGATGCAAGCCGTGTGGCCCTTATGGGTGGTTCCCATGGTGGCTTCATCTCCTGCCACTTGATTGGTCAGTACCCAGAGACCTACAGGGCCTGTGTGGCCCGGAACCCTGTGATCAACATTGCCTCCATGTTGGGCTCCACTGACATCCCTGACTGGTAGGCATACACCACAGGTCCCTGCCCTTCTCTCCTCTACCTCATATTCTCATGGAGCCCCACAGGCCCCAGAATTCCTGGGGTTGCATCAGCTTGGTGTCTTGCAGGTGCGTGGTGGAAGCTGGCTTTCCTTTCAGCAGTGACTGCCTGCCAGACCTCAGCGTGTGGGCTGAGATGCTGGACAAATCGCCCATCAAATACATCCCTCAGGTATGCAGCCCCCTCCTTGCCCTGTGTGCTGCTCTTCCACCCAGAACCCAGGGCTTAGCTCAACACAGCTCCCCACTCCTCCCCAAACACCCAGGTGAAGACACCACTGTTACTGATGTTGGGCCAGGAGGATCGGCGTGTGCCCTTCAAGCAGGGCATGGAGTATTACCGTGCCCTCAAGACCCGGAATGTGCCTGTTCGGTGAGTGCAGCAGGATGGCCCTGGCAACTGGTGGGCAGGTGAGCAAGGGAGGACCCTCCAACCTTAAATGTTGCTAACTAATCCCTACAGGCTCCTGCTCTATCCCAAAAGCACCCACGCACTATCAGAGGTGGAGGTGGAGTCAGACAACTTCATGAATGCTGTGCTCTGGCTACGCACGCACTTGGGCAGCTGAAGCCCTGTTATTCTGTGTGAGCTGATCAGCCTGTGCCACACTTTGGTCTTGGGGAGTTCCAGGGTCTGGCAAGGCAACAGGAGGCTTTCTGGGCTCTGGACTCCATGGATGCGTGGGTAGATTGTGGGCTATGTAGTCATAATAAATTAGGACACAGAGCCTGGTTCCTGCTGGTACTTTGTACCAAGCCATCCCCAACCCCACCTCCCACCCTGGGGTGCAGAGACCGTAGGTTCTGAGTGTGGTAGCCACAAGGGCTTCATGTGCCTCCAGTGTGAGAGGGGAGGGGATAGTGAGAGGCTTAGCCTCTGCCTGTCCTGGAAACCAGGACTCTGTACCAGCCTAGCTTCTCTGCTGCAGCCCCTTCCATTAGCAACTGCTCTGCATCACCCTTTCCAAGAGAATGTCTGGGGGACTAGTGAGGCCTTTCCACGGCACCCATGGGCAAAAGTAGTTTCAGGGACAGATCACCTAGCCCAGGGTGTGCTGGGCTCAAGTCACCCCGGCCCTAGCAAGAAGTCACTGACTCATTTCCTGAAAGCAGAGGCTAAGAAGCATCTGCACAGGCATAAAGAGGAAAGGTGGCTTTATGTCTGACAAGTTTTGTCCTCCCCAAGGCATATGGGATCAAGGCTGGGCCTAACCCAGTCTCATGACCTTGTGAATCCAGTCCACAAACACAGAGACACGCATGAAGACGGCTGGCCAGTGGGGCCTTGCGCACACTCGATTGGGGATTATAATTCCTTCCAGGACCCAGCAGTTGTGGGTAAAGCAGGCGAGTGGGCCCCCGTAGTCACCCTGGCAGATAGGAGAACTGATGAGGGCCCTGGGCCACGGCAGTAGCTAGCCCCCTTCATGATAAAGTAGTTCATTTCTAGCCTCCCATAACCTCCCAGGGCTGGCCCAGGGCCCTGCCACCAACCTCACAGGCCCCCACAGGGGCCAACAGTCCCTGAGTGCACATCTCGCTCTCCCGCACACGTCCTCGGTGCTTTATGTTACATTCCTGGTTGGAGATGACATTCAGCAAGGCCACATTTAGGACTCTGTCATTACCTGTACCTACAGTAAGGGGAATGGGGAGAAGGAGAATGCCCTGGAGGAATATCCAGAGCTGGGCCTCCTGGCCAGGAGCAGTCTTTTGTACTATGCTCTTACCTTTGGTCTCACCCCAGCCTGCAATCTCACACTTGGTCCCTGGAGGTACCACATACCATTCAGGGGGCAGGCAGATCAGGGCCACACGCTGGTTCAGGGTCACAGATCTTTAGCAAGAATGGGGGCACTCAGGGCCTGAGGCCACAAGGCCCGGCCCCACCTCACATCCTCCCAGCTTGTTCACATACCTCTCCAGCTTGAGCAGGACAAGCTGGGAGCCTGAGGGCCCACACACCATCTTGGCCACTGGGACCTGCTGTAGGCCTGGCTCTCCAGGCTGTGGGTTCTGGAACAGGGTGCCCAGCCACACTTCATAGCCCGTGAGAGGCATATGGCTGGGAAAGAAGCTCTGCTAGATTATTTGTGACTCTCAGTCAGTTGCCCCAAGGCCCACTTGTTAGCTTGCCTCGGGAAGAGGGCAGGTGAGGGGGTGGGACTGGGTCCCCAAATGCAAGGGAGGCTCACCAGGAAGAGAAGCACTGCCGGGCAGTCAGTATCCACTGCTCCTTCACTAGAGACCCCCCACAGAAATGCTGGCCCTGCCTGGAGGAGTGGGGAATTAGGACAGGGTTCAGAGTCCTGGGACACATGGCTAGACCTGCCATCTTCTGGCTGGGACCTCTGGGGCCAGCAATAGGTTCCCAACCTCCAGTGGGATAACCACAGAGGACACAACCTTAGCTCCTCTCTGGGGGAGACAGGCAGTTGTGCCTCACCGATTCCGCAAGCTGACTGTCCAAGGTGAGTTGCCTTGATGGCCCCCCACCATACGCAGCCTGGAATGACGCTGATCTGGCCGATCCACCCTCTTGCCACACTTCTCAAACTGCACCTGGTCTGAAGGATGGGGTGGGCTGGTTGAAACCCAGACTACGTGGACATGGTGGGCAAAAGGGCCTGACCCATAACTGGCCCAAATCCTAACCTGGAGGGTCCAGGATTGATGGCGGCTGGTCATCAACTGAAAGACAAAGTACACGTGCATTAAGGGAGCCAGACTTTGGTGGTAGAGGCCGAAGCAGGGCATGGGGGAACGTTGCTAGAGCTCACCGCAGCGTCTCAGGGCACAGTAGTCAAATGGGGTCTCTGGGTCCATTGTGTAGCACCAGGGCCCATGGCTATCCCCGTCTGGGTTCCTGCAGAAGTTCTCCTCTAGTTGGGCATGTGGTTTGGAGGTAGACGTGAACCTAGGCAGGAGGGGGAGCAAAATTGTGGCAGGATAGTCTCAACCATCTCCAGGCTCTGGTCCCAGACACTAAAGTATACCGCTCCAGGGTTAGGGCCCTGGCTCAGTCGGGAGCACCAGGGACTCACTGCGGCTTGTGCGGTATCTCAGCGGACCAGTGCTGGCACTGGACACCCTTGCGGGTCTTACTGATGGTGCCACGGTACTGCTCCCCTGTGCCATGGTAGCAGTCTGCAGCAGGTGGGGGCAGTCAATCAGGCCAAGACCTTGCCCCTGCCCCCCGCCACCCCGGTTTCAGGCTTCTGTGACCCCCCGCCACAAGCTCAGGCCTCACCCTCGGGCCGCACATCGTCCGCACAACGCCGGATCTGGTAGCAAAAGGCCACACGCATGCCTGGCCGCAGTGTGAAGCACCAGGGCGCCTCTGAGCCATCAGGGTTCCGGCAGAAGTTCTCCCGAAGGTCTCTAAGCAGGCGCTCCACTCAGCCCTAGCCCGCCAGCCACCAGCCCTAAGTCCTGTAACTACCCTCCACCCATCTCACCCACAGCAGCACATCCCAGCACCCGCCCCCACCTCACTTGCACGCATATTTTTCAGGCACAAATCGGTGCTGATGCGGGGTCTGCGCGTCCCAACGCTGGCAAGGTATGCCCGCGGCGGTGGTATTGGCTGTGCCCCGGTAGCCCTCACCCTTCCCGCGGAAGCAGCTGACAGTCGTGGCCTCGTGGCGGGGCTGTGCCTCAGACTCTTAGATGGACCAAAACAGGTTGGACCAAACCCACCTTTCGCAGGTGTACGGTACTCCATGGGATATGCTTTCAGGTCACGCTCACGCCCAGCTCCTCTTCCCTCCCCACCCAAGCCACGCTCCCCTCCAAAGGTTCCCAGGTACGCTCCCAGGCCCAGTCCCCGCAGCCTACCACAGCGGGGGAGGTCACAGAACTCTCGCTCGAGCTGCGGATCTGTAGTGTAGCACCAGGGCCGCTCGGAGCCGTCAGGATTCCGGCAATAGTTGTCATCCAGACCTTGGTCAAGGAACCTGGGGTGGTAACGGGGCATGAACAAGACCCTGGGACTCTGGCTTGTCTGGCCCCATGCAATTGCCCTACACAGAGCCCTGCTCCTGGAGTCCTGGACCTTCCCTAGCCCAGCCCCCAGGACGCCAAAATCTCCCACGCGTACTTGCCCGGCTCGAAGGGGTGCTGGTGTGGGTGCTGGAGATCCCAGCGCTGGCACTCGCGCCCTGACTCAGTGCGGTCCACCGCGCCACGGTAATCCTCGCCATTGCACCAAACACATATGGCTGGAGACAAAGGGCTAGTGGGTTTGTGGATGGGCGTGAGCCTGTCCCTCCACTCACCAGGCTTGACCCGGCGCCGCTTACCCTCCCGGCAGGATTTGATGCCACAGCTCTGGAAGCGCACGGCAGGGTCTGTCGTGTAGCACCAAGGACCTCCCGGGTCACCATCAGGGTTACGGCAGAAGTTCTCTTCCAGGCCATTCCTTAGTGTGGGTGTGTACCTAATGGTCCAGAACATCACTATAGTGTGTGCTGGGGGAAGGCCCCAGGCTGGAATAAAGGGAAGGTGTTTGTCTCACTTGTGATCATTCGGGAACTTGTGGCTCCAAGCCTGGCAGGACAGGCCACTCGAGGTTGTAGCCACGGTGCCCCGGTACCCAACCCCATTGTCCATGAGGCAGGTCCGTATATAGTCTGGGAGCAAGAGACAGAAGATGGACTTGGGCTGAGATTCTCTATCTCCCACCCTGACCCTCTCCACCCCCACTCACCTTTCTTCTGGAAGAGGTCACAGCGCCCAGAACGCTGCAGCCTCGTGTGGGGCGAGTGTTGAGTCCATGGCAGCAGTTGGCAACCATGGCTGCTCACATTGTAGTGGAAGGCCCTGGAGAGAAGGCGGCACAGGGTAACACCACAGCCCAGGCTCCCCTGCCCCAGTCTTATCTAGGCCCAGTGGCCACTCACCGGCAGTCCAGTAAGGGCCCACAGCGACCAGCACACTCTTCAGCATCTGCCACATCCTCCTGCCAAGGCCCAGGCACCTCTACATGTAGCAGGTGCTGTAGCTCTGTGCCCCGGAGCACCTGGAAGTCATTCAATGACGAGCGCTGCCCTGCAGATGGGCATGAGTGGGTGCAGGTCAGGTGAGCATACATGTCAGTAACGTGTATTGGCATGTCCACACTTTGTTCTTTCAGGGGACCAAAGCTACAAGGCTTCTGGGTTGGAAGCACTTTCAAGGGCCAGTCTAGCACTTCTGCACAGATACTTGTAAAGAAAATTTCCCCAGGGAAGCAGGCCCACAGTTGGTAGTTATCACTGGTGCCTCTGTTTAGTGGCCCAGGCACTGGGCTCAGATCTAACATACGCTCCGTGAGAGCAGTGGGTGATGAAGCTTGCCCCATCTCATCTCACAAATGAGAATGCAAACGCTCAGAGCCATCACATTACCCAGCCAGGGGCCCTGCCTAGGCATTCTGACTCCAAATCTGGGCTCTCACCTGCACAAAGGCATATGCTAGGTTAGAGGAGTAGATCAGGCCCAGGAGGGGTCACTACCGGCTATGTGTGTGCATCTGTGTGGTCCTAACACTGCTTCAGTCCTAGAGCAGACATGCTAATAGAGGCCTAAGTGGTCAATGGGTATATGTTTCTAGAGCTTCCCAGCTGTGCTTGAGGCCAAGGTCACTGCACCCTGCCCACTGATCCTCCAGCTCCCCAACTTTTCTCTCATCCTAGAATAGTAGGATGGGGCCAACCCCCTTCTGAAAGCAGATGGGGATCAGGATCGGGGGCACTCACCAGGAACCCTTAAGCATTGCGTCATAAGCAGCAGGAGTGGGAACCATCCCATCCTTCTGGCTGGAGGCTGCACTGTGACCCACCACAGCCCCATCCGGGAAGTTGTGAAATCTGTCCCTATGGGATTGGGTGGCTCTGGCTCCACACATCAGGTCAAGGCCTGCTGGACCCTGACCTGAGACCTGGTGACAGGAGCCATGAGGGGCCAGGCCTCAGGTCCCATAGGTCATGTTGGAAACATGCTCAGTGCCACAAAGAAAAATTAGCACTGAGACAAAGGATCTCTCAGAAAACTTTTTTTTTTTTTAACTTTTACTCTTACTTCCTGCACTGCAGGAAAGGAAAAAGGAAAAGCAGACATATTTATCCCATAAGCATTTGGGGTTGTCTTTACTGCTGTGTCTGATCTCCATTGGAGCTAGACCTCACAATCTAAAACCCGACTGGCTAATAACTTAAAACTTTTTTAAAAAACAGGTAGGGGCACAGGCTGTGAGCTGGGACCCTGTGAGCATTTCCAGCACAGATATCTTGGTTAAAGTGCAAGGACACAGACTATACTATGTGCCTGTAAGTGTGGCATGTCTAACAGCTACATAGGATAGGGTTTAACAAAGTTATCAGCACACTTATGATTTATTATTTAACAAGAAAGGAAACTTTGAAGAGTACTGAGAACCAGGTCGGCCGGGAGACTCCCACCCAGGCAGGCTGAAGGTATTGAGAGAGGCAGACACTCAGATAGCCAACAGAGTGGATCTATCCTGGGGAACCAACAGCCTGAGAGCCTGCGGGGCTTGCAGCTCTCCAGGGGCCCCGAGCAGAGAGTCATCCACGCATTTATTTGTTCTTTTACAGGTGATTCTTATTAATGCACAGGTGTTTTACATATACACGTAACTCAGGAATATAACAAGTAGGCAGCTGTTACCTGCCTGTGACTAATTACAAACTACAAGGTATCCTCCACAAAGGAGCCATAGGGGCAGGATAAACTTAGTGTTTCTCAACAGAAGAGGAACTCTTACTTCCCACAGGTCAGTTGCAAGGGACTAGTACAGCTAGCCCCCTGAGAGGCCTCCCTACTTAGTGGACAGGTGTTAGGAAGGTTTGGTGGGGACGCTTGAGGTGCTCTGGGGTTGGGGTGAAGCCCCTCTGCAGCCTAGTCAGCCCAAGGGCATTGTGAAAGTGAGAGCTGCCAGACGTCTGGGTTCCAACCCCTGGGTGACATTAAACTTTTCTGAACTTCAGTTTTTCCCTGTAAATTGGGGAAAATTACTTGCCCCAGCTCCAACATTGCCCAGCCCCCAACTCTTTTGCTGCCACCTTATCAGGTCCCAGCTGTAGGCAGGTCATCCTACGCCCGGCAGCAGAGCCTAGGGAGGAGGCCTATCTCATCCGCCAGAAGCGTCATCCCAGGGAAGGTGAGTGAGGCTGTCCGCTAGGACTAAATAGGGGTGGAGGTAACAGGTAGCAGGGCTCTGGCAGGAGCGGCCTTTCAGACGTCCTAAGGAACATCGGAGCTGAGCCTCCAAGTACAGATAGGAGTTGAGATAGGCGGTCTAAGGATTCCGGTTAGTACGTCGCGTTCTGCCACAGCAGGGCTGGGAGCATCCTCAGGGCAGGCGGAGGTCGGATGTGATGAGACCTTCCGGCGAAGCTGAGGCCTGGAACTCGGTGGGAGACCGTGGAAGGGGTCCACTAACAGAGACTGGGCATGGGCCAGTGCGCTTGCGCGGCTGGAGGCGCGGCGCGCGAGCTTGCGCGTGATTTGGCCCTAGACGGATGCCGTAGCCAAGAGGTTGGGCGGATGTTGTGAGCCGGGTCGCCGCGGCCGAGGCTCGGGGTGAGTGAGGGGCGGCCAGGTTCTGAGCCTGGCGGGTCCGGGCGACTCCCTTCGCGGCCCAGGCTAGTCCAGTGCGAGGGCACCTCAGCTCAGGGATCGTGGCCTGTGGTGCGAGACTCCGAGCGGGAGCTGGTCTGGCAGGTCTTCTGGAGCTTGGGGCCAGGCGGGGGCGACTTGGGGGAACCGTGCGCCGCCCTCGCTGTCCTTGGGCTCCCAGACGGAGTAGGTTCAGTTCTGAGCCCGGTTACCTCGGCGGGGCTGGACAGGATAGCCGTGACAGGAAGTCTTCGGGTGGGCACAAGATCCGCCTCTCACCTGGATCCTAAGCAACTGACACCCGGAGTGGGTGTCTGGAAGGTTTGCTCATCAAATAAATGACTGCGTTTAATCAGACCTTCAACTACTCTGGTAGTGAGAGGGGCACTGATCATAGACGCCCACCGAGGGCCCGAGGTCGCGAAAACCACCTTCCCAAGGGGCAGGTGTGGTGCAGACCCGAAAGGGTTTGGCGGTAGTAGAGGGGCTCTTTGGGGTGAGATAAGAGACTGAGCTGCAGAGTAGGGAGTGCTGCCTAAGGCAGACTTGCGCTTTCTAATACACCTTTCTATGATGGTGGAAATGTTCTGTCTTTGTGCTGTCCAATAGAGTAACCATTAGCCACAAGTGGTCATTGAACTCTTGACATGTGGCTAAGGCAACTGAGAAATCGAATTGTTAATTTTTAAAACTTTCAATTTAAATAACTTCATACGGATGGTGGCTGCTATGTTGGGCAGCACAGCTACACATCAGTGAGGCCAGCACCAGGGATTTAGTGCAGGTTCTGGAGCAGCTGCAATAGCAACATGGTAAGAGAGATTGCTGCAGTAGAGGACCAATGGAGTTTGCCATGAGGGCTGGGGCTGGGCAAGGGTGGTGCTTGGATGAGGTGGGAGGCCACATGTGTGAGTGGGAACAGGAAAACTTTTAGGACCATGGATGAAAGAAGGGAGGAACCCAGGGCCGAGGAAAGAGGCCCCAGCCTTGTGGGGAGTAAGTGAGACTTATGGCTAAAGATGATCAGACTAGTGGTGGTCTGCACTTGGAGGAATGTGTAGGATTCTCTCTTCTGGATGTGAGCTGGACCCAGTTTGCTTACAACTAAGATGGGTACAGGGGGTCCGCCTCTAGGACACCTCACTTTGGACAGTTCGGTCTGATTTCCACAGAGCTAAGACATTTAGTTATGGTTCGGCAAAAATATATCTGGTACCTGCTCTCTGCCAGGCCCTGTGCTTGACACAGGGACACTGGAGAACAAGAAGCGTGGAGCCTAGACCCCGGCTACCCTCCCTGTGTAGGAAGCTGGGAGCTCCTGCATTCCCCTGCCCTATGTGTTAGTGTGCATGACCTTGGCCTCACCTGCTCCCAAGCCTTCCTGCTGTGGCAGGACTGAGGTCAGGTGTGAGGGCCCATGGCTGGCCCTAAGTAGACAGGCTCTGTGTCTGGCTCAGCCTCCAGGACGACTGGCTGCCCATGAGAGATGAAGGATGGCATCCAAGGGGGCCGGCATGTCTTTCTCCCGCAAGAGCTATAGGCTGACCTCAGATGCTGAGAAATCCAGGGTCACAGGTAAGGGCTGACAGGGAAGGAAGGAGGCTCCTCTTGTTGGGAGGAGAAGGAAGGGACAAAGGCCTCAGGCCTTGCTGCACCTGTGGCTGGCCTGGGACCAGCAGGGGCCAGGAGCTGCACTGATCATGTGGCCCTTTTCTCCCTTCTGACTTGTGGCTCAGGCATTGTGCAGGAGAAGCTGCTGAATGACTACCTGAACCGCATCTTTTCCTCTTCTGACCATGCACCCCCAGCAGCCACCAGCAGGTATGGCTGGGTGGGTGGCCCCTCCTCACTCTGCTGGGCCAGACCAGAGAAGGGAAGCTGCAGTTGTAGGGAAAGGGAGCCTGGGCTCTGGACAGACAGGCTTAGGATCTGTTCTCACTGTGCTCCTGGCTATGAGATCTCTGGCCAGAGAGTCTGCCTTCTTTACTCTGCTTCTTCCTCTCTCCAGGCAGTTCTAGTTCCTTCTGAGAGTCAGGGAGCAGAGTTCAGGGAGTGGGTGCACATTCCATGCCCAGCTAGCACCTGGCATCTACTCCACACCCAGCATCTGGCCCTGCATGTACCTGCCCACACCTTCGCCCCAGCCTGGGCCCTTGTAGCTTCTGACTGACCTTGTAAAGAACAAACCCTTCCAGGACCTTTCCTTTGCAAGTTTCATACTTTTAAGTGTAGTCAGTATAAAAGTTACAAGTGTCTACGGCCATACCACCCTGAACGCGCCCGATCTCGTCTGATCTCGGAAGCTAAGCAGGGTCGGGCCTGGTTAGTACTTGGATGGGAGACCGCCTGGGAATACCGGGTGCTGTAGGCTTTAAAAAAAAAAAAAAAAGTTACAAGTACATTTTAGCAGAAATAGGAAGAGACAGAGGGCCAGGCACAGTGGTTCACACCTGCACACCTGTAATCCCAGTGCTTTGGGAGGCCAAAACGGGTAGATTGCTTGAGTCCAGGAGTTCAAGAACAGCTTGGGCAAAATGGTTAGATTGCATCTCTACAATAAAATACAAAAATTAACTGGGCATGGTGGCATGCACCTGTAGTCCCAGTTATTAGCGAGACTGATATGGGAGGATCGCTTGAGCCTAGGAGGTTGAGGCTGCAGTGAGCTGGCCTCTGCATACCACTGCACTCTAGCCTGGCTGACAGAGCAAGACCCTGTCTGAAAAAAAAGAAGGAAAAGCACCTGCTATCTTGTTATTCTAACATGACCATTCTAATGTAATTCTTTTCTGTTTTCTTTGTGTTAAATTTTTAATTTTTGTGAGTATGTAGTAAGTATATATATTTGTGGGGTACATGAGATACTTTGATACAGGCATGCAATGCATAATAATCACATCATGATAAATGGGGTATCCATCTCCTCAAACATTTGTCCTTTGTGCTACAAACAATCCAGTTATACTCTTTTAGTTATTTTTAAATGTATGATTATTATTTATTATAGTCACCCTCTTCGGCTAACAAATATTAGGTCTTAGTAATTCTATATTTTTGTACCTGTTAGCCGTCTCCACCTCTCCACAAGCCCTATGCTACCCTTTGAAGCCTCTGGTAACCATTCAGTACTTTGCCTCTATGAGTTCAATTGTTTTAGTTTTTAGCTCTCACAAATAAGTGATAATATGCAATGTTTGTCTTTTTCTGCTTGGTTTATTTCACTTAACATAATGACCCCCAGTTCCATCCACATTGTGGCAAGTGGTAGGATCTGATTCTTTTTTATGGCTGATTAGTACTCCATTGTATATATGTACCCTGTTTTCTTTCTTTCTTTTTTTTTTGAGACAGAGTCTTGCACTGTTGCCCAGGCTGTATGTAGTGCTGTGGCACAATCTCAGCTCACTGCAATCCCTGCCTCCTGGATTTAAGCAATTCTCCTGCCTCAGCCTCCCACCAAGTAGCTGGGACTACAGACATGTGCCACCATGTCCAGCTAATTTTTTTTTTATTTTTAGTAGAGACGGAGTTTTACCATGTTGGCTAGGATGGTCTTGATCTCCCAACCTCGTGATCTGAAACCTCGGCCTCCCAAAGTGCTGGGATTACAGGCGTGAGCCACCTCGCCTGGCCCTGTTTTCTTTCTTTATTCATCTGCTGATGGACACTTAGATTGCTTCCAAGCCTTAGCTATTTGAACAGTGCTGCAACAAACATGGGAGTACAGATATCTCTTCAATGTACTGATTTCCCTTCTTTCAGGTATATACCCAGCAGTGGGATTGCTGGATCATATGGTAGCTCAAGTTTTAGGTTTTTTTGAGACAGAGTTTTGCTCCCGTTACCCAGGCTGGATTGCAATGGCATGATCTCGGCTCACTGCAACCTCCGCCTCCTGAGTTCAAGTGATTCTCCTGTCTCAGCCTCCCGAGTAGGTAGGATTACAGCTGTCTGCCACCACGCCCGGTTATTTTTTTGTATTTTCAGTAAAGATGGGATTTCACCATGTTGGCCAGGCTGGTCTCGCACTCCTGGTCTCAGCTGATCCTCCCACCTCAATGTCCCAAAGTGCTGCAATTTCAGGCATGAGCCACCATACCCGGGCAATTTTCAGTTTTTTGAGGAACCTCCAAACTGTTCTTGATAGTGATTGTACTATTATCATTTACATTCCTGCTAACAGTGTACAGGAATTCCCTTGTTCCACATCCTCACCAGCATTTGTTATTGCCTGTCTTTTGGATAAAAGCTTTTTTAACTGGCATGAGATGGTATCTCATTGTTGTTTTGATTTACATTTCTCTGATGTTGAGAGTTGAATACCTATTCAGATGCCTGTTTGCCATTTGTATGTCTTCTCTTGAGAAATATCTGTTTGTATTTTTTTGCCCATCTTTTGATAGAAATTACTAGGTTTTTTTCCTATAGAGTTTGAGCTCTTTATATATTCTGGTTATTAATCCCTTGTCAGACGAGTAGTTTGCAGTCCCATTTGTGGGCTGTCTCTTCACTTTGTTGACTGTTTGCTTTGCTGTGCAGAAGCTTTTTAACTTCATGTCTGTTTTCTTTATTTCATAATGTATGTAGTTCAAATTATGCTGTATAGAAAACTTAAAAAAAATTGTCACCTTCAGTTCTTAAAACATTTTTATTGAGCTATGATTAATGTGCAATAAACTACACATATTTAAAGTGTACAATTTGATAAGTGTTAACATACATATAACCCATGAAACTGTCACTACCATCGAGGTAATGGACATGTCCATTGCTTCCAAAAGTTTATAGAAATTTGCATCCCATTTGTATCATCAAATGCTATCCCATGAGAATTTTTCCACATTATCAATTTATCTTACTGAGCATCTTTAGGGCCAGGGGTCTGCTGTGGCCTATACAACTGCCCTAGTTTGGAAACACGTTTGCTTTTGTAAACAATGCTGTGATGATGCCCAGGTCTGGAGTCATGTGGTTAGGGTGCTTGCACTGCAATCACTTTGAAGACTGTTGCCAGAGGGCCGGGCGCAGTGGCTAACCCCTGTAATCCCAGCACTTTGGGAGGCCGAGGTGGACGTATCACCTGAGGTCAGGAGTTCAAGATCAGCCTGGCCAACATGGTGAAACCCCATCTCTACCAGGCTGTGCGCAGTGGCTCAAGCCTATAATCCCAGCACTTTGGGAGGCCGAGGCGGGTGGATCATGAGGTCAAGAGATAGAGACCATCCTGGTCAACATGGTGAAACCCCGTCTCTACTAAAAATACAAAAAATTAGCTGGGCATGGTGGCGCGTGCCTGTAATCCCAGCTACTCAGGAGGCTGAGGCAGGAGAATTGCCTGAACCCAGGAGGCGGAGGTTGCAGTGAGCCGAGATTGCGCCATTGCACTCCAGCCTGGATAACAAGAGCAAAACTCCGTCTCAAAAAAAAAGATTAGCCCAGCATGATGGTGGCTGCCTGTAATCCCAGCTACTCAGGAGGCTGAGATGGGAGAATTGCTTGAACCCGGGAGATGGGGGTTGCTGTGAGCCGAGATCACACCACTGCATTGCCGTGAGCCGAGATCACACTACTGCACTCCAGTCTGGGCGACTGCATGAGACTCAGTCTCAAAAAAAAAAAAAAGACCGTTGCCAGATTTTTCTTCAAAGGATTAAATAAGTTCTCCCTCCCTGCAGTGAGGCACAGTTGTCCCTGTCTCTCACCCCGTCAGCAGCCTTAGCTATTATGTCTTTCACGACCTCTGCTCTTTAGGCAGGTCCAAAAGGCAGCATCATTACCTGTTCTATTTAAGCAGATGTGGTGGTCAGAAGGTTCCTGCCCACTTCCACCTCATATTCTGTCCTGGCCTGTTCCCAGGGCCATCTGATCCCTACCTCATGTGATACCGGAGATGGTCCTGCTGCTGCTGTGGCCGCCAGGAGAGAGAGCAGGTGGTAGGGCCATCAGTCAGTGGTTGCGGAGATGCAAGGCATTAAGCTAGGAACTAGGAGACCTAAAAAGATCAGGCAAACCAAATGGGTCGTGCTGCAGGCACTCAGTGGCGGCTCTCTCAGGCTGACTAGCCACAGATGAGTGCAGTCTGCTCTCAGGGATCAGGCAGGGATCCCTTATAACTTTTGGGGTCAGGTATAAGAGTAGCTGTTCCAAGTATGGGCCTGTTAAGAACTTTTTTTTTCTTTTGAGACAGGATCTCACTATGTCACCCAGGCTGGAATGCAGTGACATAATCATAGCTCACTGTAACCTCAAAGTATCAGGCTCGAGGAATCCTCCCATTTCAGCCTCCCACATAGGTGCTTGTGGTCACAAGCACATGCCACAGCAACCAACTGATATATATATATATCTATGTCACCCAGGCCAGGCTCAAACCCCTGGGCTCAAGTGATTCTCCCACCTCAGCCTCCCAAGGTGCTGAGATTACAGGTGTGAGCCACCATGCTTGGCCTAGAACTGCTTTTAAGGAAGGCTTCTTTAACCTTGGGCCCACTGGGGTATTCAGAGATGGGGTTGGCTTTAGCCTTCTGTGCTACTAGTTGAGCACCCCAACTGCATAGCCACCACCTGGCCTTGGCCTGGGACTAAGCAGGAGTGGGAAGGGGCCTTTGTGCATCTCTGCTCGTACAGCTCAGGGCTGGGAGTGGCTTACACTGGGGAAATATGTGGTCCCTGAGCTTGGGTAGTAGCTACCTTGTCAGGGTGCTTTGTCCCATCTTTGTCCCCTTCCAGAGGCTTCTGTTTGTGCAGATGAGTAGGGCTGGAACTGGCATTAAAGGTGGAAGAGCAGGTCTGTGGGCTGGATCCAGGTGTGTAATGGGCCTCTGTTCTGCCTGAGTCCTGCTGGTTGTCACCACCTCACTCCCTGCTATTCTTAGCAGCTGAGCTCAGGACAGCGCTGATGCATTAGACAGCACCAGTTTCCCTCTAGGCATGTGTGTTGAGAGGATGAGGGGCCACCCAGATAGATTTTTCCTAACTTCTTCGGCTCGGGTAGGTGGGACATGTGCTCTACTGACCATTTATGGACAGAGCAGCCAGCAGCTCAGAGGGCTGAGCCTTTCATACTTCCAGGACATGTCTCATTCAACACAGACTCCCCTGGATGGGTGGTGGTGAGACTGGAATCTGCCCCAAAGGAACCACAGGCCTAGGGGCAAGGGCTGGACTAGGTGGCCTTGGTCCTGACCACTTTGGGAACCAACATTTCTCCCAGCCTTCTTCCAGACATCATGAACACAGGCACCTTTGAAAGCGGGCAGGTTATGTGCTAGGCTGGCAGCACGTGTTATTCCCTGGGGTCTTCATAGCATCTCTGACATAAGCCATTATTCCATTTTTACAGATGAAGGAATTAAGACTTAAAGAGGGCTACTTTTTTTTTTTCTTTTTTGAGTTGGAGTCTTGCTCTGTCGCCCAGGCTATACCACAGTGGCGTGATCTTGGCTCACTACAACCTCTGCCTCCTGGGTTGAAGTAATTCTCCTGCCTCAGCCTCCTGAGTAGCTGGGATTTCAGGCACATGCCACCACGCCTGGCTATTTTTTGTGTTTCTGGTAGAGGCGGGGTTTCACTATGTTGGCCAGGCTGGTCTTGAACTCCTGACCTGATGATCCACCCGCCTTGGCCTCCCAAAGTGCTGGGATTATAGGCCACTGCACCTGGCCCCTATTTTTTTTTAACAGTCCTGTGGTGCACCAAATTGGACTGGTTATACTTTTTTTGGCGGGGGGATGGAGTCTCACTCTTGTTGCCCAGGCTGGAGTGTAGTGACACGATCTTGGCTCACTACAACCTCTGCCCCCCCAGGTTTAAGCAGTTCTCCTGCCTCAGCCTCCCAAGTAGCTGGGATGACACATACATGCTACCACACCCAATTAATTTTTGTATTTTTTGTGGAGATGGAGTTTTATCATGTTGGCCAGGCTGGTCTCGAACTCCTGACCTCAAGTGATTTACCCACTTCAGCCTCCCAAAGTGCTCAGATTATAGGAATGAGCCACCATGCCCAGCCTGGACTGGATACACTTTTGAGTTTAGTGTAGAATCCAACCTTCTGACCTCCCAAATGCCAGAGTCAAAGACTGAGCACAGCTCTTTTTCTGGAGTCTAGGCAGCCCCCCTCTGAGCTCAGGGGAAGGGATGGTATTTAGTGTCATTTGGCTGATTTCAAGGACTTGTGGACCCCTGGCAGCCTCTCACTCTCCCCAGGAAACCCCTGAACTTCCAGAACCTGCCAGAACATTTGGACCTGCTGCTACAAGTGGACGATGAGGAAGAGGAAAGCCAGGGTATGTGGCCGCCTCTGGAGTGGGGTTGAGAGGTCCAGAGCTGGGACCTATGGGGCCTGGAGATGTCTGGTGAGCTCAGGACTCCCTATGCTTCCTGTCAAATGCTCTGCCCTTTCTGACCCCCCTCTCCCCTTTTCAGGACAGGTTGAAGGGCGTCTTGGCCCATCCACTGTGGTCCTGGATCACACAGGCGGCTTTGAGGGGCTTCTCCTGGTAGATGATGACCTGCTGGGGGTGAGTGAGGGTGAGGTGTGGAGACACAGATCCAGCCCCTTCTGATAGCCTTCTCTGTCGATAGCCCCAAGCTCCTCCTGATGTGGCTCTAGTCTCTCATATTGATGAGGCTGTAGCCAAAAACATGTCCTGATGTGGCCCCAGACTGTTGTGTTCTCAGTCCTCAGACTCTCCCACCAAAGCCCTGAAACAGTCTTGATGTGGCCTCAGTTCCCAGCCCTTCCAAGCACGGCCCCTCTCTCATCTTTCCCCTGGCCCAGGATCCCTCCCGATACAGGCCTGCCCCCTCCCACTGTCTTCAGGCACAGTTCATCGTTGGCTGTTGCAGGCAAATACCACCAGGGCTGGCTCAGTTGGGTATGGGGTCTTTTCCCCCTGGGGAGATGCTCTGTGTACCTGGGAGGAAGCCTACCACCCCTCTTCTTCACCCAGGTGATTGGACACAGCAACTTTGGCACCATCCGCTCTACCACATGCGTGTACAAAGGTGAGACCCTACTCTGCTGTGGCCCAGGTAGTTGAGAGAAAGTTTGAGGGCCCAGGCTTGAGGCAGGAGGCAGTCTTTGTCCACCTTGTGGGCCTAACTCAGCTCTTTCCAGGGAAATGGGTCTACGAGGTCCTCATCTCCTCCCAGGGGCTCATGCAGATTGGCTGGTGCACCATCAGCTGCCGCTTCAACCAGGAGGTACAGTTGGGGGAGGGGACCCCTCCCTGGGCCCAAGGAGAGCTTCTGCCACAGGCCTTATCAAGGCTCTGGAGCCCCTCAGACCTGCCCAGGACCCTAACCTGGACTGTCCTCTGGAGAAGAAACATGTCCCACCCCATCCCAGGCACCCCAGCCTCAGAGAATACCGCTTACTCTTTCCCTTAGATTATTTGTTCCCTTCTCTAGAGCCATATGGGTCCAAGACTGGTGATTGGTGGGCTCTGGCCCAGCCCCTGTCTGCCTCACCAGGGACCTCACAGGCAGTTCCTCCCTAGGAGGGGGTTGGAGATACACACAACTCCTATGCCTATGATGGCAACCGTGTGCGCAAGTGGAACGTGACCACAACGAATTATGGCAAGGTGAGAGCCAAGCCCCCTGTGGGTCATCCATCCCATGACTGTCACTACAACTTATTTGGAGCCACTGGGCAGCCATAAGGGACTATAGGGCACCAGGGAAGGGTCAGGGACTCAGGTCCTTTGTCCTTGTGGCCAGTCTCCACTGGGTGGTTCTGGAAACACAACTGGGGTGCAGAGCCAGCAGGCTGCTGGGCTTCTATGCCTATATGAGGCCTCCTCTCGTGGCAGGCGTGGGCAGCGGGGGACATCGTCAGCTGTCTGATTGACCTGGATGATGGCACGCTGTCCTTCTGCCTGTGAGTTTCCTATCTCTATGCACAGGCCTGGCCTCTGGGGCCTACCCAGACTGCCCCGCCTCCTGGGCCCTGTAAGGAGCCAGGTGGAGGTTGATAACCTGTGTGTGGGCAGGCATATGCTTCTTAGCACTGGCTCACAGACCCACCCTTCTTCCCCAGGAATGGTGTATCACTGGGCACTGCCTTCGAGAACCTATCCCGGGGCCTGGGCATGGCCTACTTCCCAGCCATCAGCCTTTCTTTCAAGGAGTCTGTGGCCTTCAACTTTGGCAGCCGTCCTCTGCGATATCATTTTGGGAAGATGGCTGTGGGCTGCTCAGAAGCTCTTGGGGAAACTGGGATGAGGGGCTCCCTACCCCAGGGTTGTGGTGGGCTGGTGGCACGCCCTGGCTGCTGCAGCGTGAGTGGGAGGCAACTTTCCTTGCAGCAGCCTGGTTGGTTGGGTGTCCTTGTCTCCATTAACAGATGAGGAACTTGAAGTGTCCTCCCTAGGGAGAATAAGTAGGCGAGTTGTGATGCAAACCAGCCCTGTCTTAGAGGACCAGGCCCCACAGGGTTGTCAGTGGGGAGGGATAGTGGGCATGTCTGAGCCATAGATAAGGTGTTGCTGGCTTAACTCTGTGGCACCTACCCAGTGGCGGGCTACCGGCCCCTGCAGGACCCACCTAGTGCTGACCTGGTGCGGGCACAGAGGTTGCTGGGCTGCTTTCGGGCAGTGCTGAGTGTGGAGCTGGACCCCATGGTGAGCTGAGGTCTGGGCCAGGCGGGCTGGGGGCCTTCTATAGCCTCCTGCCCCTCACACTTCTCCCTCCTCCCCCTCCACACAGGAAGGGCAGCTGTTGGACAAGGAGAGCTCCGAGTGGCGGTTGCGGGGCCAGCCCACTGTCCTCCTCACACTGGCCCACATCTTCCATCACTTTGCACCGCTCCTGGTGAGCGGCATTGGGAGGGAGGAGGCAGGCCTTGCCAGACACGCCCATGTAGATGTATCCTCACTAGGGGCTGCAGTGCTGAGGTGCCCGTAGCATCACCTGGCGGGAGACCCATGTGACCAGGGCTCTCAGACCTCAAAGTTGGTCCCCCAGGGAAACAGGGACATTTCCAAGGGCATCAGGGGATGTCCTGGAAAGAAGACTGAAGGGTAATAACATCACAGGCCAAGGAAACTGCATGTGCCAAGCCCTAGAGGAGCCATGGGGCAATGGCCTTCTTGTCCCTCAATCAGAACCTGGAAGGGCTCATCTATGTTTGGTGTTGCTCGAGTGGCTCAAGGCCCTATGCCTGAGGCTGGAGCCCTCGGCATGGCCTCTGCCATGTGCCAGGGCAGGGGTGCCTTGACCAGAGTGGAAGGCCATCACCTCACCAGTGCCTGGCCTTGGTGCAGCGCAAGGTGTACCTGGTGGAGGCTGTGCTCATGAGCTTCCTGCTGGGCATCGTGGAGAAGGGCACACGCGCACAGGCACAGTCCGTGGTGCACCAGGTCCTGGACCTCTTGTGGCTCTTCATGGAGGTGAGGTTCCTGACCTCAGGCCTCAGGCCTGCTGTCAGTCTTCACTGGGGTTGGGAAGATACAGGGAGAGTCTTGGAAAAGGCCCCAAACACGGCTGCCCTGGCATCTCTCCCCCAGGACTACGAGGTACAAGATTGCCTCAAGCAGTTGATGATGTCTCTGCTTCGGCTGTACCGGTTCTCACCCATCGTCCCAGACCTGGGCCTACAGGTGGGAACACCTGCCTCTGTCCTGGCCCCCCTGGAACTCCCCCGTCCACTCTGAACACCCCCTCTCCACAGATCCATTACCTACGGCTCACTATCGCCATCCTGAGGCATGAGAAGTCCCGCAAGTTTCTGCTTAGCAACGTCCTGTATCCTCGAGGCCCTTGCTGCCAGGCAGGCCAGACATGGGGTGCCCTCTGGGCTCAGCAGAGGCCAGGAAGGGGAGTATCTATCAGGCCAGGGGTCCCCTGGTAGGATCAAAAGGACTAGAGCTGCTCCACATGTGGCACTTTCTTTACAGAGCAAGGAAGGGAGAGCCAAGTACTGAGCCTGGCCACCAGTCTAGTCAGGGTCTTCTGAATGACTGCAGACTTGGGCTATATGGAGGTGTGGGAGGGGCCACAGGGCCTGCCCCCTTCAGCCATAGCCAGCACTTTTGTCCATGTTCCACAGTCGGGATTCCTGCAAGATCATCCTTTTTTTTTTTTTTGAGATGGAGTTTCACTCTTGTTACCCAGGCTGGAGTGCAATGGCGTGATCTTGGCTCACCACAACCTCCACCTCCTGGGTTTAGGCAATTCTCCTCCCTCAGCCTCCTGAGTAGCTGGGATTACAGGCACGCGCCACCATGCCCAGCCAGTTTTTTGTATTTTTAGTAGAGACGGGGTTTCACCATGTTGACCAGGATAGTCTCGATCTCTTGACCTCGTGATCCACCTGCCTTGGCCTCCCAAAGTGCTGGGATTACAGGCTTGAGCCACCGCGCCCGGCCTAAGATCTTTAAGGAAGCAACTCTTCTTGCTTCCCAGAAATGTTGTGAACTGCATAAATGAGAAAGAGCCCAGCTCTAAGCCCCTGGCTGGGAAGCCTGAGCTTGTAGCCATCTTCTTCGTCTGGGGTCTTCCAACCTCCAGGAGGCAGACACAAAGTTGGGAGACACAGAGGTCAGAGTTGGGGCATGAGAAGAGGCCACCAGGCCCTCTCTCCAGCTGGTCCCATGGTCAACTGTTCCTGTGACAAGCCCTTGTCATGCACTTGCTGGGTACTGGACTTGGTGGGCTTGACAGCCACAGCCTTTTGTCAGGGAGCATGCCCTGGGGGTCAGACACATAGCTGTGATGGCCCCTGTGGTGGTGGGAGAGCTGCTGTAGGCACATCTGGGGATGGGCTCCAGGAAGGACTCGAGGGTGTGCATACTGCCCTTTGGCGAGCAGAGCCCTGCCTTAACACCCGCCAGCTTCGACGTGCTCCGTTCCGTCGTGTTCTTTTACATCAAGAGCCCCCTGCGTGTGGAGGAAGCTGGCCTGCAGGAGCTCATTCCCACCACCTGGTGGCCCCACCGCTCCAATAAGGAGGTGAGTGCACCCCCAGTAGGATGGGCAGAGGTTATGGCGAGGGCTGGCCTGGGTGCCTGGCCACCAGGCACCTAGCATGAGGCCTTTTCACTGGCCCTGGTCCCTGGAGCCCTGGGGATGGGATCTGGGTGTTCTGTGTGAAGTAGGTCTGTATAGGACCCGGGTGACCCTGCTGTCTGCTTCCCTCTACCCCTGCATAGGGCAAAGAGAGCTCAGAGATGAAGGAGGAGACAGCAGAGGAGCGGCTGCGGCGGCGAGCCTACGAACGGGGCTGCCAGCGGCTCAAGAAGCGTATTGAAGGTCAGCCCTCCTTGGACATGGGGTAGGGTGGGAGGTGTGTGTGTGCACGTGAGGGCACTTGGAGGTGCCCATGCCTAGGTGGGACTTGGGGAACCCTGGTGGTGAAGTCCTGACCCAAGCCTGCACCCCATTCCCTGGAGCCTGAGGGCCGTGTTCCTCACCTCACCCCCAGTGGTGGAAGAACTACAGGTCCAGATTCTGAAGCTGCTGCTGGACAATAAAGATGGCAACGGGGTGAGTGACTCCCAGGCCCCGGGTAGGGCTCTGTGCGAAGGGATGCTGCACTGGGCCTTAAGACCTAGAGGGTGGGGACTGGCTCTGGTTCCCATGGCAGGGGCCAGGGGGAGGTGCAGCACTGATCCAGTCCAGTCTGGGCCTGCATTCTCAGCTCAGCACAGCCTCACTTTTCCCTCCCTCAAAGGGCGAAGCTTCTAGGTACATCTTCCTGACCAAGTTTCGAAAGTTTCTGCAGGAGAATGCGAGTGGCCGCGGGGTAGGTGTCCTTTGGGCCAGCTCCCTGTGGACCCCTAGCTGCACTGCACAGGCCACACCCTCAGCACCTAGCACCTCTCAGGCTGCCTCATCCCTGCATAGCCCTGAGCTTTTCTCTGCTGCTTTTCCCTCCCTGCTCAACCCTCAACCCTTGAGCAGGGCCTTGGATGAGGATTGGGTGAGTCACTGGGCTGGCACCAATGCATGTTTTCTGCCTGGTACCCACAGAACATGCCCATGCTCTGCCCCCCTGAGTACATGGTCTGCTTCTTACACCGACTGATCTCTGCCCTGCGATACTATTGGGATGAGTACAAGGCTTCCAATCCCCATGCTTCCTACAGTGAGGGTGAGTGGCACTGGGTCCCCCACCCAGGTCAGTGAGGCTGGATAGAGCCAGGCATAGGGTAGCTCCTAGTGTTAGTACAGAGTGCTGAGCAGAGGCTGGGGGCTGCAGGGAGCTGTCTCTCCACTGGGGCAGCAAGAGCCCTGCACCCCAGGCCTGCTGATCTGTGTTTGCTCTGACTGTATCATGGGTGCCTACCATAACAGGCTCTTTCCCTTGGTCCTTGCCCCCCATTTCTCTGTGCAGTCCTTTATAGGGCTGCCTTGGGTGGGTGGTGGTGGGGCCCTGTGTTTGAGTCCCCAAGGGTCAGTGGGAGCCTTACCTGTCCTGGATTGCGGAATATCCCACAGGGCTGGGGCTGGGCCTGTCTGCTTCTCCTGAGTGATCGGCTACTATGAGTACTCCTGTTACCCCAAGTTGTGCAGCTGCTGGCTCTGACCTGAAAAAGCAGGGGTGGAGCGAAGGTGGGGGAGGTCTGGGTTCTGGTTCCTCTGTCTGCCGGGGTGAGTGGGTAGCCAAGGCCAGAATCCCCAGGCTGTGCTAGGCCAGACTAGAGGAGAGGGTTGTGAGGAGGGTCTTCCTGCTAGGACCTGACCACAGGCCTGGTCTCTTCACTCCTCGCAGAGGCCTACATCCCTCCCCAGGTCTTCTATAATGGCAAGGTGGACTACTTTGACATGCAGCGCCTGGGGGGCCTCCTCTCCCACCTGCGGAAGACCCTCAAAGGTGTGTGCAGGCCTGTGGGCAGGGAGGAGGTCTGGGGCCAGGTGGGGGATGGTCCCTGAGCCTGCTCTGCTATGGGTGCTGAGCCATCCTGTGCCCACCAGAGGGTGCCCGAGTCCCTTTACCTGCTCAAGCAGGAAGATGCTGATCTGCCCACCCCACATCTGGGCAGCTTCTCCTTCCCTCCAGCACTCACACCATAGGGGTCAGGTGTGCCTGGTAGGTGACCAGGGATCTTGGTGAGGTATGGGTGGGGCATACTGTCAGAGCTGCCTTCAGGGATGAGCACAAGCAGCTCTGGTGCGGGGCTGAGGGCACAGACAGAACAAGGCCCTGAGCCAGGCATGAGGGTGGGTCTGTGTGGTCAGAGCCTCTATCTGGCTGCCACAGTGTGGACACTGGAGTGCAGGCTGAGGGACAGGAGGCTAGGTTTCCACACACAGGAGATAAGGGCCTGCCCCAGGGAGGTAGGGAAAGGCACAGGTGGAGGAGAGGAATCAGGATGACTCCAGGTTTTCTGCCAGAGGTTGTGTGGATGGGGCACCATCAGGGAGAGGGGCTGCAGGAGGTGGCGAAGATGACAAATTCTATGTTGGACACAGCACATTTAGCTGGGAGCAAGGCCTGGGCTGGAGGCAGTGAAGGTGGGGTTAGCTGTCAGCATAGAGGTGGGGATGAGCCTGGGACAAGGCTTGGCTCCCCCAGGGAGTGCCCAGAATGAAGCAGCCCTGGCAGCTCCTTTTGTTTATAGAATAGTCAGGCAGTGGGGGAGGCTCTGGAGAGTAGGAGGTCCTGGGAAACAAAGACAGGGACCTGCAGGAAGGGTGCAATGGGGAAGGCCTCCTGCTACTGAGTGGTGGCTAGACAGGGGGCCCTGGAGATGCAGAGACAAGGCTGGGTGGAGGAGGCGGAGGGGTGAGGGGCAGACGCCGTGCTAAACTGGGCTCTGCGAGGCCTACTGCTCAACCTGCTTGGCTTTCTCACCATCCTGGGCACTTCCACAGTGGCCCCTCATGCTACCACTGGCCTGAGAACCCTCCTGCTCTTCCTCCCAGATGACCTTGCTTCCAAAGCCAACATTGTGATCGACCCACTGGAGCTCCAGGCAACCACCATGGATGACTTGGACGAGGATGAGGAGCCAGCCCCAGCTATGGCCCAGGTGCCACAGTGGGGGCTAGTGGGGGGCTTTGCATTGGGCTTTTTCTTTATCGTGTTTGCAGGGGTCTCATCCAGGGCCACCCCCCTCCATGTAGGCAAGGGGCTTCTCACCAGGCGGAGGGGCAAAGGGCAGACATGGTGCTAAACTGGACTCTTCAAGGCCTACTGCCTTCTGGGCTCTCTCACTGTGGCCACTCATGCTACCACTGCCCTGAGAATCCTCCTGCTCTTCCTCCCAGATGACCATGCTTCCAAAGCCTGTCCCTCAATGCGGGTGGAGGCATGGACCCTCCCTGGTGATTCCCCAACCCCATGGACCAAGGGAACCCTGAACCAGCCCTGGTCCTGGCATCCTTTCTTCATTGCAGCGCCCCATGCAGACCCTGGCTGTTGGGGGGTCACTGCCCCTGCCCCGGCCCAGCTGGCTCAGTTCTCCAACCTTGGGCCGAGCCAACCGCTTCCTCAGCACAGCAGCCGTGAGCCTCATGACCCCACGGCGTCCTCTGAGTACCTCAGAGAAAGTGAAGGTCCGCACACTGAGCGTGGAGCAGAGGACCCGTGAGGACAGTAGGTGCCGGGTGGGGTCAGACAGGGCCCTGAAGGACCCCTCGACCGTGTACAACCCCCACCCTGGGCAAAGCCAAAATACAGTCCATGCCCTCCCAACCCTGTGGTCTGGCAGCATCCCAGGAATACAGGAAGCACACTCTGAGGGCAGGAGATCGATGCCACAGAAATAGGTCCTGGCACTGCGGGCCTTGCCCTCCACCCCACCCCTGCCCCCATAGGCTTCCTGAGGGTCCCTCCTGGGGCACAGGAATGGGAGAAGATTCCCTCTCCTGCTGCAAGGCAGGCTCAGGAGAGCTGGGACGGCCTGCCTTGACCCTGCCCTCCCCCGCTCTCCAGTTGAAGGCAGCCACTGGAATGAGGGCCTGCTGCTGGGGCGGCCCCCCGAGGAGCCTGAGCAGCCCCTCACCGAGAACTCGCTGCTGGAAGTCCTGGATGGGGTGGTCATGATGTACAACCTCAGCGTGCACCAGCAGCTGGGCAAGGTCGCGCACTCTTGGGCCCTGCATTGGGTGGGGGTGTTGTGCCTGTGTGTGTGAGTGTGTGTGTGTGTGTGTGTGTGTGCACGTGCACACGCCTTTGTCCATATGGGCCCACAAGGCTGCCTGTGCATGACCGTGCATGGGAGCACATGCCTCAGCAGGGCTGGTTTCTGCTCCTGCTGCTTCAGTCTGTCCTGCTGACTGTTGTGGGAATGGGGCAGCCCTGGGCCTAAGGTTGGGACCTTGGCAGGATTGGGGTCCTGACTGGGTCTGAAGAAGCCTGGATGAATTACTCGAGGGGCACTCTGGACATGTGGTCCTGTGCTGTAGATGGTGGGTGTCTCCGATGATGTGAATGAATACGCTGTGGCTCTGAGGGACACAGAGGACAAGCTCCGCCGGTGCCCTGAGTGGGTAAGGCCCACAGGCAGTCTTGGGTGGAGGCAGCTTGCTTACTCCAGATCCCAGGCAACCACAGATGAAGTCTAATTCTGGGGGCTGCCCGCAGTTCACCTCGTCCTGCCCTAGCCCTGGCCATAGCACACCAGTGAGAGTCGGGCTGGCAGCAAGGCCTGGCACCCATCACCAGTGTGGCGTGTGCCTAGGCGTCCCCCACTCCCCAGGCCCACTAAGTGCTAAAGCACACCCACTCTCCTCATCAATTATGCATTGACCCTGAGTGCTTCCTCGGCCACTTGCAGAGTCAGCAGGAAGCAGGGCCTGGCTCTGCCGCACCCTCCACAGCCTTCTGCCGTAGCTGCCCTGGACTGGGAAGTGGGGCCCGGTGTGTCCAGGCCGAGCTTCCCTGGCAGCTCTCACCCACCCCCACCTGTCAGCAGATCCTTGGGCCTGGCAGCTGCAGGAGCAGCAGTTCTGGCATCAGGTCCCTAGGTGCTCTGGCCAGGGGCTCACAGACCTCCAGCTGTGCCTCACTTCCATGTCCTGAAGGGACTACCATGGCCCTGTTCTGAGGCTGGCTCAGGGTCACCAGAGGGTCAGTGGCAGAGCAGGGTTTTGAAAAATGGAGCCCAATCCCTTGCCTGCTCCAGGCACTAGTAGGGCCCTTCCTAATCTGCCTGCGGGGTCAGGTGGAGCTGGGCATGGGGCCATTTCTTGATTGTCCTCCCTTCCCCTTGGGTGCCAGAGGAAGGATATTTTTGCAGAGTTGACCAAGAGCCAGAAGGTTTTCTCAGAAAAGCTGGACCACCTGAGCCGCCGTCTTGCCTGGGTCCATGCCACTGTCTACTCCCAGGTGAGCCTGGACTGCAGCTGCCTGGCCCCGACCTCACTGACCACAGGTCGGGCAAGGTTATGCCAGGATCCTTGGTGCACCTGCCCTTTTGGGCCTCTGGCACACACATGTCCCTTCCCACACTTCAGACTCTGTCACCCCATGCTATGTCCCCTGTACCCCTCATGCCCCATGGACTGAGGAAGCGCTGTTTCTTGACCTCTAGTACACCTCATAGACATGTCCTTCAAGGAACAAGCTCTGTCTGTCTGCCTCACCTACTTCTGCCTCAGTTTCTCAGCCCCCTTCCTCTCTCAGTGAGTGCATCAGGGGCTCTGCAGTCTTTCGGGGAGCCACACCCCACCCTCTGCACCTGCCTCTGTCTCACTCATTACCATCCCAAGGCCACTGGCTTTGTCCTCACTCACTCACTCATTCACTTGCTCATCCATTCAATAGCATGCACCCAAAACCTGGTGTATGCCAGGTGCCATCCAGGACACTAGAGGCACACACATGGTAATAAACCAGAAAGACTAGTCCCTGCCCTCCCAGGGCACTCAGCCTGGTGGGATACATGGATGGACAGACAGATGGATAGGGCACTCCTGCTGTGACTAGAGTTTCACCCCTGGCCTCAGACCCTCTGGACTCATTTCCTCTCCTTGCCCCTGCTGGCATCTCTCCCCTACCAGTGAGTGCTCTGAGGCTCTCTTCAGGTGCCTGTGTCTGGGCATCTGCTGTCTTCTTGGGCACACCCCTGAATGACTGGGTGATCAAGCACTTTGTGAGGCTGAAGTGGGAGGATCACTTGAAGCTAGGAGTTCATGACCAGCCTGGGCAACCCATCTCTAAAAAGAAAAAATTAATTTAGCTGGGCATGGCTATGCATATCTATAATCGCAGCTACTCTGGAGGCTGAGGTGGGAACATCACATGAGCTCAGGAGTTCAGGTTATAGTGAGCTGTGATTGCATCACTGCGCTCCAGCCTTGACTCTACATGTGCCCGTAGTCATGTTCTCTCCTTTGTCTTAGCTCCTTCATATTCCCCTTTATCTCACCCCAGCACAGGCTCTTCCCCATCTCTGAAGTAGTCCCACTTGTGTCTCAGTCTGCCCCCATCTCAATCCAGCCCTCACATTTCCATCTCCCTTGGATTGGTGCCTTAACTCTGATGGAGCCATTGCCATCCCCTCATCAGACAGTCTTCCCTGGCTTTCTGTAGCAGCAGGATCGTCACTGCCCAGGTGTGTGCACAGACCCACCCCCGACCGCTTGCTTACATCTTCTCAGTTTCTCAGGTTTTAGGGCACATTAGAGAGCCAGTGTGAAGCCCAGGTGCACTGGCCGCACTCCAAAACACATGGGTGCTGTGGGTCTGGGCTGGGGCCTGAGGCCTCATTCTTACCTGGGCTCTGTGAGACCCTGACATGGACTCTGTGGAAACCACATTGTGGGGAGCAGGGCCCTCAGAAGGGTTTGTCTGTTTCCTGTGACCTCTGTTCCACCAGTCACACCACCCCCTGCCTTCCCACCACCTTCTCCTTTGCAATGCAGATCAAATTTTTGTCTGCCTGCTTACCACCACCAGCTCTTTGGGACCCCTACGTACCTTGTACTCCACTTGTCTGCTCCCCTCTGCCCTGCACCAGGCCTGCTGCTCCTCTAGTACTCCATGGAGAACCCACCACCCTCAGAAGCACGTACCCCCATTCTTGCTGCAACCTTTTCTTTGTCCCCACAGCCCATTAGGGCATACCCAATCTTGGCCCTCCAGTCCCTTTGTCTGCCATCTTGGACCTAGACAAGACTGTGGCTTCCTCACCTTCCTGTTCCAACCTGCCCTGCCTCCCCTTCTGTGTGGGGCAGCTTTCCAACACAGACTTCCAGACACAGCACCCTGTTGCCTCAAACTTGCTTACAGGCTGAGGCAGGTGGATCATCTGAGGTCAGGAGTTCAAGACCAGCCTGGCCAACATGGCAAAATCCCATCTCTGCTAGAAATACAAAAATTAGACACGTGTGGTGTCATATACCTGTAGTCCCAGCTACTTGGGAGGCTGAGGCAAGACAATCACTTGAACTTGGAAGGCAGAGGTTGCAATGAGCCAAGATAGTGTCACTGCACTGCAGCCTGGGCGATAGAGCAAGAGTCCATCTTATAAAAACAAAAGACTTGCTTACGCTATGCTGATCAGAGTTCTGGCCTGGGTCGCAATAATGCTCCCTCCAGGCTGAGTGCGTCTCTCTTGCCTGCCGAGGACTTGATTGCCCTGCTTAAGCCAGTGCTCATACATCCTGAGATCCAGGTCTCAGCTGTGCTGTCATAGGACAGGGAGGCCTTTCCTGATCCCCAGGCCAGGCCATGCCCCCAAGACCCCACTGGTGAGCAGCCCAGCAACACCTGTGTGCCTACTGCAGGAGAAGATGCTGGACATCTACTGGCTGCTGCGCGTCTGCCTGCGGACCATTGAGCACGGCGATCGCACGGGGTCTCTCTTCGCCTTCATGCCCGAGTTCTACCTGAGTGTGGCCATCAACAGCTACAGTGCTCTCAAGAATTACTTTGGCTCTGTGCACAGCATGGAGGAGCTCCCAGGTGATGGAACCATTCAGGCTGGGGCAGAAGCAGAAAAGGAGTCTCTAGTGTGAGCCCTAGGAGCCCTGGTCTGAGACCTCTGTGGCTCAGCAACATACATCCGTGTGGGGGAGGGGTGGGAAGAGGAGGTGGAGCTTCCTCTGTGGTTCACCCTGCAGCAAACAAAGGTTTGTACCCTGCCCTGGGACCCACAGCCACAGAGCCAGCAGCTCCTTGGTGAAGGAAAACAGAAAAGATGGAACACAGTGGGTGGATACCCCTTGGCTTTCACTTCCTAGTGCTGTGAGCAACTGCCATGGTCCCGCAGCCAGCTGGCCCTTCACCCTGACTCCCTGGCACTGGTCACTAAGTGTGGCAGTTGGTCAAGGGCAGAATGGTTTGTCTTGGTAAATCACAGCAGGGGGGTGGGGCCCTGCTAGGGTCCACATATGAACCTAGGCTTCTTGCAGCCTGCTGATTCCAGGCTAGGCATGGCAGTGTATGTCTAGATCAGGCTGTGAGCTGTCAGGACCCTGGCCTGACCCCTGCCCAGCCCCAGGCCTCGATGCAGGTTTTGTCTTCAAAGACAGAGCTATGAGTGCCCAGGGAGTTTTGACAGCTCATCAAGTGTGTGCTGAGGTGGGTTTGAGCCCAGGTTAGGGCTCCTGCCAGCACCTGTCCTCCCCTCACAGTGAGCCTGTGCCTTAGCACCTCCACAGCCACCAGTGAATGCCTTGCCCGATGTCCCCAGATGCTACGCTGGGTCCACGATGGCCTTGGGAGCCAGCTCTAGAGCCTGCTACTCCAGCCCACCCAACCTGCCAAGGGACACGCCTGTCCCTGGAGCTCTCATTCCAAGCCAAGACGTCTCACTTCCCACCCTTGCAGGCTATGAAGAGACCCTGACCCGCCTGGCTGCCATTCTTGCCAAACACTTTGCAGACACACGCATCGTGGGCACTGGTGAGGGGCCTACAGAGGGTACAGGGGGAGGAAAACGGGATTGCACCTCTGGTTGGCTTTTTTCTATGAAAAATGTGGCCAGGTGGGCATGAAGCATGGGGCCAGGGCTCATGCCAAGCCCCTACTGAGGCAAGGCCTGTCCCCACAGACATACGAGACTCGCTGATGCAGGCTCTGGCCAGCTACGTGTGCTACCCACACTCCCTGCGGGCTGTGGAGCGAATCCCTGAGGAGCAGTGAGTGGGGCCTGGAGGGGCACACACCCTGCCTTCGAGCACTGTGCTCAGCCTCACCCCATGTCTCTCCCCTCCCTGCCCTCATAGGCGTATTGCCATGGTAAGGAACCTCCTGGCTCCCTATGAACAGCGGCCCTGGGCCCAGACCAACTGGATCCTGGTGCGGCTCTGGAGGGTAAGCCTAACTCGAGGAGGTAGCTGAGGCTGGCTGGAGGGAGAGGGTGCCCTGTCCCATTGACCCCTGCACTGCCCCCCATACCCCCCACAGGGCTGTGGCTTTGGGTACCGCTATACACGGCTGCCACATCTGCTGAAAACCAAACTTGAGGACGCCAATTTGCCCAGCCTCCAGAGTGAGTATCTGGGTTAGGCGAGTCCCGGGCAAGGCAGTGGGGGGCCTTACCCATGGGTTCTCTCGGACTCTCCACTTCTTCCAGCCCCTCTCCTGTTCCCCTGCTGAGTCCCATATGCCCTACCTGTCCTCTAGGGTTTCCACTTACCCTGCTTCCTTTCAGCGCAAGGATGCTCGGGGTGGGACTCCTCCCCCTTGCCCACAGTCCTACATGTGCCCTTTAAGCCCTGACGCTCTGTGTGGGTCATGGTGAGAGGGGGCACTGTCTTATTAGCCTGCCGCAGCGCATGCAGACTGAATACTCTGTCCCTTGCCCTCTAAGCTAACTCCCTGACCTCCAGCCTTGTCCCAGCATCATGTCCTTCTGCCCCTTTTCCACTGTCTGCTGGTGCCAGATCCTGGCCTTGGCTTAGGCCCCGGACACCTGAGTCCAGTGGGAGCACCAATTGGAGGTTGGCTAGGTCTCCAGAGGGTATTCATGGGGCTTCCTGGAGGAAGGGACATTTAGTTGGGAGCAGAGGCTGTCCAGGTCTCCAGTGTCCAGCAATGTCTCATGAGCCTGAGGACCTTGCCCTAGGCTTGACCTTGCAGAGTGCCCGCCACATACTGTCCTCGCCCTTTTTGGTGGTGTTTCTTGGCTCACATAGTGTGTTTCTGCTCTTGTGGGCAGTGTTTTGGTCTGAAGGATGTCCCCAGAAAGGCTGAATGTCTTGTGCTAAGTCACACAGCAAGTCCTTGGTCCTGCTTCCAGGGAGGAACTGAGCTGCAAGTGGAGAGTGACAGTGCGGCCAGGTCCGTCCTGCTGCTGCGGGAACTATTGATTTGCATCAAGCTGGTGGGGAGGTGTGCCGGGCCAGTTGCAGCTGAGGGCTCTGGTTACTGCTGCCTGCCAGCCCAGACTTGGTGCCCACCGCCTCGGCCATATGCCAAGGCCAGGCCAAGGGCGGCAGAGGACAGTAGAGGACAGCAGGTTTGCAGCAGGGCTCAGAATAGGCTCTTGGAGGAGCTGACCTTGGTGCCAGTGGGGAAGTGTCTAAGCCACCCTGTCTAGATCTGACCCCATCTGAAGGGTGTGTGGCGCAGAACTTGCTGGAGGTCAGGCTCTGGCTGTGTGGCTGCTCTCGGCCTGGGGTGGGTAGTGCGGTGTGGGGGCTGGAAACAGCTGTAGCCTGGGGCTTGCCTAGTAAAAGGAGGGGATAGATTTTGTCCAAACTACAAGGCAGCTGTCCCCTCCCCGCTTTCATGACCTGAGCATTCCTAGGGAGCCATCTTTCTGCCCTTATACCAAAGGCCCAATGGGTGAGGATAGAGGCAAACAGGCAGAGGCCACTGCAGTGGAGTCCCTGATGCTGCTGCCTCCCTGTCCCCCTGCAGAGCCCTGCCCCTCCACCCTGCTGCAGCGGCACATGGCAGACCTCCTGCGGCAGGGTCCTGATGTGGCGCCCAGCTTCCTCAACAGTGTCCTGAACCAGCTCAACTGGGCCTTCTCTGAATTCATTGGCATGATCCAGGAGGTGGGCTGTGGTGGGGCCTTGTGGGTGGAGGTGGGCTGTGGTGGGGCCTTGTGGGTGGAGGTGGGCTGTGGTGGGGCCTTGTGGGTGGAGGTGGGCTGTGGTGGGGCCTTGTGGGTGGAGGTGGGCTGTGGTGGGGCCTTGTGGGTGGAGGTGGGCTGTGGTGGGGCCTTGTGGGTGGAGGTGGGCTGTGGTGGGGCCTTGTGGGTGGAGGTGGGCTGTGGTGGGGCCTTGTGGGTGGAGGTGGGCTGTGGTGGGGCCTTGTGGGTGGAGGTGGGCTGTGGTGGGGCCTTGTGGGTGGAGGTGGGCTGTGGTGGGGCCTTGTGGGTGGAGGTGGGCTGTGGTGGGGCCTTGTGATGGTGCAAGGAACAAGGCCTGGTCCTGGGCTAGAGCCAGGCACTGACTGCTGCATGCCGACCTGTTGGTGGCTCAGATCCAGCAGGCTGCTGAGCGCCTGGAGCGGAACTTTGTGGATAGCCGGCAGCTCAAGGTTTGTGCCACCTGCTTTGACCTCTCGGTCAGCCTGCTGCGTGTCTTGGAGATGACCATCACACTGGTGCCTGAGATATTTCTCGACTGGACCCGGCCTACCTCTGAGATGCTGCTGCGGCGTCTTGCACAGGTGTGGCCATCTGGGCAACAAGGGTGGGACCCTGGGGATGCCCCACTGGTGACATTCCCCATCCACCAACGGATACCTGCCCCCCCCACAGCTGCTAAACCAGGTGCTGAACCGGGTGACAGCTGAGAGGAACCTGTTTGATCGTGTGGTCACCCTACGGCTGCCTGGTGAGGACCTAGAAACCCTGCACCCCAACACACCACTTGGTTCCTCTGCTAGGAACAGTAATGCCTACATTCTGTCCCTAGACAGCCAGGCTCAGTGCCCTGCAGCCTCGGCTCACCCTTCTGTAGGGAGGGCAGTAGGCAGGACAGACGGTGTCAAGCCTGGAGCCCCTACAGTGGGAGTGTATGGGCGGCTCATCTTCCTTCCTTCCCTTCCCCTCAGGTCTAGAGAGCGTGGACCACTACCCCATTCTGGTGGCAGTGACGGGCATCCTGGTCCAGCTCCTGGTGCGTGGCCCAGCTTCAGAGTGAGTGTTGGGGACTGGGCCCTGCGGGGAGATGGGTGTGTCTGGTGAAGAGGGGCTGGACAGGGCCTCCTGTTACCTCTGTTTCCTAATCTGGAAAACAGACCTCAGTATCAGGTTTTGAGGCAGAGGGAAGGTGGTGAGGTGTGAACAGCCTAAACGGGGCAGAGGGAGCTCCTCTAAGTAGGAGAATCTGGAACCCCAGCAGGACAGGGTGTCCTGGCCCACAGAGCCACTGGCTTGTGGCCACCCCTCAGGCGCTGGGCATGAGAGGCAGGACTCTGGAGGGTGTGCCATCCTGTAGCGGACAGGGCTGGGCTGCTGGTTGGAGAGCTGAACACACAAGGACCGCCTTTGTCTGCGAAGGCTCCAGCAATAAGCAAGTGCTGCCTTTATTAAGAAACTCTGGAGCACTGGGGTCCAGGATGGCCATGAGGGCCCCCAGCTCAGCCCCCACACATGAGGAGCTCCCAGACCCCCTTCCCTGCTCCCCTGCAATGGGAGCAGTGAGAGGCATGTGAAGCCAGGGCACCGCCTCAGCCATTAGGCTGAGACCAGTGCCAGCCCTTAAGAGGCTCCTGCCCTGGAGGGACATGGAGTTCAGCTCGGCCCTCCCAGCTTGGCCATGCTCACCAGGCTTTTTGGGCATTTTACTGCTGAAAAGAAGGGGCGCAGGCCATGATCCACTTCACTGTGTCTTGTGAGCCCACAGAATGGGCTCTGCCTTCAGAACAACACCTGGAGAGAGCCGGGCCTCTGGCTGGGGCTTAGGCCAGGGCCCTCAGGAGTCTCTTAAGGAGCCTTTCCTGCCTAGTGCCTGCCCACCGGACTCTCCGTGCAGTTGCAAAGCTTTCAGGAAGTTGGGTGTTGGCAGATGCAGGGAGTCCCATTTCACCAGAGGGTGGGCTTGTTTTCTCCTGTCTTAGGGTGTGGGCGGGATCTTCCTTCAGAGCTGCCTCCTTTTCCCTGTGGGCCCACTCCCTCCCACCCCCTTGGGAAGGGGAGGTAGTCCTGCGTCAGCTCTTCAGCACCACTCAAGAGTTCTTTGGCCCCTGAGGGTGGATAGGGGGCTCTGCTACAGGGGTTCTTCCACACGGGCCTGGGTCTCTCAGCCTCACAGGGCATTTGGGCACTAGGAGATTCCTGGAGAAGCAGGCACTAGCACAGCTTGCAGGGCCTGGGGCCTTTGGGTCCTGTGCAGGGGCTGAGCAGAAGGCAGATTGGGGACTGGAACCTCTCTCTCTACTAGTGAGTGAAAAGGCCCATTGTGGTTTGAAGCCCACACAGGAAGCTGGGGGGGAAGGCACAGGGCTCCCCACCAGCATCTGCCAGTTCTCTGGACCAAAGTAGGGAGCAGGGCGAGCAGCAAGAGGGTGGGGGTTTGGTCGGGGCTCTGTGCAGTCTAGGTTGTAATGAAACCTTGGGAGCCTATGCAGCTAGCGGACTCAGAGCTAGCCTTCAGCTGCAGGCCCCTAGGGTTGCAGAGATCGAAGTCCTCAGCTACTGCCAGCTGCACTCGGCCATTGAGGTCCCTCCGGCCTGGCTCCAGAAAGACCACATGCTTGTGGACGCTGGCCTTGCGGCTGGGTGCGTCTGGTGGTGTGGTGCTGAGCACTGAGGACTGTGCGCTCAGCTCATGGAGTGGGCTGGGTGTTCCGGGCCAGTGGCGGCAACAGCAGGCACGGTGGCAGCAGCGGCAGGGTGGGGCAAACAGGTAGAGCAGCACGAGCACCAGGCCCACGGCACAGCCCAGCAGTGTGGTGAAGCTTGTGTTGAAAGTTTCGGGCTCTGGGCGTGGGAAGTGCACGCTCACGTTGTACTCGTGCGTCTGGTTGTGATGCAGGAGGGGCCCAGTGGCCAAGCACACGAAGAGTCCTGCATGCTGCTCCTGCACGTTACCTATGGCCAAGCTGCCGTCAGCCAACACCGCGATGCTGCCATCGCGGGATCCTGGCGCCCTGAGCAGCTCCTGCTGCGGGGAAACCCAGGCAATGCGCATGGCCGGGACGCTGGTGTTGCAGTAAAGCCTTAGGGACCGACCCACCAGCGCGTGCAGGTGCTCTTCCGGCCGTTCTAGGCCAAGAGCTGAGGCCGACGAGCAGTTCTCAAAGATGCGGCTGTGCTGGAAGAAGCGCACGCGGGACGCGGGTACCTTGAAGGCTAAGCATGTGTACTCGCGTGCAAAGTCGCGCACGGCCCTGAGGCCCCGCTGGTGCCAGTGCTGTAGCAGTTGGTAGAGGCGGCAGTCGCAGGGCAATGGGTTGTTGTGCAAGTAGAGGCCGTTCTTGAGGAAGGCTGGCAGCGCAGCCAGCTCAGTTATGGAGATGTGTCCCAGTCGGTTGGAGGAGAGGTCCAGAGTAAGCAGGTGGGTGGCGCTCAGACCGTGCAAGTGGTCGAAAGAGAAGGAGGCAAGTTCGTTGCAGCCCAGGTAGAGATGGTTGAGTGCTCTCAGGCCATGGAAGGCATGCTCGTCCAAGTGTACCAGGCGGTTATTGAACAGAAGCAGCTTCTCCAGCGCCCCCAGCCCATCGAGATCGTGGCGGCCAAGCGACCGCAACATGTTAGATGATAGATCGAGCAGTCTCAGACCACTGGCATTGGCAAAGACACCGCGACCCAGTGCATCTAGTTCGTTATGGCCTAGGTGCAGGGTGCGAAGCTGTAAGAGAGGCGCCAACCAGCCGGGTCTCAGGCGCTGGAGTGCATTGTGGCTTAGGTCGAGGTCCGCAGTAGCGGCAGGTAACGCGGCCGGCACGTCCTGCAGCCCTAGGCCAGTGCAGCTCAGCAGGTCAGCAGCGCAGACGCATTTGTAGGGGCAGTTGTGGGGCATACGGGGCGGGAAACCCTCGGAGTCTGGGGTGCCTGACCCAACGCGCAGCATGCAGAGCAGTGCTCCCAGCGGCACCAGCCAGGTCATGGCGGCGACCACCAGACACAAGACAGACCAGCTCTGTGCAGGTCGCAATTCCAGGACTCACCTACTTCTGCTTTAGTGTGACGTGGGTAGCACCGGATGGCCCTTGCCGAGGAGGCACGGTGCGGGTTCTGCCCTGCCCGGCCGGCTGAGAGCCCCTGTATTCCTGTTCCCAGGTCGTGAGACGGGGCCGGACTCCACTCCACGGTCCCTTCGGCTTCCCCAGCCCTCTCGGAGCGAGTTCCTGATCAGCCCCTAAATACTCCCCCTGGGGCGGGGCTCGGGCTCCTATTGGTTCCTGTTTCAGGAGGCGTGGCGGCGGTATCCTCTAGCGCCCAGGGGCCCCGCGTGACCGCCAGAGGGGGAGTGAGTCCAACCCCTAAGTCTCAGCCTGCCTTTGGCTAGCAGCTCTCTGCCGCTCCTTTGTTCTCGAGGAGTAAAAGGGAGAGTCTAGAAGAATGTCTCCAAGCTGCTGTTAGTGTTTATTTGAAGTGATTTTGAAGGACTGATATATTATGGGACAGGCGGACTCTTATCTGAGGGTGGCACCCCTGAGCCTTCTTAAAGTGATACCCAAGGCTGGGCATGGTGGCTCATGCCGGTAATCCCAGCACTTTGGGAGGCCGAGGTGGGTGGATCACCTGAGGTCAGAAGTTTAAGACCAGCCTAACCAACATGGAGAAACGCCATCTCTGCTAAAAATACAAAAATTAGCCAGGCATGGTAGTATGTGCCTGTAATCCCAGCTACTCGGAAGGTTGCGGCAGGAGAATCACTTAAACCCCGGAGGCAGAGGTTGCAGTGGGCTGAGATTGCACCATTGCACTCCAGCCCGGGTGACAGTGAGACTCCATCTCAAAAAAAAAAAAAAAAAAGTGGTATCCCAGATTGTGTGGCACTTTACTAGAATCCAGGACTTGGGGTTTCAGAAGCAAGATGGAAAGGATGTGGGGGTGGGGGACGATCATGCAAGAGCCATGGCACTCCTCATTGGCAATCCCCATAGAGACTTTCAGCCAGGCCCTTCTGACTGCCTTTGCACCCTCCCCTACCTAGGAGAGAACGAGCCACATCAGTGCTCCTGGCAGATCCCTGCTTCCAGCTCCGTTCAATATGCTATCTCCTGGGACAGCCAGACCCCCCAGCACCTGGCACTACCCTGCCAGCCCCTGACCGGAAGCACTTCTCCCTGCAGAGCTGTGAGTGGGCCAGTGGGGTGGGTCAGGGAGATCCAGGGCTGGATCAGGTCAGGAGCTTTAAGAACAGCAAAGTCTGACCAGGCATAATGGCTCACACCTGTATCCAACCACTTTGGGAGGCCAAAGTGGGCTGATCACAAGATCAGGAGATCAAGACCATCCTGGCCAACCCTGGATGGTAAAACCCGGTCTATACTAAAAATACAAAAATTAAGCCAGGCACAGTGGCTCATGCCTGTAATCCCAACACTTTGGGAAGCCAAAGTGGGTGGATCACGAGATCAGAAGTTTAAGACCAGCCTAACCAACATGGTGAAACTATCTCTACTAAAAATACAAAAATTAGCCAAGCATGGTAGTGTGCCTGTAATCCCAGCTACTCGGGAGGCTGATGCAGGAGAATCGTTTGAACCTGGGAAGTGGAGGTTGCAATGAGCTGAGATTGCCCCCCTGCACTGCAGCCTGGCGATATAGCAAGACTAGCTGAAAAAAAAAAAAAAAAAGCAAAGTTCTAGGCTGGAAATATTCAAGAGGCACCACATCCTCAGCCACCTCTGGCTTGACACTACCTACCACTCCCCAGATGCAGATTATATCAGTGCTGACGAGCTGGCCCAGGTGGAACAGATGCTGGCGCACCTGACCTCTGCATCTGCCCAGGCAGCAGCTGCCTCCCTGGTGAGTAGACCCACAGCACACAGGCCCAACCCACTTGAATATGTGTGCACTTCTATGTAGGCACAGCAGACATCCACATAGCTGGGCATCCAACTCCAGCCCACTCTTCACTTTCCTTCTTGCAGCCCACCAGTGAGGAGGACCTCTGCCCCATCTGCTATGCCCACCCCATCTCTGCTGTGTTCCAGCCCTGTGGCCACAAGTCCTGCAAGTAAGTGGGCCCCACAGCTTGGTGGTGGGGAAGAGCAGTATGTACATGCTATGCAGTCCTCATCCCCTCCCCTGTTGTAGAGCCTGCATCAACCAACACCTGATGAACAACAAGGACTGCTTCTTCTGCAAAGCCACCATCGTGTCTGTCGAGGACTGGGAGAAGGCAGCCAGTACAAGCACTACCTCCTCAGCTGCTTAGCCCTCAGCCTGCGCCATCCTGGAACCCCCATCCTTGAACCCAGAGCCAGGCTGGGCCCTATTTATGAGCTCCCTTTGCCCTCCTGTACCCACCACCACCACCACCACATCCAACCTCCGTGCCTGCCTGTTTCATTGGTGGGAACCCAACCATGGCTCTAATTGTGCCTGAGCTTGACTTTCAGTCAGGGCCACAGTGAGCATTAAATTATTATTCCATACAGCCCTGGCCCTGGCCCTTCTTGAGGGAGTGGGGTTTGCTGGATGTACCCAGCAGGGATCCTGCCAGATGATGTCCACATGAGAAGGCAGGTGTCCAACGGCTTCAACTTCATCCAATGCCCCTCAGACAAATTAAAAGTCCAGGATCTTCTGATGTGTCAGGCCAGCACTCCCCTTGCGGATGGGAAAACTGGGGCTCAGCTAGCCCTACTGTATCCCCTCACATGATGATGCGAGGCTCTGGCACTGACTCGCCAATAGACTTGTGGGGTAGCACGCTGGCTCCGTTGAGGTAGAGCTCGTCGTTAACTATGACGTCCTCACCCAGCACTGTCACATTCTCCATGCGAACCTCCAGGAGAAGATAGGCCCTGTCAGGGATGCAGGCACATTCCCCACCCCTCTTCTGCCCCTCTCCCCAAGTAGCCCAGCCCACAGGCTTACCCACTGGCCCACGCGGCAGCGCCAGCCCACAATGCAGGACTCAAGCCAGGAGTGGGAGCGGATACGGGCATCCCGCAGCACCGTGCACCGCCGGATACATACACCATCCTCTACCACCACACCAGGTCCGAGGCTTACGTTGGGGCCAATGCTGCAGTTCTGGCCGATGCGGGCACTTGGATCCTGAGAGTGGTGAGAGAAATACAAGTGAGCCACTTGTCTCCCAAGACTGAGGAGGTTAATAACGGGCTGGGCAAGGGCCTCACCACCAGCACGTTGCCCACAATGCCAGGGCCTGAGCACAGCCGCTCAGGCTGCTTCTGCCTCAGTGACTGCAGGAAGAGGCACATGCCAGTGAGGAAGTCCTTGGGCTGCCCAATGTCCATCCAGAAGCCTGTAGGGAGGGATGTATCAGGGGCCTCAGCCCAGCCACAGACCACCCCCACCCTGTGGCCTCCCTACCTCACCCTGCAACTCCATGGCATATAGCTGCCCCTCCTTGGCCATAACAGGGAAGACCTCCTTCTCAATGGACGTAGGCTGCAGCTGTGGGAGTGGGCAGCTTGTGAGCAGGGTCATGGCAGTGATGGCCTGCGCCACCCCAGCCCACCAACAGGTGTATTCTACACACCTGGATGCGCCGCAGCACCGCAGGGCTCAGGATGTACATGCCTGCATTGATCTTATTGGACACAAACACCTGCGGCTTCTCCACGAACCGGTGAATGCGGCCTGTGTCAGCCTCACACACCACAACACCGTACTTGGAGGGTTCCTCCACCTTGGTCACCTGAATGCAAGGAAGGGGACCTCGGACCTAGTCCAGTGTTCCTCAGCCTTGATATACATGCTGTCCCAGATCTCAGAAACTCTGCCCCAAGTGCTTAAAGATACATATTGCACAGCTCTGTACCCATAACATCGGAAGGCAAATGAAGGCTAGGGGAAGGGGAGGCTGGGCATGGAGGGCGGAAGTGTCAAGAGAAAAAAGACCTGGCGCCTTACCAAGATGGAGCCCTCCTGGCCATGGTGCCGGTGGAACTGCACCATGGCTTGGAAGGGGAAATCGCAGATCACGTCACTGTTGAGGACGAAGAAAGGGTCTGCAGTCTCGGAGAGTAGGTCACGGGCCAGGGCCAGGGGCCCAGCTGGGGGAAGGGGACAGGTCACCACCTTGCTGGAGGTCTGAGTCCCTGATTCAGGCTCAGCAGGCCAATCCAGGCTGGGTCTTACCCTTTTCCTGGCCTTAAACCCTCCCCAAGGGACTTTCCTGTCTCTACTGACCTGTCCCCAAAGGCTCTTCTTCATGGGACATGGAGATTCGGATTCCCAGCTAGAAGGAAGAGGCCCCCCCAAGTCAGGTTCTACCAGGATGGGAAGTTGGGCGGGGACTGAGGGTAAGGGCCAAGAGTCCCTGCCTCACCCTCTGCTCCTGTGCCTTCATTTCCTTCTCCAGCACCTGCGACATGTAGCTCACGGCCAGGATCACGTGGTCCACGCCTGCCTGTCAGAACGCAGGCCGACAGGCGGGCTCAGCCAGAAGATAGGGGAGCCCCTGACTCCTAGTCGCTGGCCATCCCTAGTCCCGCCGGATCCGAACGCGACTTCGATCCCAATTCAGGGTCTTACCGCGGCCAGCGCCTCCACTTGGTGCAGCAAGATGGGCTTATTGCAGAAGTCCACCAGTGGCTTCGGGGTGCTCAGTGTCAGCGGCCGTAGCCGCGTCCCATAGCCCCCCACTAATATCAGTGCCTTCATCGCGCCTGCGGGCGTTGGAAGGGTGTGCCGGGCCCTGAGGTGCCTGCAGCCCGCCTGGCCGGCCCCTGCCGCGCACTCCCAACGCCGTCCCGGTCCCGCGCCCTTCACCAGCCCGCCTTTCAGACTCTAGTTCCACCTCGTCCGCTCGATCGCCCTGACGCCGGATCCAGGGCCACCACAACCCGGAAGGCAACGCCAGATGGACCGCGGCTGGTCCCGAACTCAAGCCGGAGAGGCGCGGGCAGTGACGCAATCCCCTGGGCCAATCGGCTGCCGCATACGTGGCACGGCCGCTGGCGTCGGAGCGCTGGGGCGCGGCGCTGCGACAGACGTAGCCAATGAGCGCTCGAGCGTGCCAGGCTGTCATGGGGACCCGGGTCGGGACCCGCGGGTCAGCTAGCCATTGGCGGATCCAAAGGCGGAAATGGCGCCAAGGGCGAGGCCATGTTCCCTGCTTCGCGTGGTCCAGCGGCCGCCGGACTCGCCCTGCCCTAGGACCCGCCCATTGGCCTCGGCCCAGGGAAGTGAGACCAGGGAAAGTTCCCGGGCTGAGTGATTTTCACAAAGAGACAGACTCGCCTCCGCTTTAGCGGCTTTATTTTTGACATACACGACCTCAGACACAAGCGGGGCGGGTAGCGCTAGGTGTACAGAAAGGAGTGGGCTCGGCCCAAGCACCCCCTCCCGCACGCAAGGTCCAGAACAAACGCAGCTGCGGCGGCAGCCACGGGTAGTGTCCGGGCGCAGGCCTCGGGTGGTGGGAACAGACTTCGCTTCCGGGAAAGAGGAGCAGAGAGCGATTCCCAGAATGCGAGGGCTTACAGTTCCCCGAGAAGCAAAGAACCAAGTTCTTCCCAGGGTTCTCCATTTTTTTTTTCCTCTTTAAAATATTTTTCAAGTCAGCACAAACATAACCAAATTGTACAGCTTTAAAGTTCAAAGCAATATGCATCTAGGGAACGTGCATGTGGCCAGGAGTGAGCAGTGAGCAGCAGCTACGGAACTAGCACAGGCGCCAGGCCCTTGATGGGAATCCCCACGCCCATTGCACAGGCCCAGAGAGGGAGGGGGGTGGGATCCCTGGCAAGTTGCTACACTGGTCCCCTTACTCTTTTAAGCACCACCCGTCCCACCCCACCCTCAGGAACTGGTGTCAGCTTGGCTTGGCCCAGGGAAGCACTATAGAGGGTGTCACCTAAGCACCCCAACCCATGATCCACGTTGCACTTTGGTCCCAAGTTGAGGCTAAGAAGGCGGGGCCTGGCAGGGACAGAGCTGTCTGGCATGGGGTAGGCAGAAAGCAGTGGCAGACAGTATGCACACACACTTGCCCACTACCATTAAATAACAGGGCTGATCTCCAGGTGTCCAAAGTGCTGAAAGGAGGGGCCCTGCTCTAGGGGAGGAGCAGCAAACCACAGGCCTTTTCACTCTTTTTAATGCCAAGAAAATACTGATAATAAGTGGGTGCAGCTTTGCTCGCTGTGAGGAGCAGCAGAATGCCGCAGCCTCTCCTCCCAGAATCTAGGAACCTGGGAGGCACAGGACATCCCCTGAAGGTCACAAACAGCTCTAGACCCTATGTCTTACCCTCCACCCTACCAGGGATGACTGTCTACACTAATCAAGGGCTGCTGCCCCCGTGGCTGAAGCCACAGAATGGTACATGACAGAACACCGTAATTTCTGACCAGAAACAGGCAAGCTGTCCCTCCCAGCCCCAAAGAATGGGAACCTGCCCACCACTGGCACCAGGGCCAGGAGCTAGGAGAGATGGCATCCATCAAGGAGTCCTTAAGAGGATGCATCTCTAAGGACCGGGAAACGAGTCCATCAGTTACCAAGGCCTATCACAGCTGGCAGGCTTTCCTTTAATGCCAAACAGGAACCTGCCTAAATTGACAATGAACAGTGGCCCTAGGCTTCAAGGAGAGGGTGCTAACGCCGGCAATGGCTGAAATAGATATCAATTACCTCCTGGACATCTGTGTTAGAAGCAGCAGGTCTGTGCCACTAAGGGCGGGCAGCCAAAATGACTAAAACCATGAGAAAGGAAGGGCCACCCCTCTAGCCTTCACTGCCCCACTGTCAGTGTTGACGGCCATATTCCAGGCCCACAGAAAGGGTGCTAGGTCAACGGGGAAACAACACCTACAATTTATTCTGCTATCAGGTCTTTATAAAAAGGCAAACCTGCGGAGGAAGGGCATGGGGCAAAGCTCACCTCAA
The DNA here is from genome assembly GCF_049354715.1 of Callithrix jacchus. Lineage (NCBI taxonomy): Eukaryota > Metazoa > Chordata > Mammalia > Primates > Cebidae > Callithrix > Callithrix jacchus. The sequence continues at coordinate 32,344,040 of NC_133516.1, forward strand.
AAACGGGAGTGAGCGTTCTGCTGAGGAAAGCATGAAGGAATGAATATATACTAATGAGCAAGGCTACACCCCAGGGAAGGATCCCGAGGGACAGGGGCTGGCAGGTGGACACATGGACAAACTGATGGACCCAGAACTGATCAGACAAAGCTCTCATTAGCAGAATATGGGCACCTGCACCCAGGGCCCATACCATGTCCCTGTGAGCAAAAAAACTTAAAAGTTCTCCCTCTAGGCCCAGGGCCAAGAGCGCCTCACAAAGGGCTGCTGCCTTGAGTTTGGCCTGGGGAAATGAGACCCTGAGCGGACCACAGTCCCTGAGCCCTGGGAGGAGCAGCCCGTCCAGCGGCAGCACAGCTGCCAAAACTTGAGGAGGAAGACTCCTACCCCCAGCACAAGAACTGCAAATACTGTCTGGACCACAGCCACCAGAGGCCCTGAGACCTGCTGGGACACTGACTCTCCCCCACTAAAGTGGGGTAGGAGGGAGTGGCCTTCTTAGGCAAGGGAATTTGGAGAGGCTGGCTGTTTCAGGAATAGGACAGGTACCTGGGGAACCCAGGGCTTGCCCTTGGCCATAAGCTGGCCTCAGCCCAGCTTCATTAATCTAGCTCCATGCTAAGGTCAGACCCAAGGATGGGTCCAGGTTTGTGCAGTCAGCCCTGTGGTGCCCTGAGGGCTTATTAAAGAGCTAGCTGACACCCACAACATAAGACTGCAAAGCCCCCCCTCTACTTCTGGGGAACAAGGGAAGAGTGGGCATGGAAGGGCCCTGCACCAGCCCAGGACTTTACCCTATAATCAGTAGGGCCCTGCAGCTACAGCTCTCAAAGATCTAGACAACAGAAACCAATGTCCAAGGGCACCCTGTCCCTGCTGCCAAGCCTACCTGGGGCACCTCTTCCTTCCTAAGGCAGCCTGGACACAGCAGTCAGAGCCACAAAGCTGAGGAGCCTGGCTAAGAGTATGTGTGTTCTGCCCTCCTTCACTTTATATATATGGATTCCAGGCTACAGCTAAAAACATTTTAGTTTACATCAAAGAGAAATATAACCCTTTAAAAGCAAGTCTGTGTGTCCTCACAGCGAGTTCAGAGCAATGGTCCCTGCCTGCGGGTGGAGAGGAAGGCGTTCTGGGGGCCCAGAACAGGGCCTACTGGTTCTCGTCCCGCATCTGTTCCATGATGCTGATGAGGTTTTCCAGGCCAAACACGTAGCCTCTGTCTGGCCCATCATGCACGGTGGGGTCATCCCTGAAGCCCTTGAATGTGCTGTGTGCAAAGTCAATCATGCGGACATCCACCTTGGGCTGAGAGGAGGGGCCCGCCTCAGGGCTGGTGTTACTGGGGCTGGTACTGGGGCCACAGGATGACGCCACCTCAGGGAGCACCATATCCAGGTGCTTGAGACGCATCTCAGCCCGGCGGTCCAGGCAGGACTCAGCCCGGAACTCCTTGCCATCATAGATGACAAGCAGGGAACTGGAGTAGAAACGGTAGGACGCCTGACGCTCCAGCACAGCTTTCAGGCCCCGCAGTTTGCTCAGGATAGGCTCAAAGAGGTCACGTCGCAGGTCCAGGCCATTGTGCAGATATTGATAGAGGGCATTGCGGAAGCCTTCGATGGAGAGCCCACGGCCATAGTACTTGTTCCTGCAGAGGTAATGCCCTGTGTCCAACTGGTACACCTGAAACCCCAGGAGACAGAGTAAGTACCAGGGAAGTCTGAAGAGCTCACAGTGCCCTGGGCAAGCACTGTCTAGAAGGCACTTTGACCAACCTGAGCTTTTCTGCTCTCCTATCTAAGTGGAACCAGGCAGGCCACATTCACCCTGGGTTTTCCCATTGCAGACCCAAGAGAAAACAATACCAGGCCTATGGGTTCCCTGCCACCAGCTTTGGAGCCCTCGTCCAACATCAGAACATCTTGTTGACAGGCAAGAGTCTTACTTGTCCCAATGTCGAGGCAGCAGACTCTCACAGTGGTCCTGCACCTGAGGCCCAGATCAAGGTCAACAGGTAAGGACAGAGGGCTCAGAAGGACACACTTGGCATAGATGGCAGGCAGGTATGAGCACAACCCAAATCATGCAAGTGGCAGCACCGAGGTTCTGAGCAGAGGCAACTCACCTGCATGCCACAGACCCTGACACCCAGTGTGGCTGATGTGCTCTGCTCACACTTCCGCATCTGCCGGGCTGCCTTCTCAGCTGATGCATCATCACCATGCTGCCGCGTGCCCATCTTCAGGTCCAACACACAGGGGTACTTGAAGTGGTGTACCACATTCTCAAGCAGGAGGAACTCTAGGTCATGGTCAAGGAGAACGACAAGCACACTCACCATCACCCCCAGCCAGGAAAGTACAACCCAGTTTTTCTATAAAAGGGGCTTTTACCTAATGCAATATGTACTTGTCTCAGAAACTCTGAAGTGTGGGTTTCACACCACTGGCTTATTATTTCTCAACCAAAAACAACTGTGGTAAAATATACATAAAATTTACTTTAACCATTTTTAAGTGTACAATTCAGTGGCACTAAGTATATTTACTTTGTTGTATAATCATCACAACCATCTAACTCTAGAACTTTTTCATCATCCCAAAATGAAACTCTGTGCCCATTAAATGGCAACTAAACAGTAACTCCTTATTTCCCTTCTCCCAGTCCCTGGGAACCTCTAGTCTACTTTCTGTCTCTATAAATTTATCTTTCCTAGGTATCTGATATAAATGGAATCATACAGTATTTGTCATTTTGTGTCTGGCTTATTTCACTTAGCGAAATGTTTTCAAGATTCATGTATGTTGTAAGCATGGATCAGAATTTCATTCCATTTTCTGGCTAAATAATTTTCCATTATATGTATATACCACATCTGGTTTTTTTTTTGGTTCATTTGTTTTTTAACCTAGGCTCTAAGGCATTTTTAAATTTATTTAGAGACGGAAGTTTCATTCTTGTTGCCCAGGCTAGAGTGCAATGGCGCAATCTCTTCTCTCTGCCTTCCAGGTTCAAGTGATTCTCCTGCCTCAGCCTCCCAAGTAGCTAGGATCACAGGCATGAACCACCATGCCCAGCTAATTTTGTATTTTTAGTAGAGACGGGGTTTCTCCATGCTGGTCAAACTGGTCTCGAATTCCTGACCTCAGGTGATCTACCTGCCTCGGCCTCCCAAAGTGTTGGGATTACAGGCATGAGCCATTGTGCCCTTTTTTTTTTTAAAGAGATGCACTCTTGCTCTGTTGCCCAGACTGGAGTGCAGTGGCTGGATCCAGAGGTCACTGCAGCACTGGACCACTGAGCTCAAGAGAACCTTCCACCCTCAGTCTCTGGAACAGCTAGGACTACAGGCATGCCTAATTTATTATTTTTTTTAAGAGATGGGAGTCTTGCTCTGTTGCCCAGGCTGGAGTGCAGTGGTGCCATCTCGGCTCACTGCAACCTCTGCCTCCTGGGTTCAAGTCATTCTCCTGCCAGTCTCCGAAGTAGCTGGGATTACAGGCGCCCCCCACCACCTGCAGCCAATTTTTGTATTTTTAGTAGAGATGGGGTTTTACCATGCTGGCCAGGCTGTTCTTCAACTCCTAACCCCAGGTGATCCCCCCACCTCAGCCTCTCAAAGTGCTGGAATTATGTGTGAGCCACCGCTCCCTACCCAATTTTAATATATATATATATATATTTTTTTTATTTTTGTCCAGGTTGGTCTCAAACTCCTGGCCTCAAGTGATCCTCCCACCTTGGCCTTCAAAAGTGCTGCGATAACAGATGTGGGCCACCACGCCTGGCCTTTGTTCTCTTTAGATCTATCTTGCAGGCAGTATGTTGCCCAGGCTGGGGTACAGTAGCACGATTTCAGCTCACTGCAACCTCTGCCTCCCAGGTTCAAGTGATCCTCCTGCCTCAGTCTCCAAAGTAGCTGGGCCTACAGGCAAATGCCACCACACCTGACTAAGCTTTTTGTATTTTTAGTAGAAATGAGGTTTCAACAGGTTGGTCTCAAACTCCTGACCTCAAGTGACCCACCCGCCTTGGCCTCCCAAAGTGCTGCAATTACATGCATGAGCCACCACACCCAGCCTGGATTTACATTTCTGTATTGCCATTTCTCACTAAATTTGAAACCAGTGAATTATATATATTCATTCAGTGGCATTAAGTATATTTATACATATAACACATGTAAATTATATTTAAATTATATAAATTAACATTTTATATTAAAATATACATGTAAACATATGTAAATTTATCCTTTAATAGTTCTAGATGTATATATTTGTATATAAATGTTATGTATGTAATATAAATATATGTTATATACATAATAATTTATCCCTTAATAGTTCCAGAACCTTCAGCTCAAAATGATCTATGGTCCTAATTCCCTGGCATTTACATACATGTCTTCCCTCCAATATATGTCATTTGCAACAATCTTATCTTTGAACTTATAAAGATACAGACTTATCATATGTCTGCCAAAAGTCACTGGGTCTCACAGCCCAGGCCTCAAATCCACCTCTGGGTGCTACAGAGCAGTCATATCTTAGAGGACAGACACTCAGCATCACTGTGATGACGAATTTTCAACATCTCCTAATTCTTTTAAAAGTAACTTTTAAATCTGGCCTGAATCTATTCTGTTACCTGCTATTCCCTATAAACAAGTGAGTATAAAATATGAAGGAGGCTGCAGAAATATCTCAACAGCCTGGAAGCATGGACTCTGGAATCTTGCCTTGACACTAGCTCTGGGCCCAACACTTAATCCCCTTGTGCTTCCATTTCCTTGTCTATCACATGGGAATGATGACAGTTCCTTCCTCAAAAGACTGCTGTGAAAATTAACTAATTATGTACAAAAGGTTCAGCATGCTTCTCCTCAGTTTCTTAGAATAATTAGTTGTTCTTTGTCTCCTACTTCAAAACACTAACAATTATAAGAATTCCCATTCTAGGCCAGGTGCGGTAGCTCATGCTTGTAATCCCAGCACTTTGGGAGGCCAAGGCAGGCAGATCACTTGAGCTCAGGAGTTAAAGACTAGCCTGGCCAACATGGTGAAACCCTGTCTCTACTAAAAATACAAAACTTGGCTGGGCGTAGTGGCACATGCAAGTAATCCCAGCTACTGAGGAGGCTGAGGCATAGCATCTCTTGAACCCAGGAGGCAGAAGTTAAGTGAGCCAAGATCATGCCACTGCACTCTGGCCTCGGCAACAGAGTGAGACTCCACCTCAAAAAACAAAAAAAAAAGAATTCCCACAAAATAAAAAACAAAAAACAAAAAAAAAAGAATTCCCATGCCATAATACTTCTTTGTCTTTTTTTTTTTTTTTTTTTTTTTTGGAGACAGGGTCTTGCTGTGTCACCTAGGCTAGAAGCTAGAGAAGCTAGAAGGAATGGTGCAATCATGACTCACTGCAGCCTTGACTTCCTGGGCTCAAGCAGTCCTCCCACCTCAGAGCTGCAACTACAAACACACACCACCATATCCAGCTAATTTTTTTATTTTTTGTAGAGAAGGTCTCACTATGTCGTGGCTGGTCTTAAACACCTGGTCTCAAGTGATCCTCCTGTCTCCACCTCCCAAAGTTCTCAGATAACAGGTATAAGCCACCATGCCCAGCTATCTTTAGCATTTTAAATATATTTTATGGTGTTTGTCATCAGATAAAAATCTCACCAAACATATCACTTTTAAACTATTAATCTCTTGGGAGGGGAGAACTACACATGTGCACCAAGCACACACATGGGCACATACACAGATCTCTGATTGTGGACATGATCAATATAGTACCACTAGCCACACTAGCCACATGTGATGATTTAAATTTTAATTAACTAAAATGAAATTTAAATTAACTGCTTAGTTACAGGAGCCACATTTTAGCCACTCAGTGTGGCCAGTGGCTGCCATACTGAAAAGCAAAGATACAGAATTATAGAAAGTTCTATCAGACAATACTGTTTTAGACTGCCAAGTTTTAAGCTTCAGCCTTACCAAATCCAAAAGGCAGGAAAAAAACATGTTGATCAAAGTAAAAGAAGGAAGAGGAGTCTATTACAAAGGGAGATGAAAACAAAGAGGGACCCTAGACAAAGACCTCGGCCACAGGCAGAATGGAACCCCAACACATGACCCATGGACCCAGTAGACACTCCTGAAGGAGGGCCAACGAGGATACTGTAGAGCTTTCGGTCCTTGGACTCAGAGCGCATGCGGCTCAGCTGCTGCTTGTGACAGCGCAGGCTCCAGGGGTTGTGGCTGATCTTCTCAGAACTCAAGCCACTGTTGCCATCTAGCATCTGGAAAGGGACCTCTGAGTGGCTGTGCAGCTCCACCTTCGGACTCTTTGCCTCCTGTGAGCTAAGAAGGAAGAACATACACATCACTAAGAAACTTGGGCATGTCCTCCTCTAGGGTCTCACTGCACAGGGTAGGGGAGGCCTGAATGAGGACTCCCACAATGACAGACCCACAAACCATGCTAATTGGTTGCATAAGGGTCCCATGAGCCAATAAAAATGAGTAAATCTTACGAGTAGTGTTCTTCCTGTGTCTCTTAAAACTGAAAAATAACATTTTTGTCAAGTTATGTGGTGAAAACTACTTCACAACCATTAGGATGACTACTATCAAAGAAGAAAGTGGAACAAGTGTCCAATATGTGAAGAAACTAGAATTCTCATACACTGCTAGGGGGATTGTAAAATGATGCAGCCATAGTTTGCTGGTTTCTCAAAAAGCTAAACACAGAACTTCCATTCCAAGGTATACACCCAAAAGAAATGACAAGGGTTCAAACAGACACTTTACAATAACATTCACAGCAGCACTACTCACAATAAACCAAAGGTAAAAACAACCAAGCATCCATCAACAGATGAATGGATAAACAGAATGTGGGATATACATACAACGGAATATTATTCAGCAATAAAAAGGAATGAAATTCCTATACATGCTACAACATACATGAACTTGAAAACATTTTGCCAAGTGAAATAAGCCAGACACAAAAGCATAAATACTGTATGACTCTCAACATGTGAGGTAACTGCAAATCCATTAAGACAGAAACTAGAAAAGTGGTTGCCAAGGGCTGGGGGAAGGAGGAATGGGGAGTTAGTTGCAAACAATGTTAATATACTTAATGCTACTGAATGGTGCCCAGCTGAGGAAGGAAATTTTATTTCTAAAATAAGTCAAGGTCAGGCACGATGGCTCACACCTGTAATCGCAACATTTTGGGAGGCCAAGGTGGGAGGATCACTTGAGCCCAGGAGTTCAAGACCAGCCTGGGCAACGTGGCAAAACCCCATCTCAACAAAAATTTTAAAAATTAGCTGGGCATGGTGGCATATGCCTATAGTTCCAGCCAGCCAGCTACTTGGGAGGCTATGGTGGGAGGATCACCTGAGCCCAGGGAGTTGAGGATGCAGTGAGCCATGATCCTGCCACTGCACTCCAGCCTGGGCAACAGAGAAAGAACCTGTCTCAAAAATAAATAAATAATAAAATAAATCAAACCACAAAGGAGTTTTCGTGAGAAAGCGACTTCAACTGAAAATACTGGAACTTTACCAACAATTTCATTATGCCCAAACTAAAAATCTTTGCTTGAAATAACCGACAATACTGTTTTATCATACTGAAAAGCCAAGAAAACCATACTATTGGAGAAAACCACACTGCATGTGCCCTGCAAATTACAGAGCAAGTCTGCAGCTCAGAGCAGAAGTAGAACATTACAGTAATTTCTTTCTTTTTTCAAAATTTTTTGAGACAGCGTCTTGCTGCCGCCCAGCAACTTCAAATGCCACTCTCCTCTCCAGAACTGCAGGCCTCTCCTCTGTGTGGCATAAGTGGCACAGATTCAAGCTAACCACGAGGGCTGGTGTGTGCTGGAAATGCTGATCCTCCTCATGGGCTGACTCTCCCCCAAGGGTCAGCTGTGCAACAACTGGCAAAGAGGTAGTGGCAGAGACCCCATTTCCACTTAACGGAAAGTAGAGGAGCCCACCAATGCCTCTTGGCGTGACAAAAACCTTATTTTCTTCTGGCGAGGGCACTGCTGAGGCTGTTCAAAGATGCCTTTTTAGTGAAACTCTTTAGGAAATGTAAAGGCTGACTTATTTGCCATGTAAACCCAAAGTTCTCTGTGTCTGAATGAAGACCCCACTGTACTTGGTATCACCCTCAGTGTTGAAGTCCTGGTTCTGTGAAGAAACAAGCTCCAGCCCCGGAATGACAATCTCTCTGTTAACAGGCCAGACAAGAGGTTTGGTGAGTACAGGTAGAGCTGTCACCTTCAGAGCAGGACCTTGAACCTGGGCATAGACAATTATGTTATTCTAGGTGATGTTATTCTATAGTTTTTTGCCAGATGACTCATGAAGCAACCTCTGTACCTTTGGAGGACAATTTAAAAAAGCCCACTTAAGATTGGGCACAGTGGCTAATGCCTATAATCTCACTCTGGGAGGCCAAGGTGGGAGAACTGCTTGAAGCCAGGAGTTCAAGATCATTCTAGGCAACAAAGAGAGACCCTATCTCTACAAAAAACTTAAAAATTAGCTGAGTGCAGTGGTATACAGCTGTAGTCCCAGCTACCTGGGGAGGCTGAGGTGAGAGGATAAGATCACTTGAGCCCAGTGTTCAAGGCTGCAGTGAGTCACTGATGGTGCCACTGTACTCTAGCCTGGGTGACAGAGGAAGACCTTGTTTCTAAAAAGGGGGGAAAAAAGGGGGCCGGGCGCAGTGGCTTACACCTGTAATCCCAGCACTTTGGGAGGCTGAGGCGGGCGGATCACAAGGTTAGGAGTTCGATACCAGCCTGACCAACATGGTAAAACCCCGTCTCTACTAAAAATACAAAAACTAGCTGGGCATGATGGCGTGTGCCTGTAATCCCAGCTACCCAGGAGGCTGAGGCAGGTGAACTGCTTGAACCCAGGAAGTGGAGGTTGCAATGAGCTGAGATCATGCCACTACACTCCAGCCTGGCAAAAGAGTGAGACTGTTTCAAAAAAAAAATGAAAAGAATAACCAAAAACGGGGCGGGGCGGGGAAGTCCACCCTAAAGCACTGCTCAGAGAAAACCATCAGTTGTCAGCTACAGACTTGGGGAACATTCTTGGTCACTTGAATGACCAGGTTAGAATGGCTAGATCCCACAGTCATCAGTCAAGAAGCAGCCTCTTGGGGAGTAAAGGGGAAGCAATAGAAGAAGTGCTTCTATGGGCTGGAATTCTTCTGTCCATAGAATGTTTGACATTTGAAGACCCTGCTTACTAAGAAGTGGATATGAAGCTCTCTCCTTGCATGAAAGATACAGACCTGGCCAGAGAGGACCTGCTGACTGAGGACACAGGAAATGACACATAACCCACCCAGCCAGTGTCTAATGGAGTTCTGTACTCCTTGACATGAGTGTGTCCTTGTTCATCAAACTGAGTGAGAAGAGCTGGAATGTCCTGGGCCTTTACAAAGCTTCAGGGGCACATGTATGTAGCATGTATTGGTGAGCTGATCTGCTATCACAGATGAACTTTGTACTGTCACAGACAAGGAAATTTCCAATTTCAACTTCTAAGTCAAGTCACAAAGCATTTTACTGAAACATTTTTTTTTTTTTTGAGACAGGAGTTTTTGCTCTTGTTGCCCAGGCTGGAGTGCAATGGTGTAATCTTGGCTCACTGCAACCTCCGCCTCCTGGGTTCAAGTGATTCTCCTGCCTCGGCCTCCCAAAGTGCTGGGATTGCAGGTGTGAGCCACCATGTTCTGACCCATAATTCTATTATTATTATTATAATTCTGTGGGGTTTTAGTGAATTCATAAGATTGTACAACATCACCACTACGTAATTTTCAGAACATTTCATGACCCCAAAATCAAAACCACGATCATTAGCAGTCACTCCCTATTTCCCACTACCTCCAGCCCCTAACCACTAATAGAAAGCAAGCACTAACCTACCTTTTTTCTCTATAGATTTGCCTGATGTGAACACTTTATATAAATGGCATTGTACATATGTGGTCTTTTGTGTCTGGTTTCTTTCATTTAACATAATGCTTTCATGATTCATCCATGTTGTAGCATGTACCAGTACTCCATTCCTTTTTATGGCTGAGTAACATTCCATTACATGGATATACCATGTTTTGTTTATCCATTCACCAGTTGATGGACACTTGGGTTAGCCAGAAACTGCAAACAACCCTATTAGAAATAATGTTAAGAACATTTTGGTACAAATTTTGTGTGAATATGGGTATTCAGTTCTTTTGGGTATATACCTAGGAGTGGAATTACTGGTTTAACTTTTGGGTTTAATTTTTTTTGGGGGGTGCAGGGGGGAATATATACCTAGGAGTGGAATTACTGGTTTAACTTTTGGGTTTTTTCAAGTTTGTTTTTAAGAGATGGGGTCTCACTACGTTGCACAGGCTTGTCTGGAACTCCTGGCCCCAAAGGATCCTCCTGCCCCAGCCTCCCAAAGCATTAGGATTACAATCGTGAGCCACAGCATTCAGCCTAGTTTAACTTTTTGAAGAACTGCTAAATTGTTTCCCAAGTGGCTGCACCACTTGACCTTCCAACCAGCAACATAGGAGGGTTCCAATTTCTTCACATCTCTGTCAACACTTTTATTGTCTGTCCGTCCTTTTGATTATCCCCATCCTAGTGGGAGTTCATATTAATTCTTGTGTGAAATTATTAAGACACATAATTTGAGGCTGGGTGCGGTGGCTCACGCATGTAATAACAACACTTTGGGAGGTTGAGGCAGGCAAACCACCTGAGGTCAGGAGTTCAAGACCAGTGTGGCTAACATGGTGAAACAATGACTCCACTAAAAATACAAAAATTAGCTGGGTGTGGTGGTACGCACCTGTAATCCCAGCTGCTCAGGAAGCTGAAGCAGGAGAATTGCTTGAATCTGGAGGCAGAGGGTGCAGTGAGCCAAGATGGCACCATTGCACTCCAGCCTAACAGAGCAAGACTCCATCTCAAAACAAACAAAAAAACATAATTTGAATTTACAAGAAAAACCAATTTCCAACACAATGAAAACTAAATTTTAGGTGCAGGGAAAGGGTTAATGACTGATATGATTCTCAGAGGTCCGACACAAGACCATCAGGAAACTCCTGTTTAGATGGACTCACAACCCTTGGGCTTGGACATCCTGCAGGTTGGAAAGCATTTGAAGCCTCACTATGAACTAATGTACTGCAACTTTCTGTGTTGTGGGTGGCAACACAAAACAAAAAGCCAAAGAACCTTTTGTCACCAGCACAGGGGATCCCTGCTTCCAAAGGGCTGAGAGAGCTTCCTTCCTCTCTCAAGCAGGTATAGCTATACCCAGAAAGAGGCATCACTGGGGTGATATGACACAGACAAGAGGCTATACCTGTGTGGGTATCCCAAGAACACCAGTCATCTTATCCAACCTTCACCTTGAGCCCTGCTTTCCTATGATATGTCGAGACTCCGGAGAAGTCTTGAGTGCTTCTATCAGCAGGACAAGACATGTACCTCTTACCTCTCAGAGGTCTCAAGGGATAGGCTGGCTTTTTCCTCCTTGTGGTCACTGCCACTGCCCGACCGGTGCAGGCTCCGGCGGGAATGTTTGCGCCGAGGTTGCTCCCGTTCCGGTGTGTCATCCTGTTCCACAGTCTCACTTTCCACATAAGGATAGGCCACTAAGTTGATGTAACCATCACTATCCCCCTCAAAACAGACAGATACCACGCCTGTTAAAAAAAAAAAAAAAGGCAGCTGGTAAACAAATGTCAAGACAGGCTGAGTCTACGCAGCACAGACTGTTGTCACTCTCTTTCCCACACAGCACGAAGACATCACCTGCCCTGAACCAACTACAGATCGATGTTGGAACAACAGCCAGCAGACAGCATCTTTCCAGAAAATAGATGACTGTCCATCTCTATGCTAAATCTGATGCTTGTTCCTGAATAAGTCTATATTTCCCCCTCTCTTACCTGGCCCTCTCACTTTAAATTACTAATTTCCGTACCATTCAAAGAACTGTGTTTGCAAGGACACCCACACCTGGCACGACTTAATCCCTCAATTTATTGAAGTACTCTATGCTGCCATTTCATGTGTGTGTTCTCCTTTAAATTTCTGCCTGACAGTGTCAACCAAAGGGACATCAACACTTCACCCTCCAAGAGGGTCCAAAAAAAATCTGTTCTGCCCACACTGAGCATCAGGCTACCCTAGCCACACTACACAGAACTTCCACCCCTGGCATCTCAAAGATAAAACATCTTTCCATTTGCCATGCTGTATCCATGATAGTTTGTTGTGCCCATTTTAATCAAACAGATTGTTTGTGGTGTCGTCTGGATCATAGTGAGTTAAAACACAAGTAAGACCCATCTCAAGTGTTCTTAATACAATTTAAAAACACATATATCCAGAAACTTGAGGAGGAGGTTCTGGGGGAAAAAAAAAAAGGAACTTTGTCTCACTTCCACATCCCACCTTTTGTCTGTCAACTACAGTTCTACTTTTACACTCTCAGATACACACAGTTGGCTTTATAATCCCACAATCAGTGAGAAGCACTTATGGTTTATTTTTTGTAGAGACAGGACCTCCCTATGTTTTGTCCATTTCTTTTACATTGTAGAATAATTACTGGCTTTAAGTTCTTTACAATATTCTTCGGGTTTTTTTTTGAGACGGAGTCTTGCTTTGTCACCAGGCGCCAGGCTGGAGTGAGTGCAGTGGCACAATTTCGGCTCACTGCAATCTCTGCCTCCTAGGTTCAAGCAATTCTCCTGCCTCAGCCTCCTAAGTAGCTGGGATTACAGGTGTACACCACCACGCCCAGCTAATTTTTTGTTTTAGTAGAGACGGGGTTTCATCATGTTGACCAGGCTGGTCTTGAACTCCTGACCTCAGGTGATCCACCCACCTCGGCCTCCCAAAGTGCAGGGATTACAGGCATGAGCCACCATGCCCTGTCTTCTTCTTCTTCTTTTTTTTTTTTTTTTTTAATAAGGCATCTTGCTCTGTCATCCAGGCTGGAATGCAATGGTACGATCTCAGCTAACTGCAATCTCCACCTCCCAAGGTGATTCTCCTGCCTCACCCTCCAGAGTAGCTGGGATTATAGGCTCCTGCCACTACACCCAGCTAATTTTTCTATTTTTTAGTAGAAACAGGGTGGTCTTGAACTCCTGACCTCAGGTGATCCGTCTGTTCAGCCTCCTAAAGTACTAGGATTACAGGCATGAGCCACCACACCCGACTAGAGTCCCTGTTTTTAATTCTTTCAGATATATATGCAGGAGTGGAATTGCTGGATCGTATGGTTTCTGTGTTCACCTTTTGGAGGAACTGCCAAACTGTTTTCCACAGCAGCTATGCCACTTTACATTTTCATCAGCAATGTTCCCATTTCTCCACATCCTTGCCAACAATTATTTCCCTTAAAAAAAAAAAAAACTATTATAGTCATACTAGGTAAAATAAGATACTTAGTATGAAGTGGTATCTTTTTTTGGTTTTGATTTGCATTTCTTAATGCCTAATCATGTTGAGTGCTACTGGCCATCTGTATGTCTTCTCTGGAAAAATCTCTATTAAAGTTCTTTGTGCAATTTTGAAATTGGATTATTTTTATTGCTTTCAAAACATAATCAGAAGAATACTGAATTTGGCAAAATAAATATTCTAAGGCTGCTAAATAAGAAAAAAGCCAGAAATAAACACACTCCTTTCTCCAAGTGGCTAGGAAACCTTAACAGTCCCACTTTATAAATGTAGCTTTAGCCACACTCAAAACACTGAAGGGCAAACGTTCTGCCATAAATATGCCAAAGCCAGAAAGAAAACTATATACCCTGTCAGCTCATGGAGTTTTTCTGATGCTAAGGAAAAAAATCCCTTAAAAGGAAAATAAGCCCTGCTTCCAGATAAATATTCTCTAAATTACAACCATCAGAATTGAGATAAGACAATTTAGAACTTCGAGATGCCTCCTAGGGCAGGGTTGGCAGTTTCCAGCACTGGTTCAGAATTTCCTCACACCTTCTCTTTTCAGACTGAGTAACAGGTACCTTTAAAGGCCGTAACATGGGAGGCTTGCTTGAGCCCAGGAGTTTGAGGCTGCAGTGAGCCATGAATGCACCGCTGCACTCCAGCCTGGACAACACAGCAAGACCCTATCTCAAAAAAATAAAAAAATAGAATAAAAACCACAGTAAATCCTTAGCTACTTTATTTTCTTTGCTTGGGCTACATTTTCATTAGAAAAGAATAAATATGCTAGCTCAAAAGTACAATTCAATTAAGCTAAAATTAATCCCTTGTAAGTCAAATGAAGCCCAATTTAGTCAAAGAAAATAGAAGCATAGTGGAAGATATTATTAGTCAAATTAATCCATTTTGTGGCTGGGCATGCTGGCTCACATCTGTAATCTCAGCACTTTGGGAAGCCAAGGCAGGCAGATCGCTTAAGCCCAGGAGTTTGAGACCAGCCTGAGCAACCCTGTCTCTACAAAATATGAGAAAATTAACCAGTACACACCTGTGGTCTCAGCTACTCCAGAGGCTGAAGTGGGAGAATCACTTGAGCCCAGGAGGTCAAGGCTGTGGTGAGCTGAGATCGTGCCACTGCACTGCAGTCTGGGTGACAGAGTGAGATCCTGTCTCAAAATAGTATATAAATAAATAAAATGGACTAAAATTTTGTATTAAAAAAGTACATAGGCCGGGCACAGTGACTCATGCCTGTAATCCTTGCACTTTGGGAGGCCACGGCAAGTGGATCGCTTGTGGTCAGGAGTTCAAAACTAGCCTGACCAACATGGTGAAACCCCGTATCTACTAAAAATACAAAAAATAGCCAGGCATGGTGGTGTGCGCCTATGATCCCAGCTACTCGGGAGGCTGAGGTAGGAGAACCACTTGAACCCAGGAGGTAGAGGTTGCAGTGAGCCAAGAATCTCACCACAGCACTCTATCCTAGGTAATGAAGTGCAACTCTGTCTAAAAAAAAAAATTTAAATTATATATATATATATATAGAGAGAGAGAGAGAGACATCTTTCAGCTGGGAGCAGTGGCTCACATCTGTGATCCCAGCTACTCAGGAGGCTGAGTTATAATGCCTCACGGAGGTGACATGGGAGGATCACTTGAGACCAGGAGTTCAAGATCAGCCCAGGCAACAGAGTGAGATCTAATCTCTTAAATCCCAGCACTATGGGAGACCAAGGTGGGAGAATTGCTTGAGGCTAGGAGTTCAAAACGGGCATGGGTAACAAGGCAAGACCCTGTCTCTACAGATAAAATTAGGCATAGTGGTGGGCCTGTAGTCCCAGCTACTTGGGAGGTTGAAGTAGGAAAATCACTTGAGCCATGACTTTTTTTTTTTTTTTTTTTTTGGGGGGAGGGAAGGAGGAAGGGAGGGAGAAAGGAAGGGATGAAGGAAGGCAGGGAGGGAGGGAGGGAGGGAGGGAGGGAGGGAGGGAGGGAGGGAGGGAAGGGAAGGGAAGGGAAGGGAAGGGAAGGAAGGAAATCAAGCAATGAGAGAGACATTGCCGACCTGGAAAGAAAAAAAAATGAGTAAAGGAGAGGAAGAAAGAGGAAGAGAAAGAGGGAGGGTGAACAGAAATATTGCTTTATTCTGAAAAAAAAATGGGTATTAATAATGGCCAATCAATGTTTCATTTAAACCTATGAGTAGGTGTGATGTGGTATTGACAAGAATGTATATTTTGTATATTTGAAGTGGAGAGCTCTATAAATTTTTATTAAGTTTACTTGTTCCGGATCTGAGTTCGAGTCCTTGATATCGTTATTAATTTTCTGTCTCATTGAATCTAAGTCTCTATGTATCTGGGTGTTAGGATCGTTAGCTCTTGTTGTTGCATTGATCCTTTTACCACTATATCTTTGTTGCTTTAAAATCTATTTTATCCGATACAAGAATTGCAACTCCTGCTTTTTATTTATTTATTTATTTTTGCTCTCCATTTGGTTGGTAAATCTTTCTCCATCCCTTTGTTTTGAGTCTTTGTGTATCCTTGCATGTGAAACAGGTCTGGATATAACATGCCGTTGGGTTTTGGCTGTGTCTTTTGATTGGGGGATTTAGTCGATTTAAATTTAGGGTTACTGCCATTTGATGTTAACTGGCTGTTTTATCCTTTCGTTGATGTAAATTCTTCTTTATGTTGGTGCTCTTTACTTTTTGGTATATTTTTAGAAAGGCTAATACTGGTTGTTTCTTTCTGTGTGTAATGCTTCTTTTAGAAGCTCTTGTAAAGCAGGCCTCGTGGTAATACAATCTCTGAGTACTAGCTTGTTCATAAAAGATTTTATTTCTCCTTCAGTTGTGAAGCTTAGTTTGGCTGGATATGAAATTCTGGGCTGAAGGTTCTGTTCTTTGAGGATGTTGAATATTGGCCCCCACTCTCTTCTGGCTTGTAGAGTTTCTGCTGAGAGATCTGCTGTAAGTCTGATTGGCTTGCCTTTGTGGGTAACCTGACCTTTCTCTCTGGCTGCCCTTAGTATTTTCTCCTTCATTTCAACCCTGGTGAATCTAACGATTATGTGCCTTGGGGTTGCTCTTCTTGAGGAATATCTTTGTGGTGTTCTCTGTATTACCTGGGGTTGAATATTGACCTGCTGTGCTAGTTTAGGAAAATTTTCCTGAATAATATCCTGAAGGGTATTTTCCAGCTTGGATTCATTCTCTCCGTAGCATTCAGGTACACCTATCAAACGTAAATTTGGTCTTTTCACATAGTCCCACATTTCTTGGAGACTTTGCTCATTCCTTTTTATCCTTTTTTCTCTAATCTTGTCTTCTTGTTTTATTTCATTAAGTTGGACTTTGACCTCTGATATCCTTTCTTCTGCTTGAACAATTCGAGTGTTTAAACCTGTGCATACTTCTTGGCCTTCCTGTATTGTATTCTTCAGTTCCATTAATTCACTTATATTCCTTTCTAAGTTGTCTATTCTCAATAGGATTTCGTCAAACCTTTTTTCAAAGTTCTTAGTTTCTTTACGTTGGGCTACAACATGTTCTTTTAACTCACAGAAGTTTCTTATTATACATTCCTTGAAGAGTGATTCTGTTATTGGGATGTGCTCATTCTCCGTCAAGCCTTGTTCCATTGTTGATGTGGAACTGTGATCATCTTTAGAGGGAGAGGCGTTCTGATTTTGAGTATTCTCAGCCTTTTTATGCTGGTTTCTTCCCATCATTGTAAATTTATCCTCCTGTCGTCTTTGAAATTACCAACTTTCAGATTAGGTCTCTTGAGTGGATGTCCAAGTTGTTAGTTCCCAGGGCCAGAACAGCGGCGTTAAGACTGATGGTGCTTTTCTGCCCAGGATTTTCCTGTCTGGCTTCCTTCTTGTGTCTGTAATAAGCGACTCTGCCTTCCCGGGGCTCCAAACCTCAGTCAGAAGGGGAACCAGTCTTGTTTACTCTGTGCCGAGAGCTGCCTTGCCGAGGTGCAGTCACAGCCGCTGCGCCGGTCTCAGGAATCGTGCTGGGGACCCATGCGGGTCCTCCAAACCTCGGTCGGAAGGGGAGCCAGCCCTGTTTACTCTGCTCCGAGAGCTGCCGCGCCGAGGTGCCGGCGAAACCACTGCGCCAGCCACAAGAGTCCCGCTGGCGACCCATGTGATTCCTCCACTGGGGTTCTTTTGCTCCGTGAGCGACCAGAATTTGTCTGAAAGTGTGGCGTCCTCTAGTTCTCTGTGCTTCCACTGAGAGCTACAATCCGTTAGCGATCAGCCATCTTGGATCGTTCCTGATTTTTTTTTTTTTTTTTTTTTTTTTTGAGACCGAATTTCACTCATTGCCCAGGCTGGAGTGCAATCGTGTGATCACTGCAACTTCTGCTGAGTTCAAGTGATTCTCCTTCCTCAGCCTCCCAAGTAACTTGGATTACAGGCGCCTGCCACCTAATTTTTATATTTTTAGAAGAGATGGGATTTCACCATGTTGGCCAGGCTGGTGTTGAACTCCTGACCTCAGGTGATCCACCCACCATGGCCTCCCAAAGTGCTAGGATTACATGGGTGAACCACTGCACCCGGCAGGGCCTGGTTTTGAGGCTGCAGTGAAGTATGATTGTACCACTGCACGCTGCCACTATTACTGTGTTGTAATGCCTAATGGTGTGTGTCATGCCTAATGGTGTGTGTTGAATGGTATTACTGTGTTGTCTGCCTAATGGTGACTTCTATTTCTATCATTTGTTCCACATTTATTAATTAAAAGAAATTAGAATTCTATGAGGAAGAACTGTCCCTTCATATCCATGTATCTATCAACACAGACTTGTGGATATTTTGTTGTTTAAATTCTTTTAGATTGGGTCCCTCAACTCCTTTTAAGTTAGCTCTTAAGTACTTCTGACATCATTTTTGACCACTTCTTTACTGTCATCACAAGATGCTCTAGGCTTATCTTATAATTTTCCTGCCCCAACTCAGGAACCAACCATTTCACCAAGGAGCTTTGTTTCTTGTTATTCCTTTGTTTCTTTTTCTAAATATGGTATTTAGAAGATTCAGGATTTGGTTGCTAGATATACTGACTGCTACTGAAGTATCACTGCTTTTAGGCCCTCCCAGCAGACAGAGCTAGGAAATACATGTATGATAACTAGCCCACACATATACACACATCTAATTCCCACTATCAGCATGGGTGTTAAACTCAATCAAGCCAAGAAAAAGTGTCAATAATATTTCATATCTTGGCAGGTTTAAAAACAAATTTTCATTTATTTAGTATGACCAGCTGTAATCATCAACTGTTACTGCTTACAGTACTAAATGTGAAGTTCAAGGCTTTTGTAAATTGATGCAAATAAGCTTTGCCTCATTCATTTATCAAGTATTTACTGACCATCTACTAGATCCCAGGCCCCAAGCTCATTAGTGTAAAAGACAAAAAAAAAAAAAAGTCTATACCTTCAAGGAGCTTCCATACTGATGTGAAAAACAAATATATAGACAAAAATACAGATTATGATAAGTGCTATGAAGAAACTAAGTAAGGTTCTATGATTGAAAATATGGTTTCCAGAGCAGAATCACACAGGATGATCAGGAAAGAAGTGTCTGGGGAGACCTGATAAATTAAAGGTTAGAGGAGCAAGTGTGGATAAGGGTACTGGAAAGAACATTCCAAGCCTAAGTAAAAGCCTTGAGGTTAATTAAAAATAAAATCTAAAAAGCTTGGGATATTCTAAAAACTGGTTCACCTCTTTCTGCCAATTAAGAAACAACCCAGGCCAGGCAGAGTCGCTCATACCTATAATACTAATACTTGGGGAGGCCAACACCGACAGATCATCTGAGTTCAGGAGTTCGAGAACAGCCTGGCCAACATGGCAAAACCCTGTCTCTACTAAAAATACAAAAATTTACTGGTGGCACACGCCTGTAATCCCAGCTACTAGGGAGACTGAGGCACAAGAATCACTTGAACCTGGGAGACAGAGATTGCAGTGAGCCAAGATCGTGCCACTGCACTCCAGCCTGGGCAACAGAGTGAGACTCCGTCTCAAAAATAAAAAAAGAGACAACCCAATTCAAAAATGGTCAAAGGACTTAAATAGACATTTCTTCAAGAAGGTATACCAACAGCCAGTAACAAAAACAAAAATGCTCTACATCATTCATTATTAGACATTAGAGAAAAGCAAATCAAAGCCACAGATACCACATACTCCACTAGGATAGCTATAAAAAGAAAATAAAATGAGTGTCGGTGAGGATGTGGAGAAACAGCGACCCTTGTACACTGCTGGTAAGAAGGCAAAGTGGTGCAGCCATTGTGGGAAACAGTTTGGCAGGTCCTCCAAAAGGTAAACAAAGAACTACCACATGATTCTAACAATTTCACTCCTAGGTATATACCCAAAAGAATTAAAAAACAGTGACTCAAATGGACACTTGTAAGCCAATGCTCACAGTAGCACGATTCACAATAGCCAAAAGGTAGAAACAACCCAGGTGTCCATCAACAGATGAATGAGTAAACAAAATGTGGTATATATTTACAATGAAATATTTTTCAGCCATAAAAAAGAATGAAGTGGTTTTTTTGAGACAGAGTTTCACTCTGTTGCCCAGGCTGGAGTGCACTGGCACGATCTCAACTCACTGCAACCTCCGCCTCCCTGGTTCAACTGATTCTCCTGCCTCAGCCTCCCAAGTAGCTGGGACTACAGGTGCATACTACCACACCCCGCTAATTTTTGTATTTTTAGTAGAGATGGGGTTTCACCATATTGGCCAGGCTGGTCTCAAACTCCTGACCTTGTGATCCACCTGCCTTGGCCTCCCAAAGTGCTGGGATTACTGGCGTGAGCCACCACACCTGGCTGGGAGTTATTATTTAATAGTTACAGAGTTTGCTTCAGATGATGAAAAATTCAGGAAATGGACAGTGGTAATGGCTATACAACATGTGAATGTATTTAATGCCACTAAATTATACATTTTAAAACGGCTAATTTTATGTTATCTACATTTTACCAAAAAAATTTTTTAAGCTAAGGAAACAAAAAGTCAATTCTATAGCACTAGTTTTTCTAAATCGAAACCCTCCTAAGTAAATAATAGTGTTAGCCTGACTGAAATCATACAATGTTAGAGAAGTTACAAAGCAGAACATAAAAACTTACACACAATGGGCAATCATAAAAATTTATAAACACTGACAAAGATCAGATTTTAAAATAGAGTGAGTTAATTCAAGTATAATTAATATTCATAAGGTTCTTTTCTATAAAGTTTACTTATATTTTAAAATAAATTACTTTTCCTTCAAATATTTCCTAGGACTTCCAGGTGCCAGAAAGTCCCTGCAATTCTTACCATCAATTCTTTGCCACAGCACATACAGACACAGGCTCCACACAGCCCCGTTGCCAGTTATCCAACCACTTTAACCTGGGAATTATCAATTAGTCCTCCTCCGGTACAAGAGAAATGCTTCCCTCTGCTCTCCTACACTACTGTCACAGTAAATGGGAAAACTCATTGACAACAGCATGCTCTTTTCCACCAATGGAACTTAATGCTGTGACTTTTTCTCAGCTTTACCTATCAATAAATTCAATTTTCAAGATCTAAAGATCTTGCTGATGCTTTCAGCCTCTAATTTTACCTAACAAAGTGACTTAGTGCTTTGAGAAAAGACCTACAATGATATCACTTGGCAAACAAAACAAGAAAAACTGTGGCAAGGGGTCTATAAGCCTAAGGCTGCTGCTCTCATTAAACAGCCAGTAACTGACCTTTGTATTCAGGGGTGAACTCCTTCATTTCTGGAGGGAGGGACTCATAGAAGCGCTGTTCCCGGGAGATGAGGGGCTTGCACACAGTGTGATCGTCGTAGCGCATCATGCTGCTGTGTCCGCCTACTTGGTGGATGAAGGGCTCCAGGAGGACTCCCCGGTCTCCAGCCCGACTTGCATTCTTGCCATACTGCCCCACTTCCATGGTTTGACAAACACACATTGCGTTGGGGGCCAGTTGCACACCGAGGGCAGAGGATGCAGCACATGGGCCACAAAAGGAGAGCTAGGTAGAAGGTCCTGGCCAGCTGAAAGCCAATGGTCTGATTTTATTCAGCTTATTATTCTGTCCTACAGAAGAGAAGAGAGGAAAAGGGAATCAAAACATCAGGCAAGTCACAATTTCCCTGGAGCTCCATGAATAAGAGCAGGGACTCTGTTTTGTTCCCTGCTATGTGTATCCCCAGTACATAAAATACTACCTGGCACATGAAAGGAAGTTGGTTAAATTTCTACTGAATGATGCAACCCTGCCTCTTCTATCTATCTTGTGTATAGAAGCGCATATTCTCTGCCTTTCCTAGTTCTCACATCCCTTCTAAGTTATCTAAAGGATTTCAGTTTAGAGCTACAGCACATCACGACCATCAGGAAAGCAACTATCCCGGTTTACTTCACACGCAAAGATGAGATCAGAGGCCAGGCACAGTGGCTTACGCCTGTTCCCAAGGGTGAGGTGGGTGGATCATGAGGTCAAGAGATTGAGACCATCCTGCCAACATGGTAAAACCCCATCTCTACTAAAACTACAAACATTAGCTGGGTGTGGTGGCATGCACTTGCAGTCCCAGCTACTCAGGAGGCTGAGGTAGGAGAATTGCTTGAACCTGGGAGGCAGAGGTTGCAGTAAGACGAGATCATGTCACTACACTCCAGCCTGGCGACACAACAAGACTCTGCCTCAAATTAAAAAAAAAAAAAAAAAAAGATGCAATCAGAAAAAAAACAGAAGGCAATGGGAATTTGTTCTGTTCAGACTCCTCAGGATATCCAGTAATAGTAAAGGCCTCTCCTTGACTCAGAGAAAAGGTTTCTGTTTGAGAAATTAGGTCACATGAGATCCCCAAATTCTCCACTGAAGGTGCCAATGACCAGGCAGGAAGCCATTCCTTGCTGAGCTGTAGGGCAATGGTCCCCAACACTTTTTGGCAGCAAGAACGAGTTTCATGGAAGACAATTTCTTCCTGGACCAGGTGTGGCGGTGATGGTTTCAGGATGAATCAGACACTTTAGATTTACTGAACACTGTATTTTTATTATTATTATATTGTAATATATACAATTATACAACTCACCATGATGTAGAATTCTTGGGAGCCCTAAGCTTGTTTTCCTGCAACTAGACACCCCATCTTGGAGTGATGGAAGACAGTGACAGATCATCATGCGTTAGATTCTCATAAGGAGCATGCAACCTAGATCCCTCACATGTGCAGTTCACAATAGGGTTTGTGCTCCTATGAGAATCCAATGCCATTGCTGATCTGACAGTAGGTGGAGCTCAGGCGATAATGCAAGCAAGGGGAGCAGCTGTAAATACAGATGACATTTTGCTTGCCTGCTCACCCACCACTTGCTGTGAGGCCCATTTTCTAACAAGCCATGAACCAGTACCCAAGAACCGCTGCTATAGATCACTAAAAAGGTTTGTTTTTCCCAAAGGAATTCAGGCTTCATATTTCTTCTGCTTTACATCTATGGTTGTCAATTATGACCATTTCTTTTCTGCATGACTCTATACCAACCAGTGGGACAAGGAAAAGCTCCTCATACTCAAACTCCCTGTTTATAATGTCAAATTTCTCTCAAAAAATTTAAAGTAGTTGGCAACTTTCCTAACACTGAGTGTATTTTTAGTTAGGAATGTAATCAGCAAGACTACATCAGAAAGATTAAGATCAAAAAGAAAAAGTATTAGTAGAGCAGGAATATGGTCCCACTTGTAAGAGACAAACCATTGGGTTTTCTGTTGTTGTTTTTTCCTGGACCTTGTAATTATGGGCAAAATGGGCACAAAAAATACCACTGCTGAGCTGTGATCAGACTATTGTACTCCAGCCTGGGTGACAGAACAAGACCCTGTCTCAAAAAAAAAAAAAAACTACTGTAAAACTGCAAAATCTTCTTAACCCAACATTGCCCAGGCAGCTATCTAAGTTTTATTTCACTGCTATCACCAAAATATTCTGTACTCGCACTCCCCCAGACTGCACTATTTTAATGCACATACATTCCTCTTTTTTTTTTTTTTTTTTGCCTAGTTATTCTGGAATCTAGGAATACTACCTGAGGCAGAGTTGCCTTGTCCTGAAGGCAGTATTGCCTTGTCCCAGGTAGTATTCCTAAACTCCATTCTCTCCAAACCTAAGTATAGTACACACATCTATGGCTCCTAAGGTATCCTACGCCAGCTCTACCAACTCAATACACCACTGTGCTGTCATCTAGTTACTCATCTGTCATCACAACCATCTCCCTTATCTCCACAGAAAAGGTCCAAGGCAGTTTCCAGCATGTAGTAAGTATTCCAAAAAAGAGTTGTTGGATTGAGGAAAAATTGGGGAAGCAGTTGTGGAGGGCAGGTCAGGGTCTCTGGAAGTGGTCACTGCAGCTGTGGATCCTGTTCAGTACTGTAGATCAGCTCCTGCCCTGGCCCCAGTCAGGATGAAGGAGGCCTGTCTCTAGCTGTGCTTTTCCCTGGGATTGCTTCTGACTATGGACAAAATGAAACTGCTAAACTTTCTAGCCTGAGTCACTGGGTGGCTGGGAAAAGAGAGGGGTCATAGTGACAGGTGTCCCAGACGTGTACTGCAGGAGAAGAGTCAAGGAAATAGGCCAGGGGCAGTGGTTCACGCCTGTAATCCCAGCACCTTAGGAGGCCAAGGCAGGCAGATCACCTGAGGTCAAGAGTTTGAGACCATCCCGGCCAACATGGAGAAACCCTGTTTCTGCTAAAAATACAAAAAAAAAAAAAAAAGCCAGGCATGGTGGCGCATGTCTGTAATCTCAGCTACTTGGGAGGCTGAGGCACAAGAGATCGCTTGAACCTAGAAGGTGGAAGTTGCAGTGAGCTGACAATTGCTCAGTCTCAAAAAAGAAAAAAGGGCCGGCTGTGGTGGCTCATACCTGTAATCCCAGCACTTTGGGAGGCCGAGGCAGGCGGATCACAAAGTCAGGACCATCCTGGCCAACATGGTGAAACCCCATTTCTACTAAAACTACACAAATTAGCTGGGCGTGGCGGCGTACACCTATAATCCCAGAGACTTGGGAGGCTGAGGCAGGAGAATCACTTGAACGCGGGAGGTGGAGGTTGCAGTGAGCCAAGATTGCGCCACTGCACTCCAGCCTGGCAACAAAGAGGGACTCCGTCTAAAAAAAATAAATAAATAACAAATAAAAAGAAAAAAGGAAAAAATAATTCAAATAGCACTTCCCCTGACTCTGAGAGATCTGTGGCAACTTCTGCAACTTCCACAGGACAGAGGGCAGAGTCCACTTTTCAGTCCTTCTAGATATTTGGTATTCAACATAAAGTCATAGCATTGTTTTTGTGTTTGAAATAGTCTCCTAAGAGTAAATATACCACATAGCTATAACTTTTTGTTTTGTTTTGTTTTTGAGATACCGCTCCCGGCCTGTAACTTTGTTTTGACGTTACTTTTTTAATAACCCTGGAATCTGGAATAACGGAAGTACCCAGAACCCTCTCAAGCTCTGTGAAGCCTTGCTTTACAAGGTGTGGGTGGAGCTTCATAAGCCACTTAATTTCTCCAAGTCTCCTCACAATCCTAACCCTGTGGGATTTGCAGATGCAGGTAAAGGGCTTGGGCTTGCCTCGCCTAGTGCCCAGCCCTGGAAATAGCAACAGCTCTGACGGAGACTGCATCACTACACTCCAGCCTGAGCAACAGAGCAAGACACTGTCTCAAAAAGAAAATAAACTTTAATTAGAAAAAGTTTTAAAACACCTTTTGACCACAGACTAGAAAAAATTCCATATATAAAACACACAAACCACAAATTAGGCCATATTAATACTGTATATATATTTTTAAAGTTTTTAAATTACTTCTTAGCTAAGCAGATTCCAAAAATTACTTAAATTTAAACAGCTTTTATCAAACTATAAAATTCACTAAGCCAGGCGCAGTGAATCATGCGGTCAGGAGTTCAAGACCAGCCTGACCAACACAGTGAAAACCTGTCTCTACTAAAAATACAAAAATTAGCCAGGGTGGTGGTTGGCCCTTGTAGTCCCAGATACTCAGGAGGCTGAGACAGGAGAATCGCTTGAACCTAGGAGGCGGAGGTTACAGTGAGCTGAGATAGTGCCACTGCATTCCCGCCTGGGCAACAGAGCAAGATTCCATCTCAAAAAAATAAAATAAAATAAAATAAAGTATACAGAACAATGACTTTCAGTAAATTTAGAGGATTGTACAATCATCCCTCAAATCCAATATAAAACATTTCTATTACCCCAAAAAGAACTCTCATCCCCATCTGCAATCCTTTTTCCCACTCCCAGCCAAACTAAACTAGTTTTTTGCATAGGAGAACCATAAATGAACATAAGAGTCAAACAGATTAGGAGATGCTATTTGTTTTCTGTTTTTATTTTTTTAAACAGTCTTGCTTTGTCACCAGGCTGGAGTTCAGTGGTGCGATCTTGGCCCACTGCAGCCTTGACCTCCCAGGTTCAAGCCATCCTCCTGCCTCAGCCCCCCAAGTAGCTGGGACTAGAGGCATGCACCACCATGCCCAGCTAATTTTTGTATTTTTTGTAGAGACAAGGTTTCGCCATGTTGCCTGGTCTGGTCTCACCTGAGCTCAAGCAATCTGCTCACATAGACTTCCCAAAGTGCTAGGATTATGGGTGTTAGCCACGGTGCCTGGCCTGCAATTTTTACAGCTAGAAAAATAAACAGAGTATATGAAGAATTCCTATGAATTGAAGTAAAAAAAAAAAAAAAAAAGCAATTCACAAAAGAGTAACCTCAGATGGCCAATGAACATGTGAAAAGACATCCTCCCTTCACAATTAATCAGGGAAATTCAAAATTAAAATAAGCAATCATTTCACTTTTTTTTTTTTTTTTTGAGACAGAGTTTTGCTCTGTCACCCAGGCTGGAGTGCAGTGGTTCGATATCGGCTCACTGCAACCTCCATCTCCTAGGTTCAAGCAATTCCCGTGCCTCAAGTAGCTGGGACTACAGGTGGATGCCACCATGCCTAGCTAATTTTATTTTTGTATTTTTAGTAAAGACAGCGTTTTGCCATGTTGGCCAGGTTGCTCTGAAACTCCTGACCTTAGATGACCTGACTGCCTCAGCCTCCCAAAGTGTTGGGATTATGGACACAAGCCACCACACTTGGTGGCCATTTCACTTTTTGCCATAAGACTGTCAAAAAATAAAAAGTCTACAAGCGCTGCATTCCTCCCCACCCCCATTTTCTTTGTCTTCACTTCTTATGCTTTTCCCCACTGCTTTTTTTTTTTTTTTTTTTTTTTGAGACAGAGTTTAGCTGTTGTTACCCAGACTGGAGTGCAATGGCACGATTTTGGCTCACCGCAACCTCCGCCTTCTGGGTTCAAGCAATTCTCCTGCCTCAGCCTCCCGAGTAGCTGGGACTACAGGTGCACACTACCATGCCCAGCTAATTTTTGTATTTTTAGTAGAGACAGGGTTTCACCTTGTTGACCAGGATGGTCTTAATCTCTTGACCTCGTGATCCACCCGCCTCAGCCTCCCAAAGTGCTGGGATTATAGGCGTGAGCCACCATGCCCGGCCTCCCCACTGCTTATTATCTCACTCCAGCCATACTGGCCTACATGATGTTCCTCGAATACATCATGCACATATACTCCCAGGGTTCTTTGCACTAGTCATTCCCTCTGCCTAAACATTCTTCGCCCGGATATCCACATGGCCAACTCCCTCACCTCCTTCAAAAGCCTTTGATCAAATGCCTCTTTTTCAATGAAAGGTCTACCCTATCTTCCCTAGTTTAAACTGCAACCCCGGCCGGGTGCGGTGGCTCAAGCCTGCAATCCCAGCACTTTGGGAGGCTGAGGCAGGTAGATCACGAGGTCAAGAGATCAAGACCATCCTGGTCAACATGGTAAAACCCCGTCTCTACTAAAAATACAAAAAATTAGTTGGGCAGGGTGCTGCATGCCTGTAATGCTGAGGCAGGAGAATTGCCTGAACCCAGGAGGAGGAGGTTGCGGTGAGCCGAGATCGCGCCATTGCATTCCAGCCTGGGTAACGAGCGAAACTCCGTTTCAAAAAAAATAAAAATAAAAAAATAATAAAATAAATAAATAAATAAACTGCAACCCCACCTGCACTCTCCACCCTCTTTAATTAGCTCTACTTTTTTTTTCCATTAAGGCATTTATCCCCTTCTGGCATATTACATACTTTACTTACTGATGATGCCTACTGTTTAATTAGGATTATTATGCTGTCAGTTACATGAGTATCCTAAGTGCCCAGAGTAGTACCCAGCACATGGTAGCTACACAATAAATCTGGAGGAATAAATGTATGTTTATGATATACATAACAGATGTATATGGTAGGGTAAATATGTAACATATGAAAAAATGTTTATGAAGGGACAAGTTCTTTTTGTTTTAAAATATTAGGGTTGTAAACCAAAAAAATTTACATTTCTAATCTGAACCTAGCAAAAACCAGAACAAACGGGTTACGTGGCTTGATGAAGAACAAAATATGTTGGCCACATGACAGAATTCCAAGTCAGCAAATAAGGAGAACATAAAATTCTGTGTTCTAACTCTAAAAAGATTTGATATATGAAAGAAAAATAGGTTTAAATGTACCCAAATGAGTATAGCCACAATAACAAGGACAAAAATCAAAGAAAAATACAAAAGGAAAAAGAATACAGCCTATGAGAAGGAGGATACAAAAAAGATTAAAAAGGGGGAAAAAAAAAATCAGGCAAACACATATCCTCAACTACAAAAGATGAATCAGGCCAAGCATGGTAGTTCATGCCTGTAATCCTAGCACTTTGGGAGGCTAAGGCTGGAGGATCACCTGAGCCCAGGAGTTTGAGACCAGCATGGGCAACATGGCAAAACCTCATCTCTACCAAAAACTAAAATACAAAAATTATCCAGGTATGGTGTTGTACACCTACAGTCCCAGGTACTCATCAGGAGACTGAGGTGGGAGGACGGCTTGAGCCCAGGAGGTAGAGGTTGCAACAAGCTGAAATCATACCTCTGTACTCCAGCTTGGGTGACAGATTCAGATCCTGTCTCAAAAAAGAAAAAAAAAAAAAAAGGATGAATCAGCCCAGGCATGGTGGCTCATGCCCGTAATCCCAATGCTTTGGAAGGCCAAGGTGGAAGGGATTGCTTGAAGCCAGGAGTTCAAGACCAGTCTGGGCAACACAACAAGATGCTATCTCAATGAAAATAATAATGACAGTCAGGAGAAGAACCAAAGAACTTGTTGAACCAAATTTGGGAGAAATGTTATGAGTAGTTTTTTGGTGGTCTATTTTAATGCAACAACATAGCAAGCCTAGAAAGTGACAATGAATAAAAAACCTTGGCAGAGAAAGAGAGAATGCAATCAGATAAGGTGACGAACAAGGTCAGGACTGTTTTAAGAACTAGGAGGGTACTGTCTCGACAGCAATTTCAAGACAACACTTGATCACCAGATTCTTTAGTTGGGCAGGCACAGACATACACTAAAAATGCAGATTAGCATATGTACTCTAAGAAGTTCAGTTAGAATTCCCAATTTTTTAGCCAATATACTTTTACAACCTCAGTTTAACCACTTGGGTTTAACATGCAATCTTTTTTTTTTTTTTGAGACAGGGTCTCACACTGTTGTCCAGGCTAGAGTGCTGTGGCATGACACAGTTCATTGCAACCTCGACCTCCTGGGCTCAAGTGATCCTCCCACATCATGAGCCTTCCAAATAGCTGAAAACACAGGCGTTTGCCACCAAGCCTGGCTTTTTTTTTTTTTTTGGTAGTGACGGAGTTTCACCATGCTGCCCAGGTAGTCTCAAACTCCTGAGCTCAAGAGATCCGCCCACCTTGGCCTCCCAAAGTGCACCCAGCCACAGCTGCAATGTTTTCATAGAATAAAGTGAAGCATCTTTGGTGTCTTCATGTTTCACAGGTATATTTGCAGATTTCCTCAACATTTCATTAAAAATTAGTTTATAAACCCAGTATATTACCTCTTCTAAAATTAAATATACCCAATTAAGCACTAAAAGTATAAAAACAAAGTATCATACTCTTTTTAAAATTCAACTTAAACTTGGTGTCAGGAATGCTAAGTAAAATTCTGGCAACAGTATTTTTGGTTTTGGCAAATGTGTCTATGATTTGTTTTTTTACTGTCTGACACAATCCAAAGGAAAAATAATAAAATTACTTGAACTGAAAAGAGCACAATAAGCTGATATGTCACTCTAACAGAAAAGAACAACACATAAAACTTGGGCTATACAGCTCTGGATTTTATGAAAACTAATTTCTAACTAATTTCAGAAATAAAAAAGCATTGGCATAGACTTTGACAGGAAAAGATACCAAAACACCTTCAAAAATCACAGACAAAAACACTATAGCAGAAAACATGAAAACACATTTGTTCTCTAAAGGTTATAACTAAGGGAATCCAATGATTTATTAAATTCAAGCCCATTCTTCCCTTTGTATATGAGACTGTAGGCACTGATACAGACTAGGCATAGTTATGAGGGTGAGAGAGAACAATCTTCCTGTACTTTGAGGAGGAGGGAAATGTAGGAAATGTTCTTCATGTAAATAGGGCTATCAACTCTACTTGGAACCTGTCCTTCCAAGCTACAAGGAACTGGCACATCCCTCAGAAACCAGAAATGTATATAGATGTCTAGAATACACTGGGAGAAGAAAGAGAGTGAATCTATATTGTCATTTGTCTCTAGAGAAGAGATGAAAGATTGTTTAGATTCCTGGGTCTCATCCCAGGATCTAGGAAACCATGGCCTCCTAAGGCCACCTGGCTAAGAACAAACAGGGAAAAAAGAAAAAAGGAAACTTGGCAGGGAACCTGAGATGTGCCAGCCCATCAACCAACAGCCAGAACAGAATTAATTTAGGTCAAGGAGAAAATCTAGAATGTACTGAACCTCCTTCCTGTTTTTACTGGATTCCTAAAGATTAGAAAGCTGTGCTTCCCTAAATATATTTTTCTTTTTCTTTTTTTTTGAGACAGAGTCTCAATCTGTCACCCAGGCTGGAGTGCAATGGTGTGGGTGACAGAGTGAGACTCTTGTCTCAAGTGTCTTGGCTTCAAGTGATTCTCCTGCCTCAGCCTCCCGAGTAGCTGGGACTACAGGCACACGCCACCATACACAGGTAATTTTTGAATTTTTAGTTGGCCAGGCTTGTCTCAAACTTCTGACCTAAGGATCCATCCACTTCAGTCTCCTCAAGTGCTGGAATTACAGGCTTGAGCCTCTGCACCCAGCCTAAATATATTTTTAAATAAAGACCCTTTTGAAATCGGCTGTCAAATGTGCTAAGAAGTGGGGGAAAGGAGGTATGTGAAGAATTTTCAGAACTGATGTCCAAAGTGATACAGGGGAAATCAAAATGAAATACACAAAAAGAAAGGAGAAACGAAGGTGTTCCATCCTTCTCACATGAAACATTCTCTGCAAATGATTATGCTTTAATAAGAAGCCACCGGATTACCTATGCTGTGACTAAATAGGATATGTGAGCCATCCCTGAATCAGCTAAGTCTAACCTAGCACATTTACAACTAAGTGAAAATACAGTCAAACCTAGAAAGCATACATGTAGAAGGATGGGAGAAATGGTTCTAAAAGGAACACAAAATCACAGACCACTTAAAATTAGACTGCCTGAACTGCTCACATATGAAATGAAGAGCTTCCTGGACTTATTTCCTACTACCAATCCCACTGAAGACGAAAGCAGAAGAAACTTCCATACAACCAAAAGAAAGATGCAGGCCAACAAACATGAAAAAATGCTCATCATCACTGGTCATTAGAGAAATGCAAATCAAAACTACATTGAGATACCATCGCATACCAGTTAGAATGGCGATCATTTAAAAATCTGGAGACAACAGATGCTGGACAGGATCTGTTCCTATCTGGAGAAATAGGAACACTTTTACACTGCTGGTGGGAATGTAAATTAGTTCAACCATTGTGAAAGACAGTGTGGCAATTCCTCAAGTACCTAGAAATAGAAATTCCATTTGACCCAGCAATCCCATTACTGGGCATATATCCAAAGGACTATAAATCGTTCTACCATAAGGACACATGCACACGAATGTTCACTGCAGCACTGTTTACAATAGCAAAGACCTGGAACCAACCCAAATGCTCATCGATGACAGACTGGACTGGGAAAATGTGGCACATATACACCATGGAATATTATGCAGCAATCAAAAACAATGAGTTCGTGTCCTTTGTAGGGACACGGATGAATCTGGAGAACATCATTCTCAGCAAACTGACACAAGAACAGAAAATGAAATACCACATGTTCTCACTCACAGGCGGGTGATGAACAATGAGAACACATGGACACAGGGAGGGGAGCACTACACACTGGGGTCTATTGGGGGGAATAGGGGAGGGACAGCGGGGCGGGGGGGGGAGTTGGGGAGAGATAGCATGGGGAGAAATGCCAGACGTGGGTGAAGGGGAGGAAGGCAGCAAATCATACTGCCACTCGTGTACCTATGCAACTATCTTGCATGTTCTGCACATGTACCCTAAAACCTAAAATGCAATTAAAAAAAAAAAAAAAGAAAGAAAGATGCAAAGGCCTGGTCTCACAGACTAGGTTTCTGGGTGAATGGTAAACTCTGGCTCCTTTTCTTCACCTCTATCCTACTGTAGCTTAACTAAATTAGTTAAGGACTAAGGCAGAGGTAAACAAGCTCTAAGGTTACTGGGAGACTGATGTACACACCTCCCTACTGGGAAATTTTTCCTCGCCATGTTATCTTTTCTTTTCCTATGAAATCAAATATATTAAATTTGTTAAAGCAGTTCAAGATTTTTTTTTTAAGTTCTGGGGTACATGTGCAGATCTTGCAGGATTATTACATAGGTATACACATGCCATGGTGGTTTGCTGCCTCCATCCCCCCATCACCTACATTAGGTATTTCTCTTGTTATTCCTCCCCAGTATCCCCACCCCCACTATCCCTCCCCTAGTCCCCCACCCCCAAGAGACCCCAGTATATGATGTTTCTCTCCCTGTGTCCATGTGTTCTCATTGTTCAACACCCACTTATGAATCAGAACATGCAGTGTTTAGTTTTCTGTTCTTGTGTCAGTTACCTGCTCTCTCTGCTAGGCAGGGTGGCACTCACGCCTGTAATCCCAGAATTGGGAGGCCAAGGTGTGCAGATCTCTTGAGCTCAGGGGTTTGAGACTAGCCTGAGGAACATGGCAAAACCCGTCTCTACAAAAAAAAAAAAAAAAAAAAAAAAGGCAAAAATTAGCCGGGCTTGGTGACTCATGCCGGTAGACCCAGTTACTTGGGGGACTGAGACAGGAGGACTGCTTGAGCCTGGAAGGCAGAGGCTGCAGTGAGCCAAGATTGTGACACTACACTCCAACTTGGGTAACAAAGTGAGTCTCTGTCTCAAAAAAAAAAAAAAAAAAATCAAATTAAAAATTTAAAAATCTGCTCTTTCCATTTCAGAATTTCAGATCGCAAATAAAAGAATAGTAACTCTTGTCACTCATGCTAATTTCAATTATCTATAACACTGGTTTTACATATGGGAGTTCATCCTAGGTACAAATCTACTACCTTATATTAGCAACATTCACATGTGTCCTACTATTGAAGAGGGAAAACATGGAAATAAAATTTCCTACACCAAGAAGAGGTGAAGCCAAAGCTCTGGTCACAGCATTGACCTTTTTAGATTATCTGGGGGCTTTATTTAGGACCCCCTATCAAAAATGGTTACTAGTTTAAAACAAGAAAACTCTCCAGAGTAAGGAATTATGCAACTATGAAATAGCTGTTGGCCATCCATTTCTCCATCAGTCAAGAACACTGGTAATGAGGCTGACATACCTATCAAAGACAGTTAACTACCATGGCACCTCTGTGGTTTCATATTGCTGGAGCATTCGTTATATCCCTGGGGGCTATAGCTCTCCATAAGTTTGCTGTGGCTGAACCAAGAAAGAAAGCATACTCAGATTTCTACAGAAATTATGACTTCATGGCCAGGTGTGGTGGCTCAAGCCTATAATCCCAGCAATTTGGGAGGCTGAGGCGGGCAGATCACCTGAGGTCAGGAGTTCAAGACCAGCCTGGCCAACATGGTGAAACCCTGCCTCTAGTAAAAATATAAAAATTAGACAGGCATGGTGGGAGCCACCTGTAACCTCAGCTACTCAGGAGGCTGAGGCAGGAGAATCGCTTAAACCCAGGAGGCAGAGGTTGCAGTGAGCCAAGATTTTGCTATTGCACTCTAGCCTAGGTGACAGAACGAGACTCCATCTCAAAAAAAAAAAAAAAGTTTCTTTGGGTTGAATTACCTATTAGTTTTGTCACTAACAAATCTACTACCTTATATTAGCAATATTCACATGTATCCTACTATTCAAGAGGGAAAACATGGAAATAAAATTTCCTACAGCAAGGAGAGGGGAAGCCAAAGCTCTGTGTTCCTGAACTACCAGACATGAAATGTAGGCTAACAAATAGTTTCTCCTGATAAATAAACAATTTTTTTTTTTTTTTTTTTTTTTTTTAAGAAATACCTCCTATCTTTAATGGGGAGAGAGAGCATGGGGAGAAATACCAGATGTGGGTGAAGGGGAGGAAGGCAGCAAATCACACTGCCATGTGTGTACCTATGCAACTATCTTGCATGTTCTGCACATGTACCCCAAAACCTAAAATGCAATAAAAAAAAAAATACCACCTGTCTTTCTATGGTATCTCAATGACACCACAAAACTGTTAGACCTCCAGAGGGGTTTTAAATCACTGAATTCTGAGAGGCACCAAGCAGCAACATGCATCTAAAAATCAGATATGGCTAAAATCTGGAGGACTCTTCCTTTGGGGATGAAATCATTTAAATGTCTTGATGCTATACTACTCTGAATATTACCTGAAAATATAATCAAAGATCAAATTCTTTAGACACAGACACCGAGATGTATTCAACTGCAGTCAAGGAATAAGGCAAAACGTCTACCACAAAATACAGCTCCAATGAGTTTTATTCTTTTGAGATAATCTGCTGTTACTCTCACATACCGTTGGGGACCAACTCTGGTTCTCTTCTCCAAGGACTCTTCCTGGCATCCTACGTTCCTATTGGACCGCTCCATCTCAAGAGCCACACAGCATATTTCTTATATAGTTAGACATTTAGAAAACAGTATAAGGAGATTTCAGGGCACAAACTCCACAGGAACTCTCTTTCAGACACCACACAATCCTGGAGGCAACATAATGACTATCTATTTGAACATTCATCATGTAGATAAAGATTTTATTAGAGTCTTAAACTAGGTAGCAAAAAAAAAAGATTTTATTTAAGGGTACCCAGAAGCAGATCAGCAACATGCACATTAGACTATGTGAAGTATATATGTGAAGAAAGCCTATAACAAAAGAGATGAACAACCAGCATCATGCCTCACAAAATGAAATCAGGGTTGACTGCGTCAAGCAGATTAGATTCCAGCTGTCTTCCAACCCTTTAGTGAAATACCAGAATCATTACTTTTTCCTTCCTTCTTTTGAGAGAGGGTCTCGCTCTGTTACCCAGGATGGAATGCAGCAGCAGATCATGGCTTACTACAGCCTTGAATTCTTGGGCTCAAGCAATTCTTCCCCACCTCAGTGTTCTGAGTAGCTAGGACTACAGGCATGTCCTACCACACCCAGCTATTTTCCTGTACTTTTTTTGTACAGATGAGGTCTCCCTCTATTGCCCACTCTGGACTCCATCTCCCAGCATCAGGTGATCCTCCTACCTCAGCCTCCCAAAGTGCTGCAATTATAAGCCTGAGCCACCATGCCCAGTCTAACTACTACTTTTAAGCACTGTAAATATCAGAAAAGCACTTCAGTCGGCCGGGCGTGGTAGCTCACGCTTGTAACTGAGGCAGGCGGAATATGAGGTCAGGAGTTCGAGACCAGCCTGGCCAACATGGTGAAACCCTGTCTCTACTAAAAATACAAAAATTAGCCAGGCGTGGTGGCAGGCACCTGTAATCCCAGCTACTTGGGAGGCTGAGACAGGAGAATCACTTGAACCCAGGAGGTGGAAGCTGCAGTGAGCCAAGATCACACCACTACACTTCAGCCTGGGTGACAGAGCAAGACTCCACCTCAAAATAAACAACAACAAAAAAAAGAAAAGCACTTCTGTCTACCTCATAGACAACCTGTAATGATATGGGGACTAACTTTTACCTACACAAACCCATCAACAACTTCCCAACTTAGAAAAACAGAGGTGGAGGCCAGGCGCAGTGGCTCATGCCTAGAACTCCAGCACTTTGGGAGACCGAGGTGGGCAGATCACCTGAAGTCAGAAGTTACCAGCCTGGACAACATGATAAAACCCTGTCTTTACCAAAAATACAAAAATTAGCTGGGTGTGGTGGCAGGCACCTGTAATCCCTGCTACTCAGGAGGCTAAGACAGACGAATCACTTGAACCCAGGAGGCAGAGATTGCAGTTAGCCAAGGTCACACCACTGCACTCCAGCCTGGGAAACAGAGTGAGACTCCATTTCCAAAAAAAAAAAAAAAGAAGAAAAGAAAAGCGAAGCGAAAAGGTGGTTCCACAGACACATCATTCCTTAAGAGCAGTTTCCAAACTTCTCCACTCCCTCAACTTCCTTTCCTGACTCTCATGTGACATCAGGAACTACATCCTGAACATGTAGAGCTATCAGGATTCTGATAAGTCAGAAACCATGTGAAAAAAAAAAAATCAATGCCACAACTAACAAATTATGTAACCTTTCAATATGCCAATTCACCTATTTTCCCTGTCAGTAGATTTGAAATTACTTATCTACTTCTCAGAGTGAGGTAATATATGAAAAAACACTTTTCAAATATATGCTGTACTGATGTGGCTAAAGCAATGCTAAAGTTTTAAAGTCTAAAAAGTATTGCAGGCTGGGCGTGGTGGCTCACGCCTGTAATCCCAGCACTTTGGGAGGCCGAGGCAGGTGGATCATGAGCTCAGGAGTTCGACATCAGCCTGGCTGCCATGGTGAAACCCCATCTCTATTAAAATTACAAAAATTAGCTGGGAGTGGTAGCAGGCACCTGTCATTTCAGGGACTCGGGAAGCTGAGGCAGGAGGATCACCTGAACCTGAAAGGCGGAGGCTGCAGTGAGTCGAGATTATGCCATTGCACTCCAGCCTGGGCAACAAGAGCAAGACTTCGTCTCAAAAAAAAAAAAAAAAAAATCACAAGGGCCTATAATCCTACTATTTTGGGAAGCCAAGGCAGAAGGATTACTTAAGCTGTTTGAGACCAGCCTGGGTATAAAGTGAGAGCCCGTCTCTACTCTAAAATGCTGATTAATTAATTTTAAAACAGTAAAAATGCCACCCACAGAATGGCAGAAAATATTTGCAGATCATATATCTGATAAAGGATTAATATACAGAACATATGAACTACCTGTATAACAACAAAAAAAAATCCCAATTCAAAAATGGGCAAGGGCCTTAGACATTTCTCTAAAGATTCACAAATGGCCAAAAAATATGCAAAAAAGATGCTCAACATCATTAGTCATTAGGGAAATGCAAATCAAAGTCACAATGAGAAACCACTTCACACCCATGTTATAAAAAAAGAAAACACAAAAAATAGAAAATAAGTGTTGGCAAGGATACGAAAATATTGTAACACTTGTGCACTGCTGGTGAGAATGTAAAGCAGACAGTATGGCAACTCCTCAAAAAGCTAAACATAGAATTACCAAATGATTCAACAATTCCACTTTTAGGTCTATACCCAAAAGAACTGAAAGGAGGAATCCAAAACAGATATTTATATACCAGTGTTCATAGCATTATTCACAATAACGAAATGGTGTCTACAACCCATGTCCATCAACAAATAAATGGATAAAGACACGTGGTATATACATACAGTGAAGTATTATTCAGCCTTTTAAAAAAGGAATGAAATTCCTGATGCATGTCACAACATGGATGAATCCTGAAAACATTTTGCTAAGTGAAATAAGCCAGGCACAAAAGGGAAAAAAATTGTATAACTCCACTTACATAAAATAAAATAGGGCTGGACGTGGTGGCTCAAGCCTATAATTCCAGCACTTTGGGAGGCTGAGGCAGGTGGACCACCTGAGGTCAGGAGTTCAAGATCAGCCTGGTCAACATGGTAAAACCCCTTCTCTACTAAAAATACAAAAATTAGCTGGGCATGGTGGAGGGCGCCTGTAATCCCAGTTACAGGCAGGGAGGTGGAGGCTGCAGTGAGCTGAGATCAGACCACTACAGTGCAGCCTGGGTGACAGAGTGAGATTTGGTCTCAAAAATAAAATAAACCCACGCCTGTAATCCCAGAACTTTGGGAGGCCGAGGCTGGCAGTTCACGAGGTCCAGAGATCGAAACCATCCTGGCTAACACAATGAAATCCCGTCTCTACTAAAAATACAAAAAATTAGCTGGGAACGCTATGGTGGTGCACGCCTGTAGTCCCAGCTACTTGGGAGGCTGAGGCAGAAGAACTGCTTGAACCTGTGAGGCAAAGGTTGCAGTTAGCCAAGATCACGCCACTGCACTCCAGCCCGTGCAACAGAGAAAGACTCCATCTCAAAAATAAAATAAAATAAAATAGGTAAATTTATTGAGACAAAAAGAAGATTTTTAAGAGTGTACAATGCCAGACGCAGTGGCTCACGCCTGTAATCCCAGCACTTTGGGAGGCTGAGGTAGGTAGATCCCAAGGTCAGGAGTTCAAGAACAGCCTGGCCAACATGGTGAAACTCCATCTCTACTAAAAATACAAAAATTAGTCTGGCGTGGTGGTGCACACCTGTAATCCCAGTTACTGGGGAGGGTGAGGCAGAAGAATCACTTGAACGCAGGAGCCGGAGGTTGCAGTGAGCCAAGATCACGCCACTATACTCCAGCCTGGGCAACAGAGTGAGACTCTGTCTCAAAAAAAAAAGTGTGTACAAGTGGCTGGGGGAGGTGAGAATGGGGTGCTACTATATAACTGGTAGAATATCTATCTGGGGTGATGAAAAAAGTTCTCAAAACAGCACTGTGAATATATTTAATGCCACTGCATCACACACTTCAAATGCTAAATTTGAAGGTTAAAATACTAAATTTTCTTATGTATATTTACTACAATTTAAAAATTTCATTTACGGCCAGGTGCAGTGGCTCATGCCTGTAATCCTAGCACTTTGGGAGGCCAAGGTGGGTGGATCACCTAAGATCAGGAGTTCAAGAGCAGCCTGGCCATCATGGTGAAACCACATCTTTTAAAATAAAGAAAAAGAAAAAAAAATTTCATTTACAATAGCATCAAAAAAACAAATGTCTTGGGTTAAATTTAACAAAACATAAAAGAACTCTACACTGAAAACAATCATATAACGTAGTAAGATAGTAAAGAAGGCATAAATCAAGAAATATGCCACATATAGCACATGGATTAGAAGACTCAATATAGTTAAGATGTCAATTCTCCCCAAATGAATCTATAAATTCAATGGAATTGCAACAATAATGCCAGCAGAATTTTTTACAGAAGTTGACAAGCTAATTCTAAAATGCATATGGTAGCCCATATTGAACTCGAGTTGCAAGAGTCCAGTCTCAAAATGGAGGTAAAACTGCCGCCCGGTTTCCCCCAGCCCGACTCCAGCCGTAGTCGTCACCATCACCGTCGCTGCCACTGTCACCGCCGCTGGGGGGAGGAGGGCCATGATCCAAAGGAACCAGAGCAGTTGAGAAAACTGTTTATTGGTGGTCTGAGCTTTGAAACTACAGATGATAGTTTAAGAGAACATTTTGAGAAATGGGCACACTTACAGATTGTGTGGTAATGAGAGATCCCCAAACCATACGTTCCAGGGGCTTTGATTTTGTAACTTATTACTGTGTTGAAGAGGTGGATGCAGCAATGTGTGCTCGACCACACAAGGTTGATGGGCATGGAGTGGAACCAAAGAGAGTTGTTTCTAGAGAGGATTCTGTAAAGCCTGGTGCCCATCTAACAGTGAAGAAAATTTTGTTTGTGGTATTAAAGAAGATACAGAAGAGTATAATTTGAGAGACTACTTTGAAAGTATGGCAAGATTGAAACCATAGAAGTTATGGAAGCAGGCAGAGTGGAAAAAAGAGAGGATTTACTTTTGTAACTTTCGATGATCATGATACAGTTGATAAAATTGTTGTTCAGAAATACCACACCATTAATGGGCATAATTATGAAGTGAAAAAGGCCCTTTCTAAACAAGAGATGCAGTCTGCTGGATCACAGAGAGGTCGTGGAGGTGGATCTGGCAATTTTATGGGTCGCAG
This sequence comes from Callithrix jacchus, assembly GCF_049354715.1. Taxonomy (NCBI): domain Eukaryota; kingdom Metazoa; phylum Chordata; class Mammalia; order Primates; family Cebidae; genus Callithrix; species Callithrix jacchus. The sequence goes on from NC_133516.1 coordinate 32,384,066, forward strand.
AGGAAACTTTGGAGGTGGAGGAGGTGACAACTATGGTAGTGGTCCTGGTTATAGTAGTAGAGGGAGCTATGGTGGTGGTGGACCAGGATGTGGAAACCAAGGTGGTGGATATGGTGGTGGTGGTGGAGGATATGATGGTTACAATGAAGGAGGAAATTTTGGCGGTGGTAACTATGGTGGTGGTGGGAACTATAATGATTTTGGAAATTATAGTGGACAACAGCAATTAAATTCGGGACCCATGAAAGAGGGCAGTTTTGGTGGAAGAAGCTCGGGCAGTCCCTGTGGTGGTGGTTATGGATCTGGTGGTGGAAGTGCTGGACATGGTAGCAGAAGGTTCTAAAAGCAGCAGAAAAGGGCTACAGTTCTTAGCAGGAGAGAGAGTGAGGAGCTGTCAGGAAAGCTGCAGGTTTCTTTGAGACAGTCGTCCCAAATGCATTAGAGGAACTATAAAAATCTGCCAGCGAAGGAGCGATGATCCATAGTCAGAAAAGTTACTGCAGCTTAAACAGGAAACCCTTCTTGTTCAGGACTGTCATAGCCACAGTTTGCAAAAAGTGCAGCTATTGATTAATGCAATGTAGTGTCAATTAGATGTACATTCCTGAGGTCTTTTATCTGTTGTAGCTTTGTCTTTTTCTTTTCATTAAATCAGGTATATTGCCCTGTAAATTGTGGTAGTGGTACCAGGAATAAAAAATTAAAGAATTTTTAACTTTTCAAAGAAAAATAAATAAATAAATAAAATGTATATGGTAATAAAAAGAAATTAGAATATGCAAATAAATCTTTTTTTGAGACGGAGTTTTGCTCTTGTTACCCAGGCTGGAGTGCAATGGTGCGATCTCGGCTCACCGCAACCTCCGCCTTCTGGGTTCAGGCAATTCTCCTGCCTCAGCCTCCTGAGCAGCTGGGTTACAGGCATGCGCCACCACGCCCAGCTAATTTTTTGTATTTTTAGTAGAGACAGAGTTTCACCACGTTGACCAGGATGGTCTCGATCTCTTGACCTCGTGATCCACCCGCCTCAGCCTCCCAAAGTGCTGGGATTACAGGCTTGAGCCACTGCACCCGGCCTGCAAATAAATCTTAATAAACAATAAGGTAGATTATTTACATTGCCTGATGTCAAGATTTGCCATAAAGCTACAGTAGTGGGGTGCTGGCATACAGATAAAAAATAGATCAATGGAACAGAACACAGATTTCAGAAGGCCGGTATCTTCAGAGTCAATTGTTTTTGTTTTTGTTTGCCAGAGACCAATCAGTAACAGTCAACTGTTTTTTGACAAAAGTAGCAAAGCACACCAATAGGGAGAGAAAATTTTGGTGGTTTTAAACTATGTCAAATTTTCTTACATTATTCCCTCTAACAAGTGAAATCCTCCTCTCTCCTTCAGTATAGGCTAGACTTCGTGGCTCATTCTAATGAAAAGAATATGGCAGAAGTGATAGTGTATGACTAGGTCATAAGAGGCAACACGGTTTCTTCCTTACTTTGTCTTAGATCATTTCTAAGGAGGAGATAACTGCATGCCATGAGGATACTCAAAGAGCTCTTTGTATAACTTGAAACTGGGAGGTGGAAGTTAGCTTGAAAGTAGGGTAAATTAAAAAAAAAGAGAGTGAGTGAGCCCTGGGTAGAGACATAAATGACAAGGAACTGAGGCCTCCTGCCAAGAGCTCTATGAATAAGTCATCTTGAAAAGAGATCCTCTAAGCCAAGCACGGTGGCTCACGCCTATAATCCCAACACTTTGGGAGGCCAACAAAAAAAGATCCCTCGAGCCCAGGAGTTCAAAACCAGCCTGGGCAACAAAGTGAGACCCCATCTCTACAAAAACATAGAAAACATTAGCCCTGCATGGTGGTGCATGCCCGTAGTTCCAGCTACTTGGGAGGCTGAGGTGGGAGGATCACTCAAGCCCAGGAAGCAAGGGCTGCAGTAAGTAGTGATCACACCGCTACACTCCAGCCTGGACCATTTCTGAATTCCTAGGCCTCAGAAACTGAGGTAATAACTGTTTGCTGTTTTAAACAGCTAAATTTTGGAATAATTTGTTACAGAGCAATAGACAATATACAAGTCTTTTCAACAAATGTTGCAAGTACTGGAACAACCAGATACCCATGTGTGGGAAGAATAAACACCAACACCAATCTCACAAAGTAACAAAAATTAACATAAGATGGCTCAAAGACCAAAATGTAAAAGCTAAAACTATAAAGCTTCTAGGTGAAAACATAAAAATTAAAGTTAGGCTGGGTGCAGTAGCTCACACCTATAATCCCAGCACTATGGGAGGCCAAGGTGGGCAGATCGCTTGAGCTTGCCTGTAGTCCTAGCTACTTAGGAGGCTGCAATAGGAGAATGGCTTGAGCTCAGAATGTTGAGGCTGTAGTGAGTGGAGATTGTACCACTGCACTCCAGTCTGGGTGACAGAACCAGACCCTGTCTCAAAAAAAAAATAAAATAAAAGAAGTTACATGATTTACATTATCTGACTTCAAGCCTTGCTAGAAATGTCCAAAACTTAGAGGTGGCCAGGTGTGGTGGCTCACGCCTCTAATCCAAGCACTTTGGAGGCCAAGGCGGGCGGATCACCTGAGGTCGGGAGTTCAAGACCAGCCTGACTAACATGGTGAAACCGTGTCTTATTAAAAAAACAAAAAAAAAACAAAAAAAACTTAGAGGTAGGCAAGGTATCCTCAGACAGGACACAGAAAGCAATAACCATTTATAAATCAGACTTCATAAAATTTGAAAACATCTGATATTTATGTATGTATTTATTTATTATTATTATTATTTTTTTTTTTTGGAGACAGAGTCTCTGTCACCCAGGCTGGAGTACAGTGGCTCAATCTCGGCTCACTGCAACCTCTGCCTCCCAGGTTCAAGTGATTCTCCTGCCTCAGTCTCCTGAATAGCTAGGACTACAGGCACGAACCACCATGCCTGGCTAATTTTTGTATTTTTAGTAGAGATGGGGTCTCATCATATTGGCCAGGCTGGTCTTCAACTCCCAACCTTGTGATCCACCCACCTTGGCCTCCCAAAGTGCTGGGATTAGAGGCGTGAGCCACTGCGCCCGGCCTATTTATTTTTTTGAAACGGAGTCTCGCTCTGTTGCCCAGGCTGGAGTGCACTGGCGCAATCTCAGCTCACTGCAACCTCCGCCTCCTCAAGAGTTTCTCCTGCCTCAGCCTCTCTAGCTGGGATTACAGGCACATGCCACCATGCCTGGCTAATTTTTGTATTTTTAGCAGAGACGGGGTTTCACCATGTTGGCCAGGTGGGTCATGCACTACTGACCTCAAGTCATCTGCCCACCTCAGCCTCCCAAAGTGCTGGAATTACAGGCATGAGCCACTGTGCCCAGCCCTCTTTAAAATATACCATTAAGAAAACATGCCAGGCATGGTGGCTCATGCTTGTATTCCTAGCATTTTGGGAGGTCCAGGCAAGAGGCCTGCTTGAGGCCAGGAGTTCAAGACCAGCCTAGACAAATAATACTGAGACCCCTATTGCTACAAAAAAAATTTTAAAAGAAAATGCCGGCTGGGCACAGTGGCTCAAGCCTGTAATCCCAGCACTTTGGGAGGCTGAGGCGGGTGGATCACGAGGTCAAAAGATCGAGACCATCCTGGTCAACATGGTGAAACCCTGTCTCTACTAAAAATACAAAAAAATTAGCTGGGCGTGGTGGCGTGTGCCTGTAATCCCAGCTACTCAGGAGGCTGAGGCAGGAGAACTGCCTGAACCCAGGAGGCGGAGGTTGTGGTGAGCCGAGATCGCACCATTGCACTCCAGCCTGGGTAACAAGAGCGAAACTCCATCTCAAAAAAAAAAAAAGAAGCGAAGCTGGGCATGATGGTATATACATGTAGTCCTAGCTACTACAGAGGCTGAGGCAGGAGGGTTGTTTAAGCCCAGAAGTTAGAGGGTACAGTGAACTATAATCACACTACTGCACTCCAATCTGGGCGACACAGTAAGACCTTGTTTTTATTTTTATTTATTTTTTTTGTTTTGTTTTAAGACCTTGTTTTTAAAAAGAAACTAAACAAAAAGTATGGTATCCAGAATACAAAAAGATCTCCTAAATCTCAATTAACACACACAAAAAAACTGCCAGGCACAGTGGTGCACGCCTACAGTCCCAGCTACTTGAAAGGATAAGGCAGAAGGATCCTTTGAGCCCAGAAGTTCAAGACCAGCTTGGGTAACATAGATATCTGTTAGAGATAGGGAGGTCCTATCTCTATAAGATAAATTTCTTTTAAAAAATAAGCCATTTTTTAAAGAATGGACAAAAGATATGAATAAATACTTCAAAAAGGAAGATACGCAAAGACCAATAAGTACAGGAAAAGGTGCTCAATTTCATTAGCATTCAAGTAAGTAAAAATTAAAACCACAATGAGTTACCTACCGCTATACTTTCACCCAAATGGCTAAAATTAAAAACAGACAACACATTAAATGTTGCTAAATGTGGAACAACCACAACTCCCATACATTATTGATGAGAGTGTAAAAATGGCAAGACCATTTTGGAAAAGGTGTTACAGTTTCATATAAAACTACACATACATCTATCCTATGACTCAGCAATTCTATTCTCTTCAAGAGCAATGAATGTGTACGTCCACAAAAAAACCTGTGCAAAAAAAATTCATAAAAGCTCTACTCATAAGGCAAACACTGGAAACAGCCCAAATATCTATCAACAGGAAAATAAACAAACTGTAGTGTTAATGCAATGAAACACTACATAGCAATAAAAATAAACAAACTACTGATACAGACAACAGCATGGATAAATTAAAACATTACACTATGTGAAAGAAACCTTACACAAGAGTGGCCAGGTGCTCTGGCTCACACCTGTAATCCCAACACCCTGCAAGGCCAAAGATGGAGTATCGCTTAAGCCCAGGAGTTTGAGACCAACCTGGACAACATGGCAAGATCTCTACCAAAAAAAAGTTTTTAATTAGTTGGGTGTAGCAGTGCACACCTGTAGTCCCAGCTACTTGGGAAGCTAAGGTGGGAAGATCCCTTGAGTCCAGGGTGGGTGCAAGGTGGCAGTGAGCTATAATTGCACCACTGCACTCCAGGCTGGGTGACAAAACAAGACCCTGTCCCTAAAAAAAAAAAAAAAAAAAAATATATATATATATATATATATATATATGTATGTATGTATGTCTTCCTAACTTCTTAATATGTTTTATATATATTACATATAGAAGGACTATATATAAAATAAGTATATATAGGAAGACTATACATACACACAATTATACCATTATATATACCATTATAAAATATATATAGGAAGACTATATATACACACAAAATACCCATATTGACTTCCTATATTCTAGAGCGTTCTTTTTTTTGAGACAGGGTCTCCCTCTGTTGCCCAGGCTAAAGTGCAGTGGCATAATCACAACTCATCGAGGCCCCAATCTCCTAGGCTCAAGCAATCCTCCCACCACAGCCTCCCTAGTAGCTAGGACTACAGGTACATGCCACCACATCCAGCTAATTCTTATATTTTTTTGTAAAGACAAGGTTTCACCATGTTGCTCAGGCTGGTCTTGAACTCCTGGACTCAACGGATCCTCGCATCTCAGCTTCCCAAAGTGCTGGGATTACAGGCATAAGCCACGGCACCCAGCCCTTCTCTACTTCTGACTAGCCAATTTCTCATTATTCCAGTCTCTGTTACAGTTAATAATTTTAATTTTTTTACATAGAGATAGGATCTCACTACATTGCCCAGGCTGATCTTGAACTCTTGAGCTTTTTTTTTTTTTTTTTTTTTTGAGACAGAGTCTCACCCCATCACCCAGGCTGTGGTACAATGGTGCAATCTCTGCTCACTGCAACCTCCGCCTCCTGGATCCAAACGATTCTCCTTCCTCAGCCTCCTGAGTATCTGGGATTACAGGTGCCTGCCACTAAGCCCAGCCTATTTATTATATTTTCTGTGCTAATTATCTCACTGTAATTTTTGCTGCACTGTCTCCATGTAAAGCACCAAAAACAGTAAACCAAAATAGCCTATGTATATCCTGGCTAGTGTGCTGCTTGGCCCTGATCCACACATCTTCCATTTGAGCATAAATCTTTATAAATAAGTTTCAGAATATTCACTAGCGAAGCATGGTGGTACACATTGGAAACTAAGGCAGCAGGATCACTTGAGTCCAGGAGTTCAAGACCAGCACCAGCAACATAGTAAGACCCTTACTCTAAAATACACACACACACACACACACACACACACACACAACCAGAGTACTAGCCATCAAACCAATTTTTTGGTCCAAATTGTAACTATAAAGTCTCCAAATCAGTTAGGGACCATTAAATTTAAATTTGCAAAAAAAAAAAAAAAAAATCTCAAGTACTTATATAATCAAATACATATTGAATACCTACAGAGTAAGACCCTGTAGAACATTATTACTAACAAGACAAAAATAATTCCTGAATTGAAAGTCAGGATGGCCCAAAAAAGTTAGTGGTGAAACCATGAACTATTACAGACTGAGCTATGCATAATAGGTGATCTGTGGAAATGACTTTTAATGGGAGAGGAAATTTAAGGGATGAATGCTTATCACCAAAAGCACTGCCTGTGACTCCCAGACATTAAAGTCTAGAACACTCAGCTAGGGCTCTGAAACGAGACTATATAGTGAATTCTCATTACTGATGGTAACTATGTTCTATAAAGTCACTGTATACACTGAGTTATTGAATACTGAGTCACTGCACCTAGAAAAAATAAATGGTTACGTTCCTGAAAGTCTCTGGTCAGATATATATATATATATATATATATATATATATATATATTTTTTTTTTTTTTTAATAAACTCTCAACCAGTGGAAGATGATCTACTCATATTTTCATCAACCAATGAATATATAACCTTCCAGATCTATATACATACATACAATATAATACCTTATACATATGTTTGTTTAAAGACACCTCATTCTATATAAATTACTAATTCATTAACACTGAACTCACAGTCAGCAGCATTACAACTCACGCCTGAACAAAACTTACCTAACACACTTACATTCTTTGTAAGGTAATCAAACTGTTCTTGTGCTTAGAAACACCAGGCAGCACTTCAATACTATGTCTGGGGGCCATTTTAAGCATCAAAATCACCACAGGCCAGATGCAGTGGCTCACACCTGTAAGCTGTACCAATAAAAATAAAAATAAATAAGCCAAGTGCGGTGGTTAACACCTGTAATCTCAGCACTTTAGGAGGCCAAGGCAGGAGATCACCTGAGGTTCGAGACCAACCTAACCAACATGGAGAACCCCATCTCTACTAAAAAGAAATCAGCCAGGCATGGTGGTGCATGCCTGTAATCCCAGCTACTCGGGAGGCTGAGGCAGGAGAATCGCTTGAACCTGGGAGGCAGAGGTTTCAGCGAGCCGACATTTTGCCACTGCAGTCCAGCCTGGGTGACAGGGTGACATTCCATCTCAAAAAAAAAAAAGCAAATAAATTCGAAAAACCATGGTACTAAATAGACCAAGAAAAGGACACTTTATAAAAATCTGATAGTTGGAAAAAAGGCAGCAGCATGTCACCTTGTTTAACCTCAGCTGAGAACACACATTGCAAAATTTTTGCCACTATGTGCATGTCTATAAATGATAGCAAAAGCACCATAAGTATTGATTTTGGGGTTACAAATAAATTTTAGCAGATTTACAAACTTGAAAATACAGACTCCATGAGTAATGAGGATCGACTGTATATTATTGTGCTTCCATTTATGTGAAACTTTTAAGAAATGCAAATTTAGAACAGAAAATGAAACACCGCATATTCTCACTCATAGGTGGGTGATGAAAAATGAGAACACATGGACACAGAAAGGGGAGTACTAAACACTGGGGTCTATTGGGGGGAAAAGGGGAGGGCCAGTGGGAGGGGGAGGTGGGGAGGGATAGCCTGGGGAGAAATGCCAAATGTGGGTGAAGGGGAGAAGAAAAGCAAAGCACACTGCCATGTGTGTACCTACGCAACTGTCTTGCATGCTCTGCTCATGTACCCCAAAACCTAAAATCCAATAAAAAATTAAAAAAAAAAAAAAAAAGAAATGCAAATTTAATTTACAGTGACAAAAAAAATCAGCACCTGTCTGTGTTCCTGCAACCCAAGGAAGCAGGCTTGGGTTGACTGGAAAGGGAAATAACAGTACCTTCTATGATTAACTGAAATCTTTTCACTAGGCCAGGCACAGTGGCTCACGCCTATAATCCTAGCACTCGGGGAGGCCAAGGTGGGTGAACCACTTGAGGTCAGGAGTTTGAGACCAGCCTGGCCAACGTGGTGAAACCCCATCTCTACTTAAAAAATACAAAAACCAGTCCAGTGTGGTGGCACATGCCTGCAATTCCCACTACTCCGGAGGCTGAGACACAAGAATTGCTTAAACCTAGGAGACAGAGGTTGCAGTGAGCCAAGATGGCACCACTGCACCCCAGTCCGGGCAACAGAGCAAGACTCTTGTCTTGGAATAGAAATCTTCTCACCGAAATGAAATAGACAGCTGTTGGGTCAGGCGCAGTGGCTCATACTTGTAATCCCAGCACTTTGGGACCACCCTGGCCAACAGGTGAAACCCTGTATCTACTAAAAATACAAAAATTAGCCATGCATGGGGGCAGGTGCCTGTAATCCCAGCTACTCCAGAGGCTGAGGCAGGAGAGAATCCAGGAGGTGGAGGTTGCAGTGAGCCGAGATCGTGCCACTGCACTCCAGCCCAGGTGGCAAAGCAAGACTTTGTCAAAAAAAAAAAAAAAAAGACAGAGTCTCACTCTGTCCCCTAGGCTGGAGTGCAGTGACCCAACCACAGCTCACTATAACCTTAAATTCCCAGACTCAAGTGATCCTCCCACCTTAGACTCCCCTGTAGCTGGGGCTACAGCCACATACCACCATGTCTGGTTAATTTTTTTTATTTTTTATATCAATGGGGTCTCAATAGGTTTCCAGAGCTGGTCTCAAACTCCTGGGCTCAAGTGATCCTACTGCCTCAGCCTCCCAAAGGGCTAGGATTATGGGCATGAGATACCATGTCCAGCCAATACATGTTTAATTAACAGATCTTTATTGATATATTATTCGCACATCATACAATTCACCATTAAGGTGTACAATTCAATGATTTTAAGTATAACACATTCACAGATAGGCGCAACCATCACCACAATTTTAGAATGTTTTAATCATTTCAAAAAGAAATCCCATACCCTTAAGCTATCACTTTCCCTAGCCCCCACCACCACCTCCAGGCCGTAAGCAATCACTAATCTATTTTCTGTCTCTATTGCCTGTTCTGGATATTTCACATAAATGGAATCACGTAAATGTGAACTTTTGCATCTGACTTCTTTCACTTAACATGTTTTCAAGATTCATCCATGTTGTAATATGAATCAGCACTTTGTTCCTTTTTATTGCAGAATAATATTCCCTTGTATATATATATATATATATATATATATATACACACACACTACATTTTAACCGTCAGTTGATGGACATTTGGGTTGCTTCTCTTTTTGGCTATTATAACACTGCTATAAACATTCATACACAGGTTTTGTGCGAACATGTTTTCATTTCTCTTGGGTAGATAACCAGGAGGGAGACTGCTGGGTCATTTGGTAACTATATGTTTAACCACATAAAGACTGTTTTCCCAAGTGGCCCACTTGACATTCCCACCAGCAGTATATGAGGTCTCCTCTGATTTCTCCATATCTCCATTAACATATGACATATCTCCATCAACATGACATTATCTGATTTTTTGACCATAGAGTAAGTTGTTTTAGTAATTGTTCATTCAGTCATAATACACCCAAATTTTTCTTTTCTTTCTTTTTAGAGACAGGGTCTTGCTCTGTCATCAAGGCAGGAATGCAGTGATACAATCATGGCTCACTGCAGCCTCAACCTCCTGGGCTCAAGGAATCCTCCCACCTTTGCCTTCCAAGCAGCCAGGACTACAGGTGCATGCCACCATGCTCATTTAATTTTTTAATTTTTTTTGTAGAGACAGAGTCTTGCTATGTTGCCCAGGCTGGTCTCAAACTCCTAGGCCCAAGCAATTTGCCTGCCTCAGCCTCCCAAAGCACTGGAATTATAGGCATGAGCCATTGCACCTGGCCTACACCTAAAATTTTATGTATTTCAAGGTGCTCTTATTCATTAACATTAAATTTTAGACTTTTGAAAACAGTCTGGTCATAGACCCGCTCCCCTACCCTACCCTCCTTTTATATAATGAGACAGAAATAAATAAGCTAAACCCACAAATAAAATTTTACAGAAAAGATCAGCAAATTTTCTAGATACTCAACAAAATCCCTAACAGAGATCCAGCACTGAAGTGAACCTGTGTCCCCATCAAAGCTCATTTGTTATGTCTTCTAAATAAACATACACACACACCCCACACACAGCCACACATCTTAGGCTTTCCTATACAGAATCTATTGTTCAAATTCTGCTGTAGTAGGGGAAATGAAAACCTATATCAAATTCAGTGCAAAAGCACAGATCCAGAGCCACAAAGATACAAAATGACTAACTGCTTCCTTGTTCCAAGTCAGAAAGAGTATACTGTGCAGTCTTTCCCCAGCTCTGTCCATCACTGTTCCTTAGTGTCAGGGCTGCACTGGGAGAAGGGCAGGCAGCAAATACTACCATTTACAGCAGTCCAAGGAGGCAGTAAGACCAAGGCTCAACCAAGAAAAGGCCCGAGAACATTTGCATCCAATGCCACGCTCACAGAAATGTTTTCCTAGAAAACTGGCATTTTAACCAGGAAGGACTGTTTCCAGGCCTTAGTTCTGCCATATGAGCAAGTTCTCTCTGTTCTGCAGCACTAAGGGATGGGCCTGCCTCTACAAAGCACTAGAATTAACATTTGCAAGCACTTCAAGGCAAGGCAGGGTGGAGGAAGAAATTCATAGCCACCAAATCCCCATTTCTACTTGTCCATTCCCTTCCATTTCCCTGTTTAATTACAAAAGGTGTTTCCAACTCAGACAAATCTAGCACATCTTTATAAATATTTGGTCCTCATCTACTACATACAGGTGCAAAAAGACACAAGAAAGTATAAAATACAGTCCCAATCAGAAAAGGATCAGGCCCTACCAGAAGAAACAAAAAAAAAAAATTGTTTTTGAGACAGTGTCTCGCTCTTGTTGCCCAGGCTGGAGTGCAATGGTGCACTCATTGCAACCTCAGCCTCCCAGGTTCAAGTGATTCTCCTGCCTCAATCTCTCAAGTAGCTGGGCACCTGCCACCATGCCCAGCTAACTTTTTAAATTTTTAGTAGAGATGGGGTTTCACCACGCTGGCCAGACTGGTTTTGAACTCCCGACCTCAGGTGATCCACCCACCTTGGCCTCCCAAAGTGCTGGGATTACAGGCATGAGCCACCACGCCTGGCCCCAAAAAATTATTTTTATTTTCATTTTTTGAGATGGAGTCTCGCTCTGTCACACAGGCTGGGGTGCAATGGCACAATCTCGGCTCACTGCAACCTCTGCCTCCCAGGTTCAAGCAATTCTCCTGTCTCAGCCTCCCAAGTAGCTGGGATTACAGGCACATGCCACCACGCCTGGCTAATTTTTGTATTTTTAGTAAAGATGGGGTTTCATCATATTGGTCAGGCTGGTCTCAAACTCCTGACCTCAGCTGAATCTGCCCGCCTTGGCCTCCCAAAGTGCTGGGATTACAGGCGTAAGCCACTGCGCCCAACCTAAAAATTAATCTTAAAAGAGCAAATACTATTTTGAGTTTTGTTTAAGGGCAATAATGCCACTGCAGTTCAAAGGGTGTGGAATATATCCCCAGGAACTGAAATGTTTTGGGGGTGTTTTATAAAGACGGCAGGTAGAAACAGAGCTGGACTCTAGAGAAGAGAGAAGCTGAAGGAAAAGGTCATCTCCACAGGGCACAGGGCACTGGATTCAGCCAGGAGAGGATTTGTGTGGAGAAAGAATATGTATGGAATGTTTAGCAAACCATTTGGTTAGTGGGGATTAGACTAAACCCTGAGGAGGCAGGCTGGAGCCAGCTGGACAGTATCACCTTAAATGCCACATTAGGACATCAGACCTCATCCCATAAGCCTGTAGCAGTTCCTGATTTCAGTGCAGAATCTCCGTAGCCTGTGCAGTGTGAAAAAATCCTGAAATTGGCCAGGCAAGGTGACTCACATCTGTAATCCAGCACTTCAGGAGGCCAAGGTGGGAGGATCACCTGAACCCAGAAGTTAGAGACCAGTCTGGGCAACAAGCAAGACTTCATCTCCATTTTTAAAAAATTAAAAATTAGCTGGGCACAGTGGTACCCACCTATAGTTCTGGCTACTCTGGAAGCTGAGGCAAGAGGATCACCTGAGCCCAGGAGTCCAAGGCTGCAGTGAGCTATGATCATGCCACTTCGCTCCAACTGGGCAACAGAGCAACACCCTGTCTCAAAAAAAAAATTAAGTAAATAAAAGTACTGGAGTTTACAGATGAATTATGCAAAGACAAAGGACATGGATGGAGGGTCTACTATTACAACAGTCTCACACATTTGCATTTAAAAATGCCCATCACAAGCCAGGCACAGTGGCTCATGCCTGTAATCCCAGCACTTTGGGAGGCCGAGGCAGGAGGGTCATTTGCACCCAGGAGTTTGAGACCAGCCTGAGCAACATGATGAGAACCCCAGCTCTACAAAAAAAATTAAGACAACGAAAATTAGCCAGGCATGGTGGTGCACATGTGTAGTCCTAGCTACTTGAGCCCAAGAGTTAGAGGCTGCAGTGAGCTACAATTGTGCCACTGCACTCTAGCCTAGGAGGCTTTTAAGATACTATCTCTTAAAAAAGACTGGGCATGGTGGCTCAGGCTTGTAATACCAGCACTTTGGGAGGCCAAGATAGGAAGATCACTTGAGACTAGGAGTTCAAGCCCAGTCTGGGCAGCAGCGACCCCGTCCTCTATTTAAATAAATAATTTTTTAAAATGCAAATGACAGCCAGGTGTGGTGGCTCATACCTGTAATCCCAGAATTTTGGGAGGCTGAGGCAGGTGGATCACCTGAGGTCAGGAGTTGGAGACCAGCCTGGCCAACATGGTGAAACCCCCTTTCTACTAAAAATACAAAAATTAGCCAAGCATGGTGGCAGGTGCCTCTAATCCCAGGTACTCAGGAGGCTGAGGCAGGAGAATCACTTGAACCTCGGAGGCAGAGGTTGCAGTGAGCCAAGATCACACCACCGCACTCCAGCCTGAGCGACAGAGTGACAGTCAGTCTCAAAAATAAATAAATAAATGCAAATGACAGAAGTATTGCTATCAGCTACCTCTGGGTAATAACCATGTTGAATCAAGCATCATCTACTACTCATATTCATGAGGTAGTAGAAGCATAAAACAAAGGCAATAAAAGTTATTGGATATTCCTCAGGACAGCGGTTCTAAAACATGGTTAGACCATGGATGGACTGAATGGGCCCTTGAATCCCTAAAAATTGTATGCAAAAGTCAGTGTTGTGAACTTGACCAAGGATAGAGTCTCTTTCTACATCCCAAAGAGGTCCAAAATCCAAAACCAGATAGAAGTCTAATTCAGGGTTATTACAACAAAAATCAGCAAGAATGTAACCTGTTTAACTCTGTAGCTGCCTTAACTTTCTAAGGAGGCATTAATGAAAGCAGGGGCTTGGGCCTGGTGCGGTAGCTCATGTGTGTAATCCCAACACTTTAGGAGTCCAAAGCAGGTGGATCGCTTGAGGTCAGGAGTTGGAGACAAGCCTGACCAACATGGTGAAATCCCGTCTCTACTAAAAATAAAAAACTAGCTGGGCATGATGACGCATACCTGTAATCCCAGCCACTTGGGAGGCTGAGGCAGGAGAATCGCTTAAACTCAGGAGGTGGAGGCTGTATGAGCAGAGATTGTGTCATTGCACTCCAGCCTGGGCAACAGAATGAGACTCCATCTCAAAAAAAAAAAAGCAGAGGCTTGGGACAATTTTGAAAAGCTCCTAGTATTTTAGAATCTCCCTCCTTTCTTTTCAAGAACTGCCCAAAGAACTGGTCTTACCAAGATTAAACACAATAAAGATTCAAAAAATGGCCCTGAGGAAGGACAATGAAATAACTAAAGACTACTCAACTTCTCCTTTGCCTTACAACTGCAGTATAATCTCAGTCTAATAGCAACAAGCTGCCAGCCTCCTCTGGGTTCAGCATCTGCCCTCCTAAAGATCTCCTGACCAAGGAGCTGGTTTCTTTCAAAATTATTATTTTATTTTTATTTATTTTTTATTTTTTTGAGACTGAGTCTCACTCTATTGCCAAGGCTGGAATGCAGTGACGCAATCTCGGCTCACTGCAACCTCCACTACCCAGGTTCAAGTGATTCTCCTGCCTCAGACTCTGAGTAGCTGGGACTACAGGTGCGCATCCCACGCCCAGCAAATTTTTGCATTTTTAGTAGAGACAGCGTTTTGCCACGTTGAGCAAGCTGGTTTCGAACTCCTGACCTCAGGTGATCTGCCTGCCTCAGCCTCCCAAAGCGCTGAGATGACAGACGTGAGCCACTGTGCCCAGCCTCTTTCAAAATTATACATTCAGAGGTGACAAGATCCTGATAGAAGTGAACAAAGTACTGTTGCTTGACTTCTTAGTCATCTCATGCAGGCATGTTGTATGACCACATACGAGAAGCCTGTGCAAAGAACCAAACAGACCATAGATGCAGAGAAATGTGTTCTGGAGCAATGAGAACTCTTCCTAGACCTGCACACACTGCTGAGAAGGTGTGAACTCTTCCTAGACCTGCACACACTTCCAACCTGCCCACATTCACGGGTAAGGGGCCTGAAGGTCTGTTTTCCCCGAACAAGATAATTTTAGTACTGTTAAAAGTTAATTTGCCCTGAGCGCGGTGGCACAGGCCTGTAATCCCAGCACTTTGGGAGGCTTAGGCGGGCGGATCATGAGGTCAGGAGTTCGAGACCAGCCTGGCCTTAGTGAAACCCCAGCTATACTATCCCAGCTACTTGGGAGGTTGAGGCAGGAGAATCACTTGAACCCAGGAGGTGGAGGTTGTGATAAGCCAAGATTGCACCAATGCACTCTAGCCTGGACAACAGAGTGAGACTCCATCTCAAAAAAAAAAAAAAAATTTAATTTGCCAGTTCACCATCCACAACAAAAACAAGTTTCTTTTTCCGATTCTAAGACACTCCTATATTTCCTTTGTCTCCTATAGCGAATATCTCTTTAGGAGATAAAATTAATCAAGTCATCACCATAATATTCACCTTCTTCTAAAGCAAAAAGAGAAAGACATTACCACTCTCCAAAAAGTGGTGGTGAAGAACCAAAGAAATTACGTTCCAAAGCAAAAACTCAGGCATTATGGACATTTAACCAGGCTCTTTGGGAGGAAACAAACGGTGAGCTTCTAAGTGCACGTGAGGCCCTGAACGGGTCTCAGGAAGCAGGAGCCAGACAGAGGGTCCCCCTTACTAGAATCACAGGGCCGTGACACCGGCCTGCCTGGCTCGCAGGGGATTTGGTTTGCTTCGTATAGTCTTAGCATCCAGCATCCTGAAAATCACTCAAAGGAACGCTAAGAAAGAGATAAGTACGTTCGCCAGCTGGGAGCAACACAACTCACAGGAGAGCATCAGGGTGGCACCGGACACACTTCAGCGCTCCGAATAGCCGAGTCCAGAGAGCTTCAGTCAGGGAAGCCGGTTTCCCGCTCCTTGCCCGCCAGCCCTCAGGCACTGGCGCTCTCCGACCTCCGCCCCGGCTGTCCTCCACGGCTTCAGCGCCAGCAAGTAGGAGGCTCGGCGGGCGGCTGGTCAGGACGCTCGAGTGATACTCCAGTGATGCTCCACCGAATCCCCCACCCCAAGCACGCCCACTCCAATCCCGCGCTCGCCACCGCCCTCCCCGCGGGCGTCAGGCCGGTCCACCGGCCCGGCTCCTGTCACTCACCCGCCCGGCCCGGGCACCGGGCGCCCACGGCTCCCCACGGGAGCTGGGCCCCCCGGGCCTCTAGGTTTCGGCCCGCCCGCTGGCAGGCAGCACAAGTGGCTGAGCTCCGCTACAGCGGCCCCGCACCGGCCGCTTGGTCCAACTCCCGGCGCTGCCCACTGGGTACGGATCAACAACAAGATGGCGGCTAGCCGAGGGGGCGGGGGCCGGGCGTCATAGTAACCGGGACGGCAAAGAACCCGCCCCTGAGTGATGCTATCCCCAATCAACAGTCTTTTCGCTCGTCGCCAGGGAAAGTGCTTCCCTCTGACAGGTCAGCTTAGCCGTCTGTCAGAGTCTATCCCTTAAGGCCTGTGCCGAAAGCGTGGGGCACGTGACTGTGACGGCATGGGTTGGCGCATGCGCTTCGTCCTCGGAGAGGCTGGCGGCGGAGCTTTTGCTGGCGCCTCCGAGGCCAGCGCGCCCTTGGCTTCTCTGCGTGCCTGGCCCGGTTGCCGCACCGGCAGCTTCTCATACACTCGCGCACACACGTGGAATCTCAGCGGTGTGCTATTGTTTTTTTGTCACCACTCTGGGAGAAGAGGGGTGCAGCCCCGGTTCACTCTGGAGAGGAAACTGAGGCTCAGAGAGGAGAGGCCGAGACAAGGTCACACCACCTCTAGAAGTGGAGGGTCTGGGTCTCGCACCTCGTTTTACTGGTTCTGGGATGAGGAGCCTCTATCCCGGCTTCCTGCGCTTTGTCCTTTGCTAGCCTCAAGGTACAGCAGTCTGTGCTGCCACAGCAGCCTCTGGCTCATTGCCCATCCTTTGCTGCCTGAGGTTTAGAGCCTACCACAAGGCCTGACACACAGCGGACGCTCCCCTTTCTCTGCCCTAGAGCATCTTGTCTTAAGATCCTGACAGCATCTTTTTCCCTGGACTGTCATGACCTGCCTTCCAGGCAAACTAATGGTCCCAGGAAGATGGTCACACCTTGCTCCCCATACAGAGCACCTAACTCTGGGCTTGGTTTCAGGCGTAGAACACCAGATGAAGTTACGTGGCCTGCACCTACACCCAAATGCCCCAACTAGCTAATTCTGACTTTTGGGCCTTGGCATCTCTTGAGCTTTGGTTGCCCAATCTGTAAAATTAGATAAAAGTGGAGCTTCTCAGAGGAAGATTTAATGAACCCTTAGAGCAGGGGAAGAACTCAAGAAATATGCCTACAACCACTTCCTGGAACAACCTGCTTTCAAGTTGCTGTTCCCGAGCTGTGTCTTAAAACACTAACTTTGGTGGGAGCCCCATTAAGGGTCTTTGTTTTGTTTTGATCCCGCAGAAGGCACCCAGCTTCTTCCTGGGCCTGGGATACCATAACTGGTTCAGAAAGGGAGGTCCTCCTGGCCAGGGGCAGTGGCTCATGCTTGTAATACAGCACTTTGGGAGGCAAACGCAGGAAATCACTGAGGTCACGGGTTCAAGAACAGCCTGGCCAAAATGGCAAAACCCCATCTCTATAAAAATACAAAAATTAGCCAGGTATGGTGGCAGGTACCTGTAATCCCAGCTACTCGGGAGGCTGAGGCAGAAGAATCAATTGAACCCAGGAGGAGGAGGTTATAGTGAGCTGGTATCACGCCACTGCACTCTAGCCTGGGTGACAGAGCAAGATTCTGTCTCAAAAAGAAAAAGGAGGTTCTCCAAAAAGGGAGGTTCTTCAGTGCCCTGAGGGGGTTCAGGCCCACAGACTCAACAGAGGAGGAAAGACTGTGATAACTTGGAGTTACCACAGTAAGGTCCTCTTGGAGAGCTGACAGAAGTTGATGCCAGGCTGGGCATGGAGGGTGGGCCAACACTGCACACAGCAAGATCTGCCCACCAGCAGCCTGCTGCAGGCAACAGCTCAGGTCAGCACAGGGAGAAGTGACAGCAGAGGAACCAGAAGAAACAGATCGGGGGAAAAAAAGCCAACAACCCTCAAAAGGGGGATTCTGCTAATCCTCAAGGACCAGCCATGCAACAGGATTCTCGTCTGCATCACCCCTCAACCCAGTGCAAAAGCTCTGGATCCTTCCCAAGAAAACCTCCACATACAGTTGGCAAACTGCCCTGAAGTTTGACTACTACAGAAAAGAGTTTGGACGTTCCTCAGAAAACTAAAAACACGACTACCATATGATCCAGCAATCCCACTACTGGGTATGAACCCAAAGGAGAGGAAATCAGTTTATCAAAAAGATATCTGCACTTCCCTGTTTGCTGCATCACCATTCACAATAGCCAAGATTTGGAAGCAAACTAAGTGTCCATCAACAGATTAATGGATAAAGAAAATATGGTACATATTCACAATGGAGTATTATTCAGCTACGAAAAAGAATGAGATCAGCCAGGTGGAGTGGTTCACGTCTGTAATCCCAGCACTTTGGGAGTCCAAGGCAGGAGGATCAGGAGGTCAAGAGACTGAGACCATCCTAGCCAACATGGTGAAACCCCATCTCTATTAAAAATACAAAAATTAGCTGGGCATAGTGGCTCACGCCTGTAGTCCCAGCTACTCAGGAGGCTGAGGCAGGAGAATCACTTGAACCCAGGAGGCGGAGAATGCAGTGAAAGAAAAAAGGAGGAGATCCTGCCATTTGTAACAACATGGATGGAACTGGAGTTTATTATATTAAGTGAAATAAGCCAGGCACAGAAAAACAAACATCATATATTCTCACTTATTTATGGGATCTAAAAATCAAAATAATTGAACTTGACCAAGTGTAGTGGTTGGCTCATACCTATAATCCCAGCACCTTGGGAGGCCAAGGCTGGGGGAGTACTTGACCCTAGGAGTTTGAGACTACTTGGGGCAATATAGCAAAACTTTGTCACTAGAAAATTTTTAAAAATCAGGCAGGCATGGTGGTACACACCTGTGGTTCCAGCTACTCAGGAGACTAAGGTGGGAGGATCGCTTTAGTCTAGAAATTCTCTACCAAAAAAAGGAGGGGGCGCAGGCGCAATGGCTCACCCCTATAATCCCAGCACTTTGGGAAGCCAAGGCAGGAGGATCACCTGAGGTCAGGAGTTCAAGACCAGCCTGGCCAACATGGCAAAACACTGTCTCTACTAAAAGTAAAAATTAAATTAGCCAGGTGTGGTGGCATGCGCCTGTGGTCCCAGCTACTCAGGGAAGCTGAGGCACGAGAATTGCTCCAATACAGGAGGTGGAGGTTGCAGTAAGCCAAGATCGCACCACTGCACTCCATCCTGGGTGAGAGAGTGAGACTCCATCTCAAAAAAAAAAAAATGGAAAAGGATTTAAACAAAACAATTGAATTCATGGAGATAGAGAGTAGAAGGATGGTTGCCAGAGTCTGGGAAAGGGTGGGGAGATGGGATGGTTAATGGGTACCAAGAAAAAAAGAAAAGAAAAATGAATAAGATCTATTGTTTGATAGCACAACAGAGTGACTATAGTCAATAACTGTACATTTTTAAATAACTAAAAATATAGTTGGATTATTTGTAACACAAGGATAAATGCTTCAGGGGACAGATACCCCATTTTCCATGAAGTGATTATTAAGCATTACATGCCTTATCAAAACATCTCATGTACCTCCAAATTTATATATCCATGTACCCACAAAAATTTAAAATTTAAAAAGAACATAACAACAACAACAAAAAGCAACAGTGATCCAGGCACAGTGGCTCACACCTGTAATCCCAGAACTTTGGGAGGCTGAAGGGGGAGGAACACAGTTCAAGACCAGCCTGGGCAACACAGAAAGACTCCATCTCTACAAAAAATTTAAAAATTAGCCAGGCATGGTGGTGCATGCCTGTAGTCTCACCTACTTGGGATTCTGAGGTAAGAGGATCAGTTGAGCCTGGGAGTTCAAGGCTACAGTGAGCCATGATTATACCACTGCACTCCAGCCTGGGCAACAAAGCCAGACCCCCCCGCCACATACACGCATGCAGGCACGCACACACGCATGCAACATTGTTCTCTCTCTCTTCTGGATAGAAAAAGGAAGCAGGTGACCCTGAAGAGACATGCTGATTGGAGGCCCCTCAGTGAGTGACAAGGATGATAGCCTATTATCTCTATAGAGCATCAGTCACACTGTCAGTCCAAGCATCATACAATGCCTTCTTAAAAGAAAAATAAAGCCAGGTGCAGTGCCTACAGTTCCAGCTACTCAGGAGGCTGAGATGAGAGGCTCTCTTGGGGCCAGGAGTTCAAGGCTATAGTGTGCTATGGTAACACCTGTGAATAGCCTCTGCACTCCAACCTGGGCATCATAGTGAGACTCTGTCTAAAAAAAAAAGAAGAAGGAAAACCTTATTGCTCCCTAGAGTCTGCTCACAAGGCAGGGAGTTCTCCAAGTGAGAATAAGGAGGGACAGATTTCAGAGCTTCTCCCACGTTAGCTACAAGGCTAGAACTTTTGTTTGTAATTTTGTTTATTATGAATCAACTTGAAAACACAGCCCCTGATGGTGTGAAAAAGAAATTCCACACATAGTAAAGCAGCTACTTGGCCTCAAAGCCAGCGCCGGGCTCCCGTGCGTGTGTTAAACAGGTAGTCTCTTCCTGTACCTAAAACCAGTAGGAGAGAAAGGAGAGTGAGTGTGCTGGTGGCCCCAGGAGAACTGCCTCCCTCCCCTCTTACCTAAGGGTGAGAGATTATTCCTCCAGCACCCTCACTGTGACACCCCACCTTCTGCTGAAATCTAACTTGTCCCCTCCCTCCCTTCTTAGCAAAATCTCTGAACTCTGACTCAAATGCACAGGAAGCCTCCTTGATTCTTCAACACTGGACACCAACTTCCCTAAGGCCAATGCCAGATTACTCTACCATAATTCACTGGTGACACCGGACTCTCTGGGGGCCTCTCGCCTCATAATCATCCCTCCTCCCGTTGTGGGCAGAGACCAGACCACGTATGAGTCATCTCTGGGTTCCCCAGGTATTTGACAAAGAGTGGATGAAGGGTGAGTGGCAATGAGAGCAGACCCCATTCAGGAAAAAATTAGATTGATGGTGGGTTCCTGGGAGTAGGAGGAGATTTTGAGATGGGGTAAATAGAGGAGGAGATACTCAAATGGGGTGAGGGCCCAGACAGAATAGTTTAGGAAGGGGAGGACTCACGGGGGTCCTGTGCTCTGCCATCAAAATGCTGCTGAGGGAAAAAATGAAAGATGCAATGAATTGAACCATGCCCACAGGGGAGCAGACGAAGGCCTGCCCCTGGGGGACCAGAAGCCCACCTGCCTCCTCCATACTCATGGTGCTAGTGTGGGCACTTCCACAGAGTAGCCATTCACAGGGAAAGGGACAGGCTTGAAGGGGGCTGGGGAGTACTCTGGAGCAGGCTCTGTGCCCACTACTTGAGATGGTGAGCTGACATACCAGGCTCTTGACACTGCTGGGTGCCTTGGGCATCTCCATCTTCGATACCTCCATGAAACCCTCGAGGGATCCCTCAGTTCCCTGGATGCTGGGGCATAGTAGGAGCAGCAGTACAGGGCAACGCTGTGAGCCTCAAACTGAGTTTAACAGATGGGCTCCAAGGCATAGAGAAGTATGCAAAGGAGACTGACCTGTTTAGCAGCAGAGCCTGGGCTGGTTTGCTGGGTGCTTGCAGTAGCTGGGCCAACCTAAAATGCCAGGAGGAACCAGCACCATTCCCCCATGTCTGTCTGTTCGTTCCTTCTTTCCTTACTTCCTTCCATTCTTTCAGAAATGGAGTCTCACTCTGTCACCAAGCTGGAGTGCAGTGGCACAATCTCGGCTCACTGCAACCTCTGCCTCCCAGGTTCAATCAGTTCTGCCTTAGCTTCCTGAGTAGCTTGGACTACAGGAGCACGCCACCACAGCCAACTCATTTTTGTACTTTTAGTAGAGATGGGGTTTCACCAAGTTGGCCAGGATGGTCTCGATCTCTTGACCTGTGATCTGCCTGCCTCAGCCTCCCAAAGTGCTAGGATTACAGGCGTGAGCCACTGCGCCTGGCTCATCTGTCCCTTTATATTGGGAACAACCAATGTCTGTATGCAGTGCCCACATTGTTCCATCCCCTTTCCCTGGGCTCAGTCCTATGTCCACAAGGAACTCGAGAGTCTACAGGAGCAGGAAAGGATTCCAGTGGAGGGCAGAAATCAAGAATAGGGGTAAATGCCCAATGCATGACACACTCACAGTTTCTTTTCTTTTCTTTGAGATGGAGTTTCGCTGTTGTTACCCAGACTGGAGTGCAATGGCACAATCTCAGCTCACCACAACCTCCGCCTTCTGGGTTCAAGCAATTCTCCTGCCTCAGCCTCCTGAATAGCTGCGACTACAGGCACGTGCCACCATGCCCGGCTAATTTTTGCATTTTTAGTAGAGACAGGGTTTCACCTTATTGACCAGGATGGTCTCGATCTCTCGACCTTGTGATCCACCCACCTCAGCCTCCCAAAGTGCTGGGATTATAGGCATGAGCCACCGTGCCCAGCTTTCTTTTATATATATATATATATATATATATAAAGATGGGGTTTCACCATGATGGCCATGCTGGTCTTGAACTCCTGGTCTCAGATGATCCACCCACCTCAGCCTCCCAAAGTGCTAGGATTACAGGCGTGAGCCACCACACCCGGCCCACACTCACAGTTTCAAGCCCTGAGCTTATCTACACTCCTCCCTTTCCAAGACTGGATTCTGCCAGTGGTGGAAGTTGCCTCCTCTCCGTGTCTCTTTGACCCTAATCTAAAGACTTCTGGAGGGAGAGCAGCCCTCCTCAATGTCAGTTTGTCACTTACCCACTTGGGCATTTTCATCTAATCTTGGGTGAAACCGCCCATCACAACTGGGGTCCATAGGTGGGTTGGGGGCAGGTAGGGAGCACAAGGATAAAATCCCTACCCCTGGAGGAGCCTGCCAAGAAGCCAGCCCAGGGCCAAGAGGAGAAGAGCACCAGTTGCTGTCAACACCACCACAAACCAGGGCTGTGGCTGCCAGAAAGCCTCTGTGTCTGTCACGAGCATGGGTGTCATTATTGAGGATACCTGAAAAGGAGGCCACAGCCTCACCACTGCCTTGCCAAAATGTCCTACCATCCAGCCTTCCAAATCCCCCCTGGGTTACACCACCCCAAACTCGTGATTTGCTCTCCAGCACTACTGGGCTCTCTACACTCAGCACTTCCCTCTGAACTGACTTCCCCGTACTTCCACCTGAAAAACTGGGTCTCCTCACCCTCCAAGGTCCACCCTTTCTGCCCCCACGAGGGCCCAAGGAGCCTCCTCACTGTGGTCCTGTGGATGTTGGTGACCTCTGTGCTGGCCTTCCAGGAAACTAGATGCACAACAATGGTGGCTGTAGTGCTGAGGTGGGGGGTTGAGGGGCCTGCATCAGCCACACAGATCAATAGCTCATAGGTATTGGGCTGCTCTGGCCAGAAGGGCCCCAACACAAGGTCACTGTGCACCAGGACGGCCCCTTGCAGGATGAATCGGTTCTGGCTATTCCCTGAAAGCAGAGTGGCAGGAGGAGGAGACCATTGCTGGCCTTGGCCTGCCCCTTATCCACAACCTGGTGGTGCCCATGTCCTTTACCTCCCACGATGCTGTAGGAGAAGGCCAGGCGCTGTGGCTCCTGAGGGATCCGGCATGACACCTTGGTCACCTCCACACTTCGGCCCAGAGGAACATAGATGGTGAGTTCCTGAAATGGGGGCTCGCACTCGGGGGCATGATCATTCACATCCTGCAGAAAGGAGCCAGGTTAGGAGTTGGTGCAACCACCCCTCAAACCTCCAAGCCAGCCCCTCAACTTCTGACGACAGCCAGAGCCTAGGTATCAAGGAATCACACAACAGACTCCAGAGCTTTCCACAATTAGACCCCACTTTTCTCCAGCCAACTCATGGAATAAACTGAGGCACAGAGTGGAAAAGCAGACCACCACAGGGCGATCTACTCCTGTCTTTCAAAGTATTTATTTCCAAAGCCTTAGGACACAATTACCTCAACCTCGATGGTAATGGTACAGGAGCCTGAGCGGTGACAGTTGGGGTTCTGGTCTTGTCCATGGTCAATCAGCAGGACAGTGAGCCTGTAGACCCTCTGCTGTTCATAGTCCAAAGGTCCTAGGAGGTGAACTTCCCCTAGAGAGGGGACCACAGCCTCAGGCTGCAGAGCCAACTCTGGCTCCCTGCTTCCATCCCAGCCCTGGGGTGGAAGTACCACTGAGACGGTCCACAGCAAAGGTGGGAGGACCACCGGAGGTGTAGTACTCAATGTTGTCATGAGGGTAATCCATATCCATGCCCACCACGGAGCCCAGCAGAGTGTGTGGCACTGCATCCTCCCGAACCCGGAACATGCGAGGGGCACATGCTGGGGAGAACTCGTTGACGGGTGTCACCATCACCAGTACTGGCACCTCCGCTGGAGGTCATTTGGCAATCAAGGAGCTGGCCTGAGGTGCCTATCCCTGACCCGGGGGTCTGAGGAGGGAGACATGGCCCTGCCCTGGGGGTCTAAAGAGTGAGAGGGTCTAAAGGGAGGGCAGAAGCCTTCCCTTGCTGGGGGTCTAAGAGATATATCCTCAGGGTCTGAAATGGAGACAGCCCTGCCCTACTGGATTCCGAAGGAGGAGAGATGACCCTGTCCTGAGCGTGGGAAGCAGGAGGGCAGAACAGCCCTGTCCTGGGTGTCCAGGCTGGGTATGGTCACTCACTGGTCATCTGGGGCTGGCCACCATCAAGCACCAGGATGGAGGCTGCATGCTGGAAGCAGGATCCAGGAGTGTCACAGTCCAGTGTGGCATTCACCTAGCCAGGGGGGCTAGAAAGTAAGGTCCAGCCAAGGGCCTGGGAGAGCCCTGAGTCCCATGGGGCTGCAGCAGGCCAGGGCATCCACAAATAGCCCACCTGGATCCTGTTTTCCAGACTGCAACACATGCTGACTCAACAGCCGTCCCCCCAACCCCCACTCTTGTGGTCTCAGCTCTCACAGACCCTTGGCCCATCTACCTCTTACTGTTGCAAGCACCCTGCAAGTGGGCGTGGGAGCTGGGGCTGAGCACCTCAAGGGCTCTGTCATAAAGGCAGAGGCTGGCAGGGTCAGAAGAACTGCGGAACCACAGCTTGTAGTCCAGGGTGGCACCAACAGAGTCTGGATCTTCGCAAGTGAGAGTAGTCAGCACAGTGCCCACAGGTGCAGTCTCGGGGATTTGGGACCTGAGCATGCCACGGCAGCAAGGCAGGAATCTAGCAGTGCCCTGAGTCATAGCTCTGGCCCCAGCAACCCAGGTAAGGTTCCCAGATACTCACAGCAGAAGCGCTGGCAGACAGCGTGGGGGCCAGAGGTTGACCAACGGCACGTTCAAGGTGAAATTGAGCTTGGCACTGTCCCGTGGCTGGTGCTGCTCAAAGGCCTTCACCTGCAGCCTGGAGACCGCAGTGCCTGGGGTACAAGCTAACTCCAGGGGTGCAGTGGTCCGGACCACACCATCCTCTGCATGAGGCAGGAGGGTCAGGGAACATAGAGACCAGCCCCACTTCCAGCTCAGTCCTACGTCCACCAGCCCACCAGATCCACAGATGAAAGAGGCTGCTGGGCCTGGCCCTCCTGCTGCCTTCTCCAAGGCCAGACCCCACAAACAGGAAAGTGAAGAGGTAGTATGGGTCACCTCTGGACCAGTCACAGAGGCATCATGGTACCCGCCTCTCCCTCAACACCTCTCACCACGACCAATGGAGAAGAATGGGCTGGGCATCGGAGACAGGATTTCATAGCGCAGGTTGACGCCCTGGGCCCAGACCTGAACCACCTCACTACCAGGGGCCAGGTTCTCAGGGATGGTGATATTCTGAGCCTGTTTGCTGGATCAAAAGAGGGGCACTGGTTCCTGCCCATTCCTGCTCACCCTGTAGGTTCACAGCTTCTTTCCCTGGGCCGCCATCCTGCCAGAGCTAGGACTCAGCTCCAGGAGCCTCAGCCTAACTGAGCCCCTGGGGCTAGGCCCTTCCTCCCTCACTATTCTAGGGTAGGGGAGCCTTAGGGGTAGGGGAGCCTTACAGGAAGGAGACCTGGCTGGAGGAAACAGGCAAAACCTTCACCATCACCATCCCTTGGCAGCTCTGCCTTTGTCCGAAGGACACTGAGATCTGTAGCTGGAAGACCTGTGGTGCACCCAGAGCAGAAAGGAGCTAGAGTGTGTCTGTCCATCTCTTTGTCTATGCCCAGTCCTCCCCTTAAATAGGCAACCTCACTTAGGATCTCCAAAAGGAACCTCAACTTTCACTTTTCCCCATGATCCCCATGACCTGTCATTATGCTGACAAGTATTTCTTTGAGCCCTATACCTTTGGGCCATGAATTATTCCATGAGGATGCAAACAGTCCAAGAGTAAAATCTGAATCACTCACAATGTGAATTATCATTTCGAGTTGCTGAAAGCCAGTCCCTAAGAGATGGAAGTTTTAAAGGGGGAACTTCTCTAATCTCTTCCACTTTACCCAGAACTTTTTTTTTTTTTTGCCCAGGTTGGAGTACAGTGGCACAATCTCAGCTCACTTCAACCTCCACCTCCTGGATTCAAGCAATTCTCCTGCCTCAACCTCCTGAGTAGCTGGGATTACAGGCATGTGCCACCACACTCAGCTAATTTTTGTATTTTTAGTAGAGATGGGGTTTTGCCATGTTGGCCAAGCTGGTCTTGAACTCCTGACCTCAGGTTATAACGCCCACCTCAGCCTCCCTAAAAGCTAGGATTACAGGCGTGAGCTACCACGCCCAGCCATTACCCAGGACTTTCTCTCACTGTATGATTGACCTAAACACTTTTCATTCTATTAGAGGGTCTGTGAACTCCCAGAGAGAAGGATTCCTCTTCTTTCTAGAACTCCAAAGCCCAGCACAAAACCAGGCTAAGGTGGGAGGACAGCCAGCATGGAGCAGCAGGTCCAGGTCTGAGAGAGTCAGTATTAGCTGAGGAGGCCAAGGAGGCCAAGCATACACAAATTTCTTTTGAAGTGGAAAGAGAAAAAAAAAGAATACACAAATTTCTAAAAGGTAGGAGCTCTACCCAATCCATGGACACCCCCAGATTCCAGGTCATGCTCACCTTTTGAGCCTGGCCTAGGAGGCCCTGGGATGGTGCCTGCAGCCAACCTTGCTCATTGATGGAGAAAGGTCCAGGGAAGTGTGGAGGGTCCTGGACACTGATAATGCTCATCTGACAGAATAGAGATGCTGGCCACCCCATTCAGCCCCCAGTGCCCTGAGCACCCCCATCAACATTCTCCAGCAACCCAGCAGGCACCTGCCTACACCCAATTTTCTTTCTTTTTTTTTTGAGACAGAGTCTTCCTCTGTTGCCCAGGCTGGAGTGCAGTAGAGCTATCTCAGCTCACTGCAACCTCCACCTCCTGGGTTCAAGCGATTCTCCAGCCTCAGCCTCCCAAGTAGCTTCAATTAGATTAGAGGCACCTGCCACCACGTCTGGCTAATTTTTGTATTTTCAGTAGAGACATGGTGAAACCCTGACTCTACTGAAAATACAGTGAGGCCAGGCTGGTCACGAACTCCTGACCTCAAGTGATCTGCCTGCCTTGGCCTCCCAAAGTGCTGGGATTACAGGCGTGAGGCACTGTGCCCAGCATCACACCCAATTTCTCATGCTTCACCACTCACCGTTATCCCAGCCTGGGCTCTCTGACCTCCAGCCCAAGCCCCCTGGCCACGATCCTCAATCCTTTTTGCTTTTAAGCCAGTTGCTTTGTTTTTAAGTACTTTTTTTTTTTTTGAGACAGATTCTTGTTGTGTCACCCAGGCTGGAGTACAGTGGCACGATCTTGGCTCACTGCAACCTCTGCCTCCCAGGTTCAAGCAATTCTCTTGCCTCAGCCTTCCGAGTAGCTGGGATTACAGGCATGCGCCACCACGCCTGGCTATTTTTTTTTTTTTTTTTTTTTTGTATTTTTAGTAGAGACAGAGCCTTACTACAATGGCCAGACTGGTCTCAAACTCCTGAGGCTGCCTGCCTCAGCTCCCCAAAGTGCTGGGATTACAGGTGTGAGCCACTGTGCCCGGCCATTACCTGCTTTTTTTTTTTTTTTTTTAATTACAGCAGTAATACAAAATTGTCATAGAGAACTGAGAACACATAGCTGATCTTGAAAGAAGAAACTCAGCCCGTGAGATGTCCCTATGGGAACAGCCATGGTCACTGGGGGTGAGCAGCCCTCAGCAGTGCTCTCCAAGAACATGCATCATGTAGAGGCTCATCTATGCCTTTGCTGCAAGGTTCCTCTGCAGGCTGTGCCTGGCCAGGCAGGATTAATTTACTCTCTCCATCCCCCCGCCCCCATCCTGTCACCCACCATCCCATGTTCTGGACTCACCTGGGCTCCGTGGAGTTCTAGGCCTGGGAGGAGCAGAATGTACAGCCGAGCCCCAGGTCTGACTGTCTCTGGCACCTGAATCATTTCCCCAGCTGGCCAGAGGGGAAGTCAGGGAGGATCTGTTTGGGCCATGCCTGCCCACCTCCTACTGACTGCCCCTGGCCTCACCTGGACTGGCAAATCGGCCAGCACACTGGATATGGCTAAGGTCCCGCTGCACATCCACAAACAGTGGTCCCTGCGTCACATAGTTGCCACATGTAAACTTCAGCCACAATTTGTAGTGGTTCACCATCAGGGCATCCAGTCGAGCAGAGCTGCTCAAGGTCAACTGTGGTGGGTGGGCAGTGTCCATGTGGGCCTTGGAAATTTTAGGTCTGCCCTTGTGCCCCCACAGTCCCCAGTGGTATACATGACCCTACCTTGCCCACATAGGTCCCTTGCCACCTGGCCAAACTGGGTGGGTTGAAGAAGGTGGTGGGTGGCTGGACATTGAGCAACTCCAGGGTGGGTGTGGGTGTGTAGGAGGAGCAATTGAAGGAGAAAAACTGAATGACTGTGCCAGGGCCCTGGCTCTCAGAGACATTTATAAACCAGGACAGGCTGTGGAGGTCTGTGAAAAGCAGAGAATTCAGGCTGGAGGCTCCGCAGGCTGATGGAACCACACATACTAGCAGAGTCCTGTCTTTTTGCCACAGAGCCTGGCCACACCTTGGGGCCAAGCAGCTAAGGTCTTTTCTTGTACCCAGCATCCAACATTTCACAGATGGGGAGTGAGAACTTGTTTGAGGAAGCAGCCAAGATAAGGGATGAGGGCCAGGGGTTCAGATTCTTACACTTTCCTACCTCTCCCCCAACCCCTCTCCTTTATGGTAGCTTTTTTAGGAAGGTCAGGACACCAAGGGAAAACTAGGGTTCCCCCACCCACCACCTCCTTACCAGAGACCACCAGAGCAAAGAGGAGCATGAAGAGCCTAAGCAGCACCATGATGACCTGAAGACACAGACAGCAGAGGAGCCTTCAGAAAGCTAGGCTGTTTGTCTGACTCACCCTGTTGCCAGGTCAGTTGCTCAAACATAGCTGGGCAGTCCGGATTCCTGGGCCTCCCAGATTCTAGCCCCACCTATCCCTGGTGACTGAGTTCTAGACCTCTGGCAAGCTTCCAGAGGCTCCGAATATCTCATTTTCCATTGCCCCTTCATTACTACAACTCCAAGGGCATGGAAAGGGAGGAGGATTAAGGTTCAGATGAGGAAACTGGTCATCCAATCCTTGGAGATAGAGCAAGCACAGCACCAGGAAAATTGGGCCCAGGACCTGCTAACCCACAGAGTCTCAAATCCATCTGGACCCCCTCCATTAGAACATTATCTGCCTATAAAATATGAGCCCAACCATCAACAAAATCTCTCAAAATTTGTTGGGTGTGGTGGCTCATATCTGTAATCCCAGCACTTTGAGAGGCTGAGGTGGGAAGATCACTTGAGCTCAGGAGTTCAATATCAGCCTGGGCAACAAAGTGAAACCCCTATCTCTACAAAAAATTAGTTGGATATGGTGGTGCAGGCCTATAGTCCCAGCTATTCAGGAGGCTGAGGTAGGAGGATCGCTCGAACTCCAAGAGATCGAGGCTGCAGCAAGCCATGATTGTGCCACCATACTCCAACCTGAGTTGCAGAGAAAGACCCTGTCTCAAAAAAAAAAAAAAAAAGTTGTCTACATCCAACAAACAAAAGGAATCCTTTATGATAGAAATATAAAATACAGGCCGAGCGTGGTGGCTCACGCCTGTAATCCAAGCACTTTGGAGGCCAAGGTGGGCAGATCACCTGAGGTCGGGAGTTCAAGACCAGCCTCACCAACATGGTGAAACCCCGTCTTATTTTAAAAAAAAAGAAATACAAATACTGTTTACCTTTGAGAATATCAATTGGATAGGGCACCAGGTGGCTTCCATGAGTTGCTGAGGCTGTTCTGTATCTTTATCTGGGTGGCAGTTGCACAAGTGTCTACAGATACATTTATAAAATTGTAACTTTCAAATTTGTTCATTTATTGTGTTTATATTATATGTCCTTTTTTTTTTTTTTGAGATGGATTCTCACTCTGTCGCCCAGGCTGGAATGCAGTGGCACAATCTCAGCTCACTGCAACCTCTGCCTCCTGGGTTCAAGCTATTCTCTGCCTCAGCCTTTCAAGTAGCTGGGATTACAGGTGCTGACCACCACATCCAGCTAATTTTTTTTTTTGTATTTTTAGTAGAGATGAGGTTTTATCATCTTGGCCAGGCTGGCCTTGAACTCCTGACTTCGCAATCCTGACTTCGCAATCCATCCGCCTCGGCCTCCCAAGGCGGTAATACCGTGGCTCATGCCTCACGGTATTACAGGCATGAGCCACCGTGCCTAGGCATATGTCAGGTTTTTTTTTTTTGGTTTGTTTTTTATTTTTTTGAGATGGAGTCTCGCTCTGTCACCCAAGCTGGAGTGAAGTGGCATGATCTTGGCTTACTGCAATCTCCACCTCCTGGGTTCAAGTGATTCTCCTGCCTCTGCTTCCTGAGTAGCTGAGATTACAGGTGCCTGCCACTGCGCCAGGCTAATTTTTATATTTTTAGTAGAGATGGGGTTTCACTATGTTGGCCAGGGTGGTCTCAAACTCCTGACCTCATGATCGACCTGCCTCGGCCTCCCAAAGTGCTGGGATTACAGGTGTGAGCCACCGCTTCCGGTCTATGTTAATTTTTTAAAAGTTTTCTAGCCAGGCATGGTGGCTCATGCCTGTATGGGAGGCTGAGACAGGAGGATCGTTTGAGCTCAGGAGTTCGAGACCAGCCTGGACAACATGGTGAAACCCTATCTCTATTTTAAAAAAATACTAAAAATTAGCTGGGTATGGTGGCACATGCCTGTAGTCCCAGCTACTCAGGAGGCTGAGATAGGAGGGTCACTTGAGCCCCAGAGATCGAGGCTGCAGTGAGCCAAGATCGTGCTACCACACTCCAGCCTGGGCAACAGAGTGAGGTGCTGTCTCAAAAAAAAAGTTGTCTTCATTTGCTGTCTCTAGGTCTTCAGCCCTCACTCTCTTCTCTACACATTCTAATAAGGTTCGTCCATCTCTACACAAAACTTCCCTTGTCGGGGTTCCCAATGACCTATGCACTGCAGAATCCAGTGGTTTGTTCTTCATCCTCACTGCCTTGGCAGCATTCAGTGCTTGTTCCCCTTGGCTCCTGAGTCCCCACGCTCTCATATTTCTCCTGGCTGTTCCTGCTCAGCCTCTTTGATAGTGCTGCTTCATATCTCCCCTACTTCCACCTCGTGGAATGTTCCAGGACACGATCTTGGTTGCTGTTCCCCTCTGTCTGCATTCATCTCCCACCCCACCTCATCCGGGCCTATGGCCTTACATACCATCCATTCTCTCCTATGCCTCCCAGATCCAAGGCTCCAGTGCTGATCTGTCTCCTGAAGTCTAGAGTCATACACCTAGCAGCTGACCCTGCAACTACACTTGAATGTCTAACAGGCATCTCAAGGGTTACATGTCAATAAATGATCACTGAATTTTCCTCTCCAAACCCACTCTTCTCCAGTCTTTCCCAGATCAGTTTATGGCAATTTCATCCAACCAGCTGTTAATGCCAGAAATGTAGGAGTCATGCTTGACACCTCTCTTTTCCTGCCCACATCCATGCATCAGCAAGACTTGACTTTGGCTCCAAAACATACCCCAAAGTGACCCCCTTCAGTGCACTTGCCCCGTCCAGGTCTAGGTCTTCCCCTTCCTTGCCTGGATTAGGGCAGGGGCCTCCACTCTTATTGCAGAATCCTTTTCTGAAAGCAGCTGGAATTATCTAAACAAGGGCTAGCCCAGGCGATTCCTGTTCAAAGGCCCCCATTGCTTCTCATCACACCAAGCCTGGTTTTGCTGACCTTTTCCTTCCTGCCACCACCAACAATCACAGACACCTGGACCTTCTTTATGTACAGTTCCTGTCCCTCGGGGTCTTCTCCCTGGCTGCTCCTTCTGTCTAGAATGCCCCTCTTCTTGAGTGCATCCTGATGTCACCTCCTGAGACTGTCCTTCCCCAAGATAGCCCACAGCCCTCATTCCCTGGTATTTTCCTGTTGCTGGTATGTCCAGTCTGTCTGCAACTACACTACACTTAAGCCTAGCCTGTGATGATAGAGCAGCCTCAGGAGACAGGCTCACCCCTGTACCGACCCTCAGCTTGCACCTGGTACCGGCAGAGGGAATGTCATGGTCGCGTGTCGCCGCTGGACTCGCGGCTAGCCGAGCACTCCCCACTAGAGGGCAGTCCCGTCTAGTGGTTGGACGCCCTCCAACTTGGTTGGGACGCGACTGAGGCCCCGCGGATGCGCTGCCACAAAATCCCGCGCTCTCTGAATCCTCAGTCGGGCCGAACCCCACTTCCATCCCGTCCACGGAGCGCC
This sequence comes from Callithrix jacchus, assembly GCF_049354715.1. Lineage (NCBI taxonomy): Eukaryota > Metazoa > Chordata > Mammalia > Primates > Cebidae > Callithrix > Callithrix jacchus. The sequence continues at coordinate 32,416,999 of NC_133516.1, forward strand.
GAGGGCAGCCTCAGGAACAGGTCCCGTGGGTCAGAACCCTAGTGGGCCACAACCTCTCTGGGTCCGACCATCCTTGGCGCTCTGCCTACAGGCGGGCGCAGCACGGCGCCCCGTGGGAGGGACCGCTATTCCACCATAGAACAAATGGGGAGGGTGAGGCCCCCACAATGAGGCGACCTGCTCTGCGTCACGCAGCAAACGCAGGGTCTGCTCAACTGTCTGGGGGATCGAGGGTCCCCGGCCCGACCCAGTCCGACTTCCAGCTACGACCCCTCCCTTCCCCCCAAGAGCCGCGGCGGAGTCGGGAGGGATGCAGAGCTTTAGCCCCGCCCCGTTTGGCTGCGGGGCCGGGGCGGGGCGCTGATGCCAGATGTCCGGGCGGCTGCTGCAGGAGCTACGGAGAGCGAGGAGCCGCGCAGCCAGGCGGAGGCTGAGGGCGCCGCTGGCCGGCCCGCCCAGCCCGCTCAGCGCCGCTCCGCCGGGGTTCCCAGAGCAGCTGGCAGGCTCGGTGGGGACCTCGGCACGGACATGCACAGCGCTCGGCTTGACAGCTTCCTCAGCCAGCTCCGCTGGGAACTGGTGAGGCTTGGGAGCGGGTGCGGTTCGTGAGGACGCGTGCGGGGTGCCAGGCTACCGCCCGGCCCGAACACCAAACGGGTGCTGGGTGGATGGTGTGCCCCACCAGTCCGAGGCAGGGTGGGGGCGGCGCGGCGCCTATGGCCCAGATGGCCCGTGTTGGGTTTCGGACAGTTGGGAACTGCGCTGGGCATCAGGTAACAGAACCCAGCTGGCCGTGCTGCTGGAACTGCGCGGGAGGAGAGAGTAGAAAGGGGACTTCTTTGGGGACGGGGCATGGGGCGGCAAGGGACTCACGAGGTGCTGGCGCTGCTGTGAACGCCCCCTACTTCAGGCTGGTTTGTGCCTCCCTTCTCTACCCCTCAGCTAGCAAGCGATCTTTCTCTGAAAGACGCTTCGGGGAACTGAATCCCTCAATAGGCATGGGATGCCCCTCCAGTCCTGGGCAAGACCTACTTCCCCGTTCAGGCCCGCAACCCTGCCTGCCCGCCTGCCCGCCGGCCCTGGTGGCGGGTGACGACTTGCCCGGCCCTACGTGCTGCAGCCTGCCGGACTGCCACCAGGTCGGAGGATGAGAACCACACCAGCTTCAAGTGCCAACACCCCCATGCCTGCCCTGTGCTCACTAGCACCCGGCTGAACCCTCTCTTTTCTGGGCTGGCCTGGCAGGCAGGCAGGAAGGGGTGACAAGTGATACCTCTCCGACTTCTACCCTCTCTTCCCCTCAGCTGTGTGGCCGGGACACAGGCTCACCCCCAATGCCTGGCTCCCTGCAGCCAACCCCCCAAACTGGCCCAGATGTGCAGCCCAGCCACCAGCTTAGGGCCTCAGGTGCCTTGGAAGAGGACTCAGTCTGCTGTGTGGAGGAGGAGGAAGAGGAGGAAGCAGTGGTGACAGAAGACAGGGGCGCAGCCTTGGGAGGCCCCAGGGAGCATGCCCTGGACTGGGACTCTGGCTTCTCCGAGGTGTCGGGCAGCACATGGCGAGAGGAAGAACTGCCTGTACCCCAACGCCCAGCACCCTCAGCACAGCCCCTTTGTAGGCAGCGCCTCTCAGTCAGTGGCCTCCCCATGGCTGGCAGAGCCCCAGTAGCCAGTGCACCACCTAGCCGCCGTCCACGGCCCAAGTCCACCCCAGACGCCTGCCTGGAGCACTGGCAGGAACTGGAAGCAGAGGACTGGACAGCAGCCCTACTGAACAGGGGTCGTAGTCGCCAGCCCCTGGTACTGGGGGACAATTGCTTTGCTGACTTGGTGCACAACTGGATGGAGCTGCCTGAGACAGGGAGTGAAGTGGGTGACAGAGGTGGGCCCCGTGCCCGTGCTCGACCCCCTCAGTTCCTGCTTGGCCTCTCTGAGCAGCTTCGTCGCCGGCTGGCCAGGGCTCGGCGGACAGCTATGGCAGGAAAGCGGCTGTCATGCCCACCTCGCCCAGAAACTGAACTGCCTACAGACGTTTCACGCTTTGCAGCCCTCATGAGCTGCCGAAGCCGCCAGCCCATCATCTGCAATGATGTCAGCTACCTCTGACCCTGCCTTCCAGCCTGGGACAATAAAAGCCTTTTTTCTAGACTGTCCTGGTTCCATACCCCTGAAGCGCTAAGAGGCCATACCCCTGAGGCGCTAAGAGGCAGCCCCAGCCCTGTGAGGCACAGCCCAGGCATACGAATCTACTGAAGAGCTTTTTGTTTCCGTGTGAGGGTCCCTGTGTTGCCCATGTCACACCCGTGTGCATTACTGCATTGTGTTCTATCATCCATCCTCTCCACTATGCCTTCCTTCAACAGCATTTATTGAGTGCCTACTGTGGGCTTACAATGGAGGGCTTGGGATATAGGGCTCCATTGAGCTAGGTGACGTGGTGGCTGCCTTGTCACAGCTCATAGTGCAGAGGTGGGAAGGCAGTGTCCTCCTCCTCATCCTCACAGCTCAGCTGCAGCACCAACACTCGCAGCCCAGGAGCAGGTACCTGACCTGTCACCCGCTGAACCAGTTCTGTCACCCTGGTGGGGGTGGGGTTTAGGGAAGATTGGGTAGGTGAGCAATGGCAAGCAGAGGGCAGACTGGCATGGACTAGGGAGGGTGCTAGCGGGCCGTCAGGAGCCCAGGCCAGGAGCAGGAGCCGCTCAAGACAGGAAACATCTGAAACTATTTTAGGAGCAGCTGGTGAGGCAAGTGGGAGGCAGGAAGCTGTGGGTCCCTTGGGAGTGGGCTGTGAAAGGGGCTGTACAGCATGTGGGGAGCCTGTGGGGCTGGCCAAATAGGCAGCTCCTGAAGGCTCCTCCTCAGGCTCTCAGCCCTCACCCCACCCCCAGCCCATTTGCTGGCTCCATTTGGTGAAAGAATGCTTGGGAGGTGTGAGGGGCCCAGAATGGGGCTGGGAAGCTGAAAGGCTGTGTGGCCCCTAGCCCCAGCCTCCAGGGACTGGTGGGGCCTGTCTAAAGCCCTGAGTGGGCTCACCTGAGGGGCAGGCACTGGGCCTGCTTTTCAGGTGACCATCTGGCTGAATAGAGCAGGGCTGGGTGGTGCAGCAGCATCCTCACCCTCAAACCGTGCTGCTCCTAGAGGGAGAAAGGTCAGAAACCAACTGGGCCAGGCTGGGCTGAGCCTAGGGGGTGGGGTAGGGACAGGGCACACCTGAAGATGAGCCAACAGCGACTCCAGGGTCCTCTCAGGTTGCCCAGCCGGTATCTTCAGACGGTCCCAACAGGTCCACTTCAGGTGATGGAACTGGGGTGAGGTAGGGGAGTAGTGAGAGACTTCTTACCTCCCCCCACCCCCATCCCAGTTACCAGTAGCCTTTCCTAGGGGAAGAGCTGGACTGGCAGGAAGCAGGAGCCAGGGGGTGGGGGGAGAGGTGGGATCTGGGCCCAGAGTCTCAGCCCCCTCCCTGCCCAGGCTGGGGCCAGCACAGGAAATGGGGCTATGGGGCCCACACAGGGAAACAGACAATCCATCACATGGGCCGGTCGTGAGGGTGGGGGCTGAGGGGTGGTGCTTCCTGAGGAAACCCAGAGCAGGGCCTCTGCAGCCTCCGATAAAGCTGCTTGTTCCTCAAAGACAAGGCTGGGAGCTGGGGGCACATCCTGTCCCCCCATCTTGTACTGCCAGGGCCTTGGGCTACTCATCGGACACAGGAGCAAAGGGCATAGTGTCCACCAGGACTCCACTGTCCCAGAGACCCCAGCAGGGATACAGTGCATAAAGGCTTCCTCCTCCTGTCCCCTTTCCTTCCAAGAGTCTTGGGGTTCTGGTACCTAGAGCTGAGGACAGAAGGGTGGCTGGCAGGTATCTACAGACCAGGATCGGGGGCCCTACCAGCCCCTGAGAAAACACACTGAGGTCAAGCCGAGCCTAGGCTAGAGGTGAGATGGGGGCTTTTCCTTCACCCGCTCCAATGGACAGACAGCCTGTGTGCTGGTTAGAGGCAGGGCGCCTCTCAAAGGGGCTCTGTGTGCTATGTCCAGAGGGACCCCAGGCTGCTCTGCAGAAGCCCAGTGCTGGCCCATGACCTCTGCCCTCTCCCTTGTGAGGGCATTCCTTCTACACCTGTCCTGTACCCCAAGGAAATGCCAACTGCAGAGCCCAGGAACATGGCTGGAGGCATTCACAGCCCTGCAGTCACAGAAACACATGCCCACAAGCCCAGGAACACACACATGTGTACCCACATGCATATCCACACGTGCCACATTGAGGACACAGGAAGATGGGAGCCCTGCACTCCCATCTGGCACACAGATGTGCAAGCTTGCTCCTTCCATGCCCACACACCAGGGATGCCCAGACCCTGGTTGCACTCACACCTGTGACACAAATACACTCAGGGCTGTGTACACTAGACCCCACACCTCTAGTGCCAAGCCTGTTACCCTTTAATTGAGCTTGCAGGAGGTAGGCCAGGGCCCCCGTGCCATGCAGGGGAAAGCTAGACCCTCTCTGGGGCTGAGGCCCTGGTTCCCTCCTCACCACCTACCCCTCAGGGGTACTCCAGGGAAGGAGGGGACTGTGGGGGATGTCTGGCTCCACTAATGAGTTAAAGCTGCGGCTCCCCCAGATCCTGGACTTTGGAAGGTTGGGGGTGGGGATGGCTGATGGTTGCTTCCTGTGTCTGACAGGTCCCAGCCTGGCTTCATAGCAGGAAGAGGGCTGGAGGGAATCTTAAGGACTCCTGCACAGTCTGAGTCTCAGTGAGAGCCAGCAGCTAGATTGGGGCCTGTGTGGGCAGGTGCAGGGGAAACCCAGGCCTAATGGGGCTAAGGGTGGGGTATCATGGGCTCACCGTCTGGATGGCTGGGGCAGAAGGCATATAGCGGATGAGGTAGTTTTCAGCCAGATGTAGGTAGCTGTGGCGAAAGGCGCTCCGAGGTCGTGGCCCACCCACCACCTTATACAGTTCTAGGATCACTAGGCCTGCCACGGCTGCAGTAGTGGTGGCAATGGCTGGGATAATCTGGCCCACGATTAGCTTGCTCTGCCAAGGACAAGAGATTTGGTCTTGGCCCAAGGCATAGGGCCAGGGTTTGGCCCCCACCTCTAGGCTTGAGCCTCAAGGGGTGGGGTTACCTGGGCACGGTTGACTGGTGGAATCCCATAGTTCTGACATCGCAGGCTAGCTGCCGCTGCCACAAAGTCCACATGGAAGTTGCTGTCATCATCCTGTAGGGCCCAAGTCAAAGTAGTGTTAATACTGCAGCTGTGCCCCTCACCATGGCCAACTGTATGCCACTGCACAGGTCTCCACACAATTCTAGGGGGTGCCCTCCATCCCTCCTTGATCAGACAGGCTTAGGTTCAGGGAAGGTGAGCTGCTTCCAGGGCATTGCTGGGAGAACTCAGGCCAAGGGGCTCCAAAACTGCCTTCTTGGCTCCTGACCTTTCTCCACAAACTCCCCAGCCCAACTCCTCACTGCCACTTGGGCTCCTACCTTCTCAAACATCAGCGGCTTCAAGGGAGGGCCCATGCTCCAGACTTCCAGGGCTTTGTTCAGTTCCTTCAACTGCTCAGGGCCTGTCAGGGGAGGGGATGTTGGGACAGTTCTTAGCCCCTGTGTCCTGCACTCTTCTTGGAACCCTGTGCCTATTCTTGGTCTCTGCCAAGGCTGTCACTTATTATTCCCTCATCAAATCAAGAAGCCCCCTTAATACTACAGTCTTCTCTCTAGAAGCCCCAGTCTTCACCTGTGTGTGTACATGCACCTCTATGACTCTGTCCTCACCTGCGGGCCATAGCTAGGCACTCCTCAGGAGCCAATGGATTTTATTTATTTATTTTGCCAAGAATCTGCCACAAGAACTGGGATGTGGGGTAGGCAGCAGGAAGAAGACCTACTGAGAGACCAGAGGATAAGCCTAAACCTACGGAGGAATGAGATAGGAGGCCTGAGAGATAGTGAATTAGCTGTAGGTCCCCTAGGCCCTATCTTCCTTCTGCAGCATAGGCTGAGGACAGGACAGGTTCAAGCCCTTGAATGACAGCATGGGGGCCAGGGCCAGGAGCCTCACCAAACTCAGCAGAAGCCGAAGCCAGCTCTGGGTTACTAGGAAAGATGGGGACCATTTGTTGGGGGTCAGGCTGTGGCAGCAACTTCAGCAGCTCCCTGAGTGCAGTCCAGTCCCGTGAGTCAGGCAGCCCATGCATCTGGGCATACAGGTTAGCAGCTGCCAGTATGTAGAGGAGGTGCGTGTCCTGCAGCCAGACCAAGAGCAGGAGCAAAGGCATGGGTGCGAGTAAGCGTGTATGGGGTGGGGGTCACTGTCTATTTGTGGATCAATTTGAGTGCCTGCCTTTGCCTCACATGTAGACACCCACATGTACATAAGCATGGCTCTCTCTGGCCATCTATGCATCTCTGCAGAATGCGGAAGTGCCTGCCTCTGCTCTGAGGGGCCACATCTCTATCTTGGAACTCCCTAGGGAATCCCACTCACTTGGTTAGTGTCAAACTCCAAGGGCTGAGGACACCGTTTTGGACCCGACCAGAAGGGAGTTCCATCCTCAAGCACCTAGGTAAGTACAGTCTGCTGGGCTCAGTCTGGTCCCCTTGAGCCCCCAGCCTCCTGACCCCTAGCCACACACTTTATTAGGTGGGAGGTGCCTCAGCAGCTGTTTGATGCCATAATGGAAGCAGAGTTCCCAGTGGCCAAGAGCCCATGCCACACAGTCTTGCCAGTTCTGTGGACGCTCTCTCAGGACGCCAAACACTGACTTCAGTAAGGTCAGTGTCTGTGTCCCATCCATGTCTGTCAGGGAAGTGTGTGCCCTGCAGAGAGATGAGGGAGTGTGAGACTGAGTCCTGCAGACTTGTGCTTGGAGCCCTGGACTCCCATCTGCCCCTGTTGGTGACCTTACTGTTGGTGGTGGTTGATGGTCTCTGCAGACAGTCGGAAGAGTCCCTCAAACTCATTCCGAGCCCACTGTAGAGAAGGGAGAAGAATGAGGTGTCAGGTGGAAAACAGATCTGCAGCTGAGGGCTGAGCTGGGTGGGGTGGGGGTCTCCAGGGTGCTCCCTACCTGCAGGGTGTGTTCAGCTGTGCTGGGGAAGTACCGCACGGTACAGACAGGGTAGGAGGTATCCTCCGAAGCTGCAGCTGAGGCAGGGGCTCTGTAGGCCTCAGTCACATGTGGCACGAACACTTGAGCACTGCCCCGGGTGCCCAATGTGCCTGCCTCCAGCAGTGGCTTCAGATAGTGGGTGCAGCGAGCAGCTACATAGCGCCCTGGCAAGGGAGCAGTGGGTCAGAAGTGAGGCTGGCACAGCTGTAGGCAAGAGACTGAACTTCGAGGTCAAGCACTCACGGGCCTGGAAACTGTCCAGGGCGGCAGCCACGCCATCCACATGGGAGAAAAAGTTATCCCCATAGATGCGCTCTGTGGTAGGATCCAGTGGGTAGGTGAGTGGGATCACCTGTAAGTCTGGGTTCAGGCCCTGAGCAGCTGCTGCAGCCACCTCTGCCTTGGGTCTCTGGGAAGAGAGCAAGAAGATGTTCGGTGGGAAGCTGTATGGGAGGACAGTGTGGGACGCAGGAATGTGGAGAGGGGTCAGCACTCACACCAATGTCCTGGGACCTGAAGAGGAACTGACGGCTGAGGTTGGAGAGTTCTATGCGGTCCATGTCGGCAACGGTCAAGCCCCCGCTGTTCCCGGCCCCCAGTCCCACTAGGGCAAAGCCTTTGAGCAGCTCACAACCAATGGCACCAGCGCCCACCTGTTGGCAGGAACAGCTTTAGCCAGAGGGGCTGGGCTGGCCCTCCCAAAGGCACTCCCAGCCTCACCTCAGAGCTCACCAGGAGGTAGTGCTGGCGGCCCAGTTTCTCTTGAAAACCAGCCCCAAACACCGCAATTTGTCCATCATAGCGGCTGCCTCTCTAGGGGACAGAGACAGGAGTCAGTGATGGCTACTGGCCTGCATCTCCTTCTTACACTGAGTTTTCTGAATCAAGACCTAAAGGCCATTCCTCATGCCTCTCCCCTAGTCCTGATTTTGGACAAGACTTGCACCCTTATCCCAGGCTCTCACCGGGGAACAGTCCTCAGGACTGGGAAGCAGCTCCCCATCTTCCGGAAGACAATCAAGGGCGTCAAAGTAAAGCCACTGGTCCAGAGGCATGAATGTCCTGGAGACTGCCTGGGGGAGCACTTTAGGCTGGGCATTCTTGCCACTTCCTGACCCCCTCAGATCCTGGCTGGAGGCTGCACCCAGGTTGGTGAAGCCTCCATGGCTGCTGTCTGGTGCTGGGTACCCTCTGATACACACACTGATCTCCACACCTTCCCAGTACCTCCCACATCCATGCCTGTGCCCACCTTCAGCACTTCCTGGGCAGCTACCGCACCCAGCATGGCCACCATAGGGCTCAAGACACCTGCACTGCTTAGGGCAACTGTCCGCACTAGGGCCTCATCCAGTGGCTGTTCTAGTCGCTCTTCCTCTGTCCACTTCAGTGGTTCTAGGTCCTGGGCCAGGCCCACCACAGTCTCTGCGTCAACCTGTTGATAGGACTCTGTGGGCAAAGTAGCCCCATCCGGAACTCCACCCCTAACTCAAATCCTTCCAGCCACCCTCCACCCACCCTGTTCCATAGAAGAGGAAGCAGAAACCTGGGTGAGAAGGCCTGGCCTTGCTGCCAGCACCACTAGAGGATGCCCAGCAACAGACAGCAGCCCAAGAGGCTTCACTAATCTGAGTGCAGCTTCCAGCACAAATCTGAGGGGTCAGGGTATAGCAGGGGTCCCCAGGATGTGTGCCTGGCACTTCCATGGAACCAGTCTCAAGAGGCTGCAGTGTTAGCAGATCAAACTTGGATCTGTGAATTGTCATTGTTGCTTCTGGTAAGTGGGACCCCAATAAATGTCAGAGGCTGGGGGCTGGGGCAACAGGGCTACTCACAGGATCCCAGGGCTGGGGTGGTCGGCCATGGAGGTGCTCGAACTTGTGCAGTGCACGGATGGCCTGATGCAAGCAGTGGGCACGGTGAACTTCCTGGGGATTCTGGGCTACCACATGGGGCTGGAGCAGGGCTGTGTGCAGGGACTTCTGCAAGGGCACCTGGCTCAGAGACTAGTCCAGAACGCTGTGGGCCCCTCAAGGCAACCAAGCTCCCCTACCTCAGATGCACTTGCACTCACATGTCTCACAGTCTTGGGTCTCTTGACTTCAGTGATAGCCCCACCACACAAGTACCGAGAGAAAGTTGCTGTGTCTCCAATTTCCAGGGACCCATCCTCTGAGGGAGATCAAGTCTAGTCAGTATGACCCTTGAGCCTGAGTAGTTCCCACACCCCATCCTATCTTGCGTCTGTGTCCCAGACCTTGCTGCACCATGAAGAAGGTGGAGGAAGAGCCCACTCCAAGGGCCAGGCTGTGCTCACTCCCAGTGGAGGCTTGGGTGCTGCACCTGGAGTTGGAATGGGATTGGCTTACCCCGAACGTGGATAGATCGAGGAGCACAGTCGTTAAGCTCAATCATTCCCTCAATTCCTGAGAAAGTCACCAAGTCTCCATCACAGAAGTAGTGGGTATTGGCCCCTTTCCTCAGAGTGAGAACACCAGGGGAGCCCTGGGTAGGAGGAAGCTTGGCTCAGGGGTGCCTAGACCTGCCTTCCACAGGCCCTGGCAGCCTCTCCTTGGTCAGCAGGTAAATGCCCACAGTTCAGCACCCACCTGGGAGATGTGCTGGATGGCAGCTGTCAGGGGTTCTGCCTCTGTGGGGTCCTGCACAGTGAAGTTCTCACCAAAGTCACAGAACAACTGCCTGAGATGGGATGGTAGGGGTCACTGAGGCAGCTCACAGGCTGTGCTTAAGGATAGGGGATAGTAGGGCAGGGATAGAGGGTCAGAATTGGGAAAGAAATGCTAGGAGAGGCTTGGGAACTAGAAGTTTGAGAGGGTTACTGGAGCAGGTCTGGAGGCTAGGGTGAAGGAACCAGAGGGCAGGACTGGGGAAGAGAATCAGAAAGGCATGCTGGGCTAGACCTGAGGCTGACCGGAGGGGTACTGGAGCAAACCTGGAGCTGAGGACAGCATGGGGCCAGTTGCTGGCTGTAATGTGGAAGGCTAGGCAGGCAGTCTTACTCACCCCACAAGGCCCCAGGTGTCAGCCGCCAGAAAGCAAACTCCATGTTTATGGCACCAGGTATCCACCTTCAGCTGTTCCTCCAGCTTCGCAGCAGTCAGCACCACAACCTGGGGAGACACTGTGATCAGCAGGGCCGAAACCACTGACCAGCCCTTCCTGCTCTTGAGGGCTGCAGGCCTGGGCTGACCTGGAAGTCCAACAGCAGGTCCTCAGTGATGTCACCCGTGTGCATGACGACCTTGACATCTCTGTTGAGCTGAGCCAAGAGCTCTTGAGAGGCCTCGGCTCTGCTCCTTTCCAAGTCCTGTTCTGAGAGGAGAAACTAGGGAGAGAGCCAATGCAGCCTGAGTAAAGACAATCCTCTTGGGCCGTGCCCCCACCTTGGTCTGGGAACCCATAGGCCCCCCAGGACACTTACCTGGGCAGCCAGGTCAGACCAGCAGGTGGGGTGGGGATCATGCAGAGTGAGGCTACCCACCCCCATCAGGACCAAGTTCTTGGCCACCTCGGCCCCCAGGCCCTGCAGGCCTGACAGCAGGACCCTGGCTCCCCGAATCTTCTGCATGGCAGGTGAGCCCAGTACATACCTGTGGATGGGAAGCAGGAGGTAAGCAGTTGTATATCAGAGGTATAAAGAGCAGCCCACTCTCCACCCCACCTCAAGTCTCACAGCTGTCTTGAATACAGCTCCTCATTCAGCAGCTTTGAAGCATTCAGGGCATCCATCTTCAAACCTGGGACTGAACAGCAGGCTACAGAACTCAGAGACAGGGTCTTCACGTAGGAGGCAGTGACAGCAGGGACCAGCGCCCTGCTGTAGCCAGTGCGAACAGGCACCAAGGCCAAGGAAGTAAGAGTGGCTGCTGGTTACAGCTCTCTTCCTGGCTCCTCTGGAGAAAACAAAAGTGAAAGTTAAACTATGCTCTGAGCTGGCTCCTGATCCTGCCTGCAGATGCCAGCTGCAGACAGGCCCTTCAGGGTCTAAAACCTGGGATGAGTTCCAGGACTCCAAAAGGTGATCAGTCTCTGAGTATCAGCCAGAGGGTGGGAGGCATGGGGCAGCCACATTCACAAATGTCCTTATTTTTCTTTTAGACTTTTATTTTGAAATAATTATAGACTCACAAGAAGTGGCAAAAAAAAAAAAATAGTGCAGAGAGGTCCTGTATACCGTTCATGGGTATCTCCTTTTGCCTTCTTAGAAACCTAGGGCCAGTTCTCTGGGGGATGGCCAACTGTTTCTCACGAAACTCCATAATTGCCAAACCAAGTGCTGGCTTAAGTTTTTGTTGTTGTTGTTGTTGTTGTTAATTTAGGTGAAATTCATGTAACAAAATTAACCATTTTAAAGTGTACAATGCAGTGGCATTGTACATCCACAATGTTGTGTAACCATCACATCTCTCTAGTCTCAAAATTTTTCATCACCCATGATGAACACACCAAACACATTCAATAATTACCACACATGGGGCCGGGTGCAGTGGCCCACGCCTGTAATCTCAGCACTTTGGGAGACCGAAGTGGGCGGATCAACTGAGGTCAGGAGTTCGAGACCAGCCTGACCAACATGGAGAAACCCCATCTCTATTAAAAATACAAAAAATTAACCTGGTGTGGTGGTGCATGCCTGTAATCCCCACTACTTGGGAGGCTGAGGCAGGAGAATCGCTTGAACCCAAGGGGCAGAGGTTGTGGTAAGCCAGGATCACGCCATTGTACCCCAGCCTGGGCAACTAGTGTGAAACTCTGTCTCAAAAAAAAATTATTTTAATTTAAAAAAAGGAATTGCAAAATGTCACCTCTTATGTCTATTTTCTTTCACTTAGAATGTTTTCAAGGTTCATAGAGGTTTGTATCCGGTATCAATATTTCATTCCTTTTAATGACTAACAGTCCATTGTATATATATAGCACATTTATTTATCCATTCATCTGTTGATGGACATCTGGGTTATTTCTAACTTTTGGATTTGTGGATTTGTCCTTTTTTTTCTTCCTTTTTGAGACAGAGTCTCACTCTCTTGCCCAGGCTGGAGTGCAGTGGAACAATCACAGCTCACTGCAGCCTTGATCTCCTGGGCTCAAGTGATCATTCCGCCTCAACCTCCCAAGTAGCTGGGACTGAAGGTGTACACCACCACATTCAGCTAAAGTGTTTTTTGTTTGTTTGTTTGTTTGTTTTTGAGACAGGATCTCACTCTGGTTGCCCAGGCTGGAGTGCAGAGGTGTGATCATGGCTCACTGCAGCCTCAGCGTCTTGGGCTCAAGCAAGCCTCCCACCACAGTCTCCTGAGTAGCTGGGACCACAGGCATACGCCACCACATCCGGCTAATTTTTCTTTTTCTATTTTTAGTAGAGATGGGGTTTTGCCATGTTGCCTAGGCTGGTCTCAAATCCCTGGACTCAAGCAATCTGCCCACTGCAGCCTCCCAAAGTGCTGGGATTATAGACATGAGCTTCTGCCCTGGCTTTGGCTAATTTCTTAATTAATTAATTGTTTTTGTAGAGATGGGGGGTGGTATTGCCATCTTGCCCAGACTGGTCTTGAACTCCTGGGATCAAGCAATTCTCCCACCTCAGTCTCCCAAAGTGCTAGGATTATAGGCATGAGCCACTGTGCCTGGGTTTGTGTTTTTGAGGAACCACCAAACTATTTTTCTCATTTTACATTTCTACCAGCAATGTACGAAAATTTATATATATATCCACACTGTTGCCAATACTGGTTATTTTTCTTTCCTTTTTATAAAAAAATTATACCAATCCTAGTGAATGTGAAGAGGTACATCTTTATGGTCTTTTATTTGTTTTCATTCAATAACATTTATTGGGTGTGACAGAAGGGCTGGATTTTGAAGTAAAGTTCTATCTTTAATAGACACCAGAGTATTTAAGGAAATTCAACATCCATTCCTGCTTTTTAAAACTCTCATTAAAATTGAAATAGATAAAATTTTAAACTGCGATAAAATATATATGACAGAATTTACTATTTTAAACATTTAAGTGTATAATTCAGTGACATTTAAGTACATTCATAATATTATGTTGTATAACTATCCCCACTATCTATTTTCAGATTTTTGTTTTTTTGAGACAGGGTCTGGCTCTGACACCCAGGCTGAAGTACAATGACACCATTTTGTCATTGTACTCACTGCAACCTCTGCCTTCTGGGCTCAAGCCATCTTCCCACCTCAGCCTCTGGAGTAGCTGGGACTACAGGCATAGCGCCACCATGCCCAGCTAATTTTTGTATTTTTTGTAGAGACAGAGTTTCCCCACATTGCCCAGGATGGTCTCCGACCCCTAAGCTCAAATGATCTGCCCGCCTCAGCCTCCCAAAAAGTTGGGATTATGGGAGGCTAAGGCAGGAGAATTGCTTGAACCTGGGAGGCGGAGGTTGCAGTGAGCTGAGATCGAGCCACTGCACTCTAGCCTGGCGCCTGAAAAAAAAAAAAAAAAAAAAGTTGGGATTACAGGCATGAACCACCATGTTCAGCCAAAAATTTTTTAATTAGCTGGGCATGGTGGTGTGCTTCCCTAGTCCCAGCTACTGAGGAGTCTAAGGGGCTAAGATAGGAGGGTCTCTTGAGCCCAAGAGGTGAAAGCTGCAATGAGCCATGACTACGCCAGTGTACTCCAGCCTAGGTGACAGCCCTTGTCTCAAAAAAAAAAAAACAAAAACAAAGTGTGGCTGTCCCCATCCCCGCACTGGTTTCTTCTCTTATCAAGTGATCTCTGCACATGCTAGCTCTATGCTGTCTTCTGCTGATTGGAAGCAGCCTAAAGCCTTCACCAGAAGTAGATTCTGCTGTCACATTTCTTATACAGCCTGCACATCTGTAAGCCAAATAAACTTTTTCTTTTTTTTGAGACAGGATCTCACTCTGTCTCCCAAGCTGGAGTGCAATGGTGCAAAAATGGCTCACTGTAGCCTCCTTGGCTCAAGAAATTCTCCCACCTCAACCTCCCAAGTAGCTGAGACCACAGGCACGCACCACCATGTCCAGTTAATTTTTTAAAATTCTGTAGAAATGGGGTCTTACCATGTTGCCCAGGCTGGTCTCAAACTCCTGAAAGCAAGGCCCCCTAAATTGCTGGGATTACAAACGTGAGCCACTGCACTCAGCCGAGATTTTTTTTTAATTGCTTAAAAATTTATTTTAAAAGGCCAAAGGAGACAACGAGTGGGCTGATACAAAGTGGTTTGTCAGAAATTCTCATTGGTTTACCGAAATGGTTTAACATTGATTAGTAATTGACTAATCATTGTTGAACTACAGGGTAGGAGTTATGGCATCCAGAGCGTGGCATTTTACAGCTACTCAATATCAGCCTAGAGCCCACATAGCAAGGGGATGTAAGAAATAATTATTTAGCCCAAGATGGTGGAGAGGATGAGTTGTGGCATGCTGTTACTTATTTTATTTTTTTATTGCATTTTAGGTTTTGGGGTACATGTGAAGAACATGCAAGATTGTTGCATTGGTACACACATGGCAGGTGTGATTTGCTGCCTTCCTTCCCATCACCTATATCTGACATTTCTCCCTATGCTATCTCTCCCCAACTCCCCACCCGCACTGTCCCTCCCCTATTTCCCCCGACAGACCCCAGGGTGTGATGCTCCCCTCCCTGTGTCCATGTGTTCTCATTGTTCAACACCCACCTATGAGTGAAAGCAAGCAGTTTTGATTTTCTGTTCTTGTGTCAGTCTGCTGAGAATGATGGTTTCCAGGTTCATCCATGTCCCTACAAAGGACACAAACTCATTGTTTTTTAATGGCTGCACAGTATTCCATGGTGTATATGTGCCACATTTTCCCTGTCTAGTCTATCATTGATGGGCATTTGGGTTGGTTCCAGGTCTTTGCTATTGTAAACAGTGCTGCAATGAACATTCGTGTGCATGTGTCCTTATAGTAGAACGATTTATAATCCTTTGGATATATACCCAGTAATGGGATTGCTGGGTCAAATGGAATTTCTATTTCTAGGTCCTTGAGGAATCACCACACTGTCTTCCACAATGGTTGAGCTAATTTACACTCCGAGATTTTTTTTTTTTTTCGCAATGAGTCTCACTCTGCTGCCCCGGCTGGAGTATAGTGGCATGATCTTGGATCACTGAAACCTCCACCTCCTGGGTTCAATTGATTCTCCTGCCTCAGCCTCCCAAGTAGTTGGGATTACAGGCACGTGCCACGCCCGGCTATTTTTTTTGTATTTTTAGTAGAGACAGGGTTTTACCATGTTGGCCAGGCTGGTCTTGAACTTCCAACCTCAGGTAATCCACCCAACTTGGCCTCCTAAAATGCTGGGATTACAGGTGTGAGCCACCACGCCTGGCTGAGATTTTGTACGACTAAGTCAATACCCTTACTAGTTATAGGTCTATTCAGGTATGCTATTTGTTCTTTGAGACAGTTTTCTTAGTTTCTGTGTTTCTAGGAATTTATCCATTTTGACTGTTATATAATTTATTGGCATAGAATTATTCATCATATCCTCCTATAATTCTTTTTTTTTTTTTTTTTTTTTGAGACAGGGTCTTGCTCTGTCACCCAGGCTAGAGTGCAGTGGTATGATCACAGCTCACTGCAGCCTTAACCTCCTGGGCTCAAGCAACCTCCCAAGCCCAGCCTTTTGAGTAGCTGGGATTACAGGCACGTGCCACCATGCCCAGCTAATTTTAGTATTTTTAGTAGAACGGGGGTTTCACCATGTTGGCCAGGCTAGTCTCAAACTCCTGACTTCAAGTGATCTGCCTGCCTCAGCCTCCCAAAGTGTTGGGATTACAGGTGTGAACCACTGTGCCTAGCCTAGTTTGTTCTTTTTCTAGTTCTTTCAGGTATATGGTGAGATTACAATTTTAGATCTTTTTGTTGTTTTTTGAGACAGGGCCTTGCTTTGTAGCCCAGGCTGGAGTGCAGTGGCACAATCACTGCTCACTGCAAACTCTGTGTCCTGGGCTCAAGTGATCCTCCCATGTCAGCCTCCCAAGTAGCTGGGACTACAGGCCTGCATCACCACACTGGGATAATTTTTGTATGTTTATTTTGGTAGAGATGGGGGTTTGCCATTTCTCAAACTCCTGGGCTCAAATGATCCTCTCACCTTGGCCTCCCAAAGTGCTAGGATTATAGGTGTGAGGCACTGCACCCAACCAGATCTTTTTTTAAAAAACACAGGTTTTTACAGTTATAAATTTCCCTCTCAGTTCATCTTTTACAGCATCCCATAAATTTTGGTGTATTATATTTTCATTTTCATACATTTCAAAGTGTTATTAATTTCCCTTGTGTTTCTTCTTTGACCTATTGGTTGTTTAAGGGTGTGTTATTTGAAAGTCATGTGAGTGGTGAAACCCTGTCTCTACTAAAAACACAAAAAAATTAGCCAGGCATGGTGACGCATGCCTGCAGTCCCAGCTACTTGGGAGGCTGAGGCAGAAGAATCACTTGAACTCGGGAGGTGACGGTTGCAGTGAGCTGAGATCGAACGACTGCACTCCAGCTTGGGTAACAGGGCGAGACTCTGTCTCAAAAAAAAAAAGTCATGTGAGCTGGGCATGCTGGCTCACACCTGCAATCCCACTCTAATCCAGCACCATGGGAAGCTGAGGCAGGAAGATGGCCTGAACCCAGGAGTCCAAGACCAGCCCGGGCAATATAGTGGGAACCTGTCCCTATAAACAAACAACAAAAAAAACTCTAACCAGGTGTGATGGTGTGCACCACCAGTCCCAGCTATTTGAGAGGTCGAGATTGCAGTAAACCATAATCATGCAACTTCAATCCAACCTGGGTGACAGAGTAAGAACTTGTCTAAAAAACAGAATAAGGCCATTGCAGTGGCCCACACCTATAATGCCAGCACTTTGGGAGGCCAAGGCAGGCAGACTATGAGGTCTAGAGTTTGAGATCATCCTGGCCAACATGGTGAAATCCTGTCTCTACCAAAAATACAAAATTAGCTGTGTGTGGTGGTGGGCACTTGTAATCCCAGCTACTCAGGAGGCTGAGGCAGAAGAATTGCTTGAACCCGGGAGGCAGGGGTTGCAGTGAGAGATCATGCCATTGCACTGCAGCCTGGAGATAGATTGAGACTCAGTCACAATAAATAAATAAACAAACAAACAAACAGACAAATAAATTGGTCATATCAAGGAAGATGAAGGAGTAGAAAGCTCCAGGAATCCATCTTTCCACAGCAAAAACTGAGCTAGTTGAAACGATCTGAAGCAACCACTTTGGAAATCTGGTCTAGTAGAACATTTTCAGCATCCAGGCGAAAGCTTAATTAAGAGGCTGGTAAACTTCAGTTAATTTTCACTTTTATCATAGCAGCTGGTACCTCAAGTCCAATGATAAGCATCTATGTGGAGAGCTCCTATAGACCCTTTCCTCTATACACACATAGTTTCCCCTATTGCTCCCAGGGTTTGGCAATTTTGAATACAGCTACCATAAATATTCATGTACTGAGTTTTGTGTAATCATTTTTCTTTCTTTTTTTGAGACAGAGTTTTGCTCTTGTTACCCAGGCTGGAGTGCAATGGTGCGATCTCAGCTCACCGCAACCTCCGCCTCCTGGGTTCAGGCAATTCTCCTGCCTCAGCCTCCTGAGTAGCTGGGACTACAGGCGTGCACCACCATGCCCAGCTAATTTTTGTATTTTTAGTAGAGACAGGGTTTCACCATGTTGACCAGGATGGTCTCGATCTCTTGACCTCATGATCCACCTGCCTCGGCCTCCCTAAGTGCTGGGATTATAGGCGTGAGCCACCGTGCCCAGCCCGTAAACATTTTTCTTAACTAATTTGCTAGCTTTGGGTTTTTATTTTTTTATTTTATTTTTGAGACGGAGTTTCACTGTTGTTACCCGGACTGGAGTGCAATGGCACGATCTCGGCTCACTGCAACATCCGCCTCCTGGGTTCAAGCAATTCTCCTGCCTCAGCCTCCCGAGTAGCTGGGACTACAGGCGTGCACCACCATGCCCAGCTAATTTTTGTATTTTTAGTAGAGACGGGGTTTCACCTTGTTGACCAGGATGGTCTCGATCTGTTGACCTCGTAATCCACCCACCTCGGTCTCCCAAAGTGCTGGGATTATAGGCGTGAGCCACCACGCCCGGCCACTTTATAATTTTTTTGAGAACTGAATATCCCAGCCAGGCACAGTGGCTCACACCTGTAATCCTAGCAGTTTGGGAGGCTGAGGCGGGTGGATCCCTTGAGTCCAGGAGTTTGAGAACAGTCTGGGCAATATGGTGAGACACTGTCTCTACTAAAAATACCAAACGAATTCCCAGATGTGGTGGCACATGCCTATAGTCCCAGCCATTCAGGAGACTGCAGCCTGGGTGACAGAGACCCTGTCTCAAAAGACAAAAGAAAACAAAACAAACAACATTAGAAATAAAATGAAAAACAACAACAACAAAAACACCCAAAACTGAATACTTTTTCTTTTTTTGAGACGTAGTCTTGCTCTGTCATCCAGGCTGAAGCACAATGGTGTGATCTTCACTTACCACAACCTCTCCTCCTGGGTTCAAGTGATTCCCCTGCCTCAGAGTAGCTGGGATTACAGGCGTGCACTATCACACCAGGCTAATTTTTTGTAGAGGCAGGGTTTCACCATATTGGCCAGGCTGGTCTTGAACTCCTGACCTCATAATCTGCCTCCTTGGCCTCCCAAAGTGCCAAAGTGCTGGGATTACAGGCATGAGCCACCATGCCCAGTCGACTCTGGAAATATTCTCCCACTCCTCAGGGATTTTTTTTTTTTTTTTTGACGCTGAGTCTCACTCTGTTGTAGTGCAGTGGTGCAATCTTGGCTCACTATAACCTCTGCCTTCCGGGTTCAAGTGATTCTCCTGCCTCAGCCTCCTGAGTAGCTGGGATTACAGGCATGTGCCACCATGCCCGGCTAGTTTTTTGTATTTTTGATAGAGGGGGTTTCACCATGTTGGCCCAGCTTGTTTCAAACTCCTGACCTCAGGTGATCTGCCTACCTTGGACTCCCAAAGGGCTGGGATTATAGGTATGAGCCACTGCACCTGGCCTAAATTTTTGCTTGTTGAGGGCTGGAGCCATCTGTGATTTTTCCAAACTATTTTTGCAAAGTGTGTGTCTCCTGTTGTGTGTGTGTGGTTACTGAAGTTTGTTATTGCTTATAAAGCTGAACTGCAGTGGTGTAATCACTGCTTACTGCAGTCTCCATCTCCTGGAATCAAGAATTTTCCCGCCTCAGACACCCTATTAGTTGGGAGTTTGCAGGCATGCGCCACCACACCTGGCTAATATTTAAAGTTTTCTGTGGAGACAGGGTCCCACTATTTTGCTCAAGCTGATCTCAACCTCCTAGGTTCAAGTATTCCTCCTGCCTCAGCCTCCCAAAGTGTGAGCTGCTGGGCCCAACTCTATTATCTCTGCAGTCTGCTAGTGAGTGAGTTGACAAAGATTTTCTGACTTAAACAAACAAAAAAAGGCACGGGGCCTTTAAATCTTCTGAGATGTTGCCAAGGTGGAGTGGGGTGGGGTATTAATGCAGGAATTGCATCTCAAAGGCTGAAACCAAGGCAAGCATCTCAGAGTGCCTTCAGGTACACAACCCCAAATTTTTGGAGGGCAAGGTCCCCATGCCTGTCCTGGTACCAGTCAGCTGCTTTCAGAACTGGGGCTGCTATCCCCACAACCAGGTGAGGATGAGGAATGGGAATAGTAGCTGCTTGATTCACACTACTCTCTTCATCCAGCAACCCCCTTGTTAAATGTCTGATCAGGTTCCACAGTTGTGGAACAGTTGATTACAATCACTGCTCTTTCCAGCTCAATGGTTACTTTTATCCAGTAACCAACCCCTGGAGCTTCCGATTCCACCATTATGCATGCCTTCCCTCCACACTTTTGGTTACTGTAGCTTTGTAGTTAAGTTTTTAAAATGGGAAGAACTTTATATTTTCTTTAAAACATTAAAAAAAAAAAGTTTTGGCTATTCAGAGCCTCTTGCCATTCCATATAAATTTGAGAATTAGTTTTCAAATTTCTGCAAAAAAAAAAAAGGCCATTGGAATTTTGATAGAAATTGTATTGAATTTGTAGAATGCTTTGGGGGGTATTGCCAACTTAATATTGTCTTCCAATCCATGAACACAAGATGTCCATGTATTCAGGTCCTAAGTTTGTTTTTGGTAACCATCATACCTACCTATTTCCAAAACTTTTCCATCACCCCAGACAGAAGCTCTGTGACCATCAAGCAGTAGTAACTTCCCATTTGCCCCCTCTCTCTATCCCATGCTAACTTCTATTCTGTCTCTGTGAACTTGCCTGTTCTAGACACCTCATGTAAGTGGAATCATACAATAGTTGTCTTTTTGTGTCTAGGCTTATTTCACCTAGCTGCCCTAAGTTCTTAACCTATACGCAACACAGATCCCCACTTTATTTTCATTTTTTGTAGTCTCTCTCTGTCGCCTAGGCTGGAGTGCAGTGGCATGATCTCGGTTCACTGCAACCTTCGCCTCTCAGGGTCAGGTGATCCTCCCACCTCAGCCTCCCAAGTAGCTGGGACTACAGGTACACACCACCATGCCTGGTTAATTTTTGAAGAGATGGAGTTTCACCATCTTGGCCAGGCTGGTCTCGAACTTCTGGGCTCAAGCAATCTACCTGCCTTGGTCTCCCAAAGGGCTGGGATTATGGATGTGAGCCACCACACCTGGCCCAGATCCCCACTTTACAGATAAAGAAGCTGAGCACAGGGGCCAGGCACGGTGGCTCACACCTGTAATCTCAGCACTTTGGGAAGCCAAGGTGAGTGGATCACCTGAGGTCGGGAGTTTAAGACCAGCTTGGCCAACGTGGCGAAAACCCACCTCTACTAAAAATACAAAAATTAGCCAGGCATAGTGGCATGTGCCTGTAGTCCCAGCTACTTGGAAGGATGAGGCAAGATAATCACTTGAACCTGGGAGGTGGAGGTAAGCCAAGATGGTGCCACTGCATTCCAGCCTGGGTAACAGACTGAGATTCCGTCTCAAAAAAAAAAAAAAGAAAAGAAAAAGCTGAGCACAGACAGGCAGGTAATTTATGTAATATTACTCAGCTGGTAAGGATGGTGCCAGCAGCCAACCCCTATACTCTTAACCTAATGCTTCACTTCCCCTCACTAAACCTCCTTGGCTCAAGTTAGCTGCAGAGGGGCCAAAACTCATAACCAAGAATGACATCTCCTTGCCACAAGGTCCCATACTCCTCTAGATATGCTGGAGAGCAGCTGGGCAACCTCCACTGCAGCACTCATTCACTCCCTGTGCCAGGCCCATGGTCCTGGGAAAACAGGTGAACTCCCACCCAATAGTGGGAGAGGGAAATTTAAAGGGCTTTACCCAGGCTGGGGGTCAAAAAGGGAAGCACTTTAGAAGTAAGTGCCCTTGCTCAGGCATGGTGGCTCACACTGATAATCCCAGCACTTTGGGAGGCCAAGGAAGGAGGATCATTTGAGCTCAGGAGTTCTAGACCAGTGTGGGTAACATAGTAGGACCTTGTCTCTCCAAAAAAAAAAAAAAAAAAAAATTAGCAGTCCCAGCTACTCAGGAGGCTGAGGTGGGAGGATCAACTGAGCTTGGGAGGTTCAGGCTGCAGTGAACCATGATTGTGCCATTGTACTCCAGTCTGAGAGACAGAGGGAAACCCTGTGAAAGAAAAAAGAGAAAGAAAGAAAGAAAGAAAAGAAAAGTGCCTTTGCAGCCAAGAGTCAAAAGCTAGCAATTTGGCTGGTAGCGTTTAAAGGTGAGGAGAAAGGGAAGAGAGGTAGGGAGGAGAGTGGTTGCTGGTTATTTTCCGTGAGTACCCTGTATATATAGATTTCTGTTTACTCATTCACTTTCCTACGGCCTTTGGGCTGTGCCCAGGTTAAAGACTATGAGAAAAGCTGCAGTAATCTCATTCTTGCTAGAGTACCCCGTGCCCCATGTTAAGACACATGCCTAGGGATGGAACTGCTGGGTCTGAGGCTAGGTGATATTCCTGCTTTAGAAAGTCATGCCAAATAGTTTTCTAAAGTGTTGGTGCAAATTTACACTCTCAGAACCAGGGAGAAGAGATTCTTTCTTTGAATTTTATTTTATTTTCCATCCTCTCCATACATCCCATTCCATCCTCCATTCCCTACCCTGCTTACCCAGGCTATGCCTGCAGCAAGTCAGAGGCAGGCAGAAGCTCAGGCTGAGGCTGCCTGACATGCCTCAAGCACTCTGGTCCACAGAGACAGTCAACAAGTGACCATGGTCTCCAGGCCCAGAAAGAGTATAACCACATCTAATCATGGCTGTTAACAGGAGTCTGGCACCAGGAGCAGGTGCTGCTGACAGGATCAGTGAGCTGGTCATGTCAGCTCACAAGGGTAGGCCCAATGTTGTGGGAGTGGGGCAGGGTGAGGCCAGGAAGAGCAGTCTCTCAGTGTCATACTCACCCTCACCTTCTTGTCTGCCCTTACTCCTCAAGTTGGTCCCCAAAGTGGGGCTCTGCTCATAAAACCCCCTGCCTAGACAGTCCTTGGCCTACAAGTTGAAGGCATGTGTCTGGCCAGTGGTCAGACTCACTGTTCTCACGACCACAGGAAGGTGTCCAGCTTGGCCTGGGAAAGAGAAGGCACTGTCTTCACCCTCACTCTCTGCTTAGCCTTTGTCTTGGGCTTAACAGGCAATGGGCGGATCATGGCTGTGTCAGTCTGGAGGAGCTGTCAAGGAAGAGGCTTGGAGAAAGGGCTGCAATGCAGGTCAAGAAAGGCTCAGAGCTGGGGGTGGGCAGCTCTGCTACACAGAATGAGGCCCAGCGCTACACACCTGAGGCTGCTGGCACTGGTAGGCTAGGAGTACAGGTGAGGTATAGTATGGGCTCCACAGCTTAGCTCAGCTCACCACCACAGAAAAAGGATACAGGCTGGATGAATTTTGTCCGGCCACCGAGCCCATCAAAGCCTGTCCTTACCTAGGGAAGAAGGAAGAGATGAGTAGGCCAGGGTAATGGGTAAGGTGGCTGGCCACCCATTTCTACCCAAGATGGCTGGCTCCTGCCACTGTGGAAAGCCATACTCACCACATCTTTGCTGCAACAGGACTCTGTCCTGGGCCTCCTGAGCTGTTTCTGGCCCAGGATAGCATTCCGGACAAAAAGAGGGAAGGCACCAACCAGTTCCTCATCTGGCTCTCCTCCACAGCTCTGGCCACCCAGTGAAAGCTGGGACTCCTACAGGAAGACCCCAGGGACAGATTTGATGAGCTGGATGTCAGCAAAGGAGGGAGGGCAGTGGTGATGGAACAAGATCAGGATCTCCTATACTTAACTAGGAGGCAGGAGGGATAATGAACAGAGTCCCAAGGGTGGCTCTGAAGTGCCTCAGTCCTGGACCAGGAGTGACAGGGCTCTGACAAGACCGTGCCCCCCCCAGAAGTTCAGTCTTGGCAAGGGTTAGACTGTGCTTCTTCTAGAAAGCTCTTACCTTCTTGGGGCCTTTGCATATCTTCTTGGGGCCTTTGCATATCTTCTTGGGCATATCCTGAATGGGGGAGCTATAAGAATGAGAGGGAAGGCAAAGGGTAGGTAAGCAAGACATGGGGGCAGGTGAACCAGGCTCAGCACATGCCCCTTGGAGAGTCACAGCATGGCACTGCTGCTGCCATGCTTGCATTCTGGGCCAAGGCACCTCAGTGATCCCACCCCAAGTGCAGGTCTGTGAACAGCTGGACGGCCACAGTCAGTAGGGTGGCAGAGACAGGGATGACTGGATCATGTCCCAATCCTGTAGCTTCCACTCAAGGCCAAATTCTAATGCTCCTCAAGTCCTTGGGCATCTCACCATGTCCCAGGCTCTATATGGGGCTGGAGAGCCCAACCAACTCACCGACCACGAGAGGAAAGTCAGTCATGCCCTAATATAAGCAAATGGCATCTAATGAGCTCAGGCCAAGTCCTGTCTTCCCAGAGAGGGGACACTACCCCCACGAGACCCTCAGTAAGTCAGCCTTTCAGTAAAGTAGCCCACAAAACCCTCTCAGAACACAGGGCCAGGCCATCTTCCTAGAGAGTCTGTGTAGGAAGGGCCTGGGGCAGAATAGAGCATGGCCCTAGGCCCTGGCCTCCCAAGCTGAAAACTATTTCCACCCAATTCCTGGGGAACCTAATAGCTGGATATCCTTTCCTGGCATTTTCCCTGGTGAGTGAGAAGATGGTGATCTAAGGCTGGCCCCTTGGCTTCTTAAGCCATAAGGACAGGAGTGGGATCAGGGCCTGGTGACTGACTCCTCTGCTCCTGCCCTAACAGCCTGTGGTAAGGCTACATGACAACCATGGCTCGGGGAAGAGGATAAGCTGAGTTAGGGGCATTCTGGGCTCCTTCACTACCTCCACAGGCCCCGAAGGTGGTGGAAATGTCTCTGAAAGGCCTGGAAGCCTCAAGACCCCAGGTGTCCACCTTCAACCTTTACAGCAGAAGAGGCAGCAATGGGAGGAAGCCAGAGTATACTGCAGATACTTACAGGATCCCTGACTGCAGCCCACGGGTTCTAGGTTTGTTTCTCATTGCTATCAGGCCTGGCCCTCTAGAGCAGGGGTGACCATACCTCTGAGGTTTGGGAGGTTGGACAGCTCAGCTGGCTTGCCCTCCTGCTCCCTTCTACCTCCACTGTCTAGCATTTCAATTTCTTTATCTTTCTTTTCTCTCTGTCCAGTCTTTGAATAAGAGGAAACCTGCCCAACCTCACCTGAACAGCACCTATACAAATGAGTGCAGTCCTTGTCTCCACAGTGAACCACACTTGGCAAACCTGGCCAAGGAGACAGCTTCCCTTTTTCTGGTCCCATTGTACCCCAGAGCAGGTTCCACCTGCCCCACTGGCATCCCAGACAGCTTCTCATGTCTGCCCCTGTGAGTAACCCCCTCAGGTGATAAGGCCCTGGGCTCTGTGGTTTGTGATGATCCCAGCCTCAGAGGCAAACATAGGAGAGGAAGTTGAGAGTCCCTGGCTCAGGACTCTGGTGGGCAGGCCTTCAGGGTATTAAGAGCACCCTCTCCAACTCCACTAGCCCAGACCCGCCCCTTCTGGCATCCCTGCATTCTCTCTAACTTGCAGTCCAACACCTTTGTCTTGAAGGGTGATGGTGAGGAATAATGAGACAAGAGAAGGGCTTTGCACAGATTGAGTGCTCAGGAGAGGGAATAAGAGGTAGCTGAAACCAATGCCATGGCCAAGCCTAGGCAGCCCTCACTGCCCCGTCAGCCACTTAGAGCTAACAGCACAGGGCCTGCAGAGCTGTCTTAGCCATCCCCCTACCAGGCCATGGACAGTGCCAGGAACTACCACTCACTGTGACTTCTCCAGGCAAAGCTTTTTGGAGTAACCATGCTGTGAGCTGGAGGGCCGGGCTGGAGGAGTATCTACATCAAAGGTAGCATTGAGATCAATATCATCACTGAAGGATGGCCGGCGGAGCTTCAGGTTCACCTCCACAGGGGCTGGGCTGAAGGCAGAGATGACCTGGTTATTTGGGGCCACAGTGGTAACCCAGAAGGACGACAGCTCCTCAAGCGTCAGAGATGACTCAGCTCCAGGGACCTGGAGCCCACTCCTGACTCAAGGCCACCCCTCAACAAAGCGCTGCTCTCTAGAGAATAAGCCACTTGGCTCAGTCCTTTGCACAGTCATGGGACCAGTGAAAGTCTGGAAAACAAAGAAAGAAGCAGGCAAAAACCCAGAGAAAACCTGATGTATAAACAAACGCCTACTGCCCTTTGACCACATGGCCTCATGTCTCAGAATGCAATGCAAGGAGCCAGTCAGAGATGTCACCACAGATCAATGTGGAGGGAAGGTCTCCCTCCCTCTCCCTGTGATGTTGCTATTTATCCCAGAAAATGGTATAATAGAAACCATCAAAATGATTCCCCATAGGGGGGCTGGCACTGTCCTAGCCTAAACATGACGCAGGCAAAAAGTGTGTTTCTAGAGAGTAAATTTAATAACATGGGGAGATGTCTGCAGGCTACATTGATTTTTTATTTTATTTTTTACTTTGTTTGAGATGGAGTCTCGCTCTGTCGCCCAGACTGGAGTCCAGTGGCATGATCTCTGCTCACTGCAACCTCCACTTCCCAGGTTCAAGAGATTATCCTGCTCCCAAATAGCTGGGACTACAGGCATATGCCACTATGCCTAGCTAATTTTTGTATTTTTAATAGAGACAGGGTTTCACCAGGATAGCTGGGCTAGTCTCAAACTTCTGACCTCAAGTGATCTGCCCACCTCAGCCTCCCAAAGTGCTGGGATTACAGGTATGAGCCACCACACCCGGCCTCCTTTGCCAGATTTAAAAAGCATACAACAGCAATCCATGCTTGCACCACTGCACTGATTTGAAAAAATTTAAATTAAATTAAATTTTAAAAGCACACAAAACTCCAAGCATAGTGCAATTACATGATTTGGCACCCCCCCCACCACTCCCAGCCCTACCCCCACATGCAGAAAAAGGAGTAAAAGGAAATATATTCCACATGTCAACTGTAACTACCTCTATGATAACTTCCTATTTTCCAAATTCTCAATGACTGGGTTTTTATTTTATTTTTTATTTTTATTTATTTATTTATTTGTTTTTGAGGCAGAGTTTCGCTCTTGTTACCCAGGCTGGAGTGCAATGGCGCGATCTCGGCTCACCGCAACCTCCGCCTCCTGGGTTCAGGCAATTCTCCTGCCTCAGCCTCTTGAGTAGCTGGGATTACAGGCTTGAGCCACCGTGCCCGGCCCGAGTGTGTTTTTATTTTTATAACGGGTGGGTGGGTGGCAGGGAGTAAAGTTTTATTCTATTAAAAATTACAACCAACAGGATTCTTCCAGCCCACCCAGACCTGGCAGGGCTCCCCAGCTCCTGTCATACAAGGAGAGCCCTGGGGAGTGGCAGGGGTAGCTCCAAAGATACCTTCTTTCTTTCCTTTCCTCAGGAACTTTTCAGGGGTGCACCACTGAAACACCCACTGGGGTATACAGATCAGAGGGAGGGAGCCTATCTGCATTGATCTGGGTGGCTAAGCAATCCAGGAATCCTGGACCCTAGAAGCTCTACTTCCATCCCTGCCTGCAAGTGAAAATGAAGGCTGCACAAACCCACCTCAAACCAACTCCAGGCTGGCTGCTTTGCTTCCTCCTCTGGGAACCACAGCAGCCAGGACCACTCAATGGCAACTTTTTTGCAGTATCCATATTCTGCCACGATTTACCAAACCCAGCAAGTTGAGGCTCAGGTTAGGAAAGGTAAACTCAAGAGGTAGGCAGGCAGGCTGTCACTGGGTGCTGTGAATATTATCCTCCAGGCAGCTCAAGGCAGGACTTTCTACTCCCAGCCAGCCCCTAGGCCTTGCCTCGTGGTGCCCAAGCCCAAGACAAGCTGGGTTTATTCACTTGCACCTCCTTGTCATCCACAACACTAAACTTAAGACTCAGGAGGTTCTCAGAGTGCCTCCCTCAACCCCCATATCCATGTCTGGTTCATATGGACACATTTCTTCTTCTCTTAGACTGCCTCTATATTTTTCTTCCTTTATGAGCTTGAAGACTGTTTCCTTTCTCCCAGGGGTCCACTTTCTTTCCTTCCCACCTTCTGTTTGTCCTACAAGGAGGAAGAACCTAGGGCTTAGTAGTCCTTCCCCCAGCCTTGGTTGAGGCTGGCTTCAGGCCCTCCTGAGTGACACTATCACCCTTGGGACATCCACGCATGGTCAACTTACAGGGCTTTATCCCAGAGGCCTCAGGGGGTCAGGCAAGACACTCAAAGCTCCCCTTCCCAGAACAGAGCTAAGGCCTTGAACAGCCCATTGCCTGTGTGGCATGGGATCAGTCAACATCTCCATGAACTTATGGCTCCTGGCGGCCTTACCCTATCCTAAAGAAAGGTCTCCCTGGCTTTTTCTAGCCTGGAGTTCAGGGGCCCTTGGGGCCCATGACAGATCTTCCTAACACTGACTCTGTTGGGGGTGGTGGCTACCTGCTGATGCCTCCCTAAAATGACAGATATGAAGGGTAATCCTACTGCAACAAGTGGAACAGGTAACCACCATTAGCCCCCAGAGATTTCCAAAAAATTCTGGGAGTGAAAGCAAGGCCAGGGGACAAGAGACTGACACAGCACCCAGAACCCACAAGGAGGGGTTCATGAAGGCAAGGGAGGACCTTGCAAAAGCATTAAACAGGCCCAAAAACTGGAACACTGATGAAATTGTGAGCTTGGCTCCACCCCATCTAATCTGCATTGGTACAATACTAGCTAGTCAAGATGCTGCTCTGGACCAATAAATAGAAGAGCTTTTCTCAACGACACTAAGCAACGACACTAGGTACAGCGACCTAGGGCAGCCAATATTATTGGACCCAACAGTAAAGCCTTCTGCATCCTGGGTTCAGATAAGACTCAACATGATGCCAGCTGTGTGCACATTCCCCCCAAACCCTACCCACATAGGTTGGCCTCCAAAGTAGCCAAGGGCCACCAGGTATGGGAGGGGAGCCTAAGGAAGTCCATAGTGCACAAATACTGACTGAGACAAACAGAAATATGAGACCATAAAACAAGAACAGAATGCAAAACAGGAGTACTCAAAGAGCAAGAATGAATGCTTGCAAATTTAAAACATGAATACTGCTAGGCATAGTAGCTCACACCTGTAATCCCAGCAGTTTGGGAGGCTGAGGTGGGAGGATAGCTTGAGGCCAGGAGTCCGATACTGTCCTGGGCAACATATTGAGACTGTCGCTACAAAAAATAAAATAAAATAAGTTAACTGGGCATTGTGGCACATGCCTATAATCCCAGCTACTTGGGAGGCTGAGGTGGGAGGATCCCTTGAACCCAGGTGTGGGAGGTTGCAGTGAGCTGAGATCACACCACTGCACTCCAGCCCTGGCAACAGAGCAAGACCCTATCTCAAAAAATAATAATAAAATAAAATGATTACCGATTCAGCCTTAAAAAGGAAGAAAATTGTAATACATGCCACATGGATAAACTGTGAAGACATTATGTTAACTGAAATAAGCCAGTAACAAAAGGACAAATATTGTATGAGTCCACTTATATGAGGCTCCTAAAGTAGTCAAATTGATAAGAGACAGAAAGGATGGTGAGTGAAGGAGCTGAGGTGAAAGGGGAATGGGGAGTTATTGTTAAATGGGTATAGAATTTCACTTTGGGGAGATGAAAACATTCTGGAGCGGGATGGTGGTGATGATTGCACAGCAAGTAAATGGACTTGATGCCACAGAAATGTACTTAAAATGGTTACAATGGTGAATTTTATTTATATTTTACCACAATAAAAAATACTGCTGTAGTAAAAAGTTATAAAAATTATGAAGTTTCTTAAGGAACTTCATAATTTTTCTTGTTTTTGTTTTTGAGACAGAGTTTCACTCTGTCATCCTGGCTGAAGCACAGTGGCACAATCCCAGCTCACTGCAACCGCCACCTCCTGGGTTCAAGCTATTTTCTTACCTCAGTCTCCCAAGTAGCTGGGACTACAGGTATGCACCACCACACCTGGCTAATTTTTGCATTTCCAGCCACCATATCCAGCCAGAGATTTCTTAATTTTCCTAATTTTAAATTAAGAAATGGTGGCAGCTGGATGTGGTGGTTCACACCTGTAATCCCAGCACTTTGGGAGGCCCAGGTGGGAGGATCACTTGAGGTCAGGAGTTTGAGACCAGCCTGGTCAACATGGTGAAACCCTGTCTCTACTAAAAATTAGCTGGGCATAGTGATGCATGCTTGTAATCCCAGCTACTCAGGAGGTTGAGGCAGAAGAATTGCTTGAACCCAGAAGCCAGAGGTTGCAGTGAGCTGAGATTGCACCACTTCATTCCAGCCTGGGCGACAGAGTGAGACACTGTTTCAAAAAGGAAAAGAAAAAAAATGGTGGCTCACGCCTGTAATCCCAACACTTTAAGAAACCCAGGCAGGTGGATTGTTTGAGATCAGGAGTTCAAGACCAGCCTAGGCAATATAGTTAGACCCTATCTCTACAAAAAAATATAAAAAATTAGTTGGGTGGTGCATGCCTGTAGTCAATCCCAGCTACTCAGGGGACTGAGGCAGGATCACTTGAGCCCAGGAGGTGGAGCTGCTATAAGAAAAGTGAAAATTTACTGAAGTTTACCAGCCTCTTTATCAAGCTTTCCTCTGGATGCTAAATATGTTCTACTAAACCAGATTTCCAAAGTGGTTGCTTCAGATCATTTCAACCAGCTTAGTTGTTGCCATTGAGAGATGGATTCCTGAGCTTTCTACTCTTCTATCTTCCTTAACATGACTTTTTTTTTTTTTTGAAACAGGGTCTCACTCTGTCACCCAGGCTGGAGCGCAGTGGCATGATCATAGCTCACTGCAGCCTTGACCTCCCAGGTTCAAGTGATCCTCCCACCTCAGCTTCCTGAGTATCTGGCCCATGAAAACTTAAGACTTCTTCCAGCCCTCGGCAGTAACATGTTAGCAGTCACAGGAGAAAGGTAGCAGCAGAGTCTTTGAGGTCACTTGTAGTTGTGAAGGTCTTGCCATCAGAACACAGAGAAGACAGGGCAAAGCTGTCACTGAGGATTCAACAACCATTTCTGAGAGCTTAAGGCTCTGACTTAAGAACAGGCTGTGCCTAGGCTGGGCATGGTGGCTCACACCTGTAATCCCAGCACTTTGGTTCCAGCTACCCAGGAGGCTGAAGCAGAGGATCAGATCACCTGAGCCCAGGAGGTCGAGGCTGCAGTAAGCTGTAATCACATCACTGTACTCCAGCCTGGGCAACAGAGTGAGAACCTATCTCAAAAAAAAAAAGAAAAAGAAAAAGAAAAAATAGACTGTGCTAGTACTGCCTAATGCCTAGTTAAAAGAAGGGCTTTTGCTAAAAACAAACAGACCTGCCACTGTAATTTTTTTTTCTTGAGATGGAGTCTTGCTCTGTTGCCCAGGCTGGAGTGCAATGG
Source organism: Callithrix jacchus (assembly GCF_049354715.1). Classification (NCBI taxonomy): domain Eukaryota; kingdom Metazoa; phylum Chordata; class Mammalia; order Primates; family Cebidae; genus Callithrix; species Callithrix jacchus. Next base: position 32,448,197 of record NC_133516.1, read on the forward strand.
TGCAGTCTTGGCTCATTGCAACCTCTACCTCCCAGGTTCAAGAAATTCTCCTGCCTCAGCCTCCCAAAGTGTTGGGAGATTACAACTACAATCTCCTGTGTAGCTAGGATTACAGGTGCCCACCACCACACCCACTAATTTTTGTATTTTTAGTAGAGAAGGGGTTTCACCATATTGGACAGGCTGGTCTTGAACTCCTGACCTCATATGATCCACTCACCTCAGCCTCCCAAAGTGTTGGGATTACAGGTGTGAGCCACCACACCTGGCCATTTTTGTTTTTTTTTTTTTAAGAGAGATAGAGTCTCACTCAGTCTGCCAGGGTGGAGTGCAGTGGCATACATAATCATAGCTTGACTCCTGGGCTCAAGTGATTCTCCTACCTTGGCCTCCTGAGTAGCTAGAACTACAAGTGTGTGCCACCATGCTTGCCTAGTTTTAAGATTTTTGTAGATATAGGGTCTCACTATGTTGCCCAGGCTGGTCTTGAACTCCTGGACTCGAGCAATCCTCCCACCTTGGCCTCCCAAAGGGCTGGGATTACAGGTATTAGTCAATGTATGCAGCCAACCACTCCAATATTTGTGCCCAGAAAACTACTGGAGACAAACATGAATTAAGTCATCCTCATGCAGCTTGATGAGAAGCCCAGCTCAGCTTTGTACAGAAGAAGGCTTTGCGAGTTTAGTGTCCTGCTGGCTTGAAAGCCAAGGGAGACCAGAGTTGTCCTTCCTATACCAAGGTGGGCTGCAGGCCCTGACATGAAGCTTACTCAGAATGATGTGAGCCTGTCCCTAACTGCACGCTAGGAGCTACAGACCAGATTCTATAATGTAGTTTGTACATGGCAGGCTGTGGGCTTAGCCATCTAAACTCCAAGCTCATCTATCCCACTGGAACATAAGCTCCAAGAGAACAGAGAAGGCTTGCCATCAAGGACCTTCTGTAGGAGCCCAGGCCTTCCAGCACCCTGAAGAGGTAAAGAAAGTAAACAAAAGCAACCAGGCACGGTGGCTCACTCCTGTAATCCCAGCACTTTGGGAGGCCAAGGTGGGTGGATCACCCGAGGTTGGGAGTTCAAGACCAGCATGGCCAACATGGTAAAACCCCGTCTCTACCAAAAAACACAAAAATTAGTCGGGCCTGGTGACACATGCCTGTAATCCTAGCTACTGGGGAGGCTGATTCAGGAGAATTGCTTCAACCTGGGAGGCAGGGGTTAAAGTGAGCTGAGATCATGCTGTATTTCAGCCTGGGTGACAGAGACTCCATCTCAAAAAAAAAAAAAAACAAAGATTAAAGACTGGGGCCACTGACAGTTGTGTGCTTTCTGTCTGTGTCCTTGCTGGGGACTTTTGACAAGCAGGAGGTAGCCTTGAGGATGCTCTCAGCTTGTCTGTTTCTTTGAAACACTCAGGAGCAGAAATGGATGCCCATTCTTCAAGGTACACCAATCCGTCTGTGTCTTGGCTCCCTCTGGTGGCAGTTTAAAGCACGCACTCCTGGAACTAGGGGAATTATTTTACAGTGGTTTCATGCTTGTTTCAAAATCTGGGGCGGATGGATACACGTGGGGAGCACTCCATAAGCAGGATGCCCCAAGACAGTCAGTGCTCCTGCCCTATTCTCAGCCCACTTCTAGGTCCTCTGGCCTTCTTTGGCCTCTCCTTGTCAGAGCCTAGTGTTTGCTTCGAAGCTGCTTGCCAGCTAAATCTTGGCTGGTTCCCAGGGCAGGCTGTCTGCAGACATCAGGTCCACAAAGGCCACCCACCCCACCAAAGCCAGGAGGAATAAAGACTGTTACCAGAAAGCTCTCCCACCTTGTGACCCATGCACCACCCAAGGCTCAACAAACCTCTCTAAAACCAGGCGGTCAACAGTCTCACTGGTCACTGGTGGCAGGTTCAAGGTTTCCTGCAACATCGTTAGCTTCTTTTTCAGGCTCTTAGGGAAGGAAAGAGAAGTGTGAGAGAAAGGCTGAGACATCAAGTCCAGAGATAATGCCTAGGACATGAGCAGCATGCATGAAAGGCAGGGCCACTGGGAACAGAGCAAAGCCTGATACCCCATCATTAGGCTTAGGAGGCCAAGCCCCAGGTAGAGACCCTCCTCTGATGACGAGGGACCTGTAAGTGCAGAACAGACTATGAGGGAAGATCCATGGTGCTATCTGCCCTCTGTTGAGGAGGCCCAGGCTCCGTCTGGACCAGGGCCAAGAGGCATACTCTGACTCAGGAATGGATGCAGGGGGCCTAGAACCACCACTGACTGGTACACAGGTTCTTGGGCAGAGATAGCCCAGCCCTGCTCTGGGAGGGCACACAAACCACCCCTCATTCCTGTCAAGCTGGGGATGTCCCTCACCATGATTTCCTTGTCAGCACTCTGTAAGTCCTTCTGGGCCGACTTCAGTTCTAACTTGGCCTGATCCAATTCAGAGTAGACTGTCTGCAACTATAAGAAAGTGTAGGGAGTGAAGGACAAGCCAAGTGGTGGCCTTGTGCCCTGCCCCACTTCTGCTGCTCCCCAGTGAGTGATCAAGGTAGCTAGGGTCCAGAAAAGACTAGGAGTATGCGAAGAGATCCCAGCTCTCTGAGGCTAGGCCTCAGTCTGGCAATGCACATCGGAGCTGCCCAGAAGCAAAGGCTGCTTCCTACATCCTACAGCCTGTGGATGCACCATGCCAGAAGTAAAAGCAGCTGTGCTGACCGAATCAGGTTCCAGGAGCCCTGCTACTCCAGACCTGGAAAAAAAATAGGCCTCTGACGCTGTCACATTTGGGGCCTGAGCTCTCCAGCCAGCTGAGGTACCCAAGAGCCAGGAAAAGCAGAGGGTAACATGAATGTGCACATGTTGGGGGATACCTCTGTGATCTGTCCACCCCTAGTGGACAAGCCACATATTGAAGCCAATGCCCAGTAAGGACCAGTAACAAGTCTCTATAAGTCATCCAGCTGCCCAGGGAGTCAGCTGTGTCATCAGTTCCCATGGCCTTGCTTAGGAGACCAGAGTGAGCATGACAAAAAGAGAGCCGCCTCTCCTTCACCCTCTGTTCACTGTTAAGTTACCTTGCTTCTGGAGGAAAACAAATCCTTCCTCAGCTTGTCAGCCAGCTCCCCTGAGGCCTTCCGTGCCTCTTTTAGATTCTCGTACTCCCTGCAATGTGGCCGTGGAAAGAGATGCCAGAACAGAACACCTGCAGGTCAGACTGAGCCACAGCACTAATCTAACACAAAGCACTACCTCATTCTCATTCCTACTTCGACAAATGAGCCTAATAAGTACCAGGTGGTACTGTGGAGGGTCCTGCAGAGAATGCAAGGAGGTGACTATTTCCTGCCTGTCCTGCAGGTACTGGTGACTTGAGAGGGTATGCAGAAAGCCCCAGTCTCACTAGGGGGCTCCCTAAACTACCAGGTCTTGGCAGGAAGCATCTTGGATCCTCTGCGCCTCTCAGCTAAGTGGCCCTCCACCCTTCCTGCCAACCTCACACCCATCAGAGTGAAGAATATGAGTAGAGTTTGATCCAAGCCAATCAGGATGATAGTGCTAATGGGGAACAGGCTCTAGCTATCACAATGGGGCTTATAGCTCAGAGAGCTATAAGGTACTAGAAACAGCACCTAAAATTCACACTCAGTCCTCCCAACAATCCTATGAGGCAGGTCTATTACTATCTCCATTCAGGAAATTGAGGGTCAAAGATGCCAAGAAACTGGCACCAGGCCACACAGCTGGTGAGAGGTGGAATCAGGGTTCAAACAAAGGCAGCATGGCTCTAGAGTTTTCCCCTTAGCTCCAACTGCTTTACAAGAGATGGGAGCAGTGACATGGCTGGGGCCCATGGCCTATCTCCTGGGCTTGCTGAGAGGGGCCACAGTACATACTTCTTAAGAGACACACAGTACACAGCCAGCTGTTCCACCGCTGACTGTCCCACACCCATGTCTCGGATCATCTCCTCCACCTCAGGGCGCTGGCTCTGGAGTAGAAGCTCGATCCTGAAAAACACACCCAGCCCACGGCATTTGCAATCTGGAGGCTGATGGGTACATACCCAATGCAGCTCTGCTTTCCTTTGCTGCTGTTGCTAAGGTAACAGCCTAGGCTGCTAGGATGCTTTAGCAGGTGGGTGTGCCCAAGGAAAGGCTCCACAGCAGAGATGAGCATAGTTCCAAGGATGCTGCTGAGAAAGAACAGGTGCTGACAGAGGGTCTCAAGGTCAGGGATTTCCTGGAGAGAGGTTCCTAAAGGGAAAGATCCCACCACGTCATCTGGCCACCAGCAACAGACAGGGAGAAATGTGGCAAGAGCCCCCATGGAAAGTGCAAGTTCATATAGGCTAAGATCTGTGCCCACACCCAGCTGACCTGAGCCCTCCATGGCCTATGCAGATTTGAACCTCAGACATGACATAATTGCACTCCCTGCTACAGTCCTAAGAACTGTACCACTTGCAGGTCCTGGGGTCAAAGGCATGGCGCAAGACCCAGCTCCAAACTTACTGTTCCATGGTCTTCATCTTGCTCCTGAGTTGGCGGGCCTCCTCTCGAGCTTGTTTGGTCTCATCCTGTTGCTGCTCCAAGTACTTCATCTGCTTCTGAAGAGCAAATACACCCATATCCGTTGCTTGGAGGCCCTCAGGAGCCATTGCTAAAGTCACTAGGAAACTCTGCTCCAGAACTTTCTACACCTTATGTTTTGAAAATGCTGATAACCATGTGCTCCCAAACCCCAGGAGGTAAAGCTCTTGGGCCCCACTCTTGCTTGTGCTTCTTCTGCTAAAAGGCTCTAAGCCAGCTGCTTCCTCATCTCCCTGCCTGCTTCCCCTGAAAGGTGTCTTACAGTAGGCACAGCCCATTGCCAGCATTTACAGGCTTGCTGTGGGCTGCCAAGGTCCAGTGGTCTGGGCCTCATGGTGTATGTTGTGCAGGTGGCTGAAGTCCAGAGAACAAACCCAGGCCTCACTATCACCCAGACCCATGGATGGTTGGCAGGAATGGAGAACTAAGGCAGGGGAAGCTGGCCAGGCTGCCTTCAGTCTAAGACCACTTTGTCTCTGACCTGAGAATACCATTAGAGACTCCTGCTCTGCAGCCAGGTGCTAGTTTCTCCCTCCCACAAGCCAGACCATGTGATCCAGCCCAGCCCCTAAGCAGGAACACAGACAATGAATATCCTGGGGCCTTGTCTGTTCACAAGGATGGCTCCCTTTCCCTTTCAAATGGCATCCAGCAAGGACTGCTCCTGCCTACAAGGCCAGAATATCAATCATGGGTTCAGATCAATCGCTTCTCATGCCCCTTGGAGAGCAAGAAGCTCACCAACCCAGGCTGATGCAAAATTCATCTGGGTCTAGAGCTGTTCACTCTGCAGGCTTTGATCTGCCCGGTTAGCTCGGCACAGCTGACTTCAAAGGCCCTTGCTCCTCCCTAGGATGCTGTTTGATCTGGCTCAGGAGAGCAGCCCAGCCAAGGACTGGAGTGCTAATGGAAGCTTCTTCAAGCTGGCCTCATCAGTAGAGTATGAACCACTTTTGGAAACATGGAGCAGCCTCACTGAGGTCTTAGTTGAACATCCCCCCTGTGAGGTACTGGGAGGGCCTTGCCTCTCCAAACTACCTAATACAAAATCCACAAGTACAGCCAATATGGCCCTTTTCTTATGGGATGGATGGGTACAATATGGGAGGGCAAGAGGAAGAAGTGATTTGCTTCTATTTTACAACTGCCCAAACCAAGGTATTGACTGTAGCAGAACTAGAAGATAAGTCTAGAATGGGGAGCCCAGTTCTGGGGCAATCTTTCTTCCCACTAATTCTGTACCCATAAAACCTGAGGACCTACTTTCAGTGTGGAGCACAGCATCTCAGCCTTGTCCAAGGCCTGCTGCAGAGATTCCACAGTAGCATTGCGTTCTTCCAGCATGTCCCGCAGAGAGTCGACAATGAGCTGGGTGTCCCGTTTCTCCTTCTCTGGAGCAGGGGTAGAGGGTGGGGGAAAGGGAAAGTCCTGTCCATTCATCAGCATGAGAACTTGGGCCCTTGGGCTTCAGTGCCTCATCCCTTAGGAAGGTGAGAAACAAGGCTCAGGCCAGAAAGCTGGGTGGCACACTTCTTTCTATGGGATGTGCCAAACCAGAGAAGCTAAGCCAGAGCCTTCATTCAGGGAAAAGTCCACTTTCTGCTGCTTGAACTACTTAGGAAAATATTTTACTGCCCACACCTCACCCACCACAGGTCTAGTTAGTTTATCATGCTAGGATTCAAGCAGCCAAACTCAGCAGCTGAGCCCTCTCCCAAAGATATTCTGTCCCATTAGGTAGACCTCTCCCATCTTGGTTCCTAGGCAAGAAGCTGCACTCAGAGACAAGAGGCTCACCTGGTCTAGGTGAACAGCTTCAGTCACCTCCCTTTCCTGCCAGCCACAAGAGCTAGCAGGACTCTTGGACATACAAAGCAGGGAAAGGCCCTGGCTCTGCCAAATTGTTTGAGACCTTCCTCCTAGGGCCCCCTCTCTCCAGCATCCAAGTCAGGGACTTCCCAGCACTCCTTGTCTCTTGCTAACTTACCTTTCTGGGAAAGCTGGGCTCTGATATTATCCAGTTCATTCTGCAAGGCAATACCCACAATAAGCAACAGGAAAGCATCACAGCTGACCTCCAGGTAGCCTCCTATAAGGCTGTTGGGAGCTCTAGGATTTAACAACGAGACCTTCTAGGCATGAATCCTGCTGTACCTCAAGGCCAAGTTAAGCTAACAATGGAGAGATAAGCACTGCTTTAGCTCTATGTGCCCTTTTGAAAAGTAGGTAAAATGGAGGAAAATAATCTCAGGAGCAAGGCCCCAGGACAGGGAAAACGTAGAATAGTGGAAGGGAAGTAAGGTTGGGCCCCTGTGATCAGTTTCCATAGCACTTCTATTGCTTCCTTGGCCTCATTGCTCTGTGCTAGTCTTGTTCCCTCTGGGCATCAGCTGCCTCACCAGTGACACACAATAGGAATGTCCACTCTGGGTCTTCCTGATTCATAGTCTACTTTCCTCCAAACTCCAAACTGGCTCTGCGGACTACAGACCTTCCAGCCCCAGGATCCAATAGAGGTAGGTGTGCCAGGACAACTTTGTACCCCTGGATGAAACTTCCCATGTGTCTAACTAGCCTCTAACTAGACTGTTGTGAGGATCAAGTGAGCCTCTCAAAGCCCTTGCAAATGTTGCAGAGCCATGCCACAGAATCACTGAGAAGCTATGGCAGAACTGAACCCAGTTCCTATTCAGGAGGCCAGAGAACTCAACATCTCCATGAGCAAGTGAAGTGCATGCTCCATAACAAGGAAAACCAAGGTTATATAGAACTGAAACGTTTGACCAAGGGTACATGGTGGTAGCTAGATGGAATCCAGGCAAACCTTAATCTAGATCACCCATCTAAGGTCAACAGAAGACTCAGAATTTCACATGTGACCAAGAGTATGGCCTAGACCCAGTGGGTAAACAAGTCCCTGCTATCAAACTCTCCACCCAGGACTCTGGAGGCAGGAGCTTCTGGTGGCTGGGCTGGTTAGTATAGGCTGAACAGCTGGGAATGGAAGTGGTGGGTAAGGAGGGGCACGCAGGGGCTGCCTAAGAACAGATACCAGGCCATGGCTGCTGCACCACTACCCATAGTCCCCTGGCTTCTTCCACACTCCAGCAGGGGCTTCCAAGCCCTCGCTCCAAACTAACTAAGATGTTGCTACCTATCTCACAAACTTGGCTTGAAAACTGTAAATAAATCAAACTGCCTTTGCTGCTTTCATCACAGGGAAGACACTACTTAAAACGGGGAGCAGTTACCATGACAATGAACATGCTTTCTGTAAGCACAAAAGCTCCATGTTCCTGAAGCAGTGAGGTTCCAAGGATATCATGACACCCTAGGGCCAGAGCCAAATGAACTCTGATCTGACAGATACCCAGCAAATTAACCCTCAGAGCCCAGGGATCATTTGTGAGCCCCAATTCAACTTCCTCAAGTTCTCTGCCATTCCAGCCTGTTCGTGCACAAAAAAAGCCAAATTTTAGATTAGGAAGGGAAGCAGTAGCATATAGGAGGAAAACTACCCACTTTCCCCTAATATATGCATTTCCACCTGGGCTGCAAATCTTGATGCCAAGGGCTCTGGCCTCTAATCCTGGTCTAGGGAAGGCCCAGGCATCTGACTTTATACCAAACTCCCTAGGCAATTTTTTTTCTTTTAACTTTTTTTATTTAATAGAGATGGGGTCCCATTATGTTGGCCAGGCTGGTCTTGAACTCCAGGCTCAAGTGATCTGCCCACCTTGGCCTCCCAAAGTGCTGGGATTACAGGTGTGAGCCATCATGCCCAGCTCCCCAGGCAATTTTGAGGTACAAGCAGGCTAGGGAATGGTGAGTCCAGAAATCTTCCATGGCTGGGGAATGGAAGTTTTCTAATCTGTCACTATCTATCCAAGCAGCAAAATGAGCTGGACAGGATGGCTGCAGGTTCTTTAAAAGGTGGCCAGGTGTGGTGGCTCATGCCTGTAATCTCAGCACTTTAGGAGGCTGAGGCAGGTGGATCATGAGGTCAGGAGTTCAAGACCAGTCTGGCCAAGATGGTAAAACCCTGTCTCTACTAAAAATATGAAAATTAGCTGGGCGTGGCAGGCGCCTGTAATCCCAGCTACTTGGGAGGCTGAGGCAGGAGAGTCACTTGAACCTGGGAGGTAGAGGTTACAGTGAGCCGAGATCATGCCACTGCACTCTAGCCTGGGCAACCAGAGCAAGACTCTTTCTCAAAAAAAAAAAAAGAAAAAAATGGTGAGGAGACCACAAGAGAAAATTCAGGTTGTAATTGACCTGAAATTCCAACGGGAGGGTTTACAGTCAAGCAGCCCCCTACCTCTTCCCTCATAGTGTATTTCTCTGATAACTGTGTTTCATCACTTGTGTCCTCTGCTTTTGTTGTCCCCAACCTTGAAAACTGCACCAAGTCTCACCTCTATAACTTCATCTCTATACTCCAGGAACCCTCCACTTACGTGGAAATAGAAAGTGAACACCCAGGCCAGGCACAGTGACTTATACCTGTAATCTCAGCACTTTGGGAGGCCGAAGTGGGAGGATTGCTGGGGCCTGGGAGTTCAAGACCAGCCTGGGTAACATAGCAAGGCCCTATCTCTACAAAATTTTTTTTTTTTTTTAATTAGGGCCAGGCATGGAGGCTCATGTCTGTAATCCCAGCACTTTGGGAGGCTGAGGTTGGTGGATCACTTGCAGTCAGGAGTTTGAGACTAGTCTGGCCAACATGGTGAAACCCCATCTCTACTAAAAATACAAAACTGGCTGGCTATGGTGTCACACGCCTGTAGTCCCAGCTACTCAGGAGGGTGAAGCAGGAGAATTGCTTTAACCCAGGAGGCGGAGGTTACAGTGAGCCAAGGTCACGCCATTACACTCCAGCCTGGGTGACAGAATGAGACTATATCTCAAAAATAAATATAAATAAAATAAAATAAAAAAATTAACCAAGCATGGTGTTGCATGCTTAAATTCCTAGCTACTAGGGAGGCTGAGGTGGGGAGATCCCTTGAACCCAGGAGTTTGAGGTTACAGCAAGCTGATTGCACCACTCCATTCCAGTGTGGGCAACAGAGTAAAACCCTATCTCTTAAAAAGGTTAAATAAAAAAAAAAAGAAAAGAAAAGAAAACAAATTCCCAGAGGGCTTGGACTTCAGTAGAAACAGATAAATTCTGGGTACCTTTAAGAATTCTGCATCCAAGACATTCTCCTCCTCCTGGGCAAGATCAAAGAAGAGCTTATTGATAATGGTTCTTTTGCCAACCTGGATGGGAGAACAAGACAGAGTATGATTGTGTAGCTGGGTCATGGGCAAGGCAGAGAGTGTTGTACATGGGTCTCACTACCTGCTTACCTGACATGCATGTCAGGCCTGTTCTCAGACCCAACTTTTCAAAGTACATCTTTAAAGTCAAAAGACCTCTTTACCCCAGCAGGTACCCCAAGTTGGGGCTGTAGTCATATAACTACAGACCTATATGGTTAAGTGCTTAAAAGATACCTGAACTCTAGGTGCTGAGTCATTGAGGAAAAGGCAATGAACGAGGCCAAATCTACCGGAGTGAAAACTGGCCCAGGCAACAAGTTTATCTGCCGGGTGTAAGCACGTCTCCCAATCAACTCAAGGGCACAAGTAAGGCTCAACTGGCCTTAAACCAGGAGAGTCCAAAAAGGCCAGAGATACTGCTCAGTTTCAGAGTTCTTTTCACATTCCTGTTCTCTGCTAAGGAGAACTTTTCAGCTGAGGTGGTCCCACCCCAATACTCTCACCTGGATTCGGCACTGTGGGCAGGTCCGACTTGGTGCTGTTTCGAACCACTGAATTAGGCTGGAATGAAAAGCAGATTAATAGATTAATGAGCCCTTGTTTGTCTGAGGATATAAACCAGGCAAATATTCTGACCATGAAAGGGTCTGTTCTGCTCCTCCTTGACCTAGTGCCTGCCCAAATAAGAGGGGAGCGGCCAGGCAGATTATAGAATCTCAGCACTTTGGGAGGCCAAGGCGGGTGGACCACCTGAGGTCAGGAGTTCAAGACCAGTCTGACCAACATGGTGAAACCCTGTCTCTACTAAACATACAAAAATTAGCCAGGCGTGGTGGCAGGCACCTGTAATCCCAGCTACTCAGGAGGCCGAGGCAGGAGAATCACTTGAACCCAGAAGGTGGAAGTTGCAGCGAGCCAAGATGGCACCACTGCACTCTAGCCTGGGCAATAGAGTAAAACTGCATCTCAAAAAAAAACCAAAAAAACCCTCCTTCCTTGGAGGGGTGAGAAAAAAAATAAAATAAGAGGGGAGCAGCACAGGCAGTTACAGCACCTCCCACAAGGCCTAACGGGTACTCAGCACTCCAACCAGCTGGCCGTTTTTTTGGGCCCTGTTGGCTTGGCCAAAAGCTGTCCTCCAGGCAACCTTCTGGGCTTGGCCTGGGGATGGGAGAGATGACAGTCAAAGCTCAGGAGCCCTCAGAGATGGGGACTCTGATAATACCCCCATTTTAAGCTGGAATCCCAAAGATAATACTTTCAAGGTGAGGTTCAACTAGAAATAAAAGTAAGTAAGGCTACAAAAATATAATTAGATATAATGAATAAAATCTAGTATTTGATAGCACAACTGGGTGACTACAGTCAACAATAATCTATAGTACATTTTAAAGTAACTAAAAACATATAGGCCAGGTGTGGTGACTCATGCCTATAATCCCAGCAGGGGCCAAGGCAGGCAGATCACAAGCTCAGGAGTTCGAGACCAGCCTGACCAACATGGTGAAACCCCATCTCTACTAGAAATGCAAACATTAGCCGGGCGTGGTGGTGCACGCCTGTAACCCCAGCTACTCAGGAGGCTGAGGCAGGAGAACTGCTTGAACCTGAGGGAGGTGGCAGTTGCAATGAGCTAAGATCATGCCTCTGCACTCCAGACTGGGTGACAGAGTGAGACTCCATCTCAAAAAGAAAAAAAAAGAATTGGAATGTCTGTAACACAAAAAATGATAAATGTTTGAGGTGATGGTTACTCCATTTACCTTGATGTGATTATTACACATTGTACACCTGCATCGAAATATCTCATAAACCCCATAAATATGTATACCTACTATGTACTCATAACATTTCTTTTCTCTGAGATGAAGTCTTGCTCTGTCACACAGGCTGGAGTACAGTGGTGCAATCTTGGCTCACTATAACCTCCGTCTCCCTGGTTCAAGCAATTCTCCTACCTCACCCTCTCAAGTAGCTGGGATTAAAGGCATGTGCCACCATGCCCAGCTAATTTTTGTTTTCAGTAGAGACTGGGTTCATCAAATTGGCCAGGCTGGCCTTGAACTCCTGACCTCAAGTGATCCACCTGCCTCAGCCTCCCAAAATGCTGCGATTAGAGGCATAAGCCACCACACCCAGTCATAATTTTTTTTTTTTTGAGACGAAGCCTCGCTCTGTTGCCAGGCTGGAGTATAGTGGCACAAACTCAGCTCACTGCAACCTCCACCTCCTGGGTTCAAGCAATTCTCCTGTCTCAGCCTCCCAAGCAGCTGGGACCCTAGGCACATGCCATCATGCCAAGCTAATTTTTGTATTTTTAGTAGAGATGTGGTTTCACCATGTTGACCAGGATGGTCTCGATCTCTTGACCTTGTGATCTGCCAGCCTCAGCCTCCCAAAGTGCTGGGATTACAGGTGTGAGCCACTGCACCTAGCCAAAAAGTGTTTTTTTGTTTGTTTTTTTTTTAGGGAGTTTCACTCTTGTTGCCCAGGCTGGAGTCCAATGATGGGATCTTGGCTCACCAAAACCTCCGCCTCCTGGGTTCAAGCGATTCTCCTGTCTCATCTGGGATTACTCACTACTGAATAGCTGGATTAGAGGCATCCGCTACCACACCCAGCTAATTTTTTATTTTTTTTTTCCTTTCAGGAGAGAGCTGGAGTAAAATTTTGTATTTTTTACTAGAGACTGGTTTCTCCATGTTGGTCAGGCTGATCTTGAACTCCCAACCTCAGGTGATCCACCCACCTCGGCCTCCCAAAGTGCTGGAATTACAGGTGTGAGCCACTGCACACGGCCAAACATTTTTAATAAATTTTTGTTTGTTTGTTTTACAGAATAGACAGGGTGTCACTATGTTGCCCAGGCTGATCTCAACAACTGAGCTTAAGTGCTCATCCTACCTTGGCCTCCCAAAGTGCTGAAGTACAGGCATGAGCCACTGTGCCCAGGCAAAAAAAAAAAAAATTTTATTTAAAAAAAAAAGTAAGTAGTGGTAAAAGCAAAACACAGCTTAGCTTTGCATCATCTATGCAAGTGGCAAAGCTCAAGCCCTAAAATTTAATTAGTCTCCTACTACTAGACTCCCCTACTCCTAGGGAACAGGTAGAAACTAAGTCCTATCTGGAAAATGATACCATCATCCTGGCCTCAAATATTCCTATGTAAATAAATTTTCTTTCTTTTTTTTTTTTTTTAAGATGGGGTCTCAATCTGTCATCCAGGCCACAGTGCAGTGTCGTTATCTCAGCTAACTGCAACCTCCGCCTCCTCAAGTGATCCTCCCACCTCAGCCTCTCAAGTAGCTGGGACCACAGGCATGCGCTACCACACCCAGCTAAAATTCCTATAAATTTTCAAATACCATGTATAACATATAATCAAGGGTAACCAGGTGCAATGGAATACTATACAGCAAGAATAAATAAGTCTACAATTAAGAACAATATTATGAATTGCAAAAACATAACATTGAGGAAGATAAGCCAGACACATAAAGTTATATTCTGTATGATTCTATTTACATAGAGTTTAAAAGTAGGCAGGTCGGACTCGGTGGCTCATGCCTGTAATCCCAGCACTTTCTGAGGCCCAGGTGGGCAGATCACGAGGTCAGGAATTCAAGACCAGCCTGACCAACATGGTGAAACCCCATCTCTACTAAAAATACAAAAATTAGCAGGGAGTGATGGTGTGTGCCTGTAAGCCTAGCTACTCAGGAGGCTGAGGCAGGAGAATTGCTTGAACCCAGGAGGCAGAGGTTGCAGTGAGCCGAGATCACACCACTGCATTCCAGCCTGGGCAACAGAGTGAGACTCCATCTCAAAAAAAAAAAAAAAAGTAGGCAAAATTCATCTATGCTCTCAAAGTCAAGAAAGTAACTATCTTAATATGGGGAGGTGGAGGGAGGTTGGCAGGGGCTGGAAGAACATATGAGGAGATTTCTAGAGCTGATAAGAGCCTGCTTTTTCCTGCTTTTTTTCTTTCTTTTTTTTTTTTTTTTTTAAGACTTTTGAGACAGGGTCTCACTCCTGTCACCCAGGCTGCAATGCAGTGAAGCAATCACGGCTCACTGCAGCCTCTACCTCCCAGGCTCAGGTGATATCACCTCAGCCTCCCCGGTGGCTGGGACCATAGGCACATCCCACCATGCCCCACTAATTTTTTGTGTTTTTAGCAGAGATTTCATTATGTTGCCTTGGGTTTCGTCATGTTGCCCAGGCTGATCTTGAACTTCTGGGCTCGAGCAATCTGCCTACCTCAGCCTCCCAAAGTGCCTGGATTACAGGCGTGAACCAACACACCCAGCCACACCCTGTTTCTTGATCTGAATTCTGGCTGCATAGGTATGTTCAGTTTGTAAAAATTCTGCAAGTTATATACTTAGAAAATGTGTACTTTTTTGAACTACATTATAATCAATTAAAAAAAAATTTTTTTTTTGAGATGGGGTCTCACTCTGTCATCCAGAATGAAGTACAGCAGCACAATCATGAGTCACTGCAGCCTCCACCTCCCAGGCTCAAGTGATCCTCCTGCCTCAACCTCGAGAGTAGTTGGGACTATAGGCACAGGCCACCACGCCCAGGCAATTTTTATTTTTTTACTTTTTTGTAGAGATGGAGTGTCACTATGTTGCCCAGGCTGGTCTTAAACTTCTGGGCTCAAGCAATCCAGCCACCTCCCAAAGTGCTGGGATTAAAGTGTGAGCCAACATGCCTGGACAAAATAAAATCATCTTTTTAAGTAAATAAGCATACAAGAGGCCAGGCATGGTGGCTCACGCCTGTGATCCCAGCACTTTGGGAGGCCTAGGCAGGTGGATCACCTGAGGTCGGGAGTTTGAGAACAGCCTGACCAACATGGAGAAACCCTGTGTCTACTAAAAACACAAAAATTAGCCAGGCGTGGTGGCACATGCCTGTAATCCCAGCTACTTGGGAGGCTGAGGCAGGAGAATCACTTGAACTCAGGAGGCAGAGGTTGTGGTGAGCCAAGATTACACCACTGCACACCAACCTGAGCAACAAGAGTAAAACTCCATCTCAATAAAAAAAGTACACAAGAAAAAAAAGCACTATGAGGCCAGGCGTGGTGGCTCACGCCTGTAATCCCAGCACTTTGGGAGGCCGAGGCGGGTGGATCATGAGGTCAAGAGATTGAGACCATCCTAGTCAACATGGTAAAACCCCATCTCTACTAAAAATACAAAAAATTAGCTGGGCATTGTGGTGCGTGCCTGTAATCCCAGCTACTCAGGAGGCTGAGGCAGGAGAATAGCCTGAACCCAGGAGGCGGAGGTTGCAGTGAGCACACTCCAGCCTGGGTAACAAGAGTGAAACTCCATCTCAAAAGAAAAAAAAAGCACTATGAAAACAAACCAGAAGAAATGCCCACAAAGACTTTAGGTATTAGAATTGCCAGGCACAGACCAACCACATTATGCTAAAGAAATAAAAATCAAGTTTGAAAATATCAATAGAGAATTAGAAACTAAAATGTGATATAGCAAAATTTTAAAAGAACCAAACAGAAATTCCAAAACTGGCTAAAATTAAGAAGTCAACAGAGCTGGATGTGGTGGCTCACGCCTGTAATCCCAGCACTTTGGAAGGCCAAGGTGGGCTGGTCTCAGGAGTTTGAGACCAGCCTGGCCAACATGGTGAAACTCCATCTTTAAAAATAAATAAATAAATAAATAATTCTTTTAAAAAGTCAATAGGAGCCAGGTGTGGTGGCTCACATTTGTAATCCCAGCACTTTGGGAGACCAAGGTGTGTAGATCACTTGAGGTCAGGAGTTCAAGATCAGCCTGGCAAACATGGTGAAACTCCATCTTTACTAAAAATACAAAAATTAGTTGGGTGTGGTAGTGTGGGCCTGGGGAATAGAGCGAGATTCCATCTCAAAAAAAAAAAATTCAATTAGAAAAGAAATTAATGAATCTGTGTAAGAGCCATTTAAACACAATTGAAGAATTAATTTAAAGATAGATCAGAGGAAACACTAAGAATTAAAAAGATGGGAAAATATAGAAGAGATTACATTCTGGTTGGGGAGACAGAAAAAATACATAAAAGAGATAATAGGCTGGGCACAGTGGCTCATGCCTGTAATCTCAGCACTTTGGGAGGCCAAGGTGGGTGGATCACCTGAGGTCAGGAGTTCAAGACCAGCCTGGCCAACATGGCAAAACTCATCTCTTTTAAAATAAAAAAGTAAAAAAAAAAAAAATTTAAAAAGAGATAAGAGACATAGAAGATACTCTGAGAAGGTCTAGTATACATATAATTGGGAGTTTCAGAAAGAAAATAGGAAGTAGAATAATGCCCTCATCACCAAAATATCCATGTCCTAATCTCCAATGGCTGTGAATTCCTTTAGATGAAAGAGGTTTTTTTTTTTTTTTTAAGACAGTCTCGCTCTGACACCAGGCAGGAGTGCAGTGGCACAATCTCGGCTCACTGCAATCTCCGCCTCCTGGTTCAAGTGATTCTTCTGCCTCAGCCTCCTGAGTAAGTGGGCTACAGGCCCGCACCACCACACCCCGCTAATTTTTGTATCTTTTTTTTTTTTTTTAGTAGAGACAGCGTTTCACCATGTTGGTCAGGATGGTCTCAATCTCTTGATCTCGTGATCCGCCCACCTCAGCCTCCAAAGTGCCGAGATTACAGGCATGAGCCACCGCACCCACTGGCAAGAGGAATTTTTTAGCTGTGATTAAGGATCCTGAAATGTGGAGATTATCACAAGGATCCTTGTAAGAGTGAAACAGATGTGTCAGAGGCTTGTAGAGAGATTTGGAGGTGGAACACTACTGGCTTTTTTTTTTTTTTCAGACGGAGTTTCACTCTTGTCACCCAGGCTGAAGTGTGATGGCATGATCTCAGCTCACTGCAACCTCCACCTTCCGGGTTCAAGCAAATTCTCCTGGCCCACTACTGACTTTTTTAAGATGGAGAAAGGGGCCATGAACCAAGGAAGGCACAGTCTTACTGACACCTTGATTTCAACACCGTAAGACCTAATATTTGTATTTTTAATAAAGATGGAGTTTCACCATGTTGGCCAGGCTGGTCTTAAAACTCCTGACCTCAAGTGATCCATACACCTTGGCCTCCCAAAGTGCTAGGATTACAGGTGTGAGCCACCACATTATGCTAAAGAACTGTAACATAATAAATTTGTATTATTTTATGCCACTAAGTTAGAGGTAATTTTGTATAGCAGAAACGAGAAACTAATACAGGACAAAAAAAAGTACGCCAGGTGTGGTGGCTTATACCTGTAAATTCCAGCACTTTGGAAGGCCGAGGCAGGTGGATAACCTGAGGTCAGGAGTTCGAGACCAGCCTGATCAATACGGTGAAACCCTGTCTCTACTAAAAAAATATAAAAATTAGCCAGGCGTGGTGGTGGGCACCAGTAATCCCAGCTACTTGGGAGGCTGAGGCAGAAGAATCAGTTGAACCCGAGAGGAGGAGGTTGCAGTGAGCCAAGATCGCGCCATTGTACTCCAGCCTAGCCATGAGAGCAAGAGTCCGTCTCAAAAAAAAAAAAAAAAAATTAGCTGGACGTAGTGGTACATACCTGTAGTCCCAGCTACTCGGGAGGCTGAGGCAGGAGAACTGCTTGAGCCCAGGATGCAGAGGGTGCAGTGAGCCAAGATCATGCCACTGCACTCCAGGCTGGGTGACAAAGCAAGACTCCACCTCAAAAATAAATAATAATACAGGATAAAAAAGCAAATGATATAGAGGCAATATATGAAGAGATAATGGCTGACAATTTTCCAGAACTGATTAAAGAAATTGCTCCACACGTTAAAAGAAATTTAATGAATCCCAAGCAGAATTAGTGAAAAGAAATTAAGCCAGGCACAGTGGCTTGTGCCTGTAATCCCAGCACTTTGGGAGGCCAAGGTAGGCAGATCCTATGAGGTCAGGAGTTCGAGACCAGCCTGGCCAACATGGTGAAACCCTGTCTCTGCTAAAAGTACAAAACTTAGCCAGGCGTGATGGCACATGTCTATAGTCCCAGCTACTCGGGAGGCTGAGGTAGGAGAATCGCTTGAACCCGGGAAGCAGAGATTGCAGTGAGTTGAGATTATGCCTCTGCACTCCAGCCTGAGCAACAGAACAAGACTCTGTCTCAAAAAAAAAAAAAGAAAAAAAAGGTAAAAAGAAATTCATATTGGATATACTATACTAAAACTGCAGAAAGCCAAAATCAGAGAAAACTCTAAAGGCAACAAGAGTGGGAGGATAGTGTTCCAAAGTATGCTTAAAGGAGCAACTGATAAACTAAAACTAGACTAGATAAGGGCTGGGTGTGGTGGCTCACACCTGTATTCCCAGCACTTCGAAAGGCTGAGGCAGGATGGTTGCTTTAGGCCAGGAGTTCTAGACCAGCCTAGCCAACATAGCAAGACCCTGTCTCTAAAAACAATAATAAAATAAAATAAATCAGATGAAAAAAACGTATACCATGCAGTCACCAAAAGAGAGCTGAAATGGCTATACTAATAGCAGATAAAATGGACTTTAAATTAGACAAGATAGACTTTGAGTTAAAGTTACAAGAGAAAAAGGACAGTATACGTTAACAAAAAATTCAATCCTGCAAGAAGAAAAAATTGTAAACTCCAGCCTGGATAACAGAGCACGATCCTGTTTCAAAAGAAAAAAAACTATTCCAAACAAAAACTTTATTTAAAAACACACAATTGGCCAGGTGTGGTGGCTTATCCCTATAAATCCCAGCACTTTGGCAGGCCAAGGAGGGTGGATTGCTTGAGTACAGGAGTTCCAAACCAGCCTGGGCAGCATGATGAAACCCTGCTTCTACAAAAAAAAAAAAAAAAAAAAAAAAAATTAGCTGGGTATAGTGACACACACCTGTAGTCCCAACTACTTGTGAAGCTGAGGCAGGAGGATAGCTTGAGTCCAGGAGGTCGAGGCTGCAGTGAGCAGAGATTGCACCACTGCAGACCAGCTTGGGCAAGAGAGTAGGACTCTGTCTCAAAAACGACAACAATAACAACAAAAACAAAACACCACGTATGTACACAATTAAAATGTTCAACAATAATGTAGAAGTGGGAAGACAGTGTTAATAGTCTAAGCTCTTTGAGTTGCCTGGGAAAATGAGAAAGGTGTTGATGAACCTTGAAATTGGTAAGTTAAGGCTATATACCTTAATTTCTAGGATAACCACTAAAAAATGGAAATGGGGGAGGAGGGAGGCTTGGGGAAAAAAAATAGAAATGGGGTACATAACTTCCAAAGTAACCAAAGGAAAAATGGAGAGATACAGAATATTTAACCAATTCACACCAAGGCAAGAAAGGAGAGAATAAGATATAATAGGCAAGACAAAATAGAATAAACACAATAGACTGACTCTTCATTTCATCAGTAATTGCAACAATTTAAGTAGACTAAATGGTCCACTTAAATACAAAGATTATCAGACTGAATTTTTTAAAAGTCCAACTAAATGCTGTTTTCTGAGGCTGGGCACAGTGGCTCACGCCAGTAACTCTAGCACTTTTGGAGCCCAAGGTGGGTGGGTTGCTTGAGTCCAAGGGTTCAAGACCAGCCTTGCCAACATACCAAGACCCCATCTCTACTAAAAAATAAAAATAAAAAATTAGTCGAGCATGGTGGTATGTGCCCATAGTCCCAGCTAATTGGGAGGCTAAGATGGGAAAATTACCTCATCCCAGGAGGTCAAGGCTACAGTGAGCCGAGATGGCACCACTGCACTGCAGCCTGGATAACAGAGTGAGACTCTAACTCAAAATAAAATAAAATAAAGATCTTTGGGTTAGATTAAAGTAATATTTAAAATATAAAAAAAGGAGATAAATGCTGTTTTCAAGGGAAACATGTAAAATGCAAGCACACAGAAAAGTTTTAAAGTAAAAAGATAGGCCAGGCATAGGGACTCATGCCTGTAATCTTAGCATTTTGGGAGGCTGAGGAAGGTGGATCACCTGAGTTCAAGACCAGCTTAGCCAACATGGAGAAACCCTGTCTCTACTAAAAATACAAAAATTAGCTGGGTGTGGTGGTGCACACCTGTATTCCCGGCTACTCAGGAGGCTGAGGCAGGAGAATTGCTTGAACCTGGGAGGTGGAAGTTGCAGTGAGCCGAGATTGCACCACTGCACTCCAGCCTGCGTGACGGGAGCAAGACTCCATCTCAAAAAAAAAATAATAATAATAAAATAAAGTAAAAGGATAGAAGAAAACAGAGTAGGCAAACAGAAAATAAAGTACAGTACTCTTAGAGGCGAGCTTAATTTCTATTCTAACCAAACAGCAGTGGCTCCCTCAGCATGGGGTTCAGGCTGTCAGCAACAAGGCTTTGCAAGTAAGCCAGCAGCCATCAGGGTCATGCCTGCCTCTCTGCTTCCTAGGGCCTTTTGCCCCACAATCCCCCTGTGATTATTATCACCCACCATTCCCAGGTGTAACTCTGCCTTTATCTCTTTTGCTAGGAGCTCCAAACCAGCCTATCCACATCAGCTAGGGGACTCAAGAGAATAGCCCTACACAGTCAGCAGGACCCCTGAATAGGGGAGCATCTCCTTGCTTCCCCCTGTTAAACGGGTATGCTGACGTGGCGAATATATTGGGGTCTGGCCAGTGAGATGACTCTGGGTAGAATAATTTCAAACCCTCAAGTAAGCCACAGCAAATCCTCTTGGGTGGCCAGAAGCCTACCAGGTTTCTATCTGGAAGAAATAAAGGGGCTTGTTGATGTGGTGAAAGCTCACCCTTGCCCGGGCGAACGGTTTTGAAATCACATCTGATTGCATAGGTGATCAAGGAAGCAACTATCTTCACTTAGCCATCTCTGTCCCCTTCAGGCTTGGCTCAGCTATCACCACTGCCAGAAAGCCTGTCCTGACCCACTTCTGCTCAGGTTGGGAAGCTGCCGTGGGGCCTTGTTTAGGAAGGTTCTTGACACTTGTCTGGATTCCGGGGAAGGACTGCCTGGAGGCCCGACAGTTCACCGTCCTGAAGCGGTACCCGGGCAAGCATCGGGCCCAGACGCCGCAGTCACTCACCACTGCAGGTGGAAAGTGTGGCCGCAGTGGATGGCAGCCACATCGCGGGAGTGGTCAAAGAAGTCGGAGCAGATAGTGCACAGAGCACGGATAGGCATGATGGCTGGACTCAAGGGGGCCCAGGTAACCAAGGAAACTGCTACAGGTTCGGCTTCGTGGACGCGCCGCCGCGCCTCCACTCGCTTCAAATTTGGCTCCGCTGCACGACTTCCTTGAGTGGGCCGGAAGTGACACAAAACTCTGAGCGGAGCCTGAATACTTTGTCTGGATTGGACAAGCCCTTGGAGGGCGGGACCAAGGACGACGCTTAGCGGCCCCAGAGGCAGTAGAGAATCCTGGGCGGAGCGCCGGCTCTATGGCGTCATCTGGGAGGACGGACTCGACCTACCACTTGAGAGCGCAGCGTTATATCAAGGCAGAAAGCAGCGAGGCTGCCAACTGGATCCTTTTCCAGGGAAAGGCAGCGTGTTGTGGTCCCAAACCAGAGCTGGCGCGAGGCAGTCTGGGCCAAGGGAAAGAAAACGGCAGCCGCAAGGGAACAGAACGATGGTCCCGACGAGTCTTTTGAGCTTTGGACAGTGCTGGACCGTGCGCTGTGGTCTATAGTTCCCACAGACCAAAATACTCTACCCTTCCAGTCCTCAGTTTCGGGCAATTCTGAAAAGACGGACACATAGGTCCCAGTCCCTCAGGTCACCCCAAGCCAACCTTGGCTTCATCCAAGTAAGACATGACTATCTTTGAGTTTGGAGACACTCGGGCCAGTATCCTGACTTTAGCTCTTAGCTCCAAGAAGGATCAGTTATGCTTGGGACTGTAGTAGAGTTGGAATTTTGGAGGCCCAGTTGCTTCAAAGACTAAATACTAACAACCCCTTTTTATTTATTTTTATTATTTTTAATTATTTATTTATTTAGTTATTTTGAGACAGTTTCGCTGGAGTGCACCAGGCTGGAGTGCAATGGTGCGATCTCGGCTCACCGCAACCTCTGCTTCCCGGGTTCAAGCGGGTCTCCTGCCTCAGCCTCCCGAGTAGCTGGGATTACAGGCATATGCCATGATGCCTAGCGAATTTTGTATTTTAGTAGAAACAGGTTTCTCCATGTTGGTCAGGCTGGTCTCGAACTCCCGACCTCAGGTGATCCACCTGCCTTGGCCTCCCAAACTGCTGGGATTACAGATGTGAGCCACTGCACCCGACCAAACCCTTTTTATTATTCCCACATCAGAGAAGTTATCTTTGAGGAGGTTATCTCTGAGGTCATCTCAGAGAGCAGCATCCCTGATGAGTTCACCCAGGACCACCTGGGCTGGAGTAAGTCAACTTTTGGGTTTTTAGGCTTAGTATTTGTGGCAGTGTTACTCCCTTCACCCAGAAGAAACCTTATGCAGAGCCGCATAATCTAAAGCTGATCTGCTCCAGCTGAAATAGACCCAGAGTGAGATTTCATTTGGGGCCTATGTGGAAAGCACAGGTGCTCACAGGAAGAAGGAATCAACACAGAGCAGCATGGAACCTTTGTGCATTGCTCACCTTACACCCTCTCCCCTGCTCAGGGAAGCTATCTCTGGCTATGAGCAGGATCTGTCCTTGTGGTGCTGACCCTGGGTAGATTCCAGCTCTATGCCTAAATCAAGAGTAAGGCTCCTTAGTCAACAGGAGTCAAAACAGCAGCCCTTACTTTGAGGTCTCAGCCCAGGAGGTATTCCTTGGTCCAAATGCAGCCCAACACCCAGTACCCACATGGATTTCTAAATTCCAGAGGACCCTCCCACCACCACCATTGAGGAATACTGTGGTGAAGATGATCTTCACTCTCAGCCCAAGAAATCCACAGGGCACTGAACACCAGCCACTACTTGTGAACCTGCTCCCAGCCTCTCCCCTTCCCACTGCCTTCCAGGGGCTCCTCCAGTAGGACAGAGGAAGCAAAGGCGAGAGGGTGGCCAGAGGCTTTGCAGGATGATGTTTATTTGCCAGGTTCAGCAGGCACACAGTTAACCCACCGACCTTCACACACCAGAGCAGACCCATAGGCATGCAGGGAGAAGGGCAGGACCACCACGGAGTGCCGAGCAAGGGCGAGGACCAATGTGGTTGCCTGTCCAGGCTGTGATAGGGTCTGACAAAGGGCATCTGTCAGGATTCTCCCTCAGGAAACTAGGGAGTTTAACTCTACTTCCTCATCCCAGCAAAAGCAACTCAATGTGGCTCTGAGGCACCTGGGCCTCTGATAGAAGTGAGCTGTAGAAATAGAGGGAGTTCCTCTTCATTTCATTGTTGAAGTAAGAGCAGAAAATCTGCCCCTATAAAGGGCAAACCCCAAAATCAGATTATGGGGTACTGCCATGCAACAAGCCCCCTAGTGTGGCGAGGACTTGTGGGCTGAGATTGTAGAGGGTGGGCATCTAAGAAGAGCAAGGGGATATCAGCCCTCCCTGTTTGACCAGGGTAAGGACCCAGTTAGTCTGGGACACTGGGTGCTGGGCTTGTACTCTGCCCTCCCAGGTCTCATTGCCACATCCTAATTGTTCCTCCTTTCCCTTAGAGGCTTATGATATTCAGCATACAAGGCAGCCCACTGCAGGACTCAGGAGAGCAGGAAATAACACAAGGGTCTTAGGAGGGACAAAGATGGAAGCTTCTGCCCTCCTACTCATTCTCTTCCACTTCTGAGGACCCCCACAGCTAGTAAGCAGTGCCCCCAGCCATGTGCCCAGTCTGGACTTAAACATACTCCCCTACCTTTCTGCATCCTCTATACCAGCCTGTATCCGCTCCTAGAGCAACCCACACACCACAGGCACACACCTTCATGTGCAGGAGCCTAAGACCGCTGACAGGGCCTCGCTGGAGGACCAGCTCTCAGGGCAAGGCCACCCAAATTTAGGGCCTGGGAGAGTGTGGGACCTGCAGGGCCTGCCTGGGGGAATGGTGAGGCAAGAAGGGAAGGGGAAGGAGAGCAGGAGCCTCCTGAGTATCCCTAGAGCAGCATCCCACAAGGAACAGAAACTGGTGAAGCTAGCAGAAGACAGAAAAGCCACAAGGAATCCATGCAGGGGCTGGGGCCGGCCCTGCCTCTGGCCTGCCCACCACTCACACACATACACACAGGAGACGAGACTGCTCTCCCGTGACCCCTAGGTATGCCCCACTGGGATGCGGGGGCATGGGGGAGCGAGGGCATCATGCCAGTGACTCTATGTACAAGAAGCCCCTCATTCACTCTTCCACCCTTCTGCCCATCCCCCGCCCCCCCTCACCAGGCTGCCTACTCAGCTGGTCTCCTCCCTTTGAGACTCCTGGGCATAACCAGCAGCCTCTTCCCCTTTACTGGAGGGTGGAGCCTGGCCTGTGGCGCCCTCTGGGGCTGTGCTGTCCGGCTGGGCCATAGCCGGCTCAGGGGTGGCAGCTGCCTTGGTGGCCAGTGTGGCACTGCTTTGGGTGGTGGGCACAGTGCTCTCTTCTGTGGCTGGTGTGGCTCTCCCATCAATGGCTGGAGTAGTGCTCCTGTCAGTGGCTGGGGTGACACTCCCATCAGTGGCTGGGGTGATGCTTCCATCGGTGGCTGGGGTGACACTGCCATCAGTGGCACTTCCATCTGTGGCTGGGGTGGCACTACGGTCTGCGGGGGCCACATTATCACTCTTTGCAGCACGAGCAGCATCACCCTCAGGGGCTGAGGTAGCTCCACTCACAGCTGCAGCTGTGGCCCCACCTGTAGCCCCAGGGGTGGCAGTGTCTGCTGCTGAGGCTGACTGTGCTGCAGCCATGCTGGACTGCTCTGGCGCTCGGAGCCGTTTCATGAGGGTGGTCACTCGGACAGCCTTCTGAAAGGAGCACAGTGGAGAAAGGCTAAGGGTAAGGCTTGCTGGATCCATTGCATGGCAGTGACCAAACCAAACCCCTTCCATAGTACCCCTGGCTGTCTCCAACCACCCCAGGGCCAAATACCCAGCTGCTCAGCACTCCTACTTAAGATAATGACAGTGGCTACACCCACACCTGATGGCCTGAGTAAAGCTTGTGTGTGGCTGCAGGGGTGTGATGCAGGCAACAAGCTGAATGCCAGAAGGAATACTTGGGATAGAGCCAAGAAGAGAGCTATCCAAGCCTTACCTTCCACTTGGCCCTGGCAAAGTTCTTTTCAATCTGGGCACAGACACCATCCTTGATGTTCTTATCAGAAGCAGCATTGCCAGAAATCCTGGAAAGGGTGCAAGTGTGTCTGGATCTGAGGGGATGAGCCTTGTGGAGACTCTGCCCACCTCTTTCATGTGGCATCCAGGGACTACCAGGTAGAATCTCTGGGTGGGCCTGAGCTCTAGGTGCCTGTATCCCCTCAGGCCTCAAAAATGGGGCTGCTAGGTGTAAGGGGGACTCTGGCCTCTCCCACCCTCCCTTAGGCCCTGCTCACCACTCATGGGAGATGGCCTCTTCTGCAGTGATTCGCTGGTCTTGCTCCACCTCCATCAGCCTTGTGACCAGGTCTTTGGCTGTGAACAAAACCAAAGAGGGGCTAGGCATGGGCACTCCATCTCAATGTCTAGAGGTGATGAATGGGCTGGGGGACAGAAGCAGAATCCCACAGAGGAAACCGAGAGCAGGAACCCTACCCACTGCTGTGCACTCTTACCAAGTGCTGGGCAGTCACCTCCTCACCTGCCTGCGAAATATCATCCCAATATGGAGAGTCAAACTCATAGTCACCAGCCAGGATCTTGCGGAAGAGATTCTTATCATGGTTCTCATAGTCATCTTCTTCCACCTCTTCATAAAAAGGTGGGTTGCCTGAAAGCCTGCATGGGGGAAGGGTCACACAGAAAGGCCACAGACACACACTCCCACCCCATCTGACTGCAAGTCTGCTTGTCCATGTGTCCACTCACAGGATGTACATGATGACTCCAATGGCCCAGCAGTCCACAGGGCGTCCATACCGCTGCCGGCCTACCACCTCCGGGGCTACAAACACAGCACCCATCTGCTGGTCAGTATCAGGCCTAGCCAGGTCCAGTACCATCCACAACCACTTCTTGAGATAAGCACATTTTCCCCCTGCTCAGAGCAGCTCCCTGAAGCCTGCCCCCCATTCTCCTCCTGCCCCTGCCCCTGCCCCACCCCCTGCTTGCCCAGATACTCGGGGGTCCCACAGGGCTCCTTGATGAGGCCATTTTCTAGCTTAGCCAGATGGAAGTCACTGATGACAATCTTCGAGTTTTTCAGCCGGTTATAGTAAACAAGGTTCTCCAGCTGTGGTGTGAGAATAACATGTGAGCACCAGAGCAGAAGACACCATGAGGGCCTCGGAGGCTAGACCAAGGCCCCAAGGTGCTGCCCACCCCACCCCAGCCCAGCTGCCAACTGGCCCTTTGACTATGGCTCTGGCCTCACCTTGAGGTTCCTGTGCACGATCTTGAGTGAGTGCAAGTAGGCCACGGCCTCCAGGACCTGCCGTACCACGTTGCTCGTGTCTCGCTCAGAGTAGTAGCCCTGGTCCAGGATCCAGTCAAACACCTCCCTCCCCGTGGCCCTGAGGGACACCAGCCCCTGAGCCTGGCGTGGGCGGAATTGGGGGTGGGGCAGGAGCACTTGGGTGAGCTGTCTATGCCAGGCAGCTGGCTGAGCAAGGCACAGGGACCTGGGACCCCAAGGGTCCAGAAAAGGGGGTCTCCTTAGCTGCAGGGGGTGGGACAGGTAAAGGCCCTGGGCACTGAGGAATCCTGGTACCCCAGACCCACACTCACAGCTCCAGGAAGATGAAATACTCCTTGCGGGTCACAAACACATCCACCAGTTGCAGGATGTTGGGATGCTTCACCCTGGCGACAGGGAGGGGAGCCAGTAGTTAGAGCTGGATGAACCCCTGGGAGAGACTCTTGTCACCACAGTGGCCACTGCAGACTAACTGGCCAGAAGCTGGGACTACCTGAGGCCACTTGCCCTCTAAGCCCTTCCCTCTTGCTTCCCACACCACCCCAACCCCAGGCCTCAAACTCACATCTTGAGGATGCCTATCTCGTTCTTGGCAGCTTTCCGCACCTTGCGGCCGTCCCGCTTCTGGAACTTCTTACAGGTGTGCAGCTTGCCTGTTGTCTTGTCCTTGGCCCGGAAGATTTCACAGAACTCCTCACTGCAGCCGACAGGCACCCACTCAGCCCTGGCCTTAGCGTCAGCTGCACTCCACTCCCACTTCCCTAGCCCTTGCCCACCAGCCCACCCAGCCCTGCCTGACAGGCCCAGCCCAGCACTCACGTCTTGATGACCTGTCCCAAATCATATCTGTCAGTCACTTCTGACGGCTGGTTATAGTTCTTCTTGTCGCCCAGAGTCACACACCCAAACGGCATTGCCGGGCTCTAACCTGCAGGCACAAGGGGATCTGGCTTAACTATACTACTCTCCACCTCCCCACAACATAGGGGCTGCCTTTGGGAGACCCCAACCTGGCTAAGGCCAAACCAGGAGCAGAGACCATACCCGGAAGGGCTAGAAAACAGGCAAACTCAGATCCTACCCCTGCTTTTCTGGCCATACATTCAGCTACTCAGCTTGGCTGCCTGAACTACAATAGCCCACATAGGAAAAATAAACTGATATGTAAGGGAATAGTTTTGCATTCTATACATTTTAAAAAAAGACTTATCAAACAGCTTATTTAAATTTCAGCTATTTCACAGATTAAGGGAGCTATAATCACCCACCCACCTGCTAGTCATCTCTGAAGGTCTAGAGCTAACAAGTGTTAATGAAGGTATGAAGAACGTGAGCACTGCTAGGAGAGGGCAACCTCCCCTTTGTAAAGCAGTTTGGTAAAACCACTAAAGTCAAACAAACATACCCTGTAAAGCAGTAATTACACTCCTAATACGTGCCTACAGAAGTACACACATTCGTGCATCAGGACAGTCATACAAGAATGCTCATAGTGGCCATATACATAATCGCCAAAAATTGAAAACAGACCAGATACCACCACCGACAGGATATATTGTGGTAGAGTCACACAATGGAATAGTATACAGCAATGGAAAGAAAAAGCTTCAGCTATACCCAACCACATGGTGACTCTTACACAGTGTTAAGTGCAAAAAAAACACAAAAGAATACATATAGTATGAGTCTATTGATAGAGAGTTCAAATAGGCAGAACAAACCCATACTGGGGACACAAACACAGCAGTAGAGCTATAAAGAAAAGCTAGGAAATAAGCAGAGTCAGATAATAGTCCCTTATAAGAGAAAAGGAGGGGTTATGATTGAATTAGGACACATGGGGGGATTCTGGAAGACCTATTTCTTTTCTTTCTTGCTTGCTTGCTTTTTTTAGAGACAGTTATTGCTGTGTTGCCCAGGCTGGAGTGCAGTGGCTATTCGTGGGCACAAGCACACTACTGATCAGCACAGGAGTTTTGACCTGCTTTGTTTCTGACCTGGGTAGTTTCACCCCTGCTTAGGCAACCCGATGATCTCCAGGTCCCGGGAAGTCACCATACTAATGCCAAACTGGGTGTAGACACCCAACTGGCATAGTGCGCTACAGCCCAGAACTTCTGAATTCAAACGATCTTCCCACCGCAGCTGGGATTATAAGCACCCACACTATGCCCAGCTGTTCTGTCACCCAGGCTGGAATGCAGTGGCACGATCACAGCTCACTGCAGCCTCAACCTCCTGGGCTCAAGGGATCCTTCCACCTCAGCATCCTGAGTAGCTAGGACCGAACCACAGGTGCACACCATCACACCTGGCTAATTTTTCAAATTTTTTTATAGATACACGATTTTATTATGTTTCCCAGGCTGTTCTCGAACTCCTGGGCTCAAGTGATCCTCCTGCCTCAGCTTCCCAAAGGGCTGGGATTACAGGCATGACCCACCATGCCTGGCTTGGGTAGAATTTTTAAAGTTTACATATTGATGCACATTCACAAACTCTTTTCTGAAAGAATATTGAAGGAAATAAGAGTTTTCTCTTCTGGGCAAAAAAATTGTGTGTCAAAAAGGCAGACATCTTTTGTTTATTTTCTGTTCAAATATCTACTATTTTATTGTAATGAGTTTGATGGGTTTAGTAAATATTGCACTCAGGCACAGTGCTTGGGTGATTCCTCAGAGGGACAATCTGGGTGGAGAGGGAAGGTAAAGCTTTGGAGGCAGCGTTAGGAATCAGAAGGAAGGATTTGCCAGGAGGCATGCAGGTATACCGGTCAGAAAGAACAAGACAAGCCTGATCCTGGCCCCAGCTTTCAGCTCTGCATATGCATTCACGCCCACTGGGGCCCACAGGGGACCTGGGTTGTCAGGTCCAGGTGCAAGTCCCCCAAACAGAACAGATACAGCTGGCTCAGTGAGCTCTATGCACTCTTTCCACCTGGGGCACAGTGTCCCACAGGTCTGCAATCCTGCCAATTACAGCCCAATCCTCATCTGTAGTACTGGGTGGGCTAGTGCCAGTGTCCAAAGGAAAAGGCACTCATTAGCCCATGTTCAAAGGTGGGGGTTGGGGATTAGTGACTAGACTTCACAGATCTGACCTCAGGGTGTACCTCCATAATGCCTGGTCAGTGTGACACTGGGGCTATAGCAAACTCTGCACTGAGTCTGCACTGAAATTTCTCTGCCTCTGCTGACTGTACATGTTTTCCCTCCATGCCAATTAGCACTTGCTATGTGCAGGGCCTAAGCTAGGGCCTGGGGGTACCTAGATGCTCCCCCATCTGAAGGCACTCACAGTCTCAGGGTAGTGGAGAAGGGAGGAGGCAGGTTGGCAAGATGAACTCTGCCAGCCAAAGTCAAAGACCAGGACCCAAACAAGCCCCATGGCCAACCCTGGCTGCTACTTGTTTCCTCCCAGGCAGAAGCCAGCCAACCAGGCTGTGATTCCCAGGAGTCACAGTCCTGGAAATTCTACCTCAGATTTCCCTTCAGCATTAGGGAACAAATTCTATCATTCCTTCATCTGGGTTGCTTGGGCTCAGGAAATACAAACACATTTCATCAGCGTTATTCCAGCTAGGGTTTAAGCAGAGGCAAATGAGAGGCTTTGAAGATCGTCACTGACTGCATGTCTGCCACCATGGCCACAACCCTGCATCTCCTCCACTGGGAAGAAGCATGTGGCCAGAATCCCATCCTCATAGCTGAAAGCAGAGGCATTGCCAGTTACCAATGCTGGCCACACATCTTCACCCCATAACATCTGCAGGAGGGGGCCTGCAACAGTCCTCTCATCAACTCTAATAGGCAGCGATTCCCCTCCCAGGCTGGAATCTGAAGGCCATGTACTGGGCAGGAGGGTAGTACCTTAGCCTGCAGTCTCCCATGAGGGCTGGGAGGGACCTGTGCCCCAGCTTGGTTGCTTTGCTTATACCATTCCCTCTGGCAAGAGTGCCCTTCCCCCAAAAGCCTCCCGTCAGATTCCTTTTTGTCACGGCCGAGTTATTTATAACATTAAAAAAATTCAGCAACAGTACCTAAATGTCCAACAACAGGTGACTCGCCAGCTCAACTGTGTCCACTCAATGGTAGGAAGTGTGGGCACTGGCAAGCACTCTGCCCACCTTGGCTTTCCTGTGGAGTAGCTGCCACATGAGCGAGGTGCTGAGAGCAGAATTGAATCTCTTCTTTCATTGTGATTTCTGACATTATAAGGTGGTTTGTGCAACACACTGTCCAAAACAATCCTCATCCTCAAAGGCCAGACTCAAAATGGCCCTTTTCTCAGATAATTTCCACAACCTCCATGCCCCACCCCCCACCCCACTCCAACGGCTCCCAGCTCTGCCAGCGGGGCGTGGGTGGGAGGTTTTGTGCATGCCTGTCCCTGATCCTGGCCCCAGCTTTAAGCTCTGCATATGCATTCATGCCTACTGGGCATGCCTACTGGGCCCAGGGCTCGTCATGCGGATCTGTCTCTACCACAGAAAGCTGGGTCTCCACCTGTAATGTCAACCTAGAGCCATGTACTGCAACCTCAAGACTGAGATGGGAACAGATCTGTCTCCCCTGACCCCTACTATGGCTGCCTAGATTTCAGCCAGTCACTCCTCCTCCTCCTCACCAGTCTAACTACACTGGCGTGGGGCCCCAGACTTGGCCCCAGGGCAAAGAGAGTAGAATTTCAATTAGCACTTGGTTCCCTTCTCCCACACCCACTCCATCATCTGCTATCCACTGTTGCTCCCTGGGAGGCTTCGGGTGTGTTCACCAAGCCCTGGGCATCTGCCTGCAACAAAGGAAACCTGGGAGGAACAGCCAAGGGACAGCTCTCAGAAAGGTAGGAGGCCAGGCAGAAGGGGTTTGTATTTCTTATCCCCGTGGCCCAGACCCGACACCCAACAATGGGGAGTTCTCTCAGCAACACAGGACCTGAGCCTTCCTCAGGTACATGTTAGGCCATGGAAGGGCACAGGAGCCCCACAACAGCCATTTCCTGGAGACATAGCTCCCTCCACTCTCTGCAGAGGAACTGAACAGTGTGCACCGTCAGCTGCCCAAAGGGAGCTTGGGGGGAATGCAGACCCTGGTGCTGCCATTGCCCTCCATCTGGCTCTCAGGTTCCCTGAGAGCCAAGCACTCCCCAGTTACTGCCTGCTCCGGGGGCTTGACCACTGGGCTCAGGGAATTGAGCCTCTGGCAATCCTGAGGGATCCTCTGTCAGTGCCCTGGTGAAAAAGGGTACCCCAGGGACTTTACTGCATCTTTAGACAAGTCTGGCCCAGGGAAAGCCCAAGCAGCACAGAGGCCAAGAGGTCTAGAAGCCCCACATTGGGGTCCTGTCCCCTCCTTCACTGGGATCAGCATGGTCCAGGCCTTACCTGTCATAGCCATAAACAGGAGTTTCTTGTTCCCTTGGTCCCCTAACATGGGGCTCCAGAGCTTGCAATAAATCTAGGGAGGCCAAGAGGGGCCCAAGAGGCGTCCAGCAGCCTCTCAACAACTGTAGGCAATGCCTCCCAATTTAGTGGCAGCTGTGAACACCAGCCAGCAGGCACCCCCTCCTCTCTGCTGCTCTATTCTCTCAAGGACTGGGGCTGGGTTTCCTGCTGCGATGAACATGCCGAAGCCCAAGCCCTACCTAACTCACAGCTGATGTCACCCACAGGACCAGGGGAGCTGAAGACTTCACTCGAAGTCTGTCAGGAGGCAGGGCCGAGGTTCTAGACCACCATCCAGTTGCTTCAGGGGACCAGTCAAGGGGCTGCTTTGACTGAGCCTCAGACTCCAGCTAAATCATGGTAGAAATTCCTACAGCTGAATTTTGCCCATCTAATGAGGGAGTATCGGGGGGAGGTCTTTCCAGGCTTGGGGGTGGGCATGCAGTCCAGTGCTACATCCTGAAAGTTTAGCTTTCAACATGCAGGCAGAGTCAAAGGCCAATTGTCTCCTCCAAAGCACTTGGGGTCCCAATCTCTGAACCCCTAAAGGAGAATCCACTGGAGGCTCTGCTTCCCAGTGGGTGGAGGAGGGGAAATGCAGAGGAAGGCACTAGAGTAAAGGGTTGCTATGGTGATGGAAGTTTTAAAACAAGGGGAGGGGGAGGGGAGATGTGTTGGTTAGGTCCCTTCTTCAAGAATTTCCTGAGACTTTAGCCTGGCTTCTTCTTCAAGGTTCTGTGACCCAGGTCCCCATCAAGAAAGGGGATGTGGGGAGACTGAGAGAATTTAGAAAAAAAGAGAATGGGGCAGAGACACAGAGAGACAAAGAACTTGTGATGGAAAAGGAGCAAGGAAATGACAAAATAAAAGGGA
The DNA here is from genome assembly GCF_049354715.1 of Callithrix jacchus. NCBI lineage: Eukaryota > Metazoa > Chordata > Mammalia > Primates > Cebidae > Callithrix > Callithrix jacchus. The sequence continues at coordinate 32,480,876 of NC_133516.1, forward strand.
CACAGGCACAAAGGGCAGGAAAGGGTAGGTGGACGGGAGTTCTGAAGGGGGCTGAAGAGTGCCCAGCAGAGCCCTAAGGCCTCTAAATCCCTGGGCCAGGAGCTATCCATGGTACCTGGACCTTTGAGACTGCACCCTCCAGTATCCCCCACATATACACTGAACTCAACGTAGGAAGCACAGCCAAAAGGAGGCCAGCTCCTTAGAGCATCTTGGTGGGGAAGAGCCCAGCTGCTACAGCGCCCGCCCCCCCCCAGTCAGGACAGTTCCCAGCCCCTCTCTCTGCCATCACAGCAGCTTAGGTATGGCAAGTCCAACATGTTGAAGGCAGATGCATGGGGGGATGGAAATGAGGCTCGGATGCCTGGCTGCTTCCCTTTATAGTCCCTCTTCTCAGTTGGCCCAGCTGTACCTAGACCCTCCCAACCAACCCCTTCCCCCACCTGCTATCCTCTCCAGGCTTTCAGTCCCCAGAGCCCCTCTTACAGCTCTGCTTAATCCCCTCTCTCCACCCCCCCCAACAGCAGATCCTGCCATGAATGCCAGAAACGGCATCACAAGCAACCCAAAAACAGGATAACAACTGCACAGCCCTTCTCCTCTCCATGCCTCAGTTTCCCCGAATAGAAACCATGGAATCTGGCCTTCTCCCAGGGCAGAGTACTGCTTGCCTGCCTGTGAGTAGTGGCTAGGGCGTGGGGCTGGAGAATAGGGTCATCAGAGCTATGTGAACAGCCAACCTAGGAGGGCACCTGGGAGGTCCACACCAAATGCTGTATTAGAAAAGGGAAACCCTTGCCCCACCCTGGAAACCAACCTGATTCTGAGGGGAGTGGAGACACCAATTTCTCAGTTGAGGAAACTGAGGCTCAGAAGTCGCTGAAGCTGCCAATAATCAACTCTGAGGCTGGGGGAGAACACCAGGTCTCTGAAGGTAGTCCTGGGGGCTCAAAGCCTGAGGTTGGGGATAAGGGGAGTACAGCACAGGGACTGGACTACTGCAGACTCTAAGCTTTTAGTGTGGGACAGAAGGCCCTGATCCTTAGGAAGAAACCTAGTGGAGCAGGCTCTGCCTGGGAGGTGCAGACAAAAGCAATTTGGCAGAGCTATGCGGGGAGGGGGCTGGGACTCAAGAGCCCAGGGTCTCTGCCAGACAGTACAAGCTGGGGAAGGCAGCTTATGCTGTCACTATCCCTGCCACCTCCAGCCATGGGCCCTGCTCCCCACCGTGGTGCCACCCTGACCCCCTTCCCAAGTGCTGCTGGCTCGCCCCCGCTGGCACAGCAACACACATGCGGAAAGCACACGTGTGAGCACTAAGCCCCGCACCTCCCAGCAGGAGCATGTGCGCCCCCACCCCCACCGTGCACGCGGGTCCGTGCATTGGACCCCCGGCTGGTCCCCAGGTGAAGGCTCAGAAGCTGAATTTTGGCTGGGGGCTGCTGGTCCCCAGGGGCTTGGAGCCTCCTCCCCCACCCCGCGGCAGCCCCGCCCAGCCCCCTCCGGGTTGTCGCCCATAAAGAACTCTCCGTTGTCATGGAAATTAGTGACTGCTAAGCAGGAGGGAAGGGGCCCGGGGACAGTTGGGAGGGGCTGGAGGCGGCTCTGGGAACGCGGAGGGACGTCTCAGCTCTCGGCCCCTACCCTCACAGGGGACCACGAATCTTCGAAGGTTAATCTTTTCATAACTCCAAGCCGCAGAGGCTTCCCCCTGGGACCCCCAAGCCGTCTGAGGTAATGGGGAACTTTAGCCCGACCCCGCACTCCGTCCCCCAGATCTGCAAAGCCCGCGCGCTCTGACCCCGCCAGGACCTCGAGCCCTCGCTGCGCCTCCGCGCACTCGGCATCCGGAACCTCAAGCCAGGGAAACAAACCCCCAAGGCCCCCCAACGTGCTTTCGGGAAGCGCCCCCAGCCCGGCCCGCCCCGCACCTGCAGCGCCGGTTGGTCACAGGGAGGAAGTGATCGCGGGCTCAGCGGGGCGCCGAGGGCTCCAGGGACGGCGGGCAGAATCCGCTCCGAGCACGCGGGGCAGACGCGGCGCCAGATGCAGCCGCTTCGGCTAGCGAACCTCCAGCATCGCCAGCCGCTTGCCGGCACCGGATTCGCACCCCGGGCCGGGGGCGGGCTGGGGGCGGGGCCTTCCAACCGGCCCCGCCCCGACCCTGGCGGAGCCTTAAGGGCAGAATCCCACTGGAGAGCAGGCGCGCGCGGGATGGCACCGGTGCTGGTGAGCACTGGCCTGCTTAGCCCTGGCCAAGGTCCTCAACGGCTCCATTAGGCCCTCAGACTGGGGCCGGAGGAGGCTTCCTATGTTCAATGTAAGGGGTGGGGAGTGAAGAGTTAGGGGAAAGCCTAAGTCTTGGAGTTGCGGAGGATCCCTTGCCAGCCATTATCTCTAGGGGACCCGGGCTTCGCCCAGCTTCCCGAACCCGACCCAAAAGGCAGGACCCGCTTAGAAAAACCAGATGGGCAGTCGGGCTAGGGCAGGCTCCCCTACAGACTAGCATCCTCTAGTTAGGAGCAGTAAACACACAGAGGTATGTGTTTGCAAGTAGTCAGTGTGTATATAGTGAGGGCCCTAGACTCTGGTAGCAAAGTCTCTATCCCACCCCACCCCCAACTCCTGCAAGGCCTCTGGTCTTTCCCAACCATAAGTCCCAGCCAGGGTGTCTGGCAGAGTCAGCCCCCTCCTGTGTGGCACCAAATTTCCCAAACTATAAAAGTGACCTGTGACATGGTGTGGCCTCTGCTTTCTTTTCAGTCTAATCACTCTAAAACACTTCCTGAGTAGCCTCACTCTAGGTGGCCGGGCCTGGGATATGGGGACACAGGAGAACTGTGGCACCAAGGTATCCCAACTGGCTTGGGCCCTGATAAGAGGGAGGAGGCTCAGAACCACCAGGAGGAAGCTTTGAAGCAAGTCCTTGGTCATTTCTCTGTCCCTTGTCAGTGAGGCTCATGGACCCAAAGCTGGCTCCATGCCACTCACAAGCCCTGAGGACCATCCTAAGGCCAGTATATGAAAGCCAGACTCAGGCCTCAGTGTCTGGAGCTGGGCTCTATCTTGCCCCACTCCTCCCAGTGAGCCTCCCAATCCTGCTGCAGAAGAGGGAGTTGGGGTCACCCCCAAACCCTCAGCCATCTTGAGGCTCCCCTGCATGGCAACCCATGGCTGATGACAGGAGGGACTGCTGGTTTAGGGCTCAGACTGGAAGGCTAATGTAGGAAGTGACCACCTCAGACAAGGTTCTTCCAAATATTCCTCCAGAGGGGGTACTGAGCCCTTCACATTCCTCCCTGGTTTGGGGTTACCTCCTCTAGGCCAGTCTGGTGCCGCTTCTGGGGTCACTGGGCTCTGAGTGGTCTCGGGTTATGGCACCCAGCCCACACTTGGTAGGAATCTTCTGGCAGGCTGAGTATCTGCAAGGCAGAACCCGTTTCTCATCTCAGTATGCTCGGCTGATGTCTGCAGAATGAATGAATGGCCTGGCACTGAGTTCTTCCTGCCATCTGCCCACTATTCTTGAAACAATGGGTCTCTGAGTTTTATGGTATAGCCAACCTGTGGCTTGCTGACCCTACACATGCCACACACATGTTTTCTGTCTTTCCTGAGGGTCATGGCTATCCAGGCATGGGGGTCAAAGAGAAGCTAGAATGGGGATTTTTAGGCAGAGGAAGAGGTAGCTCCCTAGCGCCCTGCCTGCTGCTGGCAGTACTCCACCTCTTCTTGGTCCTATGCACGCTCTGTGCATGTGGGTGAGAGCACGTGGCAGGGTGTGTATGCACACGTGTACGTGTGTATATGCTCTCTTTTGCTGAGGGAGATGCAACAGCACAGTGTATGCAATGGTGCCCAGGGGCACGTGTGTCTGCATTCTTTGTGCACCCAGGCATGCTTGCTGGCACGTGTGTGTGGACACTATAGCTGGTCCCTGGATTTGTCAGTGCCCTTCCTGCCTGACACAAGTCTCAGAATTGTAGAGGCTGAATCAGGCTTTGAGAGCCAGACATGGGAAGGGGGCTGGACCATGTCCAGGGGTGGGCAGGATCTGTGCTGACCCTACATCATTGGCTGTTTTCAGGCTCCCCACCAGAGCAGCCACTTGATCTCAGGTATATGTGAAGACAGACAAGTGTTTGCCATTTGTGGAGGGCAATCTGAAGACAAAAACCCAGGGTTAGGATTGAGCCATGGCTTATCCCTCAGTCCCCAGACAGGAAGGCACAGGCAGGGTAAGACTGGCTTCAATGTTTTGGCTTTAACCTCCAGCTGCCTTCAAGGCAGGCAATAGTAACACCAGCTGAATGCCATCCTCTTAGCTCTTCCAGGGCAGGGACTGGACCAATGCTGAGCTTTGTTCTTACTTCCACTATTCAAAGCCAAATGGGGTCAGGGGACATGATTTCTCACCACTCCACTGGCCAGAGAGATGGCAGGAGGCCCTTCCGCATAGAGCAGAGTTTGGAACAAGAGCAGAGGCAATTGAGATTGGCATTGTCTAGTATCCTTTATGAGGATCCCCCTAAGGAGGCCTGTACCCTGGAGGGCAGCAGCTGCTTGGGTTGAGAGGCTAAGGAGGAGAAGAGGCCCTAAGTTCATAGTTCTGGCTCCCACCAAATCTAGAAAGTCAGAGGGGCAGAATAAGATGTGGGCCGCAGTATCCACAGAGCCTCATCTCCCAGCTCAGGTTGAGCCTCCTACCCAGGATCCAGGACTTAGCTGCACTCCCAACTCCCTGCCCTAGGGTACCAAAGGGCAGCAATCCCATGACCTTAGATTCTGGCTGGCTGACAGAAGCCCCTGCTAACCCAGCATAGGGCTCCAGTAAAGGTTCGGACTCTAGGAGGTACCTAGATTAGCAGGACAGCTCCCCAAGAAGCCCAGACTCTGACAGAAACCTCCCATCCAGGCCCCCAGCCATCTTTGATATCGCTTGACTGTTGTCCATGTTGCTTGGCTTCAGCCCCCAGAAGAGGTCCCACAATGGAGGAGGGCAAACAGTCTTCTCCTCCGGAGCCAGGGGAGGGGGCTGCCCCCCACCCCCCACCTTGTGACTCACTCCAGGCTGTGTGGGTTATTACATTATGTTTGAAATTGCCATGGCAACAAGCTGGCAATCAAGGGTAATTGCACTTGTCGTCAGGGCAACAGGGCAAAACCCACAGCAGCCACTCTCTGTGGTTGCCCTTGGGGTGCAGTAAAGGTCAGGCTGGATCAGAGCCAATGCCAGTCAAGGGCCTCCAGGGCTGTCTAGAAAGGATAGGTTGCCAAGGCCCACGGAGTTCAAAAGTGCAGAGGCAGAGCATGCCTTGGGAGAGCCAGGGCACCCTCCATGACCTCATGCCTGGACTCCTGCATTTCCCACACCACCCTGTGCTGGAAACATGCCATGGCACTTAAAGCAAGCAGAACCAGAACTTTTATGTGCTCACAGCTGGTACTTATAGATAGCCCATGGGCCCTCTTCCTCATACTCCCGGTGGCTGAGCCACAGGCTCTGGAAGGAGTTCCGGGATGCCATGATGGAGCCCCCAAGCCAGGCAGCAACTGCCCGGCGGGGAGAGCCCCGCACAGCCGCACCAGGGCCCAGCTCTTGTCTCAGGCGCTCGGGGAAGCCACTCACCAGGGTGCTGCCACCTTCCAGTACCACATTGGCCAGCAGCTGCTCCTGCTGCTTGGCCCCCAACCGGCGGATGCTTAGGAGGGCCAGCTGTGGGAGGCCCGGCTGGTTAAGACCTATCAGATTGGGTTGGAAGAGGGCCTCGGGGCAGCAGAAGCACTCAGAGCTCTGCTTATCTGGAAGCACAAAGTCCACCCCGGCCTGCGCCTGGGTGCGGGCCCTCTCAGCTGCCACATCCATGGCCATGTAGCAGCAGGCCTCTTTCATCTGGTTGATCAGTCCTGCCTTGGGCAGTGAGTGGCCATTTCTCTGCAGCAGCTGGGCCAGGTAGTCAGTAAGGTCAGCACCAGCCACATCCAGCCGATAGGTGTCGAGTGGGGCCAGATCCCCAGTGAGGATGGGTGCCACATAGGAGGTGCCATGGCCACTGCCCAGCACTAGCCCAGTGGTACGTCCATAAGCATAGAGCGCCAGCAAGGCCTGATGCACTGTCTGCATGGCTGGTACATGGAAATGCTCAAAGAGTGCTTCAGCCACCTTTTCTTGGTTGGTGCGTGGTGAGACGGGCAAGTCGGCTACGAGCACAGCCATCTTCTCAGGCTGCACACCCAGGCTGCAATAGAACAGCTGCTGCCATAGCACCTCTAGTGCATCCCAGTCATGGACCACACCTCGGTTCAGCACTGAATAGGATCCCTCTTGGTTTTCATGCACTGCATACTGTGGCTGGCCCTGGGTTGGGTGCTGCAGCCCCTGAACTCGTGAGGGTATGACACCGAGGACATGGTCCTCTCCAGCCAGTCCACATTTGGTGAATCCTGTGCCTGTATCAATCACTACAGCTGCCATGTCCTGGAAGGGTCCCAGGGATTGGCAGCAGAGCACTGGTGACCACACTGGCAGGGCATCCATGGTGGACACCAGTTCATAGCAGGCCCCACGGGGCAGTCCAAGATGTGCAACCACGGATGAGTGTGTAAGATCCTCAGCTGTCAGCTTGAATGGGGCACTCTGGGACTCAGTGGCCACCATGGCCATGGGCAAGACCTTGTATCCAGTGCCAGGTGTGATTAATGTGATCAAGGAAAGCTGCTCCTCCTGGGCCCTAGGGGAGCTGCCAGGTTGCTGCTGATTCATGATGGAGCGTGGAGCATTACTGATGCCAATCTTGTCTCTACTCTTATAGATACAGGTCTCCTCAGGTGTCAGGGGCACCCAAAGTGCCCCTACATGAGTAGGCAGGCCCAAGGGCTCATCTTTCTGGATGGAGACCTGGCCAGGATCTCCAGGGTTAGGGGACCCTCTTGAAAGGGCAGGCTCTTTGGTGATGGGGGATCCTTTAGATAAAGAGGGATTCTTAGCAAGGGGTGTCTGCCCATTGAGAGCGGGTTGATCAGTAATGGGGTGCTCAGGTAGGGGTGGCTGTCTAGCAAGGAGGATCTGCCCAGTGAGGAGGGCCTTCCCAGCATCTTTGGCCTGAGGGTTATCAGGGTGAGCAGGAATGACCTCTTTGTGACTGCCTACGTCCTCCTGGAGCAGGAATCTGGGCACCTCCTGGGTATTGGCTGGTGCAGAAGGCTCTGAGTTCATCCACTGCAGTTTCTTGGTGTGGAGTATGGATGCATCCGGCATCCTAGAGGGTGCCATGGAAGGGTCTAGCATTGAGATGGTGTGACTAGGTTCATGTTTTTTACCATCAGGGTTGGACCAGCTAGTATTAGGGCCATGGGTCAGCATCCTCTCATCAAATTGGAGGGGCATCCCCAGTGAAACAGGCCCCATGAGCATCCCAACCCTAATGGGTGTCTCAGTACCAGGGGAGTCCCATGACTCCAGATTGAGCCTGGCCTCCTTTGGAATCAGGGCCACCTCTTGGTAGCTGCCAGATGAGAGGCTGGAGGACACTGGGCTGGACAGCATGGCTGTGGTGGACCAAAAGCTGGAGTGATTGCTGTCAGGAGAGGGCATGGGCTTGGCCAACAGCTGAGTGGAAAGCATATTTTCAGGGACATACATGAATGGGTAGCTAGGCATGAGGCCCACGAGCACCGCCCGTGAGCCCATAGGGTCATGGCACAGCAGCCCCATCCTCGTGCTGCCTGTGGCCATATCAGACACCAGCACACGGTCTTCCACAGCTTCCCAAAGCTGGCAGGTTGGGGCACTGGAGAGAGGGATCTGCGTGGCTTCCTTGGGAGACTGGAATGGGGACTGCTTGTGGCAGGTTATTTGGTAGGCAGACAGTGGCACATTGGAGCTGGTATGGTCACAGACATTGGGGGGCTGCTTCTCTGGCTGTGAGCTACAGATCTCCTGGCTACTCCTCTGGGACTTGGAGATATCTGGGGGCTCTGGGCCTTGCATTGGGCTGCCTGGCCTGGAGGTAGGGACTGGAATTTTCTCCACTGGGTTCTCAGCCTCCTTGGTTGGCACCTTCCTTCTGGTAACTGCGTCCTCCTGGGCATGGTCTGGGCACTCTTCTAGAGTAGGCACTGGGGTGGGAGGCTCCTCTTTAAAGTGGAGATTTACTGTGTCTTGGCAAGATGTGACCATTTTGGAAGACTCCAAGATGGTTGACCACTGATTGCCACACTTCCTGAGAAGGAGATCTTGAGATGGGCCCTTGGTGACTGCAGTGGTGTCAGTCAGGTTATCAATGGTATGGGTGTCAGTTTCAACTGTAGTGGAAATTGGGGTCACATCCAGAGCTGGAGTCGTAGCCCAAGCTGGAACTGGAGGAGTCATTGATAGAAAAGAAGGTGTAACTAGGGCAGGAGCCTGAGCATGGACACTTAGGCTCATCCTGATCTTGGGCTAGATCTTGAGCTGGAGCCAGAAAAGCACCTTGGGCTTCAGGGGCACCTTTCTCTCCTGAAAGGAAGAAGGGTAGCCACCAACTCTTCCTGGTGCCCAAGGAGGCCCTCTGGTTGGAGCTGCAGGGGCCTTTGCCCCAGCCTACCAGGACCTTAGCTGGAGGCTTGTCTTCCCCCAAATTCTGCACCTGAAGCCGAAGGCAGCAGGATCCATGCTGGGCTATGTCACTGGTATTCTCACTGTGCGTGCACACTGGGAGGGTCGGGGTCACATTCTCCATGAGATGTTGTTGGAATCCCACCATGGGGCTTGAAAATACACGAGTGGAGAAGAATCTTGGGTCATCCTGGGAGCCCTGCTCATAGCAGCACTGGGAGCTAACCCAAGCAGGATCCCGGAGTAGCTGGCAAATGGGCTCAGGGACATGGGCCTGGGAGGCTGGGCCACAGGCATCATCAGTGATGGTCTCAATAGACAATGACAACTCCTGCTTGGAGCTTAGCCATGGTCCCTGAGACCCTCTGGGGCTACCCCCCAGCTGCTGGCTGCCAGCTAAGGGGTGGTCCTGGGGGCCCGATGGATCAGGGTCCCCCACCTTCTTGGTGGCTTCCATAGTCCTCCTCCATGTCCTAGGTGCCCTGCCCCCACTCCATTGTCATGGTAACCTTACACATCACAGCCCCCTGGGGATTGACTTGAAGATTCTGAACAGAGGCCCCATTCCCAGCCCTGCTGCCCCCATCCCCACCCCTGCTGTCCCCATCCTTACCCCTGCCGGATATTGGTCCTGGGCTTCAGAGACATGTGGCTCTGAGAAGGGAGTCACATCACAGTGACTTGCGGAGTGACAGAATATGAGAAACCAGGGTCCCCACACCCCTGAAAAATGGAGGCCTGCCCATGGAACCTTAGGAGGGAGGGGCCAGTGGACACCAGTGAAGTCAGCCAGCTGCAGCCAGCCTCCTCTATCCTTCCCAGCCAGGTGCACATTCTGCCCAGGCTAGTCCCACATTGAGGGCCAGGGACAGCTAAGATAAGGCCAGAGGAAAAAGGTAGGGAGGGGAGACTCTGAGGAAGCCCCTGGCACAGGCCCTTTGGATGGGGGGGGCAAAGTCCTTTCACCACTCAGTCCCAGGAGGCAGAAGGGGGTGAGGGGCCCAAGCTCCATCCCAAGCTCCCCTCCCTATGTTCCCCGGCTCCCGCTCCAGGGACAGCAGCTCCTTGGCAGTCTCTGCTGCTCCAGATGGTTCTCCTCTGCCTGCGCCTCACAGAGCCCCCTCCCCAGAGCCACATGTCCCTGAAGCCCAGGACCAGTATCCTGCAGGGGTAGGGATGGAGGTGGCAGGGGTGGGGGCGGGCCTCTGCTCAGAAACCTTAAGTCAGAATGTTCTAGCTCTTGTCACATTGTGTCAGCTTCATCTTGGCCATAATCGGGGCAGAGCTCTGGGCACAGGGCGGGGCCCCAGCAGCCACAGGGCCAGCCAAGTGGCAATTACAAGATGGTAAGACCACAGTGGGCCCAGGGCTAGCCTGGGGACATAGTGGGTGGAAGACTGAGTACACAGTGGGCTCAGAGCTGCGTATACAGCAAGGACAAGTCAGACAGAGAACTGGACAGGAGGATCCATAGGAAATATAAGCTACCAGATCAGATGGGCAATTCTGCTCTCCTTTTCTTAAATAGAGAAACAAAGGGGCAGGGAGGAATGGAAACTTCCTGGAGCAGCAGCCAGGCCCAGAGCTGCCATGTAGCCACAAGGACAGGTTTAGGCAGCAGTTTGGAGAATTGCACATTGCCACAGGCCCAGGTCTGGAGGTTCTAACCTGTGGTAGGGTCAGGCCCTCCTCTCTCCCACCAGCTCTGAGCTCTGGGCCTCCTCCTCCCTCTGTCTGGCCGGGCTGTGTTCTTTCAGGCCTCAGTCTTTACACCCAGGAAACAGGTTTGTGGATAACCTAACTGTAGTCTTGTTCTCTGAAACTGTGTTTTCACAGAGGTTAAAAATAGTATTTACAGTTGGCTATGGGGTGTGAGGCTGTGTGACCAGGGACCAAAGCTTACACAGAGGTGCCACATCTACAGCTTTCTAACTTAGCACTGGGCACAGCCAGGCTCTACCGCATCTCAGGCCCCCTGGGCTCCCACCTCTCTTTCCTTGATGCTGCCTTTGGTTAAGAACGGGGACAGGGACAGGTTTGGTGGTTCATGTGTGTAATCCCAATACTTTGGGAGGCCAAGACAGGAGGATTGCTTGAGCCCAGGAGTTTGAGACCAGCCTGGACAACATAATGAGAGTCTCCTTCTGTTGGCCAGGCTAGAGCAATCAAACAATCTTGGCTCACTGAGATCACTGCCTCCCGGGTTCAAGTGATTCTCCTGTCTCAGCCTTCCAAGTAGCTGGGATTACAGACACCAGCCACCACACCCAGCTAATTTTTGTATTTTTAGTAGAGATAGGGTTTCACCATATCGGCCAGGTTGGTCTCAAACTCCTGACCTCAGGTTATCCACCCGCCTCGTCCTCCCAAAGTGCTAGGATTAAAGATAATTTTTTTTAAAAAGTTGAAAAAGAGCAGAAACAGGTAGCTCTAGACACCAAGGGGGAGCTGCTCATCCTCATGTTAACGTCCAAACTTCAAGGGTCTGCCTGTGCATATGTGTGTATACATTCATGTACACATACTTGCTGACCACTATTAACATCATTAATCTTTGGCTTGAGTAAACAACTTTTTTGTTTATAACAGAGATCCTAGTACCAGCCTCTAGAGCCTGTACAGCATTTGAGCTGGACTGTCCCTGGGAGCGCTGGGAAGACACGGAGAGAGGTCCTGAGAACCCCTCGCCTGTCTCACCACTGAGCCATCCTCCACCTCCTGCAGAGGTGGGTCATAACCCTCCTTTCCAGAACTCTGGTCCTTTGTGAACAACTGGCCTGAGGTCTCCTGGGCGAAGGGAGCAGAACTGGCTGAAGGATCTGGCCCTTGAAAGAAGGCCCAAAGGAAGCAACTAGGATAGAGAAGGCCCTTATTTTTATTTTTATTATTAGAAACAAGGTCTCACTCTGTTGCCCAGGCTGGAGTGCAATGGCGTTATCATTGCTCACTGTAGCCTTGAACTCCTGGACTCAGGCAATCCTTGTGACTCAGCCTCTGAGTAGCTGGGAGAGTGTGAGCCACCACACCTGGCTTTTTTTTTTTTTTTTTTTTTTTTTATAGAGACAGATTTACTTTGTTGCCTAGGCTGCAGTGATCCTCCTGGCTTCAAGCGATCCTCCTACCTCGGCCTTCCAAAGTACTGGGATTACAAGCATGAGCCACCAAGTCTGGCTGTGAAGGTCCTTATAGCAAACACCCATTATAGTAATAGTAACAATATTGATGGGGTCCTTCCTCTGTGCCAGCGCAATGCAGAGCACTCATAAACCAGACTCACAGCAATTCAATGAGCTGGGCACTGTCATACCTCATCTTACAGCTAAGGAAATCAAGGCACAGAAAGGGAGAGAGGTCTGTTCTCAGCTAGTGCATAGTAGAGCCAGAATCTGAAGCCAAGCCACTAGGCTCTGGATTCATACTTCAGGATCCTGTGTTGCCAACACTGGGTGCCATGCTCAGGGCCAGGCAGTCACAGACCCTGCTGGAGGGGAGCTAAAATGACTCCATTGTGGGTGCTGCGGCCCCAAGCCCCACACCCAAGCTGTGTCCTGCATGGACCTGCTCCTCCTCCTGATAGCTTAGCAGGTAGCTTGAGTCTGACAGCGGGCCCTCCCAGGAACCTAGTGGTGCTGAGTACAGGCCAGACTGAGTCCTTTGTAGTCAGAATTCTTAGATGGCCAAAGCCCACTCATCTCATCCAGCTGGGGAGAAGAGCAGCAGGGCAAATAAAGAGGCTTTCAGGCTGGGTCCCTTCTTCCCAACCCCTAGGGATAGCGTCCCTGGGCCCCTCCCCCCACATGTTTTTAAATAGTGTCTCACCAGGAAGAAGGGCGTCCAATTCTATTTCTGAATCTGGGAAGTGAGGAGGACCAACGTGTTGCCATGGCAACCTGGAGAGCCCCTCCCCCAGACTGAGCCCATTCCCCAGGCTGAGGGCTGTGGGGTGGGAGGGAGGTGGCAAGGAGGATCTGGGAGGAGCTTAGTATGAGGGTGAGGCCAGATAGGAGTCCCAGTGAGGGCAAGCCCTGCATGGCCTTCTCCTCACAGTTCACCTTGCCCCTCCAGCCAGGCTTGCTGGGAAGGCCCCAACCCCTGCAGAGAGGGTCGAGGGTTGAATCACTGTGAGAAACCCTTCTCCCCTGTGGATCAGGCTGGAACCCTCCCACTTAGGAGGTCTTGAGGATGGTAGAGAGGTGGCAAGAAGGGAGTCAAAGGGAGAGGCACAGAACCACACTATCAGGAGCTCCATGGCTGGCTCCCACTCCTGCTTCAATACAGACCTATTTTCGGCTTCCTTGTGTTCTTAGGAGGCAGCTAGCTTTGTCAAGCCCCTGGCCTTGCACCCTTCCAGTCTGCCTGCCTTCCACTGCATTGGGGAAGGCTCTGCACATCTCCAAAAATCTAGGATCAGAAAGAGCCTTAAAGGACTCCCAGTGCAACCATTCACTTGATAATGGAGGAAAAAGGGAAGCATGTTTCCCCAGGGGTTTACACACCAGCCACTGTCCGGGGGTTCATATATCAGCCCTTTTATCCCAGAGACTACAGATGGGTAGCATTTAGATCTCCAGAGGGAGGGCATTCCAGCTGGGAGCACAGCTCAAGCAAAGGCAGGCTTCTGAACAGACTCAACAGTATCTTGTGATTCAACCCTCTCTTGGTGCTGATGGAAAACTGAGGCCTCCAAGGAGGAAGGGATGCACTCTTGATCTCCTAGCTCTATGCCCCACACTCCTTACCTTCCTCCCTGGAGCTATTCAAGTGACCTGTGAACCCTAGACCTAGACCTTCTGCCTCCCTGACATTTCTCCTGCCCAGGAAACACCCATTCCACAGAGGCAGGATCATGGTTAAAGGAGCTGGTACCTCCTGCTCCTTGGCCCCCCTGTCTGACTCTGGAGGAAGACAGGCAGTAACAGAGAACCCCAGCCTTAGGGGAACCTAAGACAGGGTGAGGGGAGATAATCCACTCCTGTTCTGAGATGTGGAAGACAGTACCAGGAGGATGTGGCTTCTGAGCTCTAAGGTGCAGGGAAATTTAAATAACAGATGTTTAAACAACCTTCCCTGCAAGCCGGCAGTGCAGTGACCCCTCTGCTGTGATGTGTTGCAGCTTAAAAATAGCCCACAATGAACCGCTCTGAGCCCCAATTGACTCAAGCTTACGTAACTCTGCGTGAAAGATGGCCAGCCGCAACAGCCCGGAGGGAAGGCAACAGCACAGCCACCCTGACTGTTGGCCACAGCTGGCTTAGGGGCTGGGAGAGCTCCTCATCCTCCCTGGGAGCAGCACCCCCCCCCACCATCCAGAAGCCAGCCAAAGTGGAGGCAAAGGAGGTACTGCCAAAAGCACACATGGCTTCATGGCTGCTGAGCAGAGCTGACCTCCAGTCACACCTGCAGAGGGAATGTGAGCAGAGCTGCCTTCCTTCAGGGTTCCTATGGAACCCAGGCTCAGGGGACAGTGGCAGTGACTTAAAAACAGATGACTGGGTCGAAGAGACCACGGTGGGAGCCCATGTGAACAGGGTGACTGGAAGCACCCAAAAGATTCCTTTCCCCCTTTGAAGAGGAGACTCCCTGGCTTGAAAGGATATGTCAGCAGGACTGATGCTTAGCTGAAGCTGCCACTGCCATGAAGCCCAGAGGTGGAGCTGATTCCTTTGGGGCCTCTGATTCTCCATGGTCCAGGGGGCAATGTCCCAGGAGGGACTTGTGGCATGAGGGAGGGATCACTGGCTTCAAAGATGATTGAATGCCATGATCATGACCACCTGTTTCTTGAAGCCTTGCCTTCCCTAATTCATCTCTAGATCCCAAATGCCCAGTGCAAGACTGGCTACAAGAGGATGCAGGTGGTTGGCCAGGCGCAGTGGCTCACGCCTGTAATCCCAGCACTTTGGGAGGCCAAGGTGGGTGGATCACATGATGCCAGGGATTCAAGACCAGCCTGGTCAACATGACGAAACTCCATCTCTACTACAAATAAAAAAATTAACCGGACATGGTGGTGCATGCCTGTAATCCCAGCTACTCAGGAGGCTGAGGGAGGAGAATTGCTTGAACCCAGGAGCCTGAGGTTGTAATGAGCCGAGATCACACCACTGCTCTCCAGCCTGGGTGACACAGTGAGACTCTGTCTTAGAAAAAAAAAATGCCGGGCATGGTGGCTCCAGACTACCACCTGTAATCCCAGCGCTTTGGGAGGCTGAGGCAGGGGGATCACGAGGTCAAGAGATCGAGACCATCCTGGCCAACATGGTGAAACCCTGGCTCTATTAAAAATACAAAAAAAAATTAGCTGGGCATGGTGACACAGACCTGTAGTCCCAGCTTCTTGGGAGGCTGAAGCAGAAGTATCACTTGAACCTGGGAGTCAGAGGTTGCAGTTAGCTGAGATCGAGCCACTGCACTCCAGCCTGGTGACAGCTAGACTCTGTCTCAAAAAAAAAAAAGAGCATGCAGGTGGTTAAACGAACCTGAAGGGAGGTGGTGAGACAGTGAAGATGCCCCTGGCACTGGGAGCCTCTGCTGAGCCTTACCAAGAAATCAGCAACTTCCCTCAGCTCCTACCACCAGAGCTCAAAATAGGAACCACCACGGGCCTGGCCCTTGAGCTCGCACAGAGCAACAGTAAGACTGGGTTTAAAATGGGGCTGTATCTGGAGCCCACAGGTATGGCCCTAATATAGTTTAGATATTTGTCCCCACCCCAATCTCATGCTGAACTGCAATCCACAATGCTGGAGGTGGGGCCTAATAGGAGGTGTTCGGATGATGGAGGTGGATCCCTCATGGCTTAGTGCTGTCTTCATAACAGTGAGTTATTTTGAGATCTGGTCATTTAAAAGTATGTGGCACCTCCCTGCTACTCTCTCTTTCTTGATCTCTCTCTCTCTTGCTCCTCCTTCTACCACGTGAAGTGCCTGCTCCCGCTTTGCCTTCTGCCATGATTGTAAGTTTCCTGAGGCCTCCCCGAAGCAGATGCTGGCACAATGCTTCCTGTATAGCCTGCAGAACTAGAAGCCAATTAAACCTCTTAAAAATCACCTAGTCTCACCGGGTGTGGTGGCTCACCCCTGTAATCCTAGTACTTTGGGAGGCCAAGGCGGGCAGATCACCTGAGGTTGGGAGTTTAAGACCAGCCTGACCAACATGGTGAAACCCCATCTAAACGAAAAATTTAAAAGACACACACACACACACACACACACACACGCACACACCACTTAATCTCAGGTATTTCTTTTAGCAACCCAAGAACTGGGGCCTGATACAGACCCCCAGAGAGCCTTTGGGTCCCTCATTTCCTGAACATTTCCTGAAAGGCTGGGGCTGAGGCCAAAACATAAAGGAAATCTCAGGCCAGATTCATGGTACCCCATCAAAGCAGGTCAGTCTGCCCATGCATGCCCTCCAGGCTCCAGAGGACAGTGACACCAATGGGTAGTCAGGAGGGTGTGAGTCATCTGCTACCTCTTCAGCGCCAGCTCCCACCCTGGCCTGCCCCAGCCTTTATTAGTATCTGCTTGCCCCTACCTCCACTGGGCTTGGAGGGAGATGAGATAAAGGAGTTGGTACCTACTCTTCATAGCTCTTAGTGGGAAGGCTGGTCTTCCGAATCCCTAGGAGAAACTTCTGGCCATCCCATTCCACCCTGGTGGCAGGCCCAGGCCTCCCATGGCCACTAGCAACCCTCCCCTTGCACTAGCCACTCACTGCACCCAAGCTACTGCCCAGGCCTCTCCTAGAGGAGAGGCAGCCCAGCCTTCATCAGCCCTGGAGGCTACATGCTTTCTCAGCTCCTCCAGGGACCTATAACTGATCCTCTCTACCCTGTCTCCCTGGTAGCCCAGTCACTGATATGAAGCCCTAAAATAGTCCCAGCTCCTGACACTCCAGATAAGGTTGAGACTATCAGGTGGCTCTGAGAATAGAGCTCAGAGCTTAGGGGGTACAGAAATTAAGAGTGGGGGCAGCTATGCCACCCACCAGGACCCCAAGTGCCTAACTGGGGCCTCTACCTGGAGAATTCTGAACCTGGAGGCCCTTGGCCCAGAAGCAGGCCCAAAGTCCTACATTCTGAGTGCACCTGACACCCTCTTTCTCTCTTATCTCTCTTCTCTAGGACCCTTTCCCATGCCAAGCTCCCTTCTCATCCAGAGACTGTTTCTCTGAACCCCTTATGTGAACAGATAAGCCAGTGGTCCCTGAGGCTCAGTGGGGAAGGAACTCCTGGGCTTAGAGATTTGGGTGACCCTTAGAACACCAGGATGGGGTAAAAGGGGAGGACTATAAGTTGGAGGGATAAAGGCAGTCCTTTCCAACTGGGGTAGGAATGGGCTCCAAGATACCCCACTTACCTCCCTTTCAGCCTCAGGGGCAACACAACTGTCTCCTGCACACACAGAGAGACAAAGAGTCAGTGGCCAAGCATGTGAGGCTACAACCTCCTCAGTGCCTGCTGAGGCATTGACAGTCATCCAGGGCCAACAGGCAGACGATCTGTCTCTGCCACCCTTCAGCACACAGGTTCCTGATCTTTGGATCCCTGCACTCAAACAAGAGTCTCCTTTTAAGCCTTACCTACCTGTCCTCAGAGTCCTTAGGGTCCCTAGGACTGGACTTCTCTCTGGCCTGAGGTGGCAGAGAGAGCAGCAGCTGGATGGAGAAAGCTGGGCAGCTCTGGTTCCAAGGAGACTCCCACTCTAATTAGCAGGGAGCTCTTGCTTCAAACCCAGGGTTCCATGTGTGACAGGGCACAGAGCGGCCAGCTCAGAGGGAAAGAAGCCTGCCCTCTTAAGGTAAGCTGAGGTCTGCTAACTGAAGGGATGGAGGCTATGGGGTCCTGAGCAAGGGAGAAAAAACACTGTGATCCAGGTCCTGGGCCAGGCACCCTGGCACCCTAACTGCCCCCTCAGCAGCTAGAGAGGGAGAGGAGGAAGGAAAAAATCTTCTCCCTCTCAGAGGAGCATGACCCTTTAGGGGTTGTTGTGCAGTGGCCTTGACAAGTATAAATAGTCTGGGGCAGTTGGCACTTTGAAGTTGGCTCCTTGAAAGTGTGGAGCTGGGACCTTGCTGCTGGCTCATCTCTCTTAAGGCTACAAGCACAATCAATGCTGGCAGCATTGCAAGGACCCAAGGCTCCATGCCCCTGATGGCAGGCCCCATTCCATCCCTGATGGTGTGATGGTGGGCACTGCAGATTGAGCAGAGAGCCCTGGAGAAGTGCTAGGGCTGGGAGAAGAGAAGCAGGCAGCCTGGGCCATGGAAGAAACCATCCTGGCCACTGCATGCTTGGGTACTCAGCTGACTTGCTTGGTTCCATCCAACAGTCCCCAGGGCCCTATGACCTGGATCTGGGCCTTGCTCACCCTCCCTGTTCTCTAGAGCCTTCTTGCTGATCCAAATCCTTTCCAGCCTCAGGGCCTTTGCACATGTGACTCTCTGCCAAAAACTCTCTTTCCTCAACACTGCTTCTGGTGGTTTTTCCCCATTTGATAAGGCCTCAGCAAAATGTCACCTCCTGGGAGGGTTCCCTTGCCTCTCTATTCAGCTATCTAAAGCAGCCTCCTGTCATTCTTTCACACCATTTGCCACAATTTGTGCTTTAATAGTCATTTGTTCCTTTACTGGTGCAAGGGTCAGTGTTGATATGGTCTCTGTTAAGTCCACTGTGCCCAGCAGGCAGGTTCCACAGCAGGTACTCCATACATGTTGCAGAAGGACTGCCCTCACTGGCTAACTCTGTGGAGTGAGGGACCTAATGGGCCCCACTTACCTACTGCCTCTGAAGGTTAAAAGGCAGGAACAAGGTAGAGGCCCACTGCCCTCTGGCCTGGTCTGGCCCAGAGGCAGCTTGGGGTTAGCTCAAGGCAGCTAAGCAGGTCCAGCCCAAGGACTAAGTCAAGTGGGCCGAGGAGGCTCCGAGAGGGGCCGGGGCCGGTGTTCACTGCCCTGTGTGGGTGAGGACTGCAGCTGTTCTGGACGCACATTCATCTCATGCGAGGTGCTGGGGCCCAAGTTCACGTAGGTCGCTGGCAGGTGCACATAATGGTCCCCAAGTAGGATGGACACTATCTGCTCCACTTCCCCCACTAGTGCTCCGAAGGTGGGTCGCACTGCTGGGTCTGCCTCCCAACATTGCTGCATCACTTGGTACCTGTTGCGGGAGGGAGATGTCAGGGTAAGGCAACTCCTACCCAAGGATTCTGGGACACCCACCTGCTGTTAAACCTCTGGCAAGACACACGGGGATGAGGATAGGTGACAGGACCTAGTGCCTAGCACTGCCCAATCAGGGGCAGTTCTTTTCATCCCTGTGATTGCTGTTCCAGTCTTGCCTCCCCACGCTGGCAGAGGTCAAAATCCCTCAGGGGTTAAGAGCTTGGGCTTCTATGCCCTGTGATCTGGGCTATGTAATCTTGGGCAACCTCCTTAACCCCTCTGTGCCTCTGGGTCCTCCTCTGATCACAGAGCAGTAGGTACACAGGCTTATGCCTGTGAAATGCTTAGCACAAGGCCCAGCTCACAGGTACCATGGTCATCATTATAGTTCTTCCAGGAAGGAAGCCTGGGTCCAGCAAAGCAGGAACTTAGAATCCTGAAGCAAGACCATTTGGGATAGCACCAGTGGCACCCTGGTTCTGAAGGAGAGGTTCCCCAGGTTTGCTGCTGGGTCCTAGTGCATGCCCTATTATCCTGGGGTTGTAATTCCTGCCTGAAATAATACTCTTAAATACCCTACACACAATATTTTATATAATTCTCAGACTCGCTGAGGGTGGTACTGTTATCTCCCTTTACAGATGAGGAAATTGAGGCCCAGAGAGGAGAAGGGCTGGACTGCTGAAGTGGACGCTATGATGTGCCACCCAGATCCCCCTTTACTCTCCCAGCGGCTGGGAGTGTTGCCTGCTGATGGCTCTTGACTGAGGCCCTCTCTAGGAATTGCCCTAGGCAGAAGAGAACTGCCTCTGCCAAGCTCACATCCTCTCCCCAGGGACAGTCTGTGATGAGTAACTGATTAATGCCTGGTACAAAGACCTAGCCCATTGGTTTCAATTTCAGAAAATTCTGGTGGGTCATCCTAGCTCAAGCAGTCCCTGTGTGATGGGCTGCAGTCCCTGTGACATCCGTATCACAGCCCAATTTCTCCTGCCCAGTCCTTCTTCTCTTGCTCCCAACCTCTCAGTAAATCCCCATACACAAATCTCCAGCTGAGGCTATTTCCAGGAGCCCAATCTGAATATGGGTAGGCAGTGAATTAGAACAGTAAAAGGAAACCTAAGGCAGGTAGGGCCGTGAGGAAGGGATACTCACATCCTTCCTGGAGCACAGCCTGAGACGGGGCATCACCTACTTTTACCTAAGCCCTGGTTCTCTCTGTTCTAACCAAGCAGACCTGGCCACAGCTCAGGCATGCCTGCTGCATATGAAGCTAAACCTCAGCAGTGAACCCACACCATAACAACTGAGGACAACACAGCTGCCGCCATCCCTCCAGGAATGGGGAATCTGAAATCACATCCAGTGAAAGAACCTGAACTGGGGATGCAGAAAAAATCTGAACAGATTGCTGTGGGAGCTAATGGAATCTTTCCTCAAGGTTAAATGAGAGGAAAGGTAGAAAGCAGCCCCATTTAGTGGGAGTTGGGGGAGAGAAGTGCTGGGAAAATCAAATCACTGGCCTCAACCCCAACTCTGAGCTCAGAATGCTGTTACCATGGCAACTGTGAGGTCCACCCTGCATGGGGGTAGGACCAGTCCACAGATGAGGAAACTGAGACCCAGCGAGGGCCCCTTTCCTAGTCAACCAGAAGTTTAGTCAGGAAGCCAGGCAGGAGCTCTCTCTCCTGCCTCTCCCATGTCTCTGGGATCCAGTTCCACCTCCACATACTCACAGAGAATCAGGGCAATACTCAGGCTGGGGCAGGCGCCGACCCTGGGCCAGGAAGTGGGGGAGGTCAAAAGGGTCGATGTGGGAGTATGGTGGGGCGCCCCGTGTCAGCAGTTCCCACAGCAGCACACCAAATGACCACTGTGGAAAGGGGGAAGAGAGGGGATTCAACTCTTACTCCAAATTTGGGGGCAGGTAGGTCCCCTAGGGCTTCTACCTCCCAGAGTCCTTCAGCTGGAAATGGAAGACCCCACCCTCCATTAAGAGCTCATTCCTTGTCACCAGTGTCTTTCCTCTGTCTCCTCCCACTACCTTATCCTGCCCAGAGTTGGGGCTGGGTAGGCTCTGGATAATCTGTGAGGAGCCAGTGAGTTCCCAGCCTCCTCTCACCCTGGCAGGTGTCAGATTCCATCTTACATCTGCCCAAAAGGTGGGCAGATGCGCTGTGGGGGTCGTCTACCCTGCGGACTCCCTGGGCTCAGATCATCCAGAGCCGAATGGGTAAGGCCCAGTGTTCTCAGGTGCCAAGGCCATGTGGACTGTAGGGCAGGTGGGGCCTCACCACATCAGACTTGGTGGTAAATCTGTAGCTCTGCAGGCTCTCCAGCGCCATCCACTTCACAGGTAGGCGAGCATGGCGATGCTGTCGAACACTATAGTACTCCTTGTCCAGGATGTCACGGGCCAAACCAAAGTCAGCCACCTTGACTGTGAATGACTCATCCAGCCTTGGGGGTAGTGAGAGGATCACACTTAGGACTGGTCCTTCCCAGGCCCTGAAACCACCTGCTCCAGGCCCTTACAGAATTTCAAAGCCACAGTGTCCAATCCAAGTCTGACTAGGCAGACAAAAACGTAAGGTGTGGAGAGGGGAGGACAAGACTGGAGTGGGCCCTTCCCTGAGGTGGCCTTAAGCACTGCACACCCTCATGCCCTGTGCCCTTGCTTCACCCCAGCTACTCTGGGCTCTCACATGCAGTTCCGTGCAGCCAGGTCCCTGTGCACAAATTTCTGCTCTGCCAGGTACTCCATGCCACGGGCTACCTGCAGTCCAAAGCTGATGAGGTCCTTCACAGTGGGGTTCTAGGGGCACAGGTGGGTTGGTGGGCAAGGGCACAGCAGCTCCTTCTCCAGCTGCTGCCCCTGCCCCCAACCCAGAGCCAGCTGAGCACTGACCCGCTGAGGTGAGCGGATGAACTGGAGCAGGTCACCGTGGCACATATAGGGCAGCAGCACATGGGGCAGGCCCTCAGGCGGCAACATGATACCAATGAGAGCCAGCACGTTCGGGTGGTTCAGGCCACGCATGAGCAGCCCCTCTCGCAGGAAGGCCTCCACCTGCTGCACCTCTGTGATGCCTGCAGAGCAGCGCAAGTCAGGCACACGGTAGGACGTCCCTTTGCAAGACTCAGATAGGGAAATGGGAAATAAAGTTCTCTTGCTCAGGGTCACTCAGTAAGGAGAGGGCACAGCAGAAACAAGAATCCTCCCAGGCTGGGGCTTCTGCCTCTGCCATCCCATCCACTGCCCCACTTACGACTTAGTGACTTGATGGCACATTGAATTTGATTCTGGGCCTGGTCTATGTATTCTCCATGGTAGACAACTCCAAAGTGGCCTGGTGTGGGGGGCATAATGAGTTGATGAGAGGAGCTCCAGGGCCCAAGGCTCACACCACACATTCTCATTGGCAACCTGACCTCAAAGCACCAAACCAGCCAATCTGACATTTTTAAAAAGCAGCAGGGCTGGGCACGGTGGCTCACGCCTGTAATCCCAGCACTTTGGGAGGCTAAGGTGGGTGGATCACAAGGTCAGGAGTTCAAGACCAGCCTGACCAATACTGTGAAACCCCATCTCTACTAACAATACAAAAATTAGCCAGGCATGGTGGCTCATGCCTGTAGTCCCTGCTGCTTGGGAGGCTGAGGCAGGAGACTCGCTTGAACCCGGGAGGTGGAGATTGCAGTGAGTGGAGATTGTGCCACTGCACTCCATCCTGGGAGACAGGGCAAGACTCTGTCTTAAAAAAAAAAAAAAAAAAAAAAAAAAGCAGCAGAAGCCAGGCACAATGGCATGCACCTGTGATCCCAGCTACTCAGGAGGCTGAGGCAGGAAAATCACTTAAACTCAGGAGTTCAAGGCCAGCCTGGGTAACATAGTGAGACCCTGTCTTAAAAAAAAAAAAAAAAAAGCCAGGCACGGTGGCTCATGCCTGTAATCCTAGCACTTTGGGAGGCCAAGGTGGGCATATCCTCTGAGGTCAGGAGTTTGAGACCAGCCTGGCGAACATAGTGAAACCCTGTCTGTACTAAAAATACAAAAATTAGCCAGATGTGGTGGCAGTAGTGGCACCTGTAATCCCAGCTACTCAGGAGGCTGAGGCAGGAGAAACACTTGAACCCAGGAGGGGGCGGGTGCCGTGAGCCGAGATCATGCCACTGCATTCCAGCCTGGACGATAGAGTGAGACTCCATCTCAAAAAAATAAAAAATAAATAAAATAAAATAAAACAGGTCCGGGTGCAGTGGCTCATGCCTGTAATCCTAGTACTTTGGGAGGCCAAGGTGGGCATATCCTCTGAGGTCGGGAGTTTGAGACCAGCCTGGCCAACATGATGAAAACCCATCTCGGACTGGGCATGGTGGCTCACGCCTGTAATCCAAGCACTTTGGAGGCCAAGGCGGGTGGATCACCTGAGGTCGGGAGTTTAAGACCAGCCTGACCAACGTGGTGAAACCCCGTCTTTAAAAAGAATAAAAGAAACCCATCTCTACTAAAAATTAATTGGGTGTGATGGCACACATCTGTAATCCCAGCTACTTGGGAGGCTGAGGCAGGAGAATCGCTTGAACCTGGGAGGCGGAGGTTGCAGTGAGCCAAGATCCTGCCATAGCACTCCAGCCTGGGCAACAGAACAATATTCTGTCTCAAAAAATAAATAAACAAATACATAAATAGGCTGGGCGTGGTGGCTCATGCCAATAATCCTAGAACTTTGGGAGGCCCAGGCAGGCGGATCACAAGGTCAGGAGTTCAAGACCAGCCTGAACAACACGGTGAAACCCCATCTACTAAAAATACAAAAATTAGCTGGGTATGGTGGCAGGTGCCTGTCATCCCAGCTACTCGGGGAGGCTGAGGCAGGAGAATAGCCTGAACCCATGAGGTGGAGGTTGCAGTGAGTCAAGACTGTGCTACTGCACTCCAGCCTGGCTGACAGAGAATGACTCTCAAAAAAAAATAGGCCAGGCACCATGGTTTATGCCTGTAATCCCAGTAGGCAGGCAAATCACAAGGTCAGGATTTCGAGACAAGCCTGGCCAACATGGTGAAACCCCATCTCTACTGAAAATACAAAAATTAGCCGGGTGTGGTTGCGGATGCCTGTAATCCCAGATAATTGGGAGGTTTAGGCAAGCGAATTGCTTGAACCTGGGAGGTGGAGGTTGCAGTGAGTGGAGATTGTGACACTGCACTCCAGCCTGAGTGACAGAGCAAGACTCAGTCTAGAAAAATAAACAAACAAAACAAAACAGGCTGGGTTAGGTGGCTCATGTCTGTAATCCCAGCACTTTGGGAGGCTTAGGCAGGCAGATCGCTTGTGCCCAGGAGTTCGAGGCCACCCTGGGCAACATGATTCAAGGACCAGCTCTACAGAAAACTAACAAAAAATTAGCCAGGCCTGCTGTTGCATGCTTGTAGTCCCAGCTTCTCAGGAGACTGAGGCAGAGGATCACCTGAGCCTGAGGAGGTCGAGACTACAGTGAGCCATGATTGTGCCATTGCACTCCAGCTTGGGTAACAGAGTGAGACCCTGTCTCAAAAACAAAGTCAAACCACAAATAAAAGCAAAAACAGGCCGGGCGCGTTGGCTCAAGCCTGTAATCCCAGCACTTTGGGAGGCCAAGGCGGGTGGATCACAAGGTCAAGAGATCAAGACCATCCTGGTGAAAATGGTGAAACCCCGTCTCTACTAAAGATACAAAAAATTAGCTGGGCATGGTGACGCGTGCCTGTAATCCCAGCTACTCAGGAGGCTGAGGCAGGAGAATTGCCTGAACCCAGGAGGCGGAGGTTGCGGTGAGCCGAGATTGCACCATTGCACTCCAGCCTGGGTAACAAGAGCGAAACTCCGTCTCAAAAAAAAAAAAACCAAAAAATCAAAAACAAACAGCAGCCACATGATGGCAGAGGCTACAATCTTCCTATACCTGACTGATCCACACCAGAACCCACCGAAACTATTCTCATCCCCATTTTACAGATGAGCAAATGGAGACTCAAAGAGATTAAGTGGTATACCCAAGGTATATCACACAGGTTGGTGAGAAAGTTAGAGCAGAATCTGGTCCAACCATCCCTTTAGCCTATGTTATCTTGAGATTCCATCTCTGCCCCAGCCCCATTTGGCCCCCACACCTTTGCCAATGACTTGGTCACTGTGGGTGACCACCCGCTGATGAGGAACCAGCACATCCTTGACCTCAGCTAACAGTGCAGAGTCCAGGTCCTTCAGCTTGATGGACTCTTTCCGCAGCAGTGGGACACAGTATTCATCCTCACTATCAGAGAAGGATGCTCCATGGACACAAGTGGTGGAATCCAGACCATCGGTGGCAGGGATTGCTGTGGGGAGAGGGAGTGAGGAGCTTGCAGGGAGAGGGGGTGGCTTTAGCTTCTAGTGCCCCCACTATCTCACCAAGGCCACTTCTGTAGTCAGAGCCCGAAGAGAGCATAGGCAGGTATGTGGCTCCAACAGTCTGGTCCAGGGATGCCAGGTCATCCAAGTTGGGAGAAAGAACTGTGGAAAGAAAATCTCTGGTAGGCTGACTTTTCAAGCTTCTAGGGACCAACCCCTTTGGGGAGGTGTGGGAGATCCCTAAGGCCTGGGCAGAGAGACAGGATGTAGGGACTTGAAGATGCCATTGGTTGGGGGTAGGGGCTGAGTAAAGGTAGAAGCAAATAACTCACCAAGCTGCTTCCTCTGCCACCAGTAGCTGAAGACCAGTGCAGTGGCCAGTGCAGCCACAAGCAGCAGCAAAGGCAGCAGGACACCAAGGAGCGTGCTTTGTGGGACCCCATCTGGGCCTGGCTGCACCACTCTACCCAGGATGCGACATTCACCATCCACACAGACCTAGGGGCAGGTGGCAACTCAGGCCCAGCTTGCAGGCCCTCAGCCAGTGTTTCCCAGGGAGATCCATCTGGGCTGCCTACCTGCAATGGGGCACCATCCTTGCCAAGCCGCAGGGATGGGGGCAGGGGGCAGACAATTATGTCCCCCCAGAACTCATGCTGGCAGCTCTCACCGCCAACGGTCACGTTGACACCCACACAGTCAGCCACAGCGCCTAGCCCAATATACTGCAGAGAGGGTCATGAGAACTAGCCAGTAGCTTGGCCTCTAGTTTCAGATCCCCAGCGGTCCCTGCCCCTATCCCTTACACTTACCTCAAACTTAATGGCATGCTCCTCAGGCTTCAGTGGAGCTATGTTGGCACTGGGTGGATGGGGTGGGGGTAGGAAGTGAAAGCCAGGCAGTGTAAAGCCAGCAGCTCCATCTCCCCAGGCACTCAGATTCCCTGTCACCCCTCCCTGGTGATCCTGGACCACATAAACAGGCAGGCGGCACAGCTGCTGCTCTGGAAGCTGCCTCTCACACTGCTGGGACCAATAGGAGAGTGATTGGCCAGGAACCCCACCTGTGGTTGCTCCTCTCCTCAGCCCAGCATGAGGTACAGCTCAGGGAACTCATCCAGCCTTCCTCCCTCCTGGCCAGCACTCACTCACCCTGCTCTCCACTGCCTTATTCCCGTCATGGAATGATAGCACTAAGTGCCACGCTGAGGTTAGGTGCTGGCCACAGATGGTGATGTGGGAGTTGCTGTGGAAGAGGACAGGGTGGTAGGCTTTGGGTGTTCTCCAAGGCTGGCTTTCTCATTCCCCAGAGGCCAGAGTGGGTAAAGAGGTGGTACTTACATGTAGCCACAGGTGGGGCTGATGCTTAGCACGACAGGGTCTTCTCTGTATTGGAAGGTCCAGGAACCAGGTACCCGGGCACCCCCCACCTGCAGGCTAAGGGGGACACTGGCTGCCATGGCCCCAGGGGGTGTGGTACATAAAAGCTGCCCCTCACTGACCCTGCAGAATAAGGGATTGGGCTCAGAGTTGCCTCCTTTGTGATGGCCAGGCCCACTTCCTCCAGTGGCCTGTTGACCTCTCCCAGTTTGTCTGTTATCTCCCCCACCTGCCCCACTCCATGGTCTGTCTGAAGATAAGGTGGTCCCAGGAAGACATTCCAAGAGGGCAAGAAGGGAACAGGTTTCCCACAGCCTTGGCTGGAGCCAATGGACTCTGTGATGGCTTCCCTCTGGGCTGAAGAGGGTGGTAGTTTTTTCTTTCTGGACTTGCTCTCCATACCACACTGACCATGTAACAGAGCCCTCTTCCCTCCATTCTGACAGAATCCCCACCTGGTAAAGCTCCCCTGGATAGAACGCTGTGGCCTCCAGTGCCTGCCTGGTGGTACTTACCATTCTAGCAGACACTCAGTCCCATTGACCAGCACAGCCCGGCTAGTGCCTACAGACAGACTCTGGCCTTCAAGAGTGAGACGGGTGCCCCCTGCCCGTGGGCCAAAGAGGGGTTGCACTGCTGTCAGCACTGGCTTCTAATAGGACATAGAGGTGGCTCAGGTACAATAGGTCCTCCACTCCAAGCCCTTCCCTTCCCGTACCATGCACTGGCCAAGGGCACAGACAGGGCAAGGTGACCTCACCATGAAAGAGAAGCCTCTCAGCATGGAGGTGCCATCTACCCGGAAGTGCTTGCCTGGTGGCATGTTAGTCACGGTGAGGCTGACGTTGGTAGGTCCCTCTGCTTGGGTGTCGGAGGGCTCCAGTTCACACTCAAACTCCTCTACAAAGTCTTTCCGGGGCACTGGTCTGGGGCACCAGGGGAACCCCTGAGGTCAGCCAGGAATTATACAGGCCTACCTAGCTGCATGCCTGCCACAAGCCACAGGGATCCTCTGAGCTGGAGAATGGCGTTTCTCCACCCATGCCTCCCTCTAGGGAAGGAAGGTTCTGGAGGGGCAGAGATTAACCTTGACTGGTCCATGAGTCAACAGACAGGCAGGGCACATGAAAGCTCAAAAAGGGACAGAGACATCTCCCCAGACACAAAGCAGCCAGAACCACTGCAGCTTCCCCTATCCCCCACTTGCCTCTGATAAGCAGAGAACGGTCTCATGAGGAAGGGGCTGCTTGGTTGTCCCCATCAGGGATAGGGAGGGGAGGGACCAGGTTGTACCTGAGTTTTGAGCTGTCCTTGGGCAGTGGCCGGCATGGACTTTGGCCCACGGTGACCTGATGGGTTCCCTCAGGCACCAGACCACCAGGGTGCAGGTAGAAGTTGGAGCCACACAGGGTCAGCCTTGTACTTCCCCTTAGAGGTCCACTGTGGGGGTGGAACTGAAATGGGGGTAACAGATATCCTGAGTCTTTATGTGGGGTTGGGCTCTCACAGCCCCACCTGCTTCCCCAAAGTCTCCTGCTATACCCTTTGCTTGCCCCATGCTCCAGCCATTCAGAGTCACTCACTAGTCCTCATTCAAGCACTTTCCTGCCTCCAAGTCTTTGCATGTGGCATCCCCTCTGACAAGAATGCCCTCCTGCTAGGTGCGATGGCTCACACCTGTAATCCCAGCACTTTGGGAGGCCGAGGTGGGTGGATCACAAGGTCAGGAGATCAAGACCATCCTGGCCAACATGGTGAAACCCTGTCTCTACTAAAATATAAAAATAAGCCAGGCATGGTGGTACACACCTGTAGTCCCAGCAACTCAGTAGGCTGAGGTAGGGGAATTGCTTGAACCCAGGAGGCAGAGGTTGCAGTGAGCTGAGATTGTGCCACTGCAATCCAGCCTGGCAACAGTGAGACTCTGTCTCAAAAACAAACAAACAAACAAACAAATAAATAAATAAAAAAGAATGCCCTCCTTGTAGATGTGAAGAACACTGCAGACCTGAGGAAGTTGTGATCAAGACTTACTGATCACCACCCGGGGCCCAGCTTGTCTCACTCTTACCTGTGCTCTGCCAGGGAAGCCATACCTCAGTAAGCTTAGGCGGGCAGTGGTCCATTTGCCAGGAGCTAGGACACTCCTTCTGTCGGCCACACATGCTCCCACACCAGCCACAGCCCATGAAACGCTGTGCCCTCAGGCAACGCCCACAGGTGAGGAAGTGGTGGCAGCCAGGGCCCTGGATAGGTACCTTGAAAACCTTGGGGTAGAAGACAGGTGACTCAGGGGGCCCTGGAGGGGGAGATTGGACCCTACAGACCCTCCTAGTACACTGTAGGCTAGGGTGGTAAGACCTGTATGTCAATGCCTCCCTGGATTGGATGGAGAGTCTGTGATCCCACAACCCTGGGACCAGGCCCTGCCCCTGCCCACCTTACCTGGTCCCCAGAGGCAAAGAGTAGGTGGTTCCCAAGGCGACTGACATCCCGCTGCACCGGCTGCCCATTGTCACCCAGTGAGAAGTTGGACACATACAACAAGTAATTGAGTGACCTGGCCAGCTCCACCTAGGACAGGTCATATGTAAACAAAATGGGGATGGAGACAAGGACCCAGGGCCAGGGGACTGTGGGGATGAGGACCCACCTGCAGGATACGCCCATCTGATGTGCCCATGTGTGCCACTGTGACGTTGTCAAGGCGTGTCACATACAATGCAGTGACCTGTACTGCTCCCAGTAGCCCATTGAATAGGTCCACACGTAAGAAGCTGCTACTGACCAGCAGAGGGTAGTGGCGGCAGCTGGTGTTGTGGCTGGGGGCCTCCGGGACAGGCTGGGAAAGGTCAGAGAATGGAAGGAGTCAGGGATCAGGCCTGTGCCCTGACCCTCTGGGGCCTTTGTCAATGGCCGCAGCAGCCCAACACATTCACCCCTCACCTGACCTGACTGGAGAAGATCCTAGGTCTGCCAGTTACCATCCCCCATTCCCCCCACAGGGCTCTCAGCATAGCAAGGTCAGGGAGAAGGCCTAGGCTGGAAGGCCCGCTCCCTCTCCTCCCTGTAGCACCCTGCCATGTCCATCCTGATAGTGAGTTACCCTCATTCCAGTCTCACAACCACCCCATACATCTTTTTGTTTTTTGAGACAGAGTCTCGTACTGTCACCCGGGCTGGAGTAGAATGGTGTGATCTCAGCTCACTGCAACTTCCACCTCCCAGGTGAAGGCGATTCTCCAGCCTCAGCCTCCCAAGTACCTGGGATTACAAGTGCCTGCCACCACGCCCAGTTAATTTTTTGTATTTTTAGTAGAGACGGGGTTTCACTATGTTGGCTAGGCTGGTCTCAAACTCCTAACCTTGTGATCTGCCCACCTCAGCCTTCCAAAGTGCTGGGATTAGAGGTGTGAGCCGCGGCACCCAGCCCACCCCGTACGTCTTACAAATGAGGAAACAGGTTCAAGACGTTGGGTCTCTTGTCCAAGGTGTCATAGACCCTCGGGAGAGGAGCCAAATTGCAAGTCTCAGCTCTGCAAGAGTCCTCTCCTGCCCCCTGCTGGCTCTTCTCTGCTTCTCTGTGTGCACTTCAGCAAACTGTTTCCTCTGAGCTTGGGTTTCCCCACTTGAATGAGGACTAAATGCTGGAGTTAATTGGCCAGCACAAGGTTGGGAACATGGTCCTTCTCCCTAGACTCCAAAGGTCTTCCTGTACCCCAGCTGCTTCCTATACCCTGTTTAGGGTACAAAAGGGATAAACCAAACCCCTACAGCCAGGGGGCCAGAACTACATTCTGGAAGCTAGGGGACACTAACCTCTCCCCTGATCTTAGCATGGGGCTGCAATCATGCTCCAGGGCAGGACTGTGGAAGCTCTGGGAAACTCTGGGAAACCAGAAAGCCAGGATATGAACTCATGGTTTTGGAGCTGAGTGCAAGGTGCAGACAGGGCTCAGTAGCCAGCCCTAGGTGCTCAAGACTCTCCCTCACCAGCCCTGAAGGCACTCCTTGAAGCAGGAGCCTCTGAAGCCATCAGACCACAGAGGCTTAACCCAGTCCTGAGACCTCAGAACTGACTGGCAGACCTAGTCAAAAGCTGGGCCTTGAAACCCCACA
Organism: Callithrix jacchus; assembly: GCF_049354715.1. NCBI lineage: Eukaryota > Metazoa > Chordata > Mammalia > Primates > Cebidae > Callithrix > Callithrix jacchus. Next base: position 32,511,511 of record NC_133516.1, read on the forward strand.
CACTCTGTGCCTACAGCTTGGGTGAGTAGGGACTGGGACTTTGTCCTCACTTGAGGCAGGAAATTGGCTTGGCTTGGTCTGAGCTGGAAGCCTGCCAGGTGTTTCTAGCATGATTCAGAGACAGGTAGGGCTCTGAAGGGGAACAGAGCCCTACCTCAGCCAGGCTCACACCCTAGCCTGCTTGTCCCTAGGCCCCAGGACCTCAGCTCTAGGTTCCCAGGCTTAGGTAGGGCTTAGTGGCAGCAGCTAGTGTTGGGGCTGGGGGCCTCCGGGACAGGCTGGGAAACGTCAGGCTTCCGAAAACACTTAAGTGTCCAATGTCCCATGGAGGAAGAAGCTCTAAGTCCCTCAGGCTTCTTGAGGCCAACCACATGTGAGTGCTGCCCCAGCAGCTGCATGCCCAGAGTTGTTGGGCAAACACCGTACAGGGTGGTTTACACACCTCCTGGGGGTCTGGCCAGCCTGCGAGCAGGGACCAAGATTAGTCCTCCTGGAACCTGGCACTGCCCAGCTGTGCTGGGTGTCTTTTGACCCACTGACTACTAGCCAAGCTGGGGAGAGGTTCTGACTCCCCACTGGGAAGGAAAAGGGGCCAGGCAGGCCTGCCTAAGCCCAGACAAGAAGTCCCCAAACCTAGGGCCTTTCAACCCAGATGTATTCAGCAGAGGGAAGGAGGCTGAAGACTCCCAACCTCACATTGGGTGTAAGTTCTCCTCCCATCTCCAAAGCATCAATAGGAGCAGAAAGGAGTCTGTCGAGAATGTCACAGTAGGCCCAGGGCCACAGGATGATGGTCAGAGAATCTGAGAGCAGTAGCTGTGGGTCCCACTTCTAGTCCAATCTTATTCTTGTTGCCTACTCGATGGCTGGAGAGAACCTAGACAGTCTGCTGGAAGGAGCCCCCAGTTCAGCATGGGCTTTGAGACTTCCTGCCTGGGACAGATCCTCAAATATGGTTAAAAAAAAAAAAAAGAAAAGTCTGGGGTGGACCAATTCCAATCAGCCCTTCCTAGGCCTTTACTTATCCCCAGATGTTTATAGTTGCTTGCACAAGACTAAAGTGAGGCTCCCAGAACCGTCTAGAACCAAGCTGCCTTCCCATGAGTGCTGGGTACTCCCTCAATCATGGCAAAAGGGTTAGTGAAGCTCAGGACATACAGGCTCCCTAACAAGCTCCCAGACTTCCAAGGCCCAGGAAGCTCCCTGGAATGTGGTGGCTGGCAGAAGGGTGGGGGTGGGTGGGTGGAGGGGTGTGGAGGAAGGGGAGATTCTCTGACAAATCCTGTCCCATCCCCTTTGGAAAGCAGAGCAAAACAAGGGAAAGTGAAACTGTTGGCAAGCAGCTTTGAGTCTGTGAATCTGTGAGCACCTCCCTGTGTATCTGTGCATGGTGGGGGTGGGGGTGCTATTTTTCTGAGTGTGTCCCTGAGGATATGGGTGATGGACAAGTAGGAGGGAATGCCCATCATTCTACCCAGCATTCAGGAGCTATGTGAACAGAGACACAGTTATGTAACCCCATCCTCACACAGCCAGGAAAACTACCTAAAAAACCAGGGGCCATGAAGGGCAGGTAGAGGAAAGAGCAAAATGAGGCAGAAACAAGGGCCAGCCTGGCTGGGAACCGAGACTCCAGTGTAGCTTTTGTCCGGCTGCTTTCTCACACCACCCCAACACTTAGGAACTGGATGAGAGAGAATCCTTCTTTCCTCCTGCCCTCCCCTTCCCAGATCCCCTCAGTGGTGGAAGGGAAGCAGCCTGTATTTAGCCATGTGCAGGCAGCTCACAAGTAAGGGCCCCTTCTTTCTGCTCACCGGGTCGGGGCAAAAACTGGGCAACTGGAAGAAGTCGAGGCCTCGCCGGAGGCCTGGATGGACTGGGGATTCACAACAGCGCTCCACACCCTGATCAATTAGCGTGTCCAGCAGGTCAATGGGGAAGGCACAGACGACAGAGTTGGGGCCCACGCCAGGGCTACCATCCTTGCCAGCAACAAAGACCCCAAAGAGCACTTCCTGGCCCTCAGCAATGCTCAGTTCAGTCGCAAGTTGGGCACCCACTGGAGCAGAGTGGGCCACCCGCAGCACTGGATAGGGCCGACTGTCCTCTGGGGCCCCCCGGCGCCTGCGTTTCGGAGCGAATTGGCAGTCAAGGACCAGCTCCCGATAGTCACCCAACTCTGTCTCAGTGGCGCTAAGCCGTGCCAGGCGTGTGTGCAGGGCACGAGGAGCATCCGTCATGCTGGTCGGCTGCACAGTCAGGAAGTAGACGAAGGCTCCCGATTGGAAACTGTGCACGTATTCAATACTGTAAGATGCGAGATACTTAGGCAGCACTGACAATGCCGCAAAGCCCGGTGCGAATCCCGAGTAGTCGGCCTTGAGTCGCCTGATAGACACTGAGTGTGGGCTGAAGCTGGCAGCCACGGATGCATCCAATGAGGATGCCACGTAGAAGTAGGAGGCCTGGCCTTGCTCTACCACAGTCACACGGGTGCCCAATGGGCTGGCAACACAGTCGGGGCAGTCGTCGGGCCGGTTATGGTGGGCTGAGAAGAGGCAGGCTGGCGCTGCCAGATGCACGGCTGTCCCTTGGGGCTCTAGCTCATGCAGGAAGCAGCGGCCCTGAAGGCTGGAGCCACAACTGACCAGAGCAGGCAGCGCGGGCTCCAGCACCAGCACCTTTGTGTCTGTGTCACCGGGAGGGCCGTGGGGGCCTGGACCACAGGTTACACATGTCTGGCAGCCAGGGTCACCAGCAGGGCCCGTGACCAAGCTCTGAAGAGACTTCAGGTCAGGCCCAAGCACATGCAGGCGATTGCGTATGGCTACAAACACGGCACTCTCATTTTCGCCTTCATAGGTCACCATGGCCTGTACCAGGCCTCCGGCGGAGAAGCTGGGCACCACATACTTCACGTCAAAGTTGCGGGAGGCCGCGTAGGAGGTGCGTGGGCACTGCCAGTCCTCGCCCGCCGTGGGATTGGCAGGCAGCAGCAGCAGCAACAGGAAGGACTGAGGCAGTGGCGGGAGGAGCTCCATAGAGGCGAGCTGGGACCTAGGGGATCCCTGCGGGCCTGGGCCTGGGCCTGGCTAGGGGCCGACTCGAGGTCTGGGCTGGGCCAACGTTAAGCGGCGGTCCCGACAGCCCCAAGATAGCAGACCCCCGCCCCAGGTTCCTGTGAAATCCAAATCCCTTCCCGGCCCTCGGGTCTGAGCACCTGACGCCTATGGACGCACGGACAGCAATGCCCCAGCCTCCTCACCTGCCGGGCCAGCCGCCGCTGCACTCTGGCATTTGGCGTTCAGCAGACTCGTGGGCGCCGGGCTGGGCGGGCGGGGCTGGGGCGTGGGGACGGGGCCTCGAGGAGGCGTGGCCGAGCTCGGGTCCTCCTCTCATCCAACTCTTCCGGCCCTTTGAAGCCTGGCTCCTGCACCTACCTTCTCTTGGCGTCTTGGCGCCTTTTTCTCAGCGGCCTGTGGGTGGATGTGCGTGGTGTGGCCTGGAGAGAAGTGAGCCAGTCTGAGCCGTCCCATCCCATCCCCCTACTACCGACTGGGTCGCAGCGAGAAGAGGGCAGGACACGCGGCTCTTTGCTTGCGGTGGAACTAGTTTGCACTTAATAGCAACACCCTCAGAGGCTGGTTCCCAGAGGCGACCTGGGAGCCCCACCATGTGCAGAACAGAGACCAGGATTGTGTGGAAGACCAGAGGGGAGATGCGGGGCGCTTCCCAAGAGATGTTATGGGGAGCCACCCTTTGTGGGAAAGGACTGTTCTTTTTTTTTTTTTTTGAGGAATCACACCATCTCTGCTCACTGCAACCTCTGCCTCCCGGGTTCAAGGAGTCTCCTGTCTCAATCTCTGGAGTAGCTGGGATTACAGGTGCACACCACCACATCCGGTAATTTTGTAATTTTAGTAGAGACGGGGTTTCACCATGTTGGCCAGGTTGGTATCGAACTCCTAACCTCAAGTGATCCGCCCATCTCAGCCTCCCAAAGTTCTGGGATTACAGGTGTGAGCCACTTCACCTGGCTGGGACCATTCTTCCATGTGCATCTCCTGCACTATCAGCGACAAGATGGTGTTAGAGGAAGGTGGCCCTGCTCTCTCAGAGCCATAAGGGTCTTAGGATGGGATCTGGCCTTGCTGACTGCACTTCAGAGTCAGAGAGACACATAAGTGGAGGCCCAACCCTAGTTCTGGTCCCTCTTCTGCAGCCTCAGTATATGGAAGCTGTATGATGGGGTTACAACCCACAATATGGGCCTTGGGAAGGACTCCTCCTTACTTCCTGGCTCTCAGGGAGGCCTAGTACCCCCCTGACATGGAGGAATCATGGGCTTTGGCTCTCAGGACACTTCCAACCTGCTCTGTAGGCCTTGCTGGACCTTATTCTCTGCAATGAGAATGTAGTTCTGGGCTGGACACCATGGCTGATGCCTGTAATCCTAGAACTTCTTTGAGAGGCCAAGACAGGAGGATGACTTAAAGCTAGGAGTTCAAGACCAACCTGGGCAGCGTAACAAAATTCAACAAAGCAAAAAAACTGTAAAAAAATTTTTAAAAAGAAAATGTATGACTGGGAGTGGTGGCTAACACCTAATCCCAGCACTTTGGGAGGCCGAAATGGGTGGATCACGAGGTCAAGAGTTCAGGACCAGCCTGGCCAACATGGTGAAACCTCATCTCCACTAAAAACACAAAAATTATCTGGGTGTGGTGGTGGGTGCCTGTAATCCCAGCTACTCTGGAGGCTGAGGGAGGAGAATCACTTGAAAGTTGTAGCGGGGGAGGGCAGGTGGAGGTTGCAGTAAGCCAAGATCGTGACACTGCACTCCAGCCTGGGTGACAAAGCAAGACTCCATCTCAATAAAAAAGGAAAGAAAATGTAGTCCTGATTAGGTGATTTCCCAGAGTTCTCTCTTCTCATTCTGTTTATGAGGAGTCTGGGTAGGGGAGCCTAGTCCCATACCTGGATCTCAGCAGCTTCCCCTTGATAACTGGTCCTCCTGATACTAGACTGAGGCTCCTGGGGGACAATCTTAGCCTAAAAGCCCCCTCAGCTAGATGGGCCTGGACCCTGCAAGATAGGAAAGGTCCACGAGGTGGCTCTGGGCTGTAAACTATGGGTCCAAAGGCTGTAGAGGATAAGGAGGCTGGGGGAAAGAGGAACCCTCAGCCCAGCAGGATTTAGCCTGGCTTGGGGAGCTGTATCTCCTCACTCCCCTTTCAGTCCATTCTTCTGTGCCTGCATCCCCTTCCTAACCTGACCTTTGTAAGTGTTGTTCCTCCTCCCAAGAGCACTCTCTCTTTCCTCCTTTTGCCACCTAATTGACACCTCCTCCAGGAAGCCTTTATGATCCAGACTGTGCCAGGCCCCTCTCCTGGGTCCCACAGACCCAGCACTACACCCACCCCAGCACAGTTTACTCTGGATACTTTACTCTTCCTCCATCCCCATGGCAGGACTCCCCCTTCTTCCAGCCTGGAGCTCTATGAACACCTGATGACTGAAAGAGGAAATGGAACTGGGGGCGGCCCCACCCAGTGCAGGGATGATACTATGCCCAGAGGTGACATAAAAGGCACTCCTTTTCCAAACCAGAATTGGCCAGGAAATGAATAAACACCTAGAGAAAACCGTGGAATGGTTCCTGCATTCCACAGTCGACACATCTAAAGATAGGCAGGGCAAAACTGAAATGAAACATTCTCAGCCTGGCACCCAGATATGGGTTCTGGTGACCCAAATCCTACCTCCAGACTTTCGGAGGGATCTCTGGGGGTTGGAAGGAGACTTCACAAGCCCTCTTAGATCACCCCACCCACCCCTTTTTGGGAGTAGGGGTGCAGCAACCATCAGTTGGTTCTCTGCTGCCACTGTGTGGCCACGTTGATCACTGTCCCCAGGCTGAGTTCCCCTCTAAGGCATCCTTAGTCCTCAACAGCAGGGGTACACAGGAGCACGCCCTTCCCCTTTTTGCTATCTGCCATCTCTGTAAGAGGGAGCAGTCAAGGTGTGTGTGGGAGGTCAGTTAATGGGGCTCTGCAATGCCAAGTACAAGGGCACCCCCTAGGTAAAATCACCAGGCCTGGCCCATAGCTGGCTAGCACCTGCTCAACTGCCCTAGCACCTGATGTCCTTGAAGGAATTCTAGCCATTTCCCCCTCCTTGAGCTCTCAGTCCCCTCTGAACACTGTGCTGGAGAACTAGGTCTAGCCTCTTTCTCTAATCCCAAAATCACTTTAGCAGTAGTAAGGGAATCTAACTGCAATAAGACTTCATCACACTGGTGCTGGAGAACCCCAGGCCTTGTGGACTCTTCCAGCTTCACTGCAAACGAATAATACTAGGTTCTTTTTTTTTTTTTTTTTAAGAGACAGGGTCTCACTATGTTGCCCAGGCTAGAGTGCAGTGGCTATTCACAGGTGCAATCCCACTACTGATCAGCACGGGAGTTTTGACCTGCTCTGTTTCTGACCTGGACCAGTTCACTCCTCCTTAGGCAACCTGTTGGCATCCTGCTCCTGGGAGGTCACCATATTGATGCCAAACTTAATGAGGACACCCAATAGGCACAGTGCACTACAGCCTAGAACTCCTGGACTCAAGCGATCCTCCAGCCTTAGCCTCCCGAGTAGCTGGGTCTACAGACACGTGCCACTGCACCTGGTTAGTTTCTTTTTCTTTTTTTTTTTTGAGATGGAGTCTTGCTCTTTTGCCAAGGCTAGAGTGTAATGGCATGATCTTGGCTCACTACAACTTCTACCTCCTGGGTTCAAGCGATTCTCCTGCCTCAGCCTCCTGAGTAGCTGGGACTACAGGTGCACACCACCACACTCGGCTAATTTTCATGTTTTTCATAGAGACAGGGTTTCACCATGTTGACCAGGCTGGTCTCAAACTCCTGACTTCAAGTGATCTGCCTGCCTTGGCCTCCCAAAGTGCTAGGATTACAGTCATGAGCCACCACCCCTGGCCTATACTCAATTCTTACCAGGTCCTCCCCTTTGCACATGCTGGCTCCTCCACTAGGAACACCTTCCCTATTTGCCTGTCATCCTGACCCTGATCCCCAAGCAGGTACACCCCATGCTCCTAGGTGTCTATTGTCCTACGTACACACATTTATCCTGTTATCTCCCTAGAATATATGCTGAACTACAGAGAAGCTGAGAAACCTACAAGAGTCAGGATAACCAAAAGAGACACTTAGGGGGTCACTGTTGACCAGAGTGCCAGTAACAGTCAGAGACAGCTGGCCTGGCATCACCCAGGCCCCAGAGGCAGTGGTTTGGTATCCTTACCAGGAGCAGGGGAGGAATGAAAGCAGAAAACAGGGATAAAAGAGACCCAGGGCATGTGTGCAGGGTGAACAGCACCCACCAAGCCTATGGCTGCTCCCCAAAGGCTTTGGAATATGGGTTGGTAGCCTGCTGCCATGTCCATTCCAATGTGAGCCAGGGTGGGGCCAAGGGCTTGGGCTGTGCTTCCATTTTCTGGGATAATAAATACAAGTGTTCCAGTGTACCCTGGGCCCATGCCACCCACACAGGCGCATTCTTCAATATGGCTTGATTTTTTTAGTGGCAGAAAATATTGGCCCAACTCTCAAAAACTGCACAAGGGTGATTCTCTCTGACAGTCTGAAGACCACATTCAGAGGACAGTTTTCTCTGACAAGTTCTTACTAGGCCTTTTGGTCGCTGGGGCCAGAACTAGAAGATCCCCCGGCAGTAAAATGGAAGCTTTCTGCACTCTGCCCTGGGTCCTGTGGTAGAATAAATGGGGCTGGGCTTTCACTGCTGAGCCTCCTGGATGTCCATGGTGCTCCATGCAGGTCTGCCCATGCCATGCCAGGAACTAGGGTGACTAAGGAGGACCCAGTGCATGTAGTAGCATCAGCTCTTATTATGGCAGGCTCACTTCTGCCTTGGAGGGTCAATTGGGCCTTCTCTCAGACTCTCAGCTCACTATTGGGGACCATTTGGAGGAATACACTGGCTGAGATAGGAGAACTGAGGCACACAGCCCTTCATGGGCAGGCCTAAGTAGGGACAGTTTCCTCAGAGGCCTGCAGCTCAAGAGAGGCTGGATTCTGAATTTCAGCTGAACACTGGGTTGCCTCACCAAGAGCTCCCACCAGTACCAGGGCTCAGACTCCAACTCTGATCATCTCTATTATACTCAGCTCAGCCCCTGCTGAACTACAGCAACTCATTAAGCAGAGCCACAGCCAGGGCTCCCAAGGTGGTTGGGTAGTCTTTTGTGGCATGCAGCTGGCGGTCCTACCCAGAAATGAAAAGAGAGGCAGACAGCAGAGGCTTGGACTGAGTGTGGGGTGGAGGGGGGTGGGCAGGGTAGGGCAGTATGGTGCCTGAGAACCTTTTACATATGGTAGGACTTCAGCCGAACCAAAACAGCCCCAGCCCAAGATGCAACTGAGAATGTGTGTGACCTCATGCTGGTGCAAGGGAGGGAAGAGAGGGGCTCAAATGTGCTTGTGCCCCTGTGCAGGAGCTACGTAGGAGCCAGTGTCTGTATGTGAGTGAGGGTGGATGGGCGAAGGGACAAGTGACAGGGCTTGACAAGTGTCTTCCCCAAAGCACTTTAATGAACTCACCAACCCACAGTCCCTGCCCGCTGGCTAGGCAAGAGAGGCCATCCCCCATCTGGAGGCTCCCATGGCTTCCCACACCCAGTGGGCCCAGGAAGGCTGAGCCTATACACATTCCCATCAATAGGTGAGGGGTGTGAGAATGAAGAGGCGGTCTTCCTCTTTGCGGATCCAGCGCATCAGCTTATGGATGGCACTGACGGCTGACGCCTTGGTCCCCAGGGGGCTGTAGCACATGTAGAGCTCAAAGGCGCCCGTCACCTAGAGAAGGGCAAAGGGTGGTCATCTAGGTTAGATGCCCCTCATGGCCCATACCTAGGACCTCCATGAAGCCCAGCCCATCCCAGGGCCACCTTACCCAGGCCAGGAGGTTCTCGTTGGGGCCCATGTAGTAAATGGTCTTGAGTGGGCGAGATGCATTGTGGGCACGGCTGTGCAGGTACTGGTAGAGGCCCAGCAGCCGCTCCTGCTCCTCTTCACTGGTGTACGGGGCCTCAATCTCCGGGCTGCACATGGGGTCAGGTGAGTGGGTTTGCAAAGGAATGACTTCCATTGCTTTCCCTGGAGATTTAGAAACACCTATTCCTATCCAGGGAGACTGTATCATATGTTCTATCCCCTGGATGCTCCCTTAGGATGGGGCATTGTCTCCTCACCACAGCAGGCACCCCAGGACAGGGCTGGGCCCACTCAGACTGGAGCTGTGTCCCCTGCCACCCTCTAAGCTCATGGTGTCTTTGATGACCCCCTTTTGGAGAGGCCAGGTTGAGTTTAGATGTCCAAGACAGAGTGACAGATCTGGAGTAAAGGAAAGGTGAGCTGGGAATCCTCTGGGCCGAAAGGGACAAAGGGAGGCCACATCTTTCCAGCCCCTCTGCTGGGTGAGGGAGCAGAGGAGGACTCTGCTTTCTGGGCTGGACCAAAATGACCCCTAAAGTAGAGTTGCTCCAGGGCAAGGGATCCAGGAGACCTCTGTTCCAGCTTCCTTCCCTGGGTATATTGAGCATTTCCAAGCTTTCTGGGTAATAAAGTAGAGAGGGGTATGCCCATGGGGTGATGGAGCATCCGGGTCTCTGAGTAAAACAGACCCAGCACACTGATCTGCTTCCAAAGGTCAGGGCAGCTTCAGGGCTACATCTCAGAGCTCTGGACCAAACAGCCTCCCAACTCCACATGTCCCTGTTCCCCTAGAGCAATGCCTCAAGGCTCTCCCTCACCTGGTGAAGAGTCCTGAGCTCTTTGACTTATAGAGGAAATGGCGCAGGTCAGGGATGCCCACTTGGGCAACGCTGTAGTAGGGTGTTCGCAGTGCCTCTCGCAGGGCCAGGTGAGCCCCGCGCTTGCGAAGGCGTTCCTGGAAGCGGCGGCGGCAGTCAGAGACTGCAAAGAAGTCCTCACGGTCGGTGGAGATGAGCAGCAGGCAGAGGTCGGTGTCAGGCTCTAGGTAAGAGATGTGTGCATGGAAGAAGCCGGCTGCGTTGAATTTGGGCAGGCACACGGGTGTCCAGGCCTCGCCCTCGCGGAAGGACGAGGAGGAACTAATGAGGTTGAAAAGCAGGTGCAGGTCGATGGGGTGCAGAAATTGGTCCTTTCGGCGTACTAGTGCCACGAGCTGATTGCGGGCCAGCAGGATGGAGAAGACCAGGCTACGTGCACGCGCCTGCTGCAGGCTGGCACTCACAGTGTCACGCACGGCTGCCGCCAGGGGCAGGCACCGTGCCGCCCCCATCAGGAAGCTGGGGTCTCGTGCCATGAGCTGTAGCAGGTTGTCGGTGATACGCTCTGAACCCGAGAGTAGGCGCCGCAGGTCATAGTTCTGCTTCTGCTGGAAGATATGGCTCAGCTGCGCACCGGTAAGAAGGCTCAGGATCTGGTAGTAGATGTAGAGCAGCTCCTGTGCCAGCTCCTGTGCCGACTGCCGCGTGCGAGCCACCGCCACCAGCACCAGCGGGCTCCGGCGCACGAATACTACTTTGTAGCCATCTGAGGGCGGGATGGGGAAGAGGGATATCAGCCTCAGCTGCAGCTCCCTCCGAACACCGCCTTGCTGCGCAGCTCCTTCACTTTCCCCATCCTTTCCTCACTCAGAGCTCTGCACACAGTAGGAGCTTAAGGATGTTCAGGATAAAAACCCATTGCTCCTTCTCCCTGAGGGCTCAGGGCCTATCCCTGCCACTTGCTTCACAGACTAGCTCCCTCTGAAACACATTCTTATGCCAAGTACTGTCAAATGGCTAGGGCTGGCTGGCTGGAGCTCAGGACCTGGGATTATTATTATTATTTTTTTTGGTCACCTCCCCAGGGAGATTCTCACTCAAAAAGCCCATGTCAGAGCCACCTTTGGTCTTCACCACAGCCCCATGAGGCCAGCAGTGTTGTTATCCTCTATTCAGGTGAGGATTTTGAGGCTCAGAGAGGTAGAGGGACTTACCCTCGGTCACACAGCACATCCCAGCCCTCTGGTCTGCGGAGGTCCAAAACCTGCTATGAATGAACCCTGGCCAGGGGAGCCCTCCCCATTCCCTCTCCAGGTGGCTCACCTGCATGGATGGAGCGGATGGCGTTCTTGTCTGCCTCCAGGAAGGACACCAGGGCCACCATAACACCCATAGTGCTGGAAAGTGCCTCCTCAGACCCATAGCGGGAGTACACAGGCTTCCCTGCCTCACTCAGCACAAAGACATGCTTCTGGTGCAGGCGCCATGCCTCCGTGGCATCCTCCTCATCCCCCTCGGCTGTGCCCTCCCTGGGGGGCTCTGTGGCTGGTCGCCCAACTGCCCCTGGGGATTCCAGCCAATCCTCAGAGCTTCCTGGCAGCATCTCTTCCTGCAGGTCTCGGGCCACACCCGTCAGCTGGGTGCTTAGCTCGCTAAAGTCCTGGCTGATCTGGCGTATGTCTGTAGGCAGCGGTGGGGGACCCCTGGCACCCTCCTTGGGGCTGTCCCCGGAAGCTGCCCCATCCTCTGACTCAGTCAGGTCCTCGTAGGAATGGGCATGGACGAACATGGCACCCTCCTGCCCAGCACCTGCAGGCCAAAAGCACTGGCGCTTAGAGGGGTAACTGCTGGCAGACACTCCTACCAGCAGGGTGCCTAATGTGGTCACTCCAGCATGACTGCCTGTCCTGTTAGGGTCAAGCCACTGTTCCCTTCTGCCACTGTCTGCCATGGATCATGCTTCTCTGCAACTTACAGCCCACCAGTCTCCTTCCTTCATACTGGAAATAAAACCCAAACCACTCATGGCAGCAGTGGTGGCTGGTATCTGCCTACCTCTCACTCCCATCTCCCAACCCACTCCCTTGCCCATCTTGGTCACATTGGCCTGAATCCATCTGCTCTCAGACACTTCAACATGCCCCCACCTGCCTCAGGAGCTCCGCACCTGCTGTCAGCTGTCTCCTACCTCCCCATGTGGCTGGCTAATTGTCACACTTCAGCTCTCAGGGAAGATGTTAGTTACTGACCTCCAACCCCAGGCACTCTATATCTCCCTCTTTGATTTCTCTTGTGGCACTTGCCAGTTATTGTCCTTCTCCCCAACTACAATGGTACCTGGCAAAGTGTAGAAACCCAGCACCTCACCTTGTGTCTGGAGCACCACCCATACTCAATGAATCTCTCTCTGGGAGAAAGTTTCCCAACCCCACTCAAGTCGTACCTCCTAACTGACCCCACTGTAATGACTCCATAGCCTGTGACTGCCTCAGGGCAAGGACCAGGTCAGTCTTTCTTTATTCATTTTTTCTTTTTTTTTGAGACAGAAAAAAAAGTCACCCAGGTTGGAGAGCAGTGGCACAATCTCAGCTCACTGCAACCTCCGCCTCCCACATTCAAGCAATTCTCCTGTCTTAGCCGCCCAAGTAGCTGGGACTACAGGTACACACCACCACGCCTGGCTAATTTTTGTATTTTTTTAGTAGAGATGGGGTTTCACCATGTTGTCCAGGCTGGTCACAAATTCCTGAGCTCAGGCAAACCATCCACCTCAGCCTCCCAAAGTGCTGGGATTGCAGGTGTGAGCTACTGTGCCTGGCCCTTTTATTGTTTTTTTGACAAAATAGTTTAACAGATATATTTTAAGTCTGTCTTACAAATTCAGCCCTGTACCAGGCATTGGGGATATAACTGCCCTGCACTCAAAGTGTTCATGATCTTGTGGAAGAGAGAGATGGGCAATATATGCATAAAGAGATAAAATTATAAAATAATTAGTGTCCTATACAGAGCCTGGTCAGAGCTGGCCTAACTTGTGAGGAGGGGAGAAGGAGCCAGGGAGGTGCACTGTAGACACAGGGAATGGAAGAGCCCACACTGGCAGCCAGAAAGCTCAGAGCAAGCAGCATAACATGAAATGGAGAGGAAGGCCAGATGCAGAATGAGCTGAGCCTTATCCCCAGAACCTGACAAATATCCAGTGAATGGCTGACAAATACATGAATAAGTGGAAAAGAAAAAGTGGTTGGGAATCTCAATTCCCCCGAAGCCTGCTCTGGCTGGCAAGTGGCTGAGGCTGTACCCCTGTCCATACCTGGCTCCATTCCCTGGGCCAGTCCTGGTGTGGGGCTCTCAGCTCTCTCCACACTCTGTCCATCAGAAGGAGTCAATGTGCCATCAGGGCATTCGCTGCTTCTCTTTCTCTGCGTGTCAGTAGCCATCCTTTGGGCTCTCCTGTGGGGCAAACAAAGGCAACATCGAGGGCTATTGGTAGGATTACAGGCATAATCAACAGTGGTAGTAAGTATAGGAAAGTGTCCCTTATCAGGACTCTACTAACTCAAATTCCTAGAAAATGGATTCTGAGAATTCGTTTCAAACATATATATGTTGTTCATTTTCTAATTATAAAAGAAAGACATATTCATTGGAAAAAATAGAAAAGTAGAAGGAAATGTCAAGATTTTCCTACTACTCAGGATCTTTCACTGTTCATACATTAGTGTATTTCCTTCTTCTTTTTTTTTTTTTTTTTTTTTTTGAGACAGGGTCTCGCTCTGCCACCCAGGCTGGAGTACAGTGGTACAGTCTTGGTTCACTGCAGCCTCCGCCTCCAGGGTTCAAGCGATTCTCATGCCTCAGCCTCCCAAGCAGCTGGGACTACAGATGTGCACAACCACACCTGGCTAATTTTTGTATTTTTTGGTATAGACAGGATTTCACCATATTGGTCATGGTGGCTGGTCTCAAACTCCTGACCTCAAGTGATCTGCCCCTCTCTGTGGATCACTGTTGTTGTTGAGACGGGGTCTCACTCTGTTGCCAAGGCTGGAGTGCAATGGCACCAACCCAACATAGCTCACTGCAACCTTGACTTGGACTCAAGAATTCCTCCCATCTTGGCCGGGTGTGGTGGCTCACACCTGTAATCCCAGCACTTTGGGAGACCGAGGCAGGCGAATCAGAAGGTCAGGAGTTCGAGACCAGCCTGGCCAATATGGTGAGACCCTGTCTCTACTAAAAATACAAAAAATTAGCTGGGCGTAGTAGCGGGCACCTGTAATCCCAGCTACTCAGGAGGCTGAGGTAGGAGAATCCCTTAAACCTAGGAGGTAGAGGTTGCAGTGAGCAGAGATTGCCACTGTACTCCAGCCCAGGCAACAAAGTGAAACTCTGTCTCAAAAAAAAGAGGCCAGGCACGGTGGCTCAAGCCTGTAATCCCAGCACTTTGGGAGGCCGAGGCGGGTGGATCACGAGGTCAAGAGATCGAGACCATCCTGGTCAACATGGTGAAACCCTGTCTCTACTAAAAATACAAAAAAATTAGCTGGGCATGGTGGTGCGTGCCTGTAATCCCAGCTACTCAGGAGGCTGAGGCAGGAGAATTGCTTGAACCCAGGAGGCGGAGGTTGCGGTGAGCCGAGATCGCGCCATTGCACTCCAGCCTGGGTAACAAGAGCAAAACTCCGTCTCAAAATAAATAAATAAATAAATAAATAAATTATCCCATCTCAGCCTCTCCAGTAGCACATGCCACTACTAGCTAATTTTCTTTTCTTCTTTGAGACAGGGTCTGGCTCTCTTGCCCAGGCTGAAGAGCAGTGTCATGATTTTGGCTCACTGCAACCTCAGCTTTCTGGGCTTAAGTCAATATAATATATAATATATATATTATAATATACCTTATATGTTATATAATATATATTATACACTATATAATATATATAAAATACCTTATATGTTATATATGTTATATGTTATATAAGGTATATTATACACTATATAATATATATTTTTAGATGGAGTCTTGCTCTGTTGCCAAGCTGGAGTGCAGGGGCTTAATCTCGGCTCACTACAACCTCTGCCTCCCAGGTTCAAGCGATTCTCCTGCCTCAGCCTCCCAAGTAGCTGGGACTACAGGTGGGCACCACCAGGCCCAGCTAATTTTTATACTTTTAGTAGAGATGGGGTCTTACCATGTTGGCCAGGATGGTCCCAATCACTTGACTTTGTGATCAGCTCGCCTCAATTTCTAAGTTATTTAAATTTATTAATACTCTCAATATCTCAGTGAGGTAGATATTATTATTATCACCCCTATCTGAATAAATAAGGGTATTGAGACTGATAGTGGTTAAGTAATTTTGCCCAAGGTCACATATCTAAGTGCTATCAGAGTGTGTCTCTAAAGTGCTGGGATTACAGGCATGAGCCACCACACCTGGCCAATTTCTGTATTTTTTATAGAGACAAGGTCTTTTCATGTTGCCCTAGCTGGTCTCAAATTCCTAGTCTCAAGCAATCTTCTCACCTCAGCCTCCCAAAATGTTGGAATTACAGGCGGGAGCCACCACACCCAGCCTGGTCTTTTAGAAAACATATAAAATGTAAACAATTAAATAAAACAGATAACAGCAGCTAACAGTTATTCAGTGCCAGCGTATCATGCTAAGAAGTTTCTGTGGATTAAGTTACCTAATCTTGATCACGCCTCTATGAGGCAGGTGCTCCTGTCAGGCTAGCTTTATGATGAAAGAATTGACACTGAGAGAGCTTAAGTAGATTGCCCAATGTTAATACAGGAAGAAAGCACTGGATTTGGATCTAGGAGTTGAAACAACCCTATATGCTGTATCCAGGAGCTCACTCCTGAAATCTTAGCACTTTGGGAGGCCAAAGAGGGAGAATTGCTTGAGCTCGGTAGTTCACCAGCTTGGGAACAAAGTGAGACCTTGTCTCTACAAAAAAATTTAAAAACTAGCCAGGCATGGTGGCATGCACCTGTAATCCTAGCTATTGGAGAGACTGACGTGACAGGATCACATAAACCCAGTAGGTCAAGGCTGCAGTAATCTGTGACAGCACCACTGCATTCCAGCCTAGGCAACAGAGTGAGACCTTGTCTCAAAAAACTAAAACTAAAAATAAATAAAAATAAAAATTTGCAGGCTGGGTGCAGTGGCTCACGCCTGTAATCCTAGCACTTTGGGAGGCTGAGGTGTGTGGATCACCTGAGGTCAGGAGTTCAAGACCAGCCTGGCCATCATGGTGAAACCCCATCTTAAAAAGAAAAAAAGAAAAAGAAAAGAAAAAAGAAAAATTTGCAACAAGATGATTTTGATGCCAAGAGCAAATAAAAAAAATTAAAATTAACTGAGTTGACCAATAGTTCTTTTTGGATATCTAGGTGTTTGAAGAGAAAGAAGTGAGATATAGCCAACAGGCTTGTCTTCAGGCTGCAGCCTTGCTTTTCTCTAAATATCCTTTTGTACCTTTTGAATCTGGCATAAGAAGTTGCCTTAACAATTAAAAACAACTACAGATATGACAACTCTCAGCACCCATGTGATGGCCAGGATAGATTCAGCCTGATCTCCTTGTCTTTCCACAGCCCCAGGCCCAGGTGGAGGTGGCCACAAGTGAATATCTGTGGTAACAGAGCTAGCTGGGTGGCTCACTAAGGCTGGTAGCAAGGCATATTTGGCCTGTAGGGTCCTTGAATGGCAGGCTGAAGGATCCTCACCTTTCAGGCAACACACAGTCCATTCAGGAGGGAATCCATTCCAGCTACCAATCCTTTAGGAAAGAGGGCTCTAGCTGGATGGACTAGAAGGGCAGAGACTCAGGGAGGCAAACACTGCAGGCAGTCCAGGGGCTCAGGAGGCACTGGTGTTAGTGTCAGCAAAGTAGACCTGAGCCTGCCTCCTAGAACACAGAGTCTGGTGGGAATAACTGAGCTCTTGTCCCCTCCTAGCTCTGTAACCTAGGGCAAATGACCCTTCCCTGAGCATGGCATAAAGATAAAGTAGGTGTTCAAAAAAGTTCACAAAAAGGGTGGTCCCAAACAGATAGCATCATCATCAGTAGCATTTGTGTGGTGCCAGTCATTATGTCCAAGAACATTCTCTCTGGACCTGGCACAGCTCCCATCAGGCAGCTCCTATGTATATGCCCAAAGAACTAATTTTCAACCTCTTCTTTTGTCACCTTTAAGTTATGGAATTCCTTCCCTTTTTTGAGATGAAGTCTCACTCTGTCACCAGGCTGGAGTGCAGTGGTACGATCTCAGCTCACTGCAACCTCTGCCTCCCGGGTTCAAGCGATTCTCCTGCTTCAACCTTCCAAATAGCTGGGACTACAGGCGTGCGCCACCATGTCCAGTCAATTTTTTGTACTTTTAGTAGAGACGGGGTTTCACCATGTTGGCCAGGATGGTCTCGATCTCTTGACTTTGTGATCTGCCTGCCTTGGCCTCCCAAAGTGCTGGGATTACAGGTGTGAGCCACTGTGCCCAGCCGGAATTCTTTCTTCAAATGAATCTTTTGCAGAAGCTCAATGTGCAAACAGACAGGGAAGCAGAGCCTGTATCCTGATAGCTGGCCTGGTAGCCACTCCTGCACTGAGCCTGTAGCAACACAGAGCACTTGAGAGGCTGGGAACCACTCCCAACAGCATCACCCCACACAGAATAAAACCAAAGGAAAGCTGGCCTCGGTGGCTCACACCTGTAATCCCAGCACTTTGGGAGGCTGAGGCAAGTGGATCACGAAGCCAGGAAATCGAGACCATCCTGGCCGACAGGGTGAAACCCCATCTCTACTAAAAATACAAAAATTAGCTGGGCGTGGTGGCAAGAGCCTATAGTCCTAGCTACTGGAAAGGCTGAGGCAGGAAAATCGCTTGAACCCAGGAGGCGGAGATTGCAGAGAGCTGAGATCATACCACTGCACTCCAGCCTGGCAACAGAGCAAGACTTCATCTTAAACAAAAAACAAAGGAAGATGGTTGGGGAGATAATTTGGGGATTTTCTGGGCCCCCAATCCCATTCATCAGGACAAGCAAGAGTAATGGTTCCCAGCAAGGGTCAGGGCCCAGAAGGCCGAGGTGCAGGCTGCCTTGTCAGACAGCGGGCCAGAGGAACTAAGAGGCTGCATGCCCTCAACAGGAACCTGCAGTAGCATCCATAGAGTTTCCCTCTGAGACTGAAACTAAGAGGAACAATCCAAAACGCCCAGTGTAGCAACATAGGGCCCAGGATGGTGGAATGCCAAGGAAACTAGGGCATATCTAAGTCTTTTTTGTTTTTGAGATGGAGTTTTGCTCTTCTTGCCCAGGCTGGAGTTCAATGGTGCAATCTCAGCTCACCACAACCTCCGCTCCCCCCTGGTTCAAGCCATTCTTCCTCAGCCTCCCGAGTAGCTGGGATTATAGGCATGAACCACCACGCCCTGCTAAATTTGTATTTTTTTAGTAGAGATGGGGTTCTCCATGTTGGTGAGGGTGGTCTTGAACTCCTGACCTCAGGTGATCCGCCTGCCTCGGCCTCCCAAAGTGCTGGTATTACAGGGGTGAGCCACCGCTCCCAGCCACATCTAAATTTCAAGCAAGAAGACACAAGCCATGTGAAAATCTCATAGACCAGTAATTCCAAAGCTATCCTAAAAGCCAGAGTGGGCTCTGAGAGATGAGTCTGCCCATGAGCAGGCCAAAAGCAAGCTGCTCCTGACAGTGTTAGGGTTGTGGCTAGCTTCCAGGAGACAGAGGTTGCAGTGAGCCGAGATCGCGCCACTGCACTCCAGCCTGGGTGACAGAGTGAGACTACGTCTCAATAAATAAATAAATAAATAAGGAGAACTTCCAGAGATTCCCACCACTACCTTGCCTCATGTGCCAGAGTCTGCCTTCCCCCACCCCCTCTTTTTTTTTTTTTTGAGACGGATTCTCACTCTGTGGCCCAGACTGGAGTAATAGCAAGATCTTGGCTCACTGCAACCTCTACCTCCCTGGTTCAAGCAATTCTCCTGCCTCAGCCTCCTGAGTAGCTGGGATTAAAGGTGCACGCCACCACGCCTGGGTAATTTTTTTTTTTTCTTTTTGTAGTGACAGGGTTCCACCATGTTGCTCAGACTGGTCTCCATCTCCTTATTTCATGATCCACCCACCTTGGCCTCCCAAAGTGCTGAGATTACAGGCATGAGCCACCACGCCCAGCCAGTTCTCTCTTTTTTTGAGTTGGAGTTTCACTCTTGCTGTCCAGACTGGGATTACACTAAGCTGCCACCTTGCCCAGATAATTTTTGTATTTTCAGTAGAGACAGGATTTCACCATGTTGGTCAGGCTGGTCTCAAACTCCTGACCTCAAGTGATCCATCTGCCTCAGCCCCGCAAAGTGCTGAAATTACAGGCATGAACCACTGCACCTGGCCCCTTCTTCTTACCAAAGATGAGCTGTTCATGCTCCACGGAGGCTAATGTGTACACCAGATCCCATGTGTACACCAGATCCCAGCCCCTTTCACCTACTCAGACACATGGCTTCAGCAGCTGTCCCTCCTCATCAGTTTCCCCTTCTCCCTTATCCATTACCAATATGCTGATGTTTCTTCTGTCCTCAAAACACTTTCCTGGCAGAGCTTGGTGGCTCATGCCTGTCATCTGAGTGCTTTGGGAGGCCTAGGTGGGTAAACTGTTGGAGCCTAAGAGTTTAAGACTAGCTTAGGCAACATGGCGAAAACCCATCTCTACAAAAAGTACAAAAGATTAGCCAGGCGTCGCAGCATGCACCTATAGTCTCAGCTACTTAGGAGGCTGAGGTGGGAGAATCTCCTGAGCCCAGGATATCTAGGCTGCAGTGAGTGGTGATTGCACCACTGTACTCCAGCCTGGGTGAAGGGAGTGAGATCCTGTTTCAAAAACAAAAAACAAACAAAAACACCCTCCCTTGGGGGTGTTTACTTTGTAATACTTCATTGAGCTACACTTATGATTTGTGAACTCTTCTGTATGTTTCTTTTACTTCAAAGTTAAAACAAATTTCCCCTTAACTTTACATTCCTCACTAGCTACTACTGCCCTTTATAAAAAAACAACCCCCCTCAAAATGGCAAATAATATTTGGAGTTTGCACTAGGTAGGCGAGACTATCCTGTGTAACAAATGGATGCCAAATGCTAGAGGGTTTATACTCAAAGACCTTTTTTTTTTTTGAGATGGGACTCTTGCTCTGTCACCCAGGCTGAAGTGAAGTAGCACCATCTTGGCTTACTGCAACCTCAGCCTCCAGGGTTCAAGCGATTCTCCTGCCTCAGCCTCCCAAGGTACGCCACCACACCCGGCTAATTTTTGTATTTTTAGTAGAGACGGGGTTTCACTATGTTGGCCAGGCTGGTCTCGAACTCCTGACCTCAGGTTATCCTCAGCCCTGGCCTCCCAAAATGCTGGGATTACAGGCACGAGTCACCGTGCCCAGCCCCAAAGACCTATGTTTTGATCACACGAAATCTACTGTGGGACTGGTAGCAATTCAGACTAGCTCCCTTCCAAGCAGTGATTCAGGAATCCAAGCCACTAGCATCCTATAGTAGCTATTCGGAACACATGACTTCCACATCACCTCGTAGGGGAAGACAGAGCTGGAGGATCATGTACTAGCTCTTAAATACTTTAAAATAAAAAAAATAAATAAAAATACTTTGTAGCTCAGATTGGCTAGAACCAGTGATGTGGCCAGAGGGACTGGGAAATGCATGGGGCTCATGGATATTTGGAAAGCAGTAATTGTCTCTGCCACAGCCTCTTCATTTTCCCCATTTTCTCCAAACCAGTTCCAAACAGAATCTTACCTCCATTACACCACCATCACTGCTCCCATCAAGGTCACTAATGACCTCCAGGATCATCTCACTTCACCCATAAATAATAGATGATTTTGTTATTTCCTTTCTCTTGAAGTATTTTCTCCTCTTTTATGGCACACCACTCCTTTCTTGGTTCTCTTCTGACCTCATGGACTACTCCTTCTGAGTCCTTTTTGCAGTTCTTACTGTAAAGGGGCACAGAATTCAGTCCTTCGACATCTTCTATGTCTTCCCTCAATCCCTTGGTGATCTCATTTTGTCTCATAGTTTTAAATTCCTTCTACACATTAATAATTCATTTTTTAAAAATTTCCAGCCCCAATCTCTCTTCTGATTTACAGAGGGACACACATTTAACTATCTACTTCATGTTATCTCAAGGCTGTATGCCCAAAACTGAACTCCTTAAAAAGGTCATCTCCTGGCCAGGCATGGTGGCTCATGCCTGTTATCCAAGCACTTTGGGAGGCCGGGGCAGGTGGATCACCAGGTCAGGAGTTTGAGACCTGCCTAGCCTGTCTCTACTAAAAATACAAAAATTAGCCAGGTGCAGTGGCGGGCGCCTGTAATCCCAGCTACGGGAAGCTGAGGCAGGAGAATTGCTTGAACCTGGGAGGTGGATGTTGCAGTGAGTTGAGATCGTGCCACTGCACTCTAGCCTGGGCGACAGATCGAGACCCTGTCTCAGAAAAAAAAAAAAAAAAAAGATATCCTTAAAAAGTTGTTCCTGGCTGGATATGGTGGCTCACACCTGTAATCCCAGCACTTTGGGAGGCCAAAGCAGGCAGATTTCTAGATTTCTTGAGCCTAGGAGTTCAAGACCAACCTGGGCAATATGGCAAACCCTGTCTCTACAAAAATTAGCCAGGAGAGTGGTCCACGTCTGTGGTCCCAGTTACTCAGGAAGCTAAGGTGGGAGGATCACTGGAACCTGGGAGACAGAGGTTGCAATGAGCCAAGATTATGCCACTGCATTCCAGCCTGGGCAACAGAGTGAGACCCTGTCTTTAAAAAGAAGAAAAAGAAAGGGCCATGCACAGTGGCTCACACCTGTATTCTGAGCACTTTGGGAGGCTGAGGCAGGCGGATCATAAGGTCATAAGTTCAAGACCAACCTGGCCAATATGGTGAAACTGCATCTCTACTAAAAATACAAAAAATTTGCTGGGTGTGGTGGCACATTCCTGTAATCCCAGCTACTCAGGAGGCTGGGGCAGGAGAATTGCTTGAACCCAGGAAGGAGAGGTTGTGAGCCAACATCATACTACTGTACTCCAGCCTGGGCAATAGAGCAAGACTCCATCTCAAAAAAAAAAAGAAAGAAAGAAGTAGTCACTACATTCCAGACTGGGTGACAGAAAAAGACCCCATCTCTAAAAAAAAAAAAAGTCACTTCTCTCAGAGTTTTCACCAACTCAGTGAAAGATAATTTCATGGCCAGGCACAGCGGCTCATGCCTGTAATCCCAGTACTTTGGGAGGCCGAGGTAGGTGGATCACCTGAGGTCAGAGGATCAAGACCAGCCTGGCCAACATGGTGAAACCCTGTCTCTACTAAAAATGCAAAATTAGCCAGCTGTGGTGGTGCATGCCTGTAATCCCAGCTACTCAGAAGGCTGAGGCAAAAGAATTGTTTGAATCTGTGAGGCGGAGGTTGCAGTGAGCAGAGATCATGCCACTGCACTCCATCTGTGGTAGTCAGCCTTCAAGATGGTCTCTATCTATCCTCAACTCCTGCTATGTATGCCTTTCAAAAAAAAAAAAAATATATATATATATATACACATATATATTTTTATTGCATTTTAAGTTTTGGGTTACACGTGAAGAACATGCAAGATTGTTGCATAGGTACATACATGGCAATGTGGTTTGCTGCCTTCCTCCCCATCACCTATATCTGGCATTTCTCCCCATATTATCCCTCCCCAACTCCCCACCCCCTGTGCATGCCTTTGCATACTCCCTTCCCACACCGAGCAGGGCTGACCTATACAACCAATAGGATACTGTGTAAATAACAATGTGTGGCTGGGCACAGTGGCTCACGCCTGTAATCCCAGCACTTTGGGAAGCTGAGGTGGACAGATCACTTGAGGTCCAGAGTTTGAGACCAGCCTGGACAACATGGTAAAACCCAGTCTCTTCTAAAAATACAAAAATTAGCCAGGAGTTGGGGTGGGTGCCTGTAATTCTAGCTGTTCAGGAGGCTGAGGGATGAGAATCATTTGAACCATGGAAGCGGAGGTTGCAGTGAGCAGAGATCACACCACTGCACTCCAGCTTGGGTGCCAGAGCAAGACCATGTCTCAAAAAAAGAAACAAACAAACAAACCCAAAAAAACAACAAGTGACTCCTAAGGCTAGGTCATAAGTGACCCTGTGGCTTTTGCCTTGGGTGATTCTCTTGGATCACTCCCTCTAGGGAAAGCCATCAGCCATGTTGTGAGGACACGTAAATGGCTCTACGGAGAGAACTTCATAGCAAGGAACTGAGACCTCCTATGAACAGCCAGTACCAAGTTGCTAGTCATGAGTGAGTCATCTTGAAAGCAAATCATCTAGGCCCAGTCAAACCTTCAGATGATTGCAACCTAATAAGAGACCCTGAGCTTGACTCATCCAGGTAAGCTGCTCCCAAATTCTTGACCCGTATCACTGCACTCCAGCCTGGCGACAAAGTGAGACTCAGTCTCAAAAAAAAAAAAAAAAAAAAAGAAAGAAAAGAAAAATGGAAGGGAAAACTGAAAGATCTCTGGAGAATACCCAGCTCTGTCACACCTGTGATGTGGCCTCTGGAAACCCTTGCCAAGACTTGTCATTGGTAGTAGTCAGATGTTCAGGAACAATGGCTCCGAAGTTAGAGGGACCTGGATTAAGCTGGCCTGGTCTCAGTTTCCTCATTTATTTTTTTATTTTATTTTATTTTTTTGAGACAAAGTCTCACTCTGTCGCCAGGCTGGAGTTCAGGGATCCAGCTCACTGCAACCTCTGCCTCCTGGGTTCAAGTGATTCTCCAGCCTCAGCCTCCAGAGTAGCTGGGACTACAGGCGCGTGCCACAAGGCCCAGCTAATTTTTGTATTTTTAGTAGAGATGGGGTTTCACCATGTCAGCCAGGATGATCTCGATCTTTTTTTTTTTTTTTTAAATCACCTGGGTGCAGGTGGGCTAAGGCCGAAAAGGGTGTTAGCCAATCTTGATCTGGATCTCTTTACCTTGTGATCTGCCCACCTTGGCCTCCCAAACTGCTAGGATTACAGGTGTGAGCCACCATGCCTGGCCAGTTTTCTCATTTGTAAAATGGGATGATAGTACTGATTCCTTGGGTTGTGGGAAGATTAAATGAAATAATCCATGTAATTTGGTTACATACTCAGCTGCTCCCATTAGCACATCCTGGTTATTCTTACTTAGCATTCAGACCATGTGTGACTGCACTTATAAGACCACATGAATCCAGTGGTCTGTGCCATGTAAATCAGGCCTCTGAGATTTTGCTCAGCCTGCAATGGCATGGGCAAATATGCTTCTGACCTTGTAAAGCCAGGTGGGCCCTAGCCTCAAGCGACTCACCTTCAGGCTAGGGGTGTCTTATAGACAGCTGGGAGTCAGGTCAAAGAGCTGCCTTATAGATAGCTGGGAGTCCTCCAGGTTAAGTGTCCTATAGGGCTGGGAGTTCCTCCAGGCTAACTGGTTGTTCACTGGCTCTGGAGTTGCAAGAATAGACAACTGGCTCTCTGCTGCTATTGGAAATCTTTCCTAAATTAAACTCCTTAATTAGTTGGGCGTGGTGGCAGGCGCCTATAATCCCAGCTACTCAGGAGGCTAAGGCAGGAGAATCCATTGAACCTGGGGGGCGGGGTGGAGGTTGCAGTGAGCTGCTATCTTGCCATTGCACTCCAGCCTGGCGAGTGGAAATTCCATCTCAAAAACAAAACAAACTCCTTGGTCTGCCACATGCCACTGCTCTGTGACCTTGCACTTTTGGTTCAAAGACCCAAACAAGGTCTATAATAGCTTACTTATTCCATCCTCAGGGCCCACTCTCCACTGATCCCCTGTGGGCTTTAGCTGACTAAGCCCAGTGTGGCTGAGTGGTACCCAGCATGGTACCTGCATGGGTAAAGGTTCAGTACAGGCAGGATCAGCTGGCCAGGGCTAGTGGATGCTTCCTTCACAACAGTTCTCCTGCCACCTGAGATCATACAGTATCTCAGCATCTGCTAGGTCAGTCTGGGGTTCAGCCGGAGGCCTGATGAAGCAAAAAGCTCTCTGAATGTTTACTCTGGAAACTCAGACAGGGAGGCTGAGTGAATCACAGCAAAATCCACCCTAGCCCCCATAGGTGCCAGAGCTGTGCAACTGAAGCTCCTGGGAAGCTAGAATTGAAGAAGTTAGGCAAAGGAGGTCTCTTAGAACCAGCCCCAGATGCCCCTATAGGACCCTTTTCAGAAGACCTGTATAGAAGCTCCAGGCCTTGTTTTTCCTAGAAGTGCCCTGCTATGCCTGTGAGCAATGTCACCAAACAGGTTGGCTCAATCAGCCCTTGTAGCATGCCTCTCTTTCTCAGGCAGCCCTGGAATAGAGAAGGCCTTCACAAGCCCCTCCCTACTGGCTCTCTACTACTTCTGCTCCCTCTTCATGCTTGGATAGCACTTCATTTCACCTTAATCCTTTGGAGCAGTCTGTCTGGGAAGGAGGTGCCAGGATCCAGGATGTGTGGCAGACAAGGCCCAGGTGAGGCTGTGCTATGGCTGCTTCAGCAGGATGCTTACTCCATGCTGAGATCATAGTCTGGTCCTTGTCTTGTCACTTCTGGGGGTCACTCCCCTCCCTGACAAAGGCTGCTCACTCTTCCTCTGCAAACTTGCACCCAGAAAGGGTGGCTAACCCAGTTCAAGGGACAGCCCAGTTATCTGCACCAGGACACTCTTGAAAGCAAAGTCCAGCTGGGCACGGTGGCTCACGCCTGTAATCCCAGCAATTTGGGAGGCTGAGGTGGGCGGATCACCTAAGGTCAGGAGTTGGAGACCAGCCTGGCCAACATGATGAAACCCTGCCTCTACTAAAAAAAAATACAAAAACTTAGCTGGGCTTGGTGATGCATGCCTGAAATCCCAGCTACTACTTAGGAGGCGGAGGTAGGAGAATTGCTTGAACTTGGGAGTCAGAGGTTGCAGTGAGATGAGATCACGCCATTGCACTCCAGCCTGGGGAACAAGAGTGTGAAACTCCGTCAAAAAAAAAAAAAAAATCGAAGTCCCAAGCCCCTTCCAGGTGCTGCCCCGCTCATGCCAGTCACCTCTGTGGCTTTTTGAGAAGGCTCTACGAGCCGAATGCGTGTGGGTTTGTTGGGGGGGGTGCGGGAGAAGAGTCCTACCTGGCTACTGCCCCCTATCGGACCTCGCCCTCCCAGCCAAAGGATGGGTTCTAGATCTCGCCTTTTGTATTCCCCAGCTGGGGGCCAGCCGGCTAAGGGACCCCAGGGATACACAGTCTTTCCATTGCAAACGATAGCGTTGATGGCTGAAGGCTCCTGTCTTCAAGCCCCTCCCTCCAAAGATGACAGCTCTCCAGTCTCTAGGTGCCTACAGGCCACGTGGGCTGGCAGTCAACTCACCTGTTTCTCAGAGGGGCCCAGGACGCACAGAAGGGGCTGGTCACTGCCCTCTGCCGGACCCCTGGGGGGATAAGGTTGTCTGCCTGGGTCCGGCCTGAGGGCACAGCTTCGCGGGGCCCCGGCCCCGGCCCCCTGCGTACACAGACATGGCCACAGCGCCGGCACCGCGCCCTCCCACCGCCCTCACCCGGCCGCCGGTGCAGGAAGACAGCTTTCGCCGGACTCTCGCGGCTAAGGCCCAGCTCCAGCCGCTCGGCTCGACCCCGCCCTCCCCCGGGGTGCATTGTGGGAAATGTAGTCCGTAGCACTCGGCCGCCTTCGGCGCCGCGGGACTGGTTCTGGCTTCCTCATCCTGGCAGAGCAGCGGGCAGGTCCTGACCCGGGTCCGGTATTGCCTCACCCGGCGCCGCCTTCTAAGGACCTGGATGCCTTCTCGGAGCCTAGAGCTCCACGCAGACCGCAGACCTGGACTCTCGGCCTCTCAGTCCGAGCCAGCTAGCAGTTCATTTCAAGGGAGAGAAAGGGACCTTAGGGTTGTTTCCCACACTGATTGTGGAAGGTCAGTGCAAGTTTGTGGGTCTGGAAAAATGTCATTAGTGGGCCCGGATAAATGTCATTAATGGACCCAGCCACACAGGCTGTAAAGGATGTGGGCATGCGCAAAAGTTGCACAAATTGTTTCTAAAAACATTTGTGGCCACATTTTAATGTATCAGTATTCTCAACTCTGACGGCACATAGAATAACCTGGGGAGCTTTAAAAAAAAAAAAAAAACAAGGGCCGGGCGCGGTGGCTCATGCCTGTAATCCCAGCACTTTGGGAGGCCGAGGCGGGTGGATCACGAGGTCAAGAGATCGAGACCATCCTGGTCAACATGGTGAAACCCCGTCTCTACTAAAAATACAAAAAAAATTAGCTGGGCATAGTGGCGCGTGCCTGTAAGCCCAGCTACTCAGGAGGCTGAGGCAGGAGAATTGCCTGAACCCAGGAGGCGGAGGTTACGGTGAGCTGAGATCGGTGATCGGTGAGCTGAGATAGCGCCATTGCACTCCAGGCTGGGTAAACAAGAGTGAAACTCCGTCTCAAAAAAAAAAAAAAAAAAAAAAAAAAAAACTGGGCCGGGCGCGGTGGCTCATGCCTGTAATCCCTACAGCTGGGAGGCCGAGGTGGGCGGATCACTTGAGTTTGAGACCAGCTCGACCAACATGGTGAAACCCCATCTCCACTAAAAATACAAAAACCAGCCAGGCGTGATGGCGCGCACCTGTAAGTCCCAGCTACTCAGGGGGCTGAGGTAGGAGACTGAGGTGGGAGCCCAGAAGGTTGGGGCTGTGGTGAGCTGTGATCAGCTGTGATCATGCCCCTGCACTCCAGCCTGAGCATAGAGCAAGACCCTGTCTCAAAAACAACGAAAACTAATCCCTGGACACCAGCCCTAGAGATTTTGATTTAATTGAATTTGGAGTAGGGTGGAGTGTCGGGAAACCAGGCATCACTATTGTTTTAAAAGCTCCCCAGGTGATTTGCCGGGGCAAAGAATCATTGTTTATAATTTCCTAGACGCAAAGCAATAAAACCAACAGGAAAACAGACAAGAACAGGCTTTCCCAAATGGCCCTTATATTTAGAGATGGTTTTAAAAAGCAAAATTAGGGCCAATGTGGTGGCTCACGCCTGTAATCCCAGCACTTTGGGAGGCTGAGGCGGGTGGATCACGAGGTCAAGAGATCGAGACCATCCTGGCCAACATGGTGAAACCCCGTCTCTATTAAAAATACACAAATTGAACTAATAACAAATGTCAATCCTACAATGGCTCTAATCCTGCTTTGAAACTTGGACTTTGCCACAAACAACATGCACCTCCCTTCCCTCTCCAGGTTCGGAGCTTCTCAAAGCCTCAGCTTTTCGTTTTGTCTGGGCTTGTGATTTTCAGAGACCTAGCATGTTATCTCCACAACAGCAGTAATGAAGACTAACTGGGACTGGAACAAATTTAACAATTAGGCT
Source organism: Callithrix jacchus (assembly GCF_049354715.1). Classification (NCBI taxonomy): domain Eukaryota; kingdom Metazoa; phylum Chordata; class Mammalia; order Primates; family Cebidae; genus Callithrix; species Callithrix jacchus. The sequence goes on from NC_133516.1 coordinate 32,539,840, forward strand.
TCTTATTCTTCCCCATATTTCTTCTCTTTTCTACCTTTAGTGAAGATTTCTTTAGTGAAATCTTCTTTAGTGATCTTTCTTTTAGTGATTTCTTTAGTGAAGAACCTGAGGTGCTGCAAGGTAGCTAAAGTAAATCCTTGCTGGGTGTGTAGCCTCAGTTACTCAGGAGACTGATGTGGGAGGATGGCTTGAGCTAGTAGTTCCTGGCCAGCCTGGGCAACATATTGAGACTCTGTCTCAATAATAATAAATTTTAAAAAAATTTTTAAATAAATTTAAATAATAAATTTTTTTTTAAAGGCTGGGTGCAGTGGCTCACGCCTGTAATCCCAATAGTTGGGAGGCCTAGCTGGGTGGATAATGAGGTCAAGAGATCGGGACCATCCTGGCCAACACGATGAAACCCCGTATCTACTAAAAATACAAAAATTAGCTGAGCATGGTGGCACCTGCATGTAGTCCTAGCTATTTGGGAGGGTGAGGCAGGAGAATCACTTGAACCTGGGAGGCGGAGGTTACCATGAACGGAGATTGCACCAGTGCACTCCAGCTTGGGCAATAGAGCAAGACTCCTTCTCAAAAAAAAAAAAAAAAAAAAAAATCTAGGCACAATGGCTCACACCTGTAATCCCAACACTTTGGGATGCCAAGGCAGGAGGATCTCTTGAGCCCAGGAATTCCAGACCAGCCTAGGCAACATAAGGAGATGCCATTTCTACAAAAAATTTAAAAATTGGCCCAGTGTGGTGGCACACACCTGTGATCCCAGCTACTCAGGAAACTGAATGGGGAGGATCACTTAGGTCCAGGAGGTCGAGGCTGCAGTGAGCCACTGCACTACAACCTGGATGAGCGTTAAGACCCTGACTCAATGAACAAACAAACAAACCCAACGAACAAAAAATAAAGTATATTCTGAGGCTAGGACCTCTTCTCAGCCTTGTTGCTATCTTGCTTGTAGGACTGCAGGCAAATCTTTTAATGACTCTTTCACCATCTTCAACAGTTTCCCCCTTATACAAATACAAAATATCTAATGTGAAGTATTCTGAGCTAATAAAAATAGCCAGTTCTTTCTTGGAAAGTTTGAAGAGGTTTTTCTTCCTGCCTTTATCACTTGGTAAGGCAACCAGTTCTCCTGCTCTACTAGAGAATTTCACCTATGGTCTTGTATCATCTGAATCTTCCCTGGTTTTCTGTCTCTTCTCTCCTGGTTCCTTGTTTTTTGTTTTTGTTTTTGTTTTGAGATGCAGTTTTGCTCTTGTTGCCCAGAGGCTGGAGTACAATCTCAGCTCACTGCAACCTCTGCCTCCCGGGTTCAAGCCATTCTTCTGCCTCAGCCTCCCAAGTAGCTGGATTATAGGCATGCATCACCACGCCTGATTAATTTAGAGACGGTCTTTCACCATGTAGATCAGGCTGGTCTTGAACTCCTGACCTCAGGTGATTCACCTGCCTCAGCCTCCCAAAGTGCTAGGATTACAGGCATGAGCCACCACGCATGGCCCCTTGTAAATTCTCACATTTGATCAAGTCCCTGCTTTTAATGTTTTATTTTATTTTATTTTAGAGATGGGTTTTCGCTATGTTGCACAGGCTGGACTAAAACTCCTGGACTCAAGCAGTTCTTCCATCTTGGCCTCATGAGTAGTTGGGACTATAGGCACAAGTCACCATACCCAAGTCCCTACATTGGATGCTGAAGACCCATAGCCCCACATGAGACCAAAGCAACAGGAAACAATAGACAGGACAATCTCTCTCTCTCTTTTTTTTTTTTGAGACTGAGTTTCGTTCTTGTTGCCAAGGCTGGAGTGCAATGGTGAAATCTTGGCTCACCGCATACTCCACTTCCTGGGTTCAAGTGATTCTCCTGCCTCAGCCTCCAGAGTAGCTGGGATTACAGGTGCATGCCACCATGCTTGGTTAATTTTGTATTTTTAGTAGAGACAGGATTTCTCCATGTTGGTCAGGCTGGTCTCAAACTCCCGACCTCAGGTGATCCACCCGCCTTGGCCTCCCAAAGTGCTGGGATTACAGGCATAAGCCACTGTGCCCAGCCTTTTTTTTTTTTGAGATCGAGTTTCACTCTTGTTGCCCAGGCTGGAATGCAATGGCACAATCCTGGCTGACTGTAACCTCTGCCTCCTGGGTTCATACAATTCTCCTGCCTCAGCCTCCCTAGTAGCTGATAACCACACCTGACTAATTTTTGTATTTTTAGTAGAAATGGGATTTCACCATGTTGCCCAGGCTGGTCTCAAACTCCTGACCTCAGGTGACAGCTGCCTCAGTCTCCCAAACAGCTGGGATTACAGGTGTGAGCCACCATGCCTAGCCTAGTTTTCTCTTTACCTCATTTTCTCCTGTGAAGATTCAGTTGCTGAAAGTGAACGCATCTACCTCATTGGACTTTACTACCATTCCAGGTGAAGGTGCTGTTCTGGGACAGCTCTTCTACATAGCTTTTACTTCTCAGTCTTAGCCAGTGAAAAAGAACCTTACAAGTGCTATAAGCCCATGTACATAAGGAAAAAAAAATCCAGATGCTTCCTCTGAAAATCTTCAATAAACACATTAAGAAAAATCCTCAATTATCACCTTAATGAAAAGGAGTCAGGAGCATGAGCCTTGTTGGTAGGACTGACCTCAGTTGGAATGCCTTCAGCTTCTACTTTTCAGCTGTGGCAAGTTATTTAACCTTTCTGGGCTCTGGTTTCCTTAACTATAAAAGGGGATAATATTGGCTGGGTGTGGCGGCTCATGCCTGTAATACGAGCACTTTGGAAGGCTGAGGCGAGTGGATCACAAGGTCAAGAGATCAAGAGCATCTTGGCCAACATGGTGAAACCCCATCTCTACTAAAAATACAAAAGTTAGCTGTGCATGGGGTGCATGCCTGTAGTCTCACCTACTAGGGAAGCTGAGGCAGAAGAATCACTTGAATCTGGGAGGCGGAGGTTGCAGTGAGCCAAGATTGTGCCACTGCACCCCAGCCTGGAGACAGAGTGAGACTCCATCTTTAAAAAATAAAAATAGGCCGGGCGTGGTGGCTCACACCTATGATCCCAGCACTCGGGGAGGCTGAGGCGGGTGGATCACGAGGTCAAGAGATTGAGACCATCCTGGTCAATGAGGTGAAACCCCGTCTCTACTAAAAATACAAAAATTAGCTGGGCATGGTGGTGCGTGCCTGTAGTCCCAGCTACTCGGGAGGCTGAGGGAGGAGAATTGCTTTAACCCAGAAGGCGGAGGTTGCCGTGAGCCGAGATCATGCCATTGCACTCCAGCCTGGGTAACAACAGCAAAACTCTATCTCAAAATAAATAAATAAATAAATAAATAAAAATAATGAAAAATAAAGGGATAATATATAGTTATGAGGATTAAATGAAATCATAGATGAAGTGCCAGCACCATGCCAGGCACATAGTGTGATAAAGTGTAACAATTATTATTACCCAAGGAGATTGGGCCTTAACCAGTAATAATTAGTTTCTTAATATCGTACACCTCTTTAGAGGATAAAGTATTATCTAATAAGTGAAAGATCCACCAATAAAGGCCTAGTTTGAGAAGCAAAGTCAAAATACCCATAGTTCTTTTTTTTTGGAAACAGAGTCTCACTCTGTTGCCCATACTGGAGTGCAGTGGCGTGATCTCGGCTCGCTGCAAACTCCACCTTCCAGGTTCAAGCAATTCTCCTGCCTCAGCCTCCGGAGTAGCTGAGATTACAGGCACCCACCACCACACCTGGCTAATTTTTGCATTTTTCTAGAGACTAGGTTTCACCATGTTGGCCACGCTGGTCTTGAACTCCTGAACTCGGGTGATCACCCAGCTTGGCCTTCCAAAGTGCTGGGATTACAGACATGAGCCACCACACCTGGCTAAAATATCCATAGTTCTGTTTCTCCTCTTTCCTGAAACCTGTTAGCACTGGTGTAGCCTTGGTGCTCAAGGCTTAAACTTTGCTTTCCTGTCTTCCCTTACTCCCTTAGTTATCTCATCCAGGCCTATGGCTTTAGATATTAGCAACATGCTGATACCTCCCAGATTTGTATATCTAGTCTGATCTTTATTCTGAACTCCAGACTGATGTAACCAACTTCCAGCTCCACATCTCACCTGTCTACTAGTTATCAGAAAACTTAACCTACCCAAAACTGAGTTCCTGCTCTTCCTACCAAAACTGTTCCTCCCATATTCTTCCCTTTCCTTTATTCCAGTCCAATATGTCTGTCTCCTGTTTCTACTGTGGCCACACTGCTGCAAGCACCATTCTGTGGTTGGATTTCTCTTTTTTTTCTTCAGATGGGATCTTGCTCTGTTGCTTAGGCTGGAGTAAAGTGTCATGATTGTGGCTCCTCCTGCACCTTGTAGGCTGCTGAAATGAATTTGGTTTCTGCAAGGAGGGAGACAGAAAATTGTTAATGGGCCCTGAACAGAGACATCATAACCTGACTTCCATGTTAACAGGATTCCTCTGGTTACTGTGTGGAAAACAGACTGAAAGTGGGAAAGAGGAGAAGCAGGACAGCTGGTTGGGAGGTTGCTGCAATAATCCAGCCACATTGTTTGAATCCAGGAGTTTGAAGCTGTAGTGAGCTATGATTGTGCCACTGCACTGCAACCTTCATTTTGTTGTTGGTGGGGACAACGTCTTGTTCTGTAACCCAGGCTGGAGTGCAGTGGTGCAATCATGGCTCACTGTAGCCTCAACCTTCTGAGCTCAAGCAATCTTCTCACTTCAGTCTCCCAAGTAGCTGAGACTATAGGGGCATGCCACCACACCCATCTAATTTTTGTATTTTTTTGTAGAGATGGGGTTTTGCCATATTGCCTAGGCTGGTCTTAAACTCCTGGGCTCAAGCAATCCTTGGGCCTCTGTCTCTCAAAGTGCTGGGCTTACAGTTGTGAGCCATTGCACCTGGCCCTTCATATAGTTCTTGAATGAAGGAATAACTTCCCAAGAATATGCCTAAAAAGTGGGAAGGTAACTTTAAAGACTATGCAACTCAACAACTTCCTTTCTTTACAGATAAAGCCTGCTTTGTTATTATTATTATTTTTTTTTGAGACAGAGTTTCGCTGTTGTTACCCAGACTGGAGTGCAATGGCACGATCTCGGCTCACTGCAACCTCTGCCTTCTGGGTTCAAGCAATTCTCCTGCCTCACCCTCCCGAGTACCTGGGATTACAGGCACGTGCCACCATGCCCAGCTAATTTTTGTATTTTTAGTAGAGACGGGGTTTCACCTCATTGACCAGGATGGTCTCGATCTCTTGACCTCGTGATCCACCCGCCTCGGCCTCCCAAAGTGCTGGGATTATAGGCGTGAGCCACTGCGCCTGGTCTGTTATTTATTTATTTATTTATTTCAAGACAGAGTCTCGCACCGTTGCCCAGGCTGGAGTGCAGTGGCACAATCTTGGCTGACTGCAACCTTCGCCTCCTGGGTTCAAGCAATTCTCCTGACTCAGCCTCCTGAGTAGCTGGAATTATAGGCATGTGCCACCACATCCTACTAATTTTTGTATTTTTAGTAGAGACGGGGTTTCATCATGTTGGCCAGGCCGGTCTTGAACTCCTGACTTCATGATCCGCCTGCCTCGGCCTCCCGAAGTGCTGATTACAGGAGTGAGCCACTGCACTTGGCCTAAGCCTGCTTTATTTTTCAATGCTTAATGGGCTTTTCTTACAGCAGACTTTTTTGATTCCACGATATTGAATTTAGGCTATAAAATCAGGTTACCTTCCCTAAGGGCCCACTGACAGGAAGGAACATCAAGTGGCCAAGACCAGCAAGTCTTTCAACAATGTAGACAATACACCTGAGGTGCCCGATGCTTGGCCAGGTGTGGTGGCTCACACCTGTAACCTAAGCACTTTGGAGGCTAAGGCAGCAGATCACCTGAGGTCGGGAGTTCAAGACCAGCCTGACCAACATGGTGAAACCCCGTTTTATTTAAATAATAATAATAAAAAGACAATACACCTGAGAATTTGAAGCTGGCAGTTAGAAGAACATTAGCTTGAAGATGCTGGAAACAAGCTGCATACTGAAAGCTGTGTTGCCTAATTTTTTGCTAGATTGCTGACTTGTACTTTCCTTCAAGCTCCTCTGTAACCTCGCACAAGTCACTCTTGGCCAGGTATTTTGCCCAAGAGCTAGCAACACCTGTGCAAGCAAGGTAGCTTTTCCTTTATGGATGGAACATTGAACACACATGAGGTTTGTTTTGTTTGTTTCTGAGACAGTATTGCTCCATCCCCCAGGCTGGAGTGCAGTGGCTCAATCTCAGCTAGCTGCACTGCAACCTCCACCTCCCAGGTTCAAGGGATTCTCCTCAGCCACCCGAGCAGCTGGGATTACAGGCACCTGCCACCATGCCCGGCTAATTTTTGTATTTTTAGTAGAGATGGGGTTTCACCACGTTGGTCAGATTGGTCTTGAACTCCTGACCTCGGGTGGTCCACCCGCCTTGGTCTCCCAAAGTTCTGGGATTACAGGCGTGAGCCACCGCAACATCCCGTCAGCTATTCTTGAGCTGGAAATACCTAATTTGGAAACTCATCAGAAGGAAAAAGAGCTGGTGGTGGGGGGGATTCGCTTGAGTTCAGGGGTTCAAGATCATCCTGGGCAACACAGTGAGACCTCATCTCTAAAAACAAAGAAAAAAAATAGATTATGGGCAAATGCATGGAGATAAAGGAAAAGGGGACGAGCCTCCGTGACATACTGATTCTCTAAGTTTTTCTTTTGCACCTTTTGTCAGGTTTCAGGTCCCTTCTGGGCTGGGACGGCCAGGAGCCAGGGCCTTCTGTGGGTGCATGGCCATCAGCCCCTTTTCGAGATGGCTTAAACTTAGTCCCAAAGAAGCTTCCTTGCCATTTCCCTCACACTAACGGACAATAAGCAGGCCTCGAGCTGGGCAGGCCAGGCCGTACTCGAGCTGCTGGCAGGGAGCAAATCTCAGGAAGCCCAAGCCACCAAAAAACTGTAAGCCTCGATCAACTGTGAGTTAGGAACAAGAGGACCAGGTGCTGCAGATAAGAGACCAAACCAAAATCCCCAGCGGGTCTCGCGAAGCGGCACGGGTAAGCGCACCTTCTTATTGGGTGGCGATGAGCAGCGTGCTCCCATGCCCCTCCCCAGAAGGCAAGCCTCCTGCGCGCGGAGCACCGCGGGAGTAGAGTCGGCGGGACCAGCCCCTGTACTTCATCTCCCGGCGGGCTCAGCGCTGAAGGCTGCGGCGCGGCGCGGCGCCTTTGTGGAAGCAGTGGCCCAGCGCGGAGGAAGTTCCGGTGTCCGCGGCCCTCGGTCGGTGGCGGAGGCTGAGGAGAAGGAGTAGTGGGCCGTGGAGGCTTCGCCGCCTAGGTAAGGGCCCGGGACTGGAGAGAGGGCGTGCCAGAGCCTGCGGGGGTAGAGCCAGCAGACAGGGCCGCTCTAGATGTCGCAGGGCCGCGCGGCCTGAAAGCTATGGCTTCGGTGTCGCGGGGCGGCCGCGGCCTCGCTCGGGAAGAAGAGAGCCAAGCGGCGGTGAGGTGAGGTAGGCGCCGCCTGCGGCAGGAACGCCCCGGAATCGTCGCGGGCCCGGGGCGGGGCCCGGCGTGGCGGTAGAATTACCGGTTCTGCCGCGGAGCGGCCAGCTGAGAGATAGGAGCTGGCGCGTGGTTGCGGCTCTGTGCTCCTAGTCTTCGGAGCTGTGAGCGGGCCCTTTTTTCTTGCAGTTTTCCTGTTTCTAATCCAATTCTGATCACTAGGAAGGGAGCTCTTGTGCCTAGCACGTAGCCTCGTCTTCAGACTGGACAGACACTAGGGAGACTCCGCCGGACCGGAAGGCTGGGCGGTAGAACCTGGAGGCGGGGGAGTGGTCTGGTGGGATCTGCGCCCGTTAGGCACTGTAGGAGAGGGATGTTTTCTGGTATTCACGCTTTAGATTCCTTTGGCGGTGTAAATATGTGTTTTTCTCTTTTCTTTAGAATTGACGTTAGGGCAATGGGTTCAACTTTGGAAATGCATTTTTTTTTTTTTTTAAAGGAAGGGCCCTGTTTTGTAGGGTACATAAACCATGAGGATAATTGTATATTTTGCATATTCCTGGTTTGCTTGTGAAGGTCTGAGTAGCTGGATCTAAGAGATGGCGTTCAGGAGAGGGGATGCAGTTGGTCACCTGGTTCATTTACTGAAACCTGGATTCTGCCCTCGGCTTGCTAGTTTCCTCCTCCTTGTTGAGAAATGCCACCAGTGTGAATGATTTAAATATGTCACCCTTACTAAATTTGTGAGGTCTGTAAGGACAGGCGTCAAGTGGTGCGTGACGGTAGGACTGGCAGGGTGGAAAGTAACAAAATAATATGGTACCATTTTGGTGCAACACAAAACTTTAATTTAAATCTTGTCTCAAACTAGCACCTAACTAGATACTTAACCTACAGGATGGGTTCCAGATCTCTCTGGACAGTTGTAGCACCTCTTATAGATTTCTATTACCAGGCCAAGCCTGGTTGCTCACGCCTGTAATCCCAGTACTTTGGGAGGCCAAGGTGGGAGGATTGCTTGATTCCAGGAGTTAGAGACCGGCGTGGGCACATGGTGAGACCCCTACTCTACAAACAATAAAATAGCCAGGGCCAGGTGCGGTGGCTCACACTTGTAATCCCAGCACTTTGGGAGGCTGAGGCGGGCAGATCACCTGAGGTCGGGAATTCAAGACCAGCCTGACCAACATGGAGAAACCCCATCTCTACTAAAAATACAAGATTAGCCGGGCTTGATGGCACATGACTGTAATCTCAGCTACTCCGGAGGCTGAGGCAGGAGAACTGCATGAACCCGGGCGGCAGAGGTTGCCGTGAGCTGAGATCAGGCCATTGGACTCTAGCCTGGACAACAAGAGTGAAACTCCATCTCAAAAACAAACACCAAATCCAACAAAAACTAACAGCTTTATTGGGTTACAATTTATACACCATACAATTCACCCATTTAAGCTGTATCAGAGGTTTTTGGTGTATTATGCTATTTTTTTTGTTTGTTTGTTTGAGATTGAGTCTCTCTTTTGCCCAGGCTGGAGTGCAGTGGTGCTATCGGCTCACTGTAACCTCCGACTCCCAAGTTAAAGGGATTCTCCTGCCTCAGCCTCTGGAGCAGCTGGGATTATAGGCGCACGCCACCATGCCCGTCTCTTTTTTTTTTCCTTTTTGAGATAAGAGTCTTGCTCCATCGCCCAGGCTGGAGTGCAGTAGCATGATTTCAGCTCACTGCAACCTCGGTCTCCGGGGTTAAAGTGATTCTCCTGACTCAGTCTCCTAAGTAGCTGGGACTACAGGTGTGTACCACCACACCAGGCTAATTTTGTATTTTTGGTAGAAATGGGGTTTCACTGTGTTAGCCAGGATGGTCTTCATTTCCTGACCTCGAGATCCACCCTCCTCTACCACCTAAAGTGCTGGGATTACAGGCGTGAGCCATCGCATCCGGCCATGTTGGCAGGCTGATCTTGAACTACTGACCTCAGGTGATCCACCTGCCTCGGCCTCCCAAAGTCCTGGGATTACAGGTGTAAGCCACCACGCCCGGCCCTATTACAGTATTTTTAAAACAAATTGTGAGCTTCATCTCCCGGCGGACTGAATGCTGAAGGGTGCGTCGCGGTGCGGAGGAAATTCCGGTCTCTGCGGCGCTGGGTCGGTGGCGGAGTATTTTTAAAACAAATTGAGAGCTTGGACAGCATGGCGAAACCCTATCTCTACAAAAAATACAACAAACAGACAAACAAACAACTAGCCAGGCATGGTGGCATGCTCCTGTTAGTCCTAGCTACTCGGGAGGTTGAGATGGGAAAATCACTTGAGCTGAGGAGGTAGAGATTGAAGTGAGGGGAAATCATGCCACTGTACTCCAGTGTGGGCGACAGAACAAGACTCTTTTCTAAAATAAATAAATAAATAAATAAAACAAATTGTAGTAAATATATATTTTTATGTGTGTTGATGTATATTTTAACAAAATTTGTCCTTTAAACCATTTTTAAGTATACAATTTAGTGGTATTAATTACATTCACAATGTAATAAAAGCAACACCACTATTTCTGAAACTTTGTTATCTCAAACAGAAACTCTGTAACCAGACAGGGGTGGTGGCTCATGCCTGTAATCTCAGCACTTTGGGAGTCTGAGGCGGGTGGATCACAAGGTCAGGAGATCTAACACGGTGAAATCCCATCTCTACTAAAAATACAAAAAATTAGCCTGGCGTGGTGGTGTTCGCCTGTAGTCCCAGCTACTTGGGAGTCTGAGGCAGGAGAATTTCTTGAACCTGGAAAGCAGAGGTTGCAGTGAGCCGAGATCGAGCCACTGCACTCCAGCCTGGTGTCAGAGGGAGACTCAGTCTCAAACAAAAACAAAAACCTGTAACCATTAAATTACTCCCATTTCCTCCTCTTCCTAGCCCCTGGTAATCTCTGATCTACTTTGTGTCTGTACGAATGTGCCTGTTGTAGTTACTGCAAATACTAAATGGAATCATCCAACATTTGTCCTTTTTGTGTCTGGTTTATTTCACTTAGTTTAATGGTTTCAAGGTTAATCCTTGTTGTAGCATGTATCAGAACTTCCTTGCTTTTTATGGCTTAATCCATTGTGTGTGTACACCATATTTTGTTTTATTAATTAATTTGTAGTAGACACTTGGCTTGTTTCTACCTTTTGACTATTGTAAATAATGTTTCTGTGAACACTGGTGTACAAATATCTCTTTGAGTTCTTGCTTTGAATTCTTTTGGGTATATACCCAGAAGTGAAATTGCTATATGGTAATTATTATTATTAATTTTCTTTTAGAGACAGAGTCTTGCTCTGTTGCCCAGGCTGGAGTTGAGTGGCACAGTCATGGCTCACTGCAGCCTCAAACCTGTAGGCTCAAGCAGTCGTCCTGTCTCAGCCTCCTTAGTAGCTGGGGCTATAGGTATGGGCTGCCACGACCAGCTAATTTTTTTTTTTGTTTGTTTATTTTTTATTTTTTTGAGACGGAGTTTCGCTCTTGTTACCCAGGCTGGAGTGCAATGGCGCGTTCTCGGCTCACCGCAACCTCCGCCTCCTGGGTTCAAGCAATTCTTCTGCCTCAGCCTCCTGAATAGCTGGGACTACAGGTGCACGTCACCATGCCCAGCTAATTTTTGTATTTTTAGTAGAGACGGGGTTTCACCATGTTGACCAGGATGGTCTCGATCTCTTGACCTTGTGACCCACCCGCCTCAGCCTCCCAAAGTGCTGGGATTATAGGCGTGAGCCACCGCACCCGGCTTAATTTTTATTTTTTATTGTGATGAACTCCTTCCTTGTTGTCTAGGCTGGTCTCGAACTCCTGGGTTAAAGTGATTCTCTTGCCTTGGCCTCCCAGAGGGCTGAGATTACAGGCATGAGCCACCACATCTGGCCCATAATTTTTTAATTTTTTTTTTTTTTTTTTATAGAGACAGGGTCTCCCTATGCTGCCTGTGTTGGTCTCGATCTCCTGGCCTCAAACCATCTTCCCTCCTTGGCCTCTCAAGGTACTGGGATTATAGACATGAGCCACTGCACCTAGCTGATAGTTGGTAATTAAATGTTTAGCTCTTTGAGGAACCACCATACTGTTTTTCTTAGTGGCTGCATCATTTTACATTCCCACCAGTAATACACAGGGGTTCCAATTTTCCCACATCCTCCCCAACAGTTATTTTCTGTTTTTCCTTTTTTGGTAAATTTTTGTGTGTATATGTGGTTTTTTATTTGTTTGTTTTGATAATAGCCATCCTAATGGGTGTGAAGTGGTATCTCATTGTGTTTTCGCTCATTTATATCTTTTTTAACCATTTTTTCTTTTGAGATGGAGTCTCACTCTATTGCCCACATTATAGTAGTGCAATCTCGGCTCACTGCAACCTTTGCCTCTCAGGTTCAAGCATTTCTCAGCCTCAGCCTTTCGAGTAGCTGAGATTACAGGCTACTACTTTTGTATTTTTAGAGACAGGGTTTCACCATCTTGACCAGGCTGGTCTTGGAGTCCTGACCTCGTGATCCACCCACCTTGGCCTCCCAAAGTGCTGGGATTACAGGCCTGAACCACCACACCTGACCTTTTTAACCATTTTTAAATATATCATTCATTGGTATTAAGTACATTCTTGTTTTGCAACCATCATAAAAATCCAGCTTCAGAACTTTTTTCTTTTCTTTTTTTTTTTTTGAGACAGAGTTTCGCTCTTGTTACCCAGGCTGGAGTACAATGGTGCGATCTCGGCTCACTGCAACTTCCGCCTCCTGGGTTCAGGCAATTCTCCTGTCTCAGCCTCCTGAGTAGCTGGGATTTCAGGCACACGCCACCATGCCCAGCTAATTTTTTGTATTTTTAGTAGAGACGGGTTTCACCATGTTGACCAGGGTGGTCTCGATCTCTTGACCTCGTCATCCACCTGCCTCGGCCTCCCAAAGTGCTGGGATTACAGGCTTGAGCCACCGCGCCCGGCCTCTTTTTTTTTTTTTTTTTGGGAGACGAGGTTTCACCATGTTGGTCAGGCTGGTCTCAGACTCCTGACCTTGTGATCCACTTGTCTCGGCCTCCGAAAGTGATGGGCTTACAGGCATGAGCCACTGCGCCCGGCCTAGAACTTTTTCCATCTTTCCAAATTGAATCTCTGAACTCATTGAACAGTAACTCTGCATTCTCTCCTCCCCTACCCTCTGACAACCACCATTGTGCTTTCTGTCTATGAATTTGGCTACTCTAGGTGTCTCATGTAAGTGGAATCATATATTTATTTTTTTGTGTATGGCTTATTTACTTAGCATAATGTCTTCAGGATTTGTACGTCTTGTATGCATCAAAATTTTATTTTTTGAAACGGAGTCTCACTCTGTTGCCCAGGCTGGAGTGCAGTGTTGTGATCTCGGCTCACTGCAACCTCTGTCTCCTAGGTTCAAGCGATTCTCCTGCCTCAGCCTCTCTAATAGCTGGGACTACAGGTGAGTGCCACCACGCCTGGCTAATTTTTTGTGTTTTTAGTAGAGACTGGGTATTACTGTGTTAGCTAGGATGGTCTTGGTCTCCTGACACGGTGATCTGACTGCCTTGGCCTTCCAAAGTGTTGGGATTACAGGTGTGAGCCACCATGCCTGGCCCAGAATTTTATTCCTTTTTAAGGCTGAGTAATATTCCATTATGTATATATATCACATTTTGTTTATCCATTCATATGTTGATGGACATTTGGGTTATTTCCACCTTTTTGCTATTGTGAATAATGATGCTATGAATATTGGTTTACAAATATCTTTTTTTTTTTTTTTTGAGATGAAGTCTTGCTCTGTGGCCAGGCTGGAGTACAGTGGCACGATCTCAGCTCACTGCAACCTCTGCGTCCCGGGTTCAAGGGATTCTCCTGCCTCACACTCCTGAGTAGCTGAGACTACAGGCCACCACACCTGACTAATTTTTGTATTTTTAGTAGAGACGAGGTTTCACTATATTGTCCGGGATGGTCTTGATCTCTTGACCTCGTGATGCGCCCGCCTTGGCCTCCCAGAGTACTGACGCGATCACGGCTTACTGCAACCTCTGCCTTCTGTGTTTAAGCATTCTCCTGCCTTAGCTTCCTGAGTAGCTGGGCTTACAGGTGTGCACCACTATGCCCAGCTATTTTTCGCTTTTTGTATTTTTAGTAGAGAAGGAGTTCTGCCATTAACTGTTGGCCAGGCTGATCTTGAACTTCTGACCTCAGGTAATCCACTTTCCTTGGCCTCCCAAAGTGCTGGGATTATAGGTGTGAGCCACCATGCCCAGCCACAAATACCAAGACATTTTACTTTCATTCCTTTTTTTTTTTGGAGATAGAGTATTGCTGTGTTGCCCAGGCTGGAGTGCCGTGGCATGATTTCAGCTCACTGCAACCTCTGCCTCCTGAGTTCAAGTGATTCTCCTGCCTCACCTCTGGAGAAGCTGGAACTACAGCATGTGCCACTACACCCGGCTAATTTTTTGTATTTTTAGTAGAGACGGGGTTTCACCCTGTTGGCCAGGATGGTCTCGATCTCCTGACCTTGTGATCACCTGCAAAGTGCTGGGATTACAGGTGTAAGCCACCATGCCCGGCAGTTTTTTTTTTGACAGGGTCTTGCTCTGTTGTCCAGGCGAGTGCAGTTGTGCAGTGACAGCTCACTTTATCCCTGATCTTCTTGGGTCAAGCTATCCTCTCACCTCAGCCTCTTGAGTAGCTGAGAATTCAGGTGCACGCCACCACACCTAGCTTATTTTTTAATTTTTTCGTAGCTGTGGGATTTTGCTGTGTTGCCTAAGTTTTATGTGTCATTTTTTTAAGGAACTACCCTACTGTTTTCCACAGTGGTTGCACCATTTTACATTCTACCAACAATGCACAAAGGTTTTGTTATAGACTGAATTGTGTCCTCCTGAAAATTCATATGTTGAAGCCCTAAGCCCCAGTGTGACTGTAGTTGGAAATAGAATCTTTACAGAGATAATTAACAAATTAGAAGATATCATAAGGATGAGGCCTTAATCCAGTAGGACTAGTGTCCTTATAAGAAAAGGACTAGATACCAGGAGTGCGTGTACAGAGAGAAAAGGCTACATGAGAATAGAAGGGATTACAAGTGTGAATCTCCATGCCCAGCCCTGACTGTTTTATTTTTTGTAGAGTTGGGATCTCGCCATGTGCTCATGCTGGTCTCCAACTCCTGAACTCAAGCAATCCTCCCACTTTGGCCTCCCAAAGTGCTGAAATTACAGGCATGAGCCCCTGCGCCTGGCGTATTTTTTTTTTTCTTTCTGTTTTTTAGAAAGAGTCTCACTCTTTTACCAGGTGCCAGGCTGGAGTGCAGTGGTGAGATCTCGGTTCACTGCAGCGTCCGCCTCCCAGGTTCAAGCAGTTCTCCTGCTTCAGCCTCCCAAGTAGCTGGGACCACAGGCACGTGCCACCACACCCAGCTAATTTTTGTATTTTAGTCGAAACAGGGTTTCACGGTGTTGGCCAGGATGGTATCGATCTCTTGACCTCGTGATCTGCCTGCCTCAGCCTCCCAAAGTGCTGGGGGATTACAGGTGTGAGCCACCACGCCTGGCTGGCATTTTATTTTATTATTTTTGAGACAGAGTCTCTGTTGCCTACCACAGAGTGAACTGGCGTGATCTCAGCTCACTGCAACCTCTACCTCCCAGGTTGAGGAGATCCTTGTGCCTCAGCCTTCCTTGTAGCTGGGATTACAGTCATTTGCCACCATGCCTGGCTAATTCTTGTATTTTAGTATAGATGGGGTTTCACCTTGTTGGCCAGGCTGGTCTTGAACTCCTGACCTCAAGTGATCTGTCCACCTTGGCCTTCCAAAGTGCTGGGAGTACAGGTGTGGGCCTTTTTCTCTTTTCTTTCTTTTTTTTTTTTTTAAATAGCTATCCTAATGGATGTGAAGTGGTATCTCATTGTGGTTTTGATTTGCATTTCCCTAAAGATAAGTGATGTCGAGCATCTTTTCATGTGTTTATTGGTTATTTGTATATTCTCCTTGAAGAAGTATCTATTCATGTCTTTGGTCGACCATTTTAAAATTAGGTTTTTGAGCTGGGTGTGGAGGTGCACACCTCTAGTCCCAGCTTCCTGGGAGGTTGAGGTAGGTGGAGCTCTTAAGCCCAAGTGTTTGAGGGTGCATTGAGCTGTGATTGCACAACTGCACTCCACCCTGGGTGACAGTCTCTAAAAATAAAATGAAATTAGGTTTTTGTCTTTGTTGTTGAGTTTTAGGGGTCCTTTATGTACTCTAGAAATTCCTTGTCAGATAATGTGATTTACAAATATTTTTTCTCTCTGTGGGTTACCTTTTTTTTTCTTTTTCTCTTTCTTTTTTTTTCCTGTGGGTTATCTTTATACTCTGTTGATAGTGTCTTTTGATGCACAGAGGTTTTCGTTTTGATGAAGTCCAATTTATCTTTTTTTTTAAATCTGTGCCTCATTTGCAAATTATTGCCAGTTGAAACTTTTCCCCTAAGAGTTTTATAGTTTTAGCTCTTAGGTTTGGGTCTTTGATCCATTTTGGGTTTTTTAAATATATCATGTTGGGTATGAGTCCCACTTTATTGTTTTGCATGTGGTTATTCAGTTTTCCCAGTACCATTTTCCATCTGCGAAAAAAATTGTACTTTACCCATTGAATGTTTTTGACAGTTGACTGCAGTTCAAGACCAGCCGGGCCAACATGATGAAACCCCGTATTAAAAGTACAAAAATTAGCTGGACATAGTC
Organism: Callithrix jacchus; assembly: GCF_049354715.1. NCBI lineage: Eukaryota > Metazoa > Chordata > Mammalia > Primates > Cebidae > Callithrix > Callithrix jacchus. The sequence continues at coordinate 32,556,141 of NC_133516.1, forward strand.
ATGCCTGCCTGTAATCCAAGCTACTAGGGAGGCTGAGGCAAGACAATCACTTGAACCCAGGAGGCGGAGGCTTCAGTGAGCCGAAATTGCGCCATTGCACTCCAGCCTGGGTGACAGGGCAAGATGCGAGAATCCATCTCAAAAGAAAAAATTGACCACATATGTGAGGAGTTATTTCTCATTTCTCCATTCAGTTGATTGGTCTTTGTGTCTCTATCTTTATGCCATCACTGTAGTGTTGTGATTGCTATAGCTAAATGGTACACTTAAAGATGGTTAAAATAGGCTGGGCATGGTGGCTTATGCTTATATTATAGTCTTAGCACTTTGGGAGGTTGAGGTGAGCAGATTGCCTGTGCTCAGGAGTTCAAGACCAGCCTAGGCAACATGGTGAAACCCTTACTCTACCAAAATACAATATTAGCTGGGTGTGGTGGTGTGTGCCTGTAATTCTAGCTATTTGGGAGGCTGAGGCACAAGAATTGCTTGAACCTGGGAGACAGAGGTTGCAGTGAGCCTTGATTGCGCCACTGCACTCTAGCCTGGGCAACAGAGTGAGACTCTTTACATACCCAAATGTTTCACCATAATTATAAAATAATTTTTATTTTCATTTTTAAATTCTTCATTCTTTTGTTAATGCTCTCAGCTGAATTAAAAAAAAAAAGAATAGGTCTTGCTGGGCCAGGCGCAATGGGTCACACTTGTAATCTTGGATCGCCTGAGGCGGGCAGATTGCCTGAGGTTGGGAGTTTGAGACCAGCCTGACCAACATGGTGAAACCCCATCTCTACTAAAAATACAGAAGTAGCCAGGCGTGGTGCTGCATGCCTGCAATCCCAGCTACTCAGGAGGCTGAGGCAGGAGGCAGGAGAATCACTTAAACCAGGAGGCGGAGGTTGCAGAGAGCCAAGATGGCACCACTGCACTCTAGCCCGGGCAACAGGAAACTGTCTCAAAAAAAAAAAAGGTCTTGGCCAGGTGCGGTGGCTCATGCCTATAATCCCAGCACTTTGGGAGGCCAAGGCGGGTGGATCACTAGGTCAAGAGATCGAGACCATCCTGGTCAACATGGTGAAACCCTGTCTCTACTAAAAATACAAAAAAATTAGCTGGGCATGGTGGCATGCACCTGTAGTCCCAGCTACTTGGGAGGCTAAGGCAGGAGAATTGCTTGAACTCAGGAGGCGGAGGTTGCAGTGAGCCGAGATCATGCCATTGCACTCCAGACTGGGTAACGAGCGAAACTCCATCTCAAAAAAAAAGGGGTCTTGTTGATTCTTCTTTCTGCTTTCCCCTGTTCACCCCCTCTCACTTTATCAAAGAAAGCACTTCTTCATTTGAAACCTAACTGAAGTAAATTGTCCCAGAGATGAAAACCATTGAGGACACCAATGTTTTATATTTGGGTGGGTTCTCTGTCTGCCTGTCTGTCTGTCTCTTTCTCTTTCTCTTTTTCTTTCTTTCTTTCTTTCTTTTTTAAAAGATGGGGTTTCACCATGGTGGCTAGGCTGGTCTTGAACTCCTGATCTCAGGTGATCCACCCACCTCAGCCTCCCAGAGTGCTAGGATTACAGCCATGAGCCACTGCCTCTGGCCTCTTTTTTTTTTTTTTTAAACTTTAAACTTTAATCTCATGACCGTTTATGTTTCCATTTTTAAAAAGTATTATTGGGAGGCTGAGGCAGGCGAATGACAAGGTCAGGAGTTCGAGACCAGCTTGGCCAATATGGTGAAACCCCATCTCTACTAAAAATTCAAAAATTAGCCGGGTGTGGGGGCAGGCACCTGTAGTTTCAGCTACTTGGGAATCTGAGGCAGGAGAATCGCTTGAACCTGGGAGCGGGAAGTTGCAGTGAGGCAAAATCAAGCCACCGCACTGCCACCTGGGTGACAGAGCGAGACTCCGTCTTAAAAAAAGAAAAAAGTATTATAAATAAAGGTGTGCATTTTTTTATACAAGTCTTTTGTTTTTATTAATTTTGGATAAATCCCAAGAAGTAGAGTTGCTTAATGTATGATTGGACACAGAAAATAAAAGAGAAAGAAAACAGAAAATGAAGTGGAGTTGCTGATCATAGGTTAGTACTTATTAGACCAGTTTCCCTAATGGATGTACTGTTTTGTATTCTCGTCAGCAATGTATGAGAAGAGGTTTTTTTTTTAATTAAAAAAAAAAAAAAAGGCAGGGTCTCACTTTATTACCTAGGCTGGAATGCAGTGGCATGATTGTAACTCACTGCAGGCTTGACCTCCTGGGCTCAAGTGATCCTCCCACTTCAGTCTCTCCTGAGTATCTGAGACTATAGACATGTGCTACCATGCCTGGATAATTTTTATTTTTTTTTGAGACAGAGTCTCACTCTGTCCCCCAGGCTGGAGTGCAATGGCACAATCTCTGTTCACTGCAACTTCTGCCTCTGAGGTTCAAGTGATTCTCCTGCCTTAACCTCCCAAGTAGCTGAGATTATAGGCATGTGCCACCATACGTGGCTAAGTTTTGTATTTTTTTTTTTTCTTTGAGACAGAGTCTTACTCTGTCCCCAGGATGGAGTTCAGTGGTGAGATCTTGGCTCACTGCAACCTCTGACTCCCTGGTTCAAGTGATTCTCCTGCCTCAGCCTTCTGAGTAGCTGGGATTACAGGCACACACCACCACGCCTGGCTAATTTTTGTATTTTTAGTAGAGATGGGGTTTTACTATGTTGGTCAGGCTGGTCTCGAACTTCTGATCTTATGATCTGCCTGCCTCAGCCTCCCAAAGTGCTGGGATTACAGGAGTGAGCCACTGCACCTGGCCTAATTTTTGTATTCTTAAAAGAGATGGGGGTTTCATCATGTTGGCCAGGATGATTTTGAACTTGACCTCATGATCTGCCTGCCTCCATCTCCCAAAGTGTTGGGATTAAAGGCTCGAGCCACTGCACCCAGCCAACTTTTTTATTTTTAGTAGAGACAGAGTTTTGCCGTGTTGGCCAGGCTGGTCTCAAACTCTTGACCTCAGGTGATTTTCCCACCTCGGCCTCCCAAAGTGCTGGGATTATAGGCATGAGCCATGGCGTCTGGCCCAATTTTTGTATTTTTTTGTAGAGACATGTTTTTACCGTGTTTCATAGGCTGGCCTTGAATCCCTGATCTCAAGCAATCTGCCTGCCTCAGTCCTTCCAAAGTACTGGGATTACAGGCAAGTGTTCTCATTGCTGGAAATCCTTCTGTATATTTGATTTGGTATGTTTTTAATTTTAGCCATTCTAGTGAGTGTGTACTAGTATCTTATGTTTGTGTTTTCCTTATCATAGTGAACATTATGACTGATTATAGTGATATGTATTATAAATATTTACTCAATTCGGATTTTTTTTTGAAACAGGGTCTTGCCATGTTGCTCAGGCTAGACCCCAGACTCCTAGGCTTAAGTGAACCTCCCACCTCAGTCTCTTGAGTAGTTGGGACTATAGGTGTGTACCACCATGCCTGGCTTATTTATTTATTTATTTAAAATTAATTAATTAATTTGAGACTGAGTGTCTCTCTGTTGCCCAGGCTGGAGTGCAGTGGCACGATCTCAGCTCACTGCAACCTCTGCTTCCTGGGTCCAAGCGATTTTCCTGTTTCAGCCTCCTGAGTAGCTGGGACTACAGGTGCCCACCACTACACCTGGCTAATTTTTGTATTTTTAGTAGAAACAAGGTTTCACCATATTGGCCAGTCCGGTCTAGAACTCCTGACCTTGTGATCCGCTCTCCTTGGCCTCCTAAAGTGTTGGGATTACAGGCAAGAGCCACTGTGCCCAACCATCTTTTTTTTTCATAATAACAGGGTCTCACTCTGTTGCGCAGGCTGGAGTGGAGTGGTCCAGTCATGGCTCACTGCAGGCTGAAACTCCCATGCTCAAGTCATCCTCCCACTTTAGCCTTCTGAGTAACTGGAACCATAGAGGTGTACCATCACACCTTGCTGCTAATTTTTTTTTTTTTTTTTTTCCTGAGACAGTCTCACTCTGTCACCCAGGCTAGAGTGCAGTGACACAATCTTAGCTCACTGTAGCCTCTGCCTTCTGGGTTCAAGTGATCCTCCTGGCACAGTCTCCTGAGTAGCTGGGATTACAGGCATGCACCACTATAATTAGCTTGGCTTACTTTTGTATTTTTAGTAGAGATGGGGTTTTACCATGTTGGTGCACCTGGTCTTAAACTCCTGACCTCATATTATCCAGCCGCCTCAGCCTCCCAAAGTGCTGGGGTTACTGGGGTTACAGGCATGAGCCACTATGCCCAGCTGGATATGGCTAATTAAAAAAATTTTTTTGTAGGCTAGGCAGGGTGCTCATACTTGCAATCCCAGTACTCTGAGAGGCTGAGGCAGGCTGATTGCCCGAATCGGGAGTTTGAGACCAGTCTGGGCAACATGACAAAAGCCTACCAGAAATACACAAAAAACTTAGTGGGACGTGGTAGTGCACTCTTGTGGTCCCAGCTATTCAGGAGGCTGAGGTGAGAGGATTGCTTGAGCCCGGGAGGTGGTGGTTATAGTGAGCTGTGAGCCGAGAATGCACCACCACACTCCAGCTTGGGTGACAGAGTGAGATACGGTCTCAGAAAAAAAAATTTTTTTTTTTTTTGTAGAGACAAGTTCTCACTATTTTGCTCAGGATGGTATCAACTTCTGGGCTCAAGTGATCCTCCTGCCTCAGCCTCCCAAAGTGTTGGGATTACAGATGTGAGCCACTGTGTCTGGCCTGTTTATAGACTCTTAATTCTGTTTCCTGGGTCTGTATGTCAATCTTATGTCAGTGCCACCCTGTCTTTTTTTTGTTTTGAGACAGAGTCTTGTACTGTCACCCAGGCTGTGGTGCCAGGGGCACGATCTTGGCTCACTTTAATCTCTGCCTCCTGGGTTCAAGCAGTTCTCCTGCCTCAGCCTCCCCAGTAGCTGGGACTACAGGTGTGTGCCCAGCTAATTTTTTTGTGTGGTTTTTTTTTTTTTTTTTCCAGTAGAGACGGGGTTTTACCATGTTGGCCAGAATGGTCTCCATCTCCTGACCTCATGATCCCTTTGCCTCGGCCTCCCAAAGTCTTGGGATTACAGGCGTGAGCCACTGCGCCTGGCCTACACTGTCTTTCTTTTTTTTTTTTTTTTTGAGACGGAGTCTCACTCTGTCACCCAGGCTGGAGTGCCAGGGGCATGATCTTGGCTCACTGCAACTTCCGCCTCCTCGGTTCAATCCATTCTCCTGCCTCAGCCTCTTTAGTAGCTGGAATTACAGGCGTGCGCCACCATGCCCTGCTAATTTTTTATTTTAGTAGAGACGGGGTTTCACTGTGTTGGTCAGGCTGGTCTCGAACTACTGACCTAGTGATCTGCTCGCCTTGGCCTCCCAAAGTACTGGGATTACAGGGTGAGCTACCATACCTGGTCCATACTGTCATGATTACTGTAGCTTTGTGGTGGGTTTTAGAATTGAGAAGTGTCAATCCACTAACTTTGTTATGTATATATATATTTTTTTTCTATTTTGTGCAGATATTGCCAGGTTATAAAATTTTGCACACGTTTTTAAAACTTAATGCATGATAGCTTATTCTGTATCAATTACCATAGCTACTTGATTTTTTTTTTTTTTTTTAGAGTTACATAGTATTTTTTTTTTTTTTTGAGACTGTGTCTTGCTCTTACTTAGGCTGGAGTGCAGTGGTGTGATTGGCTTAAGCAACCTTTGCCTCCTGGGATCAACCTCCAGAGTATTTGGAACTACAGATACCTGCTGCCACACCCAGCTAATTTTTGTATTTTTTGTAGAGACAGGGTCTCACCATGTGTTGCCCAGGCTGGTCTTGAATTTCAAGTCTCAAGCGATCTGCTTGCCTTGGCCTCCCAAAGTGCTGGGATTACATGCTTGAGCTGCTGCGCCAGGCCTGAGTTGCGTAGTGTTCTAATAGTATTAATATACTCTATTGATGTGCATTTAGGCTTTATAATCTTTTTTTTTTTTTGAGACCAAGTTTTGCTCTTGTTGCCTAAGCTGGAGTACAGTGCCATGATCTTGGCTCACTGCAACCTCTGCCTCCCAGGTTCAAGTGATTGTCCTGTCTCAGCCTCCCGAGTAGCTGGGTTACAGGCCTGAGCCAGCAGGCCTAGCTGATTTTTTTTTTTTTTTGTATTTTTAGTAGAGATGGCATTTCACCAAGTTGTCCAGGTTTGTCTTGAATGCCTGACCTCAGGTAATTCACCCACCTCGGCCTCCCAAAGTGCTGGGATTATAGGTGTGAGCTACCGTGCCCAGCCTATGATCTTTTGCTATTATAAACCATGCTCTATTGTGTACCTTTGTAAACTTGTCACCTTACTCTATAAATGTCTAGAGAATGATTTCCTAGAAATGGAACTGGAAAGTCAGAGATTATGCACATTTAAAATTTATTGATTAAATTTCCAGTTTTTCTTATGTTACTGATTTCTGACTGTTTTCATTGGAGAGCATACTTTTTTTTTTTTTTTTTTTTTGTGAGACAAGGTCTCACTCTGTCACCCACGCTGGAGTGCAGTAGCATGATCATAGCTCATTGTAGACTTGACCTCCTGGGCTCAAATAATCCTCCCACCTCAGCCTCCTGAGTAGCTGGGAATACAGGCACACACAATCATGTCCAGCCAATTTTATTTTTATTTTTATTTTTTTGAGATGGAGTCTTACTCTGTCACCCAGGCTGAGGTACAGTGGCACAATCTTGACTCACTGCAGCCTCCACCTCCTGGTTCAAGCGACTCTCCTCCCTCAGCCTCTCAGGTAGCTGGGATTACAAGGGCATACCACCACATTTTTGCTTTTATTTGAGGAGATGGTATCTGGCTATATTGCCCAGGTGGGTCTTGGACTCCTGGCCTCAAGCAGTCCTTCCACCTCAGCCTCTCAAAAATGTTGGGATTACAGGTATGAGCCACTGTGCCTGGCCAAGAATGTTTCATGTGCATTTGAGAAGAATGTAAATCTGCCATTGTTGGATGGAGTGTTCTGTATATGTCTGTCAGGTCTAGTTGGTTTATTGTGTTATTCAAGTTCCCTTCTTATGTTCTGTCTGATCAGTCTCCTTGTTGAAAGTGGGGTTTGACATTTTCAGCTGTTACTGCAGAACTATGTCTTCCTTCAAATCTTTTAATTGTTGCTTTCTACATTTTAAGGTCGTATTAGGTGCATAGTTGTTATATTGTCTTGCTGTATTAGGCTTTTAAATTAATATATAGACCAGACACACAGTGGCTCATGTCTATAATGAGCCAGTGCTTTGAGAGGCTGAGGTGGGAGGATCACTTGAGCCCAGGAGTATGAGGCCAGTCTGGTCAACATAGTGAAATCCTCTGTCTACAAAATAAAAACAAAAAAACCACAAGCATATATATATATTTCTTTGTCTCTTGTAACCTTTTTATATTTAAAGTCTGTTTTGTGTGATATTAATAGAGTCACCCCAACTGTTTTGATTGTTATATGCATGAAATGTCTTTTTGCATCCTTTCACTTTCAAACCTATTTGTGTCTTTGGCTCTAAAGTGAATTTCCTGAAGATAGCATACAGTTGGATCATGTTGGTGTTCTTTTTTTTTATTTGAGATGGAGTCTTATTCTGTCACTCAGGCTGGACTGCAATGGTACAATCTCAGCTCTACTGCAACCTTCGCCTCTCAAGTTCAAGCAGTTCTCCTGCCTCAGCCTCCCAAGTAGCTGGGATTACAGGCATGGCCTACCACACCTGGCTAATTTTGTATTTTTTAGTAGAGACGGGGTTTCTTCATGTTGGTCAGGCTGGTCTTAAACTCCTAGCCTCAGGTAATCTGCCTGCCTTGGCCTCCTAAAGTGATGGGATTACAAGCATGGGCTAATGTGCCTGGCCCAATTTTTTTTTTTAAGCGACAGGGTCTTGCTGTGCTTGTGTGTGTTACCTAGGTTGGAGTACAGTGGTGAGATCATAGCTCACTGCAGCCTTGGACTCCTGGGCTCAAGCAATCCTCCTGTTTTATTGTTCCCAAGTACCTGGAACTACAGGCGTGTGCCACCTGGCTTTTTATTTTTTTAAATTTTTCATAGAGATGGTGTCTTGCTATGTTGCCTAGGCTGGTCTCAAACTCCTGGCCTCAAGCACCTGGCTTTCCAAAGTGCTGGGATTACAGATTTTAGCCACTGGCCTGTAGTAAAGACAGGGTCTCACTATGTGGCTCATGGTGGTTTCAAGCTCCTAAGCTTAAGTAATCCTCCTGCCTCGGCCTCCCAAATTGTTAGGATTACAAGCCTGAGCCACTGTGCCTAGCCCCTTCTCATTTTCTTTCTTTTTTTTTCTTTTTAGTGCATAAGGAGGCAACCTCATTTTCTTACATGTGTATTCTAAAGATGTATTCTTTGCAGTTACCATGGGAGTTAACATCTCACAGTTATAATCTAATTTGAATTTATAATAACTTAAGTTCCATAGTATACAAATCTCTGCTCCGGTGCAGCTCCTTTCTCTTCCCTTTTCTGTTATGTCATAGATTACATCTTTGTAAATTGTATCTTGTTAGCCTAGATTAATAATTTTTTATGCATTTGTTTTTAGATCACATTGAAAATGAAAAGCAAAGTTACAAAGCAAAATTACAATAATGCTAGTTTTTACAGTTGCTCCTGTATTTGCCTTTACCAGAGATTGATTGATTGATTTCTTTCCTTTCTTTCTTTCCTTTTTTTTGGGGGTGGGGGTGGGGGAGAAGGAGTCTCTGTTGCCAGGCTGGAGTACAGTGGCGTGATAATCAGCTCACTGCAGCCTCTGCCTCCTGGGTTCAAGTGATGCTCCTGCCTCAGGCTTCCAAGTAGGTGGGACTGTAATTTGTAGTGTATAGTGGTATAAGAGCCTCTATCAGCTTTTGTTTATCTGAGAATGTCTTTATTTTTTTCCTTAATTTTTGAAGGACAGTTTTCTCAGATACAGAATTCTTGGTTGTCAGTTTATGTTTAGGCCTTTTTTTGTTGTTGTTTTTTTGAGATGAAGTCTCACTCTGTTGTCCAGTCTGGAGTGCAGTGGCATGATCTTGGCTCACCCCAACCTTCACCTCCTGGGTTCAAGTGATCCTCCTGCCTCAGCCTCCTAAGTAGCTGGGCCTATAGGTGCCTGCCACCATGCCCAGCTAATTTTTTGTATTTTTAATATGGCCAGGCTGGTCTTGAGCTCCTGACCTCAAGTGATCCACCCACCTTGGACTACCAAAGTGCAGGGATTACAGATGTGAGCCACTGTGCCCAGCCTAGGTCTTGTATGATCATACATTTTGCCTTGGCATTTATGGCTTTCTAAATTTCTCCATACACATGTTGCTTTGGAATGTCCTAATTTGCCAAAGAGTTTTCACCTCAACTTCTCTGCCTTTTTTTTTTTTTTTTTTTTTTTTAAGAGACAGGGTTTCACCATTTAGGTCATGCTGGTCTCGAATTCCTGACTGCACGTGATCCACCTGCCTTGGCCTCCCAAAGTGCTGGGATTACAGGTGTGAGCCACTGGTCTGGTTCTTGGGTGTCTATCTGTAATCTCTTGCCCCATGTGTCTGTTAGTCTGTAGTCTGCTTCACAGCTTTCATTAGCAATACTTGCTGCTTTTTCTGCCTAAGTTTTGTGTTAGGTTGCAACAGAAACAAGCACCTTATGCCTGTCCTTCAAATACCCCTAGACAGGGTAGAACAGATATCTATGATAATTTGCAAGTAAGGTCTGCTTTGCTCTTTGAGGGAGGGAGCTGGGAATTGGGCTCGTACTGCTTTAAGACCAAAACCACTGCCATGCTGGAGAAGGGGTGGGGCAAGGGTGAGTAAAAACACCACAGAACTTTGCTAGGGTTTTGAAGATTGCTTTTTCTTGATTGGATATTTGCTTGTAGACCTTGGCTGTTTTCTAAAACTCTGACAAAGTTGTTTCACACATTTGTTGCTTGTTTTCTGATGTTTCTGTGAAGGAGTGAGAACTTGAAACTTCTGGTCTGCCATTTTGATGACCTATGGGCTGTCTTTTTACTCTCTTGATAGTGTCCTTAAATTTTGATGAAGTTCACTTTACTTTTTCTTTTAAAGTTCCTTGTGCTTTAGGGGTCATATTTAAGAAATCATTGCCAAATCCAAGGTCATGAAGATTTCCCTCTTTTTCAGTAGCTAGAACAAAGGTCCAGGAGATAAAACTTTTCCTCTTGACTTGAGTTATATGTCTGTCTTCAAAGCAATGGCTGTAGTGAGAGTAATAGATTATTCTGATTGGTCATGCTGGATGGTGTTGGAATAGGTCCGAGACAGTGGGGTTAATACTACAATGCTGTTTCCAAAACGAAAGGGCTAGTGAGCACTAGAAAAATAAGTAAATACTTATTTCATTTAGTAAATATGAAGCATTCATAGCACATTAAAAAGTTTATGGTGGCTGGGCGCGGTGGCTCACACCTGTAATCCCAGCACTTTGGGAGGCTGGGGTGGGTGGATCACGAGGTCAAGAGATCGAGACCATCCCAGTCAACTTGGTGAAACCCCATCTCTAATAAAAATACAAAATATTAGCCTGGCATGGTGGCGCATGCCTGTAATCCCAGCTACTTGGGAGGCTGAGGCAGGAAAATTGCCTGAACCCAGGAGGTGGAGGTTGCAGTGAGCCGAGATCGTGCCATTGCACTCCAGCCTGGGTAACAAGAGCGAAACTCTGTCTCAAAAAAACAAACAAAAAAAAAAGTTTATAGTGCCCAGAGTACACTTTTTTCTTTCTTTCTTTTTTTTTTTTAAGACATTCTCACTCTTTCCTGAGCTGGAATGCAGTGGTGCAGTCTTGGCTTACTGCAGCCTCAACCTCCCGAGCTCAAGTGATCCACCTTAGCCTTCCGATAAAGAGATGGGACTACAGGCATATGTCACCGTGTCTGGCTAAGTTTTGTATTTTTCCTTTTTTTGAGATGGATTCTTGCTCTGTTGCCCAGGCTGGTGTGCAGTGGCATGATTTTTGGCTCACTGCAGCCTCTGCCACCTGGGTTCAAGCAATTCTCCTGCCTCAGCCGCCTGAGCTGGGATTACAGGCACCTGGCACCATGCCTAGCTAATTTTTGTAATTTTAGTAGAGATGAGGTTTCGCCATGTTGCCCAGGCTGGTCTCAAACTCCTTGGCTCAAGTGATGTGCCTGCCTTGGCCTCCCAAAGTGTTGAGGTTACGGGTGTGAGCCATTGCACCCCATCCCACAGTACACATTTTAATTAAAAATATATTTTTCTTATTATAAATATAATATGTAAATGTTTAAAAGTGAGCTCCAAAATTATTGCTGCTGATGTGGTGGTCCCTGATAAACTTAAGAAGTGGGAAACGGGCTGGGTGCGGTGGCTCAAGCCTGTAATCCCAGCACTTTGGGAGGCCAAGGCGGGTGGATCACGAGGTCAAGAAATCGAGACCATCCTGGTCAACACGTGAAACCCCGTCTCCACTAAAAATACAAAAAATTAGCTGGGCATGGTGGCGCATGCCTGTAATCCCAGCTACTCAGGAGGCTGAGGTAGGAGAATTGCCTGAACCCAGGAGGCGGAGGTTGCGGTGAGCCGAGATTGCGCCATTGCACTCCAGCCTGGGTAACAAGAGCGAAACTCCGTCTCAAAAAAAAAAAAAAAAAAAAGAAGTGGGAAACTAATCTAACTTTTAGTTCATGTTCTAAAGTACTAATTTTTGTGGTTTATTTTATACAGGTACTGCTATTACCAGAATTTGGTAGAAAAAGGATCTACTTGTTGGCGGCCTCTTGATAAAAAGAGATGTGGGGGGATTCTCGACCTGCTAACAGAACTGGACCTTTTCGGTAAGCTCTGAAATTTGAATATTGAAATTGCCAGTGTTTTAATTATAAATATGTAACATTTTGGCCTGCTATACAGGAAGATAATTTATCTGTTGAGAAATCGTTCCTGATTTTTTTAAAAATAGAAACCCAATTTGGAAAATAATTTCAAAAATGATTGTGAGACTGAATGCACAGCATGCCAAATGTCTTGTCATATAACCTTTTTTTTTTTGAGATGGAGTCTTGCTCTGTCGCCCAGGCTGGAAGGTAGTGGTGTGATCTCGGCTCACTGCACCCTCTGCCTCCTGGGTTCAAGCCGTTCTCTGCCTCAGCCTCCCAAGTAGCTAGAATTAGAGGTGCCCACCGCCATGCCTGGCTAATTTTTGTAATTTTAGTAGAGACTGAGTTTCACCATCTTGGCCAGGCTTTTCTTCAACTCCTGACCTCGTGATCTACCTACCATGGCTTCCCAACATTTTAAATTTATTTATTCATTTTTTGAGACAGAGTCTTGCTCTGTCTTCCAGGCTGGAGTGCAGTGGCACAGTCTTGACTCACTGCAACCTCCATCTCTTGGATTCAAACGATTCTCCTGCCTCAGCCTCCCAAGTAGCTGGTAGTACAGGTGTGTGCCACCATGCCCAGCTGATTTCATTTTTTTTAAATATTAAGAAATCCCCAAATATTTATTTTTGTTTCTCTTCTTTTTCTTTTTTTGAGACAGAGTCTTGGTCTGTCGCCAGGCTGGAGTGCAGTGGTGCAATCTTGGCTCACTGCAACCTTCTCCCCCTGGGTTGAAGCGATTCTTCTGCTTCAGCCTCCTGAGTAGCTGGGACCACAGGGGTACGCCACCACGCCCAGCTAATTTTTGTATTTTTAGTAGAGACAGGGTTTCACCGTGTTGGCCAGGATGGTCTCGATCTCTTGACCTCGTGATCCGCCCACCTCGGCCTCCGAAAGTGCTGGTATTACAGGCGTGAGCCACCGCGCCCAGCCTTATTTTTGTTTCTTAGCAAAGGAATACATATTTGGCTAGTAAGGAAAGCTAGTGAAACGTCCATAAATGTTTATAAAAGTTGCATTGAGTGCACTATTTGTCTAAAATTCAGAGCTATGCCTTGCCTGTGGCATGTTGATGCAGTTTGCCAAACCACCTCTAGGGTTTATTGGGTACCAAGAAGTGTGGAGATGGTGGTAGCATTGGTAGCATTTAGTTGTAAATGGATTGTATTTTAAATTTGTGGGGAGTTAATTTTTTTTATAGCTAATATAATACACTCTGTATTTTAACTCGTATTTAAACATTTTTTGCATTGTGTTTACAATTAATGGAATGTTATACAAATTTGACTTTTTTGGTTTTACTTGGTACATAGCAAAGAAATCTGACCTTTAAATGTATGCATTCAAAGGTATTGATGCTCCAGTTGAAACTTCTATTACTAGTACATTTTCTTTTTTTTTTTTCTTTTTTTGAGATGGAGCCTCACTCTGTCATCTAGGCTAGAGGGCAGGGGTGTGATCTCAGCTTACTTTAGCCTCCGCCTCTTGGGTTCAAGTGATTCTCCTGCCTTAGCCTCCTGAGGAGCTGGGACTACAGATGCATGCCAACACATCTGGCTAATTTTTGTATTTTTAGTAGAGACAGAGTTTCACCATGTTGGCCAGACTGGTCTTGAACTCCTGACCTTGTGATTCACCCTCCTTAGCCTCCCAAAGTACTGGGATTACAGGCATGAGCCACCATGCCTTGTCAGCATCCTTATTTTCTCTTCAGTGGTCTTTAAATTAAAACAACTATGTGATATTGGGTATTTTTCTTTCAAAACACTAAGGATTAGATCAGTGCCAATAACCTATTTTTGTAAATAAAGTTTTATTAGAAAACAGCCACGCTCATTTATTTGCAGATTGTGCATGGTTGCTTTCATGCTGTACTGGCAGAGGTGAATAGCTATGATGGAGATTGTATAACCCACAAAATCCAGTATATTTATGAACTGGCTCTTCATGGAGAAAGTTTGCTGACCTCTAGTCTAGATCAATGGGCTTGTACATTAACATTTAAAAATATTTAAATTGTAATCTATCCTTTTGTTACTCATATTTATAGATAACTATTTTGTAAGTAAGGCTATTTCTTATAGAATTAACATGGTTTAGGTAAGCATTCAGAAATATTAAGTAAATTTATCTCTATTGTGTAACTTTTTTCCAAATTTAGAACATTTGTCTTCGGCTTGTTTGAATTTACTTAAAATTATGTCTTCCCACATTAATTTCAAATGTAAGTCATTATATGCTGGGTTTTTTTTTTTTTTTTTTTTTGACATAGTTTTTTTGTCGCCAGGCGCCAGGCTGGAGTGCAGTGGCGCAATCTCGGCTCACTGCAACCTCCACCTCCCAGATTCAAGCAATCCTCCTGCTTCAGCCTCCCGAGTAGCTGGTACTACAGGCACATGCCACCACGCCCAGCTAATTTTTGTATTTTTAGCAGAGACAGGGTTTCACCATGTTGGCCAGGATTGTCTCTATCTCTTGACCTCGTGATCCACCCGCCTCAGCCTCCCAAAGTGCTGGGATTACAGGCTTGAGCCACTGTGCCCGGCCTTATATGCTGTTTTTTAAGATCTTTGATCAGGAGGGAGACATAGTTTATATAGCATTCCTTTTTTGGGAACTAATTTGAACCAAAAAAGATATAGGAAAATGATTTTATTACATTTTCGTTGAACTTTTCTTTTTAAATTTGTTTTTATTTGGTTGAAAATGATTTTCATAACTACAGTTATTTTGTATTAGTAGAACTGTTTCTTGATTAGTCTATATAAAATACAGATAAGAACCCTGCTACAGTAAGTTACTCTAAATCTATTTGATCTTACCTTAGAAGGGTAGTAAGTTACTCTAAATCTATTTGATCTTACCTTAGAAGGGTAAGATAATCCTTAGGCCATGTTAGATGTGTTCTGGTCAGAAAACATGTAGGTTTCATGCATCAGTCCTTATCCTACGAGAGTGTGATGAAGCTTGAATTTTCCTGCAAGTTATTAAGACTTGAATTTTGTGTGTGTGTGTGTGTGTTGTTTTTTGTTTGTTTGTTTTTTTTTTTTTTTTTTTTGGAGACGGAGTTTCGCTTTTGTTACCCAGGCTGAAGTGCAATGGCGCAATTTCGGCTCACCGCAACCTCCGCCTCCTGGGTTCAGGCAATTCTCCTGCCTCAGCCTCCTGAGTAGCTGGGATTACAGGCATGCGCCACCATGCCCAGCTAATTTTTTGTATTTTTAGTAGAGACGGGGTTTCACCATGTTGACCAGGATGGTCTTGATTTCTTGACCTCGTGATCCACACCCGCCTTGGCCTCCCAAAGTGCTGGGATTACAGGCATGAGCTACCGCTCCCGGCAAGACTTGAATTATTTTAAATATGAAAGACACTGTATTTAGTGGTAACATCCTAATTTTAGTGTTAAATTGTATTGGTTAAGAACATCTAAATGTCCTGCTGTTATGATGAACCACATAGACATAACTACTGTTAACGGGGGTCAGTGGAAGTTATCATGTTCTGAAAATCCATCAAATGTACATCATTATAGTGTTTAGGTTAACGTTGTTAAATTCCTATTACTTTAAGAAAGGGTTGGCTGGTCATGGTGGCTCACACCTGTAATCCTAGCACTTTGTGAGGCTGAGATGGGTGAATCACCTGAGGTCAGGAGTTTAAGGCCAGCATGGGCAACGTGGTAAAACTTATCTCTACTACAAATATAAAAATTAGCTGGGCATGGTGGCGCATGCCTGTAATCCCAGCTACTTGGGAGGCTGAGGCACGAGAATCACTTGAACCCAGGAGGCGGAGGTTGCAGTGAACCAAGATCGTGCCGTTGCATGCCAGCCTGGGCAACAGAGCGAGACTTTGTCTCAAAAAGTAAAAAAAGAAAGGGTTTGGCATTGCAACTATTTCTCTTGAACTGAGTGACCCAGAATCAGTTTTCTTTGAATTTTACTATAGTAGTGCAGTCTGAGCTCAGAAGGGTCTTATTGTAGACCCTATAAGTTCTGGGAGGCAAGAATTGAGTTGGTATTGATATCTAAATGCTTTTGTTTTACTGCTGAATAGCAGATGACCCTTCAGGTCTTTTCATGTCTCCCTACCTAGGATCCCAGGTGCCTAATTGCCTATTTAAACTAGTTTAGGGAATCTTGGACTGAAGCCAAAACATGTAAAATTCCCTGGAGATTAGGCAAAGGGAAGAAGTAGGGTAGTATGAAAGATTAGGTTATATCTTGCTTATCTCTTGAGTTCTGTAAATTGATAATGTAAATTTAATAATGTGTCTATTTTTAAAATGCATTTTATTGCCATGAAAATGTAGCATGAGGCATTGGAATATGGAATATCAGCTTCTTCATTTGGGTCCTGGGGATCATGCTTGAAGGCCTAACTAACACTCTCTCTCTAGGTCCCTCTCAGCATTAAGCCCCTGGATGCTGTTGGTGGCTTAGATGACTTATACATGCTTTGTGGCATGATTCATGCTACCTTCTATGATACCCTTGAATTGTTAAGTTAGGACCCAGGTTAGAGTGCTTCTTGGTGGAGCCACTGTAGAACTGGGATTTAGATGCAGCCAGGACTGATGCTTAGCTGGTGAACACTGGTGTTCTTGTTCCTACTGGTGATTTACAACCAGTGTTTCTTCCTTTTGGGCCTGCATCCATTTTGATTGGGTAGTGTCCATGCTATATCTGTAAGAAAATATTTCGGAATGTTACCCCTGGATGCAGCAGTGAGAAGGATATCTCCTGAAACTTACTGTAAGAAATTTACAGTGCATTGATTTTTCTGATATATAGCAATCGTCATGTTGACCTTGGAATTCTTAAGTTCCCTGGCTGTAGGAAATGGAAATTTTTGTAGTATGTCACCATTGTTAGCTTATTTGGTATTGCGGATTTTCCCTGTTGCAGGACTGGGTGAAAGCTTTTTCTGCAGCAGTCATGTTGAAAACCTTGTGTTGACTTTCCTCGTGTTCTGAAATGGGAGCATAAAAGTTTACTCCGCCACTTCGTCTTAAAATAGCAAAACTTTGCTGTTTTCTGCAGATCTAGGACCTTGTTACAGAACTCTGCCAAAAAAAAAAAAAATGTTTACAGAAGAATGTGCTGTGATTAGAGAAGAATATGCTGGTGTGTAGATTTCAAACTCTCTGGACAATATAAATAACACTGTCTTTGTTTCTACAGTGGGAGCCAAGAAGAAAGGTTTGCTCCCGGGTGGAACAGGGATTATCCTCCTCCTCCCCTTAAGAGTCATGCTCAAGAGAGACACTCTGGCAACTTTCCTGGCAGAGATTCACTTCCCTTTGATTTCCAGGGGCATTCGGGGCCTCCTTTTTCAAATGTAGAGGAGCATTCTTTCAGCTATGGAGCTAGAGACGGACCTCATGGTGACTATCGAGGAGGGGAGGGACCTGGACATGATTTCATGGGGGGAGATTTTTCATCTTCTGATTTCCAGAGCAGAGATTCATCACAGTTGGACTTCAGGAGTAGGGACATACATTCTGGGGATTTTCGGGATAGAGAAGGACCACCTATGGACTATAGGGGTGGAGATGGTACTTCTGTGGATTATAGAGGTAGGGAGGCACCTCATATGAACTACAGAGACAGGGATGCTCACGCTGTTGACTTCAGAGGTAGGGATGCTCCTCCATCTGACTTCAGGGGCCGGGGCACTTATGATTTAGATTTTAGAGGCCGGGATGGATCCCATGCAGATTTTAGGGGAAGGGATTTATCAGATTTGGATTTCAGGGCCAGAGAACATTCCCGTTCTGATTTTAGGAATAGAGATGTATCTGATTTGGACTTTAGGGACAAAGATGGAACACAAGTAGATTTTAGAGGCCGAGGTTCAGGTACTGCCGATCTAGACTTTAGGGACAGGGATGTACCACATTCAGATTTCAGAGGTAGACACCGGTCTAGGACTGATCAGGATTTTAGGGGCAGAGAGATGGGACCTTGTATGGAATTTAAAGATAGGGAGATGCCCCCTGTGGATCCAAATATTTTGGATTACATTCAGCCCTCTACACAAGATAGAGAACATTCTGGTATGAATGTGAACAGGAGAGAAGAATCCACACATGACCATACGATAGAAAGGCCTGCTTTTGGCATTCAGAAGGGAGAATTTGAGCATTCAGAAACAAGAGAAGGAGAAACACAAGGTGTAGCCTTTGAACATGAGTCTCCAGCTGACTTTCAGAACAGCCAAAGTCCAGTTCAAGACCAAGATAAATCACAGCTTTCTGGAGGTGAACAGCAGAGTTCAGATGCTGGTCTGTTTAAAGAAGAAGGAGGTCTGGACTTTCTTGGGCGGCAAGACACCGATTACAGAAGCATGGAATACCGTGATGTGGATCATAGGCTGCCAGGAAGCCAGATGTTTGGCTATGGCCAGAGCAAGTCTTTTCCAGAGAGCAAAACTGCCCGAGATGCCCAACGGGACCTTCAGGTATGTTGATGGGGTGGATTGCTATTTTTTTTTTTTTTTTTTAAGTAAGAGTTTTGTGAAGGATGATTATTTTTTTTTAATCATTTTATTTTTTCCTTGCATAACCATTAGAAAGCAAAATTTATATTCCGGGGTAGAATGTAGGAATTAAATCTCTAGAGAAAAGGCCCTGAGCTCAGATTATGTATGTATTTTTTTTTTTGAGACGGAGTTTCGCTCTTGTTACCCAGGCTGGAGTGCAATGGTACGATCTCGGCTCACCGCAACCTCCACCTCCTGGATTCAAGCAGTTCTCCCGCCTCAGCCTCCTGAGTAGCTGGGATTACAGGCACGCGCCACCATGCCCAGCTAATTTTTTGTATTTTTAGTAGAGACAGCGTTTCACCATGTTGACCAGGATGGTCTCAATCTCTTGACCTCGTGATCTACCCGCCTCGGCCTCCCAAAGTGCTGGGATTATAGGCTTAAGCCACCGCGCCTGGCCTTTTTCTTTTATTCTTTTCTACCTGCTCATTTTCCCTTCGCGCGCGCGTGTGTGTGTGTGTGTGTGTGTGTGTGTGTGAATGAAGGGAATATATATATGTATATATTTGAGACAGAGTCTCGCTCTGTCACCTGGGCTGATGTGTAGTAGTATAATCATGGCTCCTTGCAACCTTGACCTCCCAGGCTCAAGCGATCCTCCCACCTCAGTCTCCTGAGTAGCCGGAACTACAGGTATGCACCAGCCACCACACCTGGCTAGGTTTTATTTATTTATTTATTTATTTATTTATTTATTTATTTATTTCCTTTGAGAGCAAGTCTTGCTCTGTTGCCCAGGCTGGAGTGCAGTGGTGTTACCTTGGCTCACTGCAACCCTCTTAACTCAAGGGATTCCCCCGCCTCAGCCTTCCAGGAAGCTGGGACTACAGGCATATGTCAACATGCCTAGTTAGTTTATTTTTTATTTTTCATTTTTTGAGATGGAGTCTCACCCTGTTGCCCAGGCTGAAGTGCAGTGGCATGATCTTGGCTCACGACAACCTCTGCCTCCCATGTTCAAGCAATCTTCCTGCCTCAGCTTCCTGAGTAGCTAGGACTGTAGTTATGCACCACCACACCTGGCTAATTTTTGTATTCTTTTTTTTGTAGAGATGAGGTTTAGCTATGTTGCCTAAGCTGGGCTGGAACTCCTGATCTCAAATGATCCACCCTTCTCAGCCTCCCAAAGGTCTGGGATTACAGGTGTGCACTACAACGCCTGGCCAGCAATTTGGTATTTTTTTGTAGATACAGGGTTGCAACATGCTGCCCAGGCTGGTTTTGAATTCTTGGATTCAAGCAGTCCCCCCACCTCAGCCTCCCAAAGTGCTGGTATTACAGGAGTGAGCCATTGCCCCTAGCTTCAGATCATATTTTTTTTTTTTTTAATTTTTTATTGGATTTTAGGTTTTGGGGTACATGAGCAGAGCATGTAAGACAGTTGTGTAGGAACACACATGGCAGTGTGCTTTTTTTTCCTTCTCCCCTTCACCCACATTTGGCATTTCTCCCCAGGCTATCCCTCCCCACCTCCCCCTCCCACTGGCCCTCCCCTTTTCCCCCCAATAGACCCCAGTGTTTAGTACTCCCCTTTCTGTGTCCATGTGTTCTCATCTTTCATCACCCACCTATGAGTGAGAATATGCGGTGTTTCATTTTCTGTTCTTGTGCCAGTTTGCTGAGGATGACGTTCTCCAGATTCATCCATGTCCCTACAAACGACACAAACTCATCATTTCTGAAAAATATGGAACGCTTCACGAATTTGCGTGTCATCCTTGCACAGGGGCCATGCTAATCTTCTCTGTATCGTTCCAATTTTAGTATATGTGCTGCCGAAGCGAGCACCAGATCATATTTTTCATGTGCGTTTTTAAATTATTTTGTTTTATGGTGCTGATTTACATGCCTCGGGACAATTTAGTTTGAAAGTATATGTCTTTGGGAGTTGACTCTTGCAACTCTTGCTCAGTTAGGTCTGTGGTTGTTTAGGGATCATTTTCTTACTTAAATTCTTTGAGAGAATACTTAGTAGTCTCCCTAGTCATGAGGAGGTGATGTTAATGTTGCAGCTATCCTCTTGCACCTAACATGATTAAATGTTAAACTTCTTGAATATATGATTTAAGCAAGGAGGGTTATATTTGTAATTTTACAATGAAGACATTAACTTTTAAAGTTGATTTGGACAGGTTCAGTGGCCCATGCTTGTAATTTCAGCACTTTAGGAGGCTGAGGTGGGAGAATCACTTGAGGCCAAGAGTTAGAGACCCTTGTGGTACAACCTCAGGAGAGAATGTGGCGGGAAAAAGAAAAATAAGGCCAGGCATAGTGGCTCATGCCTGTAATCCCAACACTTTGGGAGACCGAGGTGGGCAGATCATTTGAGGTCAGGAGTTCAAGACCAGGCTGGCCAACATGGTGAAATCCATCTCTACTAAAAATATAAAAAAATTAGGCTGGGCACAGTGGCTCACACCTATAATCCAGCACTTTGGGAGGCTGAGGCAGGTGGATCACCTGAGGTTGTGAGTTCGAGACTAGCCTGACCAACATGGAGAAACCCCCCCACTACTGAAAATACAAAATTAGCCAGGTGTGGTGGCGGGCGCCTGTAATCCCAACTACTTGGGAGGCTGAGGCAGGAGAATCACTTGAACCCGGGAGGCAGAGGTTGTGGTTAGCTGAGATTGCATCCTTGCACTCCAGCCTGGGTAACAAGAGCAAAACTTCATCTGAAAAAAAAAAAAAAAATACAAAAATTTAGCCAAGTGTGGTGGCAAGTGCCTATAATCCCAACTACTTGGGAGGCTGAGGCAGGAGAATTGATTGAACCCAGGAGGCACAGGCAGTTGTGAGCTGAGATTGTGCCACTGCACTCCAGCCTGGGTGACAGAGACTCTATCAGAAAAATAAAATAAAATAAAAATAAATTAATTAAAATCAAGTGTTAGTGCATGTTTTTGGGAAAATTTCTTGGGAAGTTTGACTTAATACTTTATTTCTAAAGTTTACATATGTACATATTAACTCATACTTTGAAGTTGAAGAAATATTATTTGTATTCACACCAATATTATTTGACTGATTGGCATTTAACCTATATCACTACCCGAAACTTCTGTAGTGTGGAGTACAATATAAGACACCTCACTAAAACTTTCCTCTGACTTACAAACAAAGGCAGGAAGTTGTTTTGTTTGTTTCACAATCCCAGTTGATAAATCATTAGGGAAAACCTAATGAAGCTTTTGCTACATGAAGATTTTCCTATCCTGTCACCATCATTCAGGGACATTTAAAAAAATGACATTATGTGGTTACCTTCTCTCACCAGAGCTATGAAGTGCTACTAGCCCACACCCCATTCTCAGACCAGGGACGTTTTGGTTTTTTCTTTGGAGACTGGGGTTCTTGCTCTGCCTCCCAGGCTGGAGTGCAGTGGCACAATTTTGGCTCCCTGAAACCCCTGCCTCCCAGGTTCAAGTGATTTTTCCTCCGCAGCTTCCAGAGTAGCTGGGACCACAGGCACGCGTAGCACGACTGGCTGATTTTTGTGTTTCTACTAGAGACAGGGTTTCACCATGTTGGCCAGACTGAGAAAATAATGGTTTAGAGACTATGTTAGTGTAGCTTTCTGGTTATTTAAGTCTTATTCAGTGTTGTCTCTGGTCATGTTTTGCTTTACTTTCAAGATTCTTTCAGTGAGCCTTGGTCTAAGCATACTTGTATTCAAATGATTTGAAGTCACACTCAGAACAATAGAGAAAATTGTAATTTTTCATATCTTCACATGATATGTCATTATCATTTTTGATCCTGAGTAGTTAAATTTCATGTTGATTTGTGTTTTGAACAGTAAAGTATATTTACTTGTGAAATAATTTTTCATTCTGAATTTAAGGATCAAGATTATAGGACCTGCCCAAGTGAGGAGAAACCCAGCAGGCTTATTCGATTAAGTGGGGTGCCTGAAAATGCCACAAAAGAAGAGGTAAGGCATGTGTTCTCTCCTGTTTCTCTGTGTCAGTTAAAAATTAAAAGAACTTTTAGTTTGAAAAATTGTAGGTTCACAAGAAGGTGCAAAGAAATGTGCTGAAAAGGCTTGTGTATTTTTCTCCCATCCTCCCTCAATGTTAATATTTTGCATAACTATGGTATAGTATCTAAACCAGGAAATTGACTCTGTTATAATTCATAAGGTTTATTCAGATTTTGCTATTTATGCATGTACTCACTGAGGTGAGGTTAAAAAATATGACAAATGATTGCTCTCTTTAGACAAGATCACATCCTTTAGAACATATTATTTCTGGAATGCATACATAAAGATGCAGTTTATTTACAATAGTAAAAACTAGAAACTGCCTAACCGCCCAATATTAAAGGATTGGCTGACTAAATTAGGGCTGAACTTATGACCGTTCTGCTCTGTGCCAGGCATTGTGTGATACTTACAAGCATTAGTTCTTTTAATTATCACATATATAATCTATTCACTCTAAATATTAAGCATTACTGTATGTCAGGCATTGTTCTAGATACTGGGTGATATAGCAGTGTATATTATAAAGTCACTGCCTCTATGGATAATGAAAAAGCAAGCAAAAGACAGATTACATAATTTTAATCAGTGAATAAATGCTCTGAAGAAAACTAAAGTATAGGCTGGGCGTGGTGGCTTACACCTGTAATCTTAGCTCTTTGGGAGACCAAAGCAGGTGGATCACTTGAGGTCAGGAGTTTGAGACCAGCCTAGCCAACACGGTGAAACCCCGTTTCTACTAAAAATAGAAAAAAAATAAGCTGGGTGTGGTGGCATGTGCCTGTAATCCCAGCTACTCAGGATGCTGATGCAGGAGAATTGCTTGAACACAGGAGGTGGAGGTTGTAGTGAACCAAGATCGTACCAGTGCACTCCAATCTGGGCAACAGAGCAAGACCTGGTCTCAAAAAGGAAAACTAAAGCTAAAATACAGGCTTAGAGTATCACTGGAATTGGGGCGTTTTATTTTTATCATCATCTTTGTTTGTTTGTTTCTTTGAGATGGAATCTTGCTCTGTCGCCTCGGCTGGAGTCTAGTGGCACGATCTCAGCTCACTACAACCTCTGCCTCCCGAGTTCAAGCAATTATTCTGCCTCAGCCTCCCAAGTAGCTGGGACTATGGGCATGAGCCACCATGCCTGGCTAATTTTTGTATTTTAGATAAAAACAGAGTTTCACCATATTGGTCAGGCTGGTCTCAAACTCCTAACCTCAGGTAATCCACCTCCCAAAGTGCTGTGATGATAGACATGAGCCACTGCCCCCAGCCCATTTTTTAATTTTGTTGAGGCAATGTCTCACTTTGTTGTTGTCCAGGCTGGAGTGCAGTGGTGGAGTCGTGGCTCACTGCAGCTTCTACCTCATGGGCTCAGTCAGTCCTCCCACGTCAGCCTCCAGAGTAGCTGGGACTACAGGCGTGCATGCTTATGGGGCTGATGTTTATATTGTGTAGTTAGGGAGACATTACTGAGGAAGAGGCATTTGAGCCCAGGCCTGAATGCAGTGAGAGAACAGTTCATTTGAATATGGGGAAACAAACTGCCCATGCTGAGGAAGTGCTATGGCCCTGGACTGTAATGAACCCAGTACATCATTTTATGTTTAACACATGAGAAACTGGACACTAAAAGGTTACTTACACAGCAAGTAAGCAGGAGAGCTTGGAATGTACACAATATGAGTACAGAGAGCTTGAGCCCTTGAAGGTTATGTTCTTTTGCTTTTCTTATATACCTGAGAAGGTTATGTTCTTTTTGCTGTTTTTATATACCTGAGGAAAAAAAAAAAGAGACAAGATACTCCAGACTGGAGTGCAGTGGCCCAGTCAAGGCTCACTACAGCCTCAAACTCCTGGGCTCAAACTCTCCTCCTGAGTAGCTGGGACTATAGGTGTCAGCCACCACTCTTGGTCGAAAAAAAAAAAAATTTTTTTTTTTTTTTTTTTTTGAGGCTGAATCTCACTCTATTGCCCAGGCTTGGAGTGCAGTGGTGCAATCTCGGCTCACTGCAACCTCCACCTTCTGGGTTCAAGCAATACTCCTGCCTCAGCCTCTTGAGTAGTTGGTACTACAGGCACGTACTACCACGCCTGGCTAATTTTGTATTTTTAGTAGAGATGGGGTTTCACCAAGTTAGCTCAGGTTAGCCTTGATCTCCTGACCTCGTGATCCGCCTGCCTCAGCCTCCCAAAGTCTGGGATTACAGGTGTGAGCCATTGGGCCCGGCCTTTTTTTATTTTTTAATTTATTTTTTATTTTTTAAAGGCAGCGTCTCGCTCTGTTGCCCAGGCTAGAGTATAGTGGCATAATCTCAGCTCACTGTAGCCTCAGCCTTCTACTTTCAAGTGATTCTCCTGCCTCAGCCTTCCAAGTAGCTAGGATTACAGGTGTGTGCCACTATACCCAGCTAATTTTTTTTTTTTTTTTTTTTGAGATGAAGTTTCACTCTTGTTGCTGAGGCTGGAGTGCAATGGCATGATCTCGTCTCACTACAACCTCTGGCTCCCAGGTTCAAGTGATTCTTCTGCCTCAGCCTCCCGAGTAGCTGAGATTACTGTCATGCACAGCTAATTTTGTATTTTTAGTAGAGACAGGGTTTCTCCATGTTGGTTAGGCAGGTCTCAAACTCTCAACCTCAGGTGATCCACCTGCCTTGGCCTCCCAAAGTGCTGAGATTACAGGCATGAGCCACTGTACCCATCCTAATTTTTGTATTGTTAGTAGAGACAGAGTTTCTCCATGTTAGCCAGGCTGGTCTCAAACTCCTGACCTCAGGTGATCCACTTGCCTTGGCTTCCCAAAGTGCTGGGATTACAGGTGTGAGCCACTGTGCCTGGTCTCCTGGGTAATTATTATTATTATTATTATTATTATTATTATTATTTTTGGAGAAAAGGGGTCTCGCTCTGTCACCTAGGCTGGAGTGCAGTGGCCCGATCTTGCTCACTGAAGCCTTTCCCTCCCAGGTTCAAGCAGTTCTCCCATCTCAGCTTCACAAGTAGCTGGAATTACAGGTACACCACTACACCTGGCTAATTTTTGTATTTTTAGTAGAGATGGGGTTTCACCATGTTGGCCAGGCTTGTCCTGAACTCCTGACCTCAAGTGATTCACCCTCCTTGGCCTCTCAAAGTGCTGAGCATACAGGTGTGAGCCGCTACACCTGGCCTCTCCCGGATAATTAAGAAAAAAAAAATTTTTTTTAAAGAGATAGGGTCTCACTATATTGCCCAGGCTTATCTTAAACATGTGGCTTTAAGCAATCCTCCCATCTTGGCCTTCTAAAGTGTTGGAATTATAGGTATGAGCCACTGCATTCCGCCAATTTTTGAATAATTATGTTTTGCTCGTTCTTTTTTTTTTTGAGGTGGAGTTTTGCTCTTGTCGCCCGGGCTGGAATGTACAATGGTGTGATCTTGGCTCACCACAACCTCTGCCTCCTGGGTTCAAGTGATTCTCCTGCCTCAGCCTTCCGAGTAGCTGGGATTACAGGCATGTGCCACCATGCCTGGCTAATTTTGTATTTTTAGTTGAGACAGGGTTTCTCCATGTTGGTCAGGCTGGTCTCAAACTCCTGACCTCAGGTGATCTGCTGCCTTGGCCTCCCAAAGTGCTGGGATTATAGGCATAAGTCACTGTGCCTGGCCTCATTCAACATTATTTGAATACCTTGAGTGTTTATAGTTAACTTTGCTTTTACACAATAATCATGGCTTTAAATTATGTATGATAAAAACCTTTAGGGAAAAATGTAATATTCAGTGTTTAATTATTATTTGTATTATTAGTGTAAATGCCATATGTTTGCAGATTCTTAATGCTTTTCGGACTCCTGATGGTATGCCTGTAAAGAACTTGCAGTTGAAGGAGTATAACACAGGTGAGTTTCTTGACTTGCATATGGCCTTGGGTTAGGAAGAGTCTTTGTTAGATCTCTGCATCATGTGCTACTTAAAACTTGTTTTAAGAAACCACAATTAAAATTTCCAGAAGCCTTCTGTTGGTGCCTTAAAATAACAAGCAGCTTTAGTCTTAGCTGTGGTTCTTTGTGAATATTTGTCTACACATGGGTGATGAGGATGCATGTTCCAGTTCTTCTGAATGCCTGTGATACATAAAGTGAGTGTTGCAGCAATTGCCCTGAATATATTTTATGTAATTATTAAACTTGCTATTTATGTTCTTCATGGCGGCGGAATGTTTATGTTTGAGCCTAATAGGATTTAATAAGCTTGCTGTATGTAAAATTTTACATTCATACCTTCAGAGTAAAACTTAACAACTTCCCAGAGAAATTGTATAAATTAGTGATTAATTTTCGGTTTTGCTTTGAGAATGGAGTCCTGTAACAGCTATTTTGTTGAAACCCATAAATAGATGCAGAAGAGCTTTCTCTTTGACATCTGTTCTGTGGTCTGAACTGTAGATTAAACTTTTGAGAATATGCTCCTAGTCATATTTCACAGTACCAATTTCAGTCATTTCCTTTAAATCTTACTATAGTAAAAGTGGGGAAAGGTGAAATGCCAACAACTCAAGGTTTTGGCCAATATTTTTAGAACTATGTGTAATAATAATAAGTGGTTTAAAATAAAGATAATCTTTAGGTGACCCATTTTGTAGAATTTTAAATGGAAGAGAGTAGAGCATGAGTCTTCACAGAATTTAGAATTTCAGTTAAAGAGATCTTCAAGTAAGAACATGTCATATTTTCGAGGGTATAATTTTAGCAGTTTACCATGGAATAAAAATTTTGCATTCACTAGCTAGCTTCTTCATATTGCTTCTGCAGAGGAAAATTATCCACAAAATAAATTTTGTGCTTGAAAGAATATGGTATTAAGTCCAGAAATAATTTGTTCTGTAATTTGAGAGTAAACTCAGAGGTATTATTTCTCAGAGAGCTAATTATTTCTTTTGTTTTAAAAACATCAATCTTGAATGTTTGTATATCTCACTTTTTGTTAGTTATATTTATTTTTTGCATATGCCTCATAAATGCTTTCTTTGGGAACTCAAGGTAGAATTTACAGGCTAGAGATACTTTTTAACTTTCAGGATAATAATGTCAGCTGCCTTGTTTCATGAACTGCTTTCATTAAGTATTGATATGTTTAGTAAGGGAGATGTCTTAATATTTAAATAGCAGTTCAAACTCCAGTTACTTTAGTATTCTTTGACTTTCTAATTGTCAAATTTGTCAGCACAGTAAAAATTATATTGACATATAGTGTCTAAAGAGGAAGTTCTTAAATGTGCTGCTTGTGGTAGCTATTAGAATTGGCAGACTGAAGACACTGATACACCTGGGAAATCATTCAGGACAGTGCTTAAAAATAAAACTAAAAACACCTTTCAGCAAATACAATCTTTTCTTGGCATTCTATTAAGTTTGTGTGTGTGTGTGTGTGTGTGTGTGTGTGTGTGTGTGTGTGTTTTAGTGAAAGGATTGGATTACCTGTTATTACATCTCTATGTGACAAGTAGGATGAACTTTTGAAAATATCAGTCAGATCATGTTACTCCCATGTCTAAAACCCTCTTAGTGCCTTCATCTTCACTTGGAAGAAATTCTCAACTTCTTGCTTTATCTTACAAACCCATGCATGAGCTGATCCTTGGCCGTTTGATCTTATTCAGTACTGCTCTCCACCTACTCTATTTTACTGTAACCACACTGAGCTTTTCTCTTGTCTTTGACCAATACAAATTCTTTCTGTGTCAGAATCTTTGCACTGCTCTTCCCTTTGATCTTTACTTGTCTTCTAAGGTTTAGTTCTTGACTTCAGTTTCACCTTTCTGAGGCCTTGTGTCACCTTCAAATCTAAAATTACCTGGTAGTCGTTTTCTATCATATCCTTGTTTGGATCTATCACTTATTGGATATTTCTATCACTGGATTTTTCAATTGGATCTATCACTGGTCACTGATAGGATTGAATCTGTCACTGGTATTGGATGATATTTTTCTCAGTGGTTTTGTGTAGCTTATTTCTCTCACTGGAGAGGAATGACAGCAGGAGTCTTATCTTGTTTCTCCTTGTTTCCACCAGTGCTTGACAGTCAGTAGGTCCCACATATGCATGGAATAGATTATTATTTATGATATTTGTGAAGAGCAGCTGTGATTTCCCCTCAGGTGAGGAGCATTAAAGGGTAGTGGAGGTTTCATAGCAGTGCAGCTTAGGGCTTAATCTGAAGAATATGTCTTGGAACAATCAGATGTTCTGAGAACTATAACATTTACTGTTAAAAGATCATATGTGGTAGCCAGGCATGATGTTGTACATCTGTAGTCCTAGCTACTTGGAAGTCTGAGATGGCAGAATTGCTTGAGCCCAGGAATTTGAGGTCAGCCTGGGCAACATAGCAAGACCTTGTCTCCTTAAAAAAAAAAAAAAGCCATATGTGAATCTCAGTAGTAATAGTGACTTAAAGATTTTTTTATGGCTGGGCATGGTGGCTCACACTTGTATTCCAGCACTTTGGGAGGCCAGGGCGGGTGGGTCATGAGGTCAAGCAATCGAGACCACACTGGCCAACATGGTGAAACCTCATCTCTACTAAACATACAAAAATTAGCTGGGTGTGATGGCGCATTCCTATAGTCCCAGCTACTTGGGAGGCTGAGGCAGGAGAATCACTTGAACCCAGGAGGCGGAGGTTGCAGTAAGCCGAGATCGCACCAGTACATTCCAGCCTGATAACAGTGAGACTTCATCTCAAAATAAATAAATAAATAATTTAATATTACTATTATTTTTTTTTTGAGATGGAGTTTTGCTCTTTTTACCCAGGCTGGAGTGCAATGGTGTGATCTCGGCTCACCACAACCTCTGCCTCCTGGGTTCAAGCAATTCTCCTGCCTCAGCCTCCCGAGTAGCTGGGACTACCAGGTATGTGCCACCATGCCCAGCTAATTTTTTGTATTTTTAGTAGAGACAGGGTTTCACCATGTTGACCAGGATGGTCTTGATCTCTTGACCTCGTGATCCACCTGCTTCGGCCTCCCAAAGTGCTGGGATTATAGACGTGAGACACCACGCCCGGCCTAATATTTTTTTAATGAGAGACAGGGTCTTACTCTTGCCCACGTTGGAGTGCATTTGTACGATCATAGCTTACTGTAACCTCAAACCCCTGGGCTCAAGTGAGCCTTCTGTCTCAACCTCCAGAGTAGTTAGGACTATAGATGCGTGCCACCATGCCAGGCTAACTTTTTGTAGAGGTGCGGTCTCACTGTGTTGCCCAGGCTGGTCTCAAAATCCTGAGCTCAAGTGATTCTCCTGCCTCATCATCCCAAAGTGCTGGGATTACAGGTGTGAACCACTATGCCCAGCCAAATGGGTGACTTTTATAGGTGAAAACTGGCAGTCAGTATTTTAGGCTGAGTGATCACCTGCAAGATGGTTATTGCTCATAAGAGAGGAATTATGTAGCACAGTCCACCTTTTTTTTGAAACAGAGACAGAGTCTTGCTTTGCCACTCAGGTGGAGTGCAGTGGTGTGATCTCAGCTCACTGCCACCTCTGACTCCCAGATTTAAGCAGTTCCGCCTCAGCCTCCTGAATAGCTGGGATTACAGGCCTCCACCACCATACCCAGCTAATTTTTTTTTTCTTTTTTCAGATAGAGTCTTGCTTTGTTTCCAGGCGCTAGGGTAGAGTACAGTGGCACAATCTTGGCTTACTGCAACCTTCGCCTCCCAGGTTCAAGCAGTTCTCCTGCCTCAGCCTCCCAAGTAGCTGGGACTACAGGCGCAAGCCACCATGCCCAGCTAATTTTTGTATTTTAGTAGAGACAGGGTTTCACCTTGTTAGCCGGGATGGTCTCGATCTCTTGACCTCGTGATCCGCCTGCCTCAGCCTTTCAAAGTGCTGGGATTACAGTTGTGAGCCACCTCACCCAGCCAATTTTTGTATTTTTAGTAGAGATAGGGTTTCAACATCTTGGACAGACTGGTCTTAAGCTCCTGACCTCATGATCCACCTGCCTCGGCCTCCCAAAGTGCTGGGATTATAGGCAGGAGCCACTGCGCCCCTCCCTGTCCATCCTTTTAGTTCATATAATGGAGGGTTGATCTATAATACAGGAGAGATTAATGCCTGTTCATTGACTCTAGTAATATATTAGTGTAATTTTTGTCTTCACAGTAGTGTAGCTTCGGTCTTATATGAAGAATATGTCTTGGAACAATCAGATGTTCTGAGAACTATAACGTTTACTGTTAAAAGATCATATATGGTAGCCAGGCATGATGTTGCACACCTGTAATCAGTTTTTTATTTGTTTGTTTGTTTGTTTGTTTGAGATGGAGTCTTGCTCTGTTGCCTAGGCTGGAGTGCAGTGGCGTGATCTTGGCTCACTGGAACCCCTGGTCCCCACCGCCCGGCTCAAGCAGTTCTCCTGCCTCTGCCTCCCAAGTAGCTGGGATTACAGGCGGCTAATATTTGTATTTTTAGTAGAGATAGGGTTTCACATGTTGGCCAGGCTGGTCTTGAACTCCTGACTTCGTGATCCATCCGCCTTGGCTTCCCAAAGTTCTGGGATTACTGGTGTGAGCCACCGTGCCTGGCCAGAGTCACAACTTTTATCTAGAACCTGTGAGGTTAAATGGGTTTATGAATTTTTCAAGTTATAGAAATGTAATTTACATATGTAGGAATTATATCTCCCAGGGGAATGTGTACTCAGACATAATACACTGCAAAATTATTAATATTCTCACTAAGAGGAGTAAATAAAAACTAAAGCAGCTCATAGTGTAGGCCAGGATTTACCTTAAAATGACTTCGTTGAAGTTTACCAAAAACTTGACATTTATGGGATTTTGGAATTGTAGATAAGAGATTTTGGACCTACATATGTTCTATATATTTGAAGTTTTCACTTGCCATTTACAAATATATTACATCCCCATGAATTGTAAATTACCTTGAGTTATATGATTATTTCTGGAAAAAGTACCAGGAGTAAAATGTGTTTTGGTGACTAGACAAACTCTAGTATATACATAAAAAGGAATACTCCTCAGCAATAAAGAAGAAACTACTCATGTACCTAACAACATGGATGAATCTCAGTGGCAATATGCTGAATGAAAGAAACGAGACTCATAATGATATATACACTGCCATAAGGAGGAATGAAATGCTGATGTATGCTACAACTTAGATGAACCTTGAAAACATTATGAAAGAAGCCAGACCCAAAAGACCAAATATTGAACAATTCAATTTATATGAAATATCTAGAGTAGGCACATCCATAGAGATAGAAAGCAGATTGGTGGTTGTCAGGGACTAGAGGAATGGGGAATGAGCCTTTAATGGGTATGGGGATTCAGTCCCTAATGGGTATGGGACTTCTTTTGGGATGATAAAAATGTTCTGGAACTAGGTAGTAGTGTTGGTTGCACAACATTGGGAATGTACTTAATGTTTCTGAATTTTATACTTTAAAATGGTGCATTTTATTTGATGTGTATTTGCTTACAATTTTTTAAAAAGGCTACATACTGTATGTGTATGTGTGATGTCACTTATGTGATATTCCGGAAAAGGCAAAATTTTAGGGATTGGAAAGAGCAGTGGCCAGGGTATTGGGGGAGGAGTTAACTGTAAAGTGGAAGCATGAGGGAATTTTTAGGTATAATGGAATTGTTCTGTAATCTTGATTGTGGTGGTAATGATGTATCAATATTAAATTCACTGAGTTGGTAACTATTGTGGTTATGTTAGAGAACATCTATTTTTTTTTTCATGACAGAGTCTGGAGTGCAGTGGTACGATCTTAACTCACTGCAACCTCCGCCTCCCAGGTTCAAGCAGTTCTTTTGCCTCAGCCTCCTGAGTAGCTGGGACTACAGGTGTGTGCCACCTAGCTAAAATACAGCTAATCTTTGTATTTTTAGTAGAGATGGGGTTTCACCGTGTTGGCCAGAATAGTCTTTATCTCTTGAACTCATGATCTGCCTGCCTCGGCCTCCCAAAGTGCTGGGATTATAGGCATGAGCCACTATGCCCAGCCTTTTTTTTTTTTTCCCCCTTAATGAAGTCTTGCTCTGTTGTCCAGGCTGGAGAGCAGTGGCATGATCTCAGCTTACTGTGGCCTCCTCCTCCTGGGTTCAAGCAATTCTTATTGAACTCGGGAGGAAAAGTGACTTATCCTCCCGAGTAGCTGGGATTATAGGCTCCTGCCCTCACTCCCAGCTAATTTTTGTATTTTTTTCTTTTGAGATGGAGTCTCTCTCCGTCATCCAGGGTGGAGTGCAATGGCCTGATCTCAGTTTACAGCAACCTTCGCCTCCTTCATTCAAGTGATTCTCCTGCCGCAGCCTCCCGAGTAGCTGGGACTACAGGCGCAGTGCCACCCAACCCAGCCAATTTTTGTATTTTTAGTAGACAGAGTGTCACCATATTGGTCAGGCTGGTCTCGAACTTCTGACCTTGTGATCCACCCACCTTTGCCTCCCAAAGTGTTGGGATTACGGGTATGAGCCACCGCCCCCAGCCTTATTTTTGTATTTTTTAGTAGAGACGGGGTTATGCCATGTTGACCAGGCTGGTCTTGAACTCTTGACCTCAGGTGATCTGCCCATCTTGGCCTCCCAAAGTGCTGGGATTACAGGTGTGAGGCACCATGCCCGGCTGAGAACATCTTTATTCTTAGAAAATACATCCTGAAGTTTTTAGAAGTAAAGGACTACAATGTATGCAGCTTTCTCTTATGGATTAGAAAAATAAATTTGCTTTCCCCCCCCCCCCCCCAAACCATAAGAGAAAGGGAAAAGGGAGGAAGAGAGTAATAAGTAGATGGATCACAATGTTATATTAATAGTTGAATCTGGCCGGGCGCGGTGGCTCACGCCTATAATCCCAGCACTTTGGGAGGCCGAGGCGGGTGGATCACGAGGTCAAGAGATCGAGACCATCCTGGTCAACATGGTGAAACCCCATCTCTACTAAAAATACAAAAATTAGCTGGGCATGGTGGTGCGTGCCTGTAGTCCCAGCTACTCGGGAGGCTGAGGCAGGAGAATTGCTGAACCCAGGAGGTGGAGGTTGCAGTGAGCCGAGATCGTGCCATTGCACTCCAGTCTGGGTAACAATAGTGAAACTCCGTCTCAAATAAAAAAAAAAGAAAGAAAATAGTTGAATCTGGGGCTGGGCGTGGTGGCATGCCTGTAATTCTAGCACTTTGGGAGGCCAAGGCAAGCAGATCACCTGAGATCAGGAGTTTGAGACCAGCCTGGCAAACATGGAGAAACCCTCTGTCTACTAAAAATACAAAAATTAGCTGGATATGGTGGCAGGCATTTATAATCCCAGCTATTCAGGAGACTGAGGCAGGAGAAACATTTGAACTCGGGAGGCGGAGGTTGCAGTGAGCCAAGATTGTGCCATTGCACTCCAGCCTGGGTGACAGAGTGAGAATCTGTCACACACACACAAAAAAGGTGCATCTGGGTAAAGCATATATGAATCTTTTTCTTCTACTGTGTTATTACTGCAATTTTTTTATAACTTGGAAATTATTTCCAATAAAAAGTTGAAAAACTGACATAAAGCTGTTATATTTTATTTTGAAATGATTAGCAGAAACCTTGTAAGCTGAAGACTGCAATGAACAACTTCTGTCAACAAGTAAACTATAGAGCAGTGGTTCTCAGAGTGGATCCTGGACCATAATCGTCTCTTTACCACCTGGGAACTTGTTAGAAATTCAAATTCTTAAGCCCCATTCTAAACCTACTGAATCAGAAACTCTGGGGTGGGGCCCAAGAATCTTCGCTCTTAACAAGTCCTCCAAATAATTTTAATGTACCCTGAAGACCACTGGCAGTAGATTAACTGTTTGTTTAGATTTTTTATTCTAGAACTTTTGCACAGTTTAAAAGTGACTTAATAAGCAAGTGGACCTTCTGTAAGTAGACAAAGCTAATGCTTATGTGCTTTAGGAACGAGTGCTGATCACATGCCTTGCCTACCTAATATCAGTTCTCCTGCTCTGCCTAGCAGGAGAAGGAGCTGGAGTAGTGTTGGTACTATCTTACAACTTTAGTTATATGTAACTAAAGACATACACCTTAGTTGTTTTTTCTGTGTACATGTGATACATTTTCTCCAGAGATCTTGGAATGGTTGTAGATCTTCTCATTCATAAGGTGTTTCTGTGACAGATGAATGCAGGCAGAATTGCTTTTGATTTTTAGGTAGCTTTTCATACTACATAGTATATAAGCTTGCTGTGATATTTTTCCAAAAGGGATTTATAAAATATGATACAGCTTCTGGATTATGTTTCCTGATAAGTCTCAAACATAGAAAGTAATTATAGTAATTGAAGTGTTACAGAATTATTTTAGTACTGGTTTATTAACTAATGGCACAAAGTTAGAGGATTGCTAATGTGGTGTTAGTAGGAAGAAGCAATATCTTATTTGAGGCTGTCTGTGTACATGTGGTGAATGGACAGTTTCTGTATTCTTGGGAAGGAAATTTCTTCTTGGAAAGTGAGAATTTGCAATGACTAGATCAGTCACTTGGTCGGCCACGTGGCATTTTGGGTCTGCCGAAAGTGACGTTGTAGCAAAGGCCCTATACCTTCTGCATTGCTTTCTTTTTCTTTTTTTCTTTTTTTGGTACAGACAGGGTCTTGCATTGTTACCAAGGCTGGCCTTGACCTTCTGTCAAACAATCTTCCAACCTTAGCTTCCTGAGTAGCTGGGACTACAGGCGCGTGCCACCATGAGACGGAGTTTCACGCTTGTTGCCTAGGCTGGAGTGCACTGGGGTGGTCTTGATTCACTGCAGCCTCCGTCTCCCGGATTCAAGTGATTCTCTTGCCTCAGCCTCCCAAGTAGCAGAGATACAGGCGCCCACCATCACGCCCAGCAAATTTTTTGTATTTTTTTAGTAGAGATGGGGTTTCATCATGTTGGCCAGGTTGGTCTCGAACGCCAGACCTCAGGTGTTCCACCTGCCTTGACCTCCCAAAGTGCTGGGATTGCAGGTATGAGCTATCATGCCCGGCTTGTTTTTTTCATTTCTTTAAAAAAATTTTTTTTGAGATGGAATCT
The DNA here is from genome assembly GCF_049354715.1 of Callithrix jacchus. NCBI lineage: Eukaryota > Metazoa > Chordata > Mammalia > Primates > Cebidae > Callithrix > Callithrix jacchus. The sequence goes on from NC_133516.1 coordinate 32,591,638, forward strand.
CAGTCGCCCAGGCTGGAGTGCAGTGATGCAGTCTCAGCTCACTGCAACCTCTGCCTCCTGGATTCAAGCAATTCTCCTGCCTCAGCCTCCCTAGTAGCTGAGATTACAGGCACCTACCACCATACCCAGCTAATTTTTGTATTTTTAGTAGAGATGGATTTCACCATGTTGGTGAGCCTGGTCTCAGTCTCCTGACCTCAAGCAGTCCACTCACCTTGGCCTCCCAAAGTGCTGGAATTATAGGGGTGAGGTACCATGCCCAGCCTAAAATTTTTTTTTGAGGCTGGGTCTCACTACATGGCTCACGCTGGTCTTGCACTCCCAGGCTCAAGTAATCCTCTTTCCTTGGCCTCCCAAAGAGCTGAGATTACAGCCACTGAGCCCAGCTGCCCTCTACATTTCTTAAGGGTAACAGGCTCATGTCTTTTCATTACTCATAATTGAAATATTTTGAGTCTTTACCTCCATGTCAATAAAACAGAAATAACTTATGAAGAAAATTTCAGAGAGAATTTTTCAATTTAGGAATAGAAATCCATTGTGAAATTGGAGATTTGACATTGATGATAGAAAACATGCATAGTAGCCGAGTGTGGCGATCTCTGCCTGAATTCATTAGCTACTCAAGTGTCCGAGACTTGCGCTCAGGAGTTTGTGACCAGCATGGGCAATATAGTGAAATTCTGTCCCAAAAAAGGGAAAAAAGAAAAGTGCATAGCTTATGGTATCCCAAATGGAGGAGCTAAAGACAGAATAGCTTAACATCAATTTAGAAAAAAAAATTATAATTGAAAAGTGCAAATACACATTTTGCATTGTTTTTGGCATTTATAGGAAAGACAGGTAAACACTTAGCGTTTTTTTTTTCTTCTGAGATGGAGTCTCACTGTTACCAGGCTGGAGTGCAGTGGTGTGATCTTTGCTCACTGCAACCTCCGACTGCCTGGTTCAAGCTGTTCTCCTTCGTGGCTGGGATTATAGGCATGTGCCACTATGCCTATCTATTTTTTTGTATTTTTAGTCCAGACAGGGTTTCACCATGTTGGCCAGGATTGTCTTAATCTCCTTACCTTGTGATCCACCCGCCCTGGCTTCCTGAAGTGTTGGGATTAGAGGCGTGAGCCACTGCACCCGGCCAACACTTTTAGTTTCTTAGGGAAAAGGTAACCATTGGCTGATTGGAAAATAATCATGTTTACTTGTCACATCTCTAAAACAACAGAAGGTCTTGTTTTTAACCAGGAGTCTTACCAGTTTTGGTACAACATTTGGGAAGGATGTGGCAGTTGAAACTTAAGGAAAGGTGGCTGAGTTTAAAAAATCAGAATGTCTAGGTTGCCAAGAGATGCTTTTAGGGCTGGGCTAGTCTTGTGAAGGCAGTGGATGGATGCTTTGGCTGATCTAGGGAAGAATCTGTGATTCACTGGCGCAGGGATCAGGTGACACTGGGTGAGACAGGTCCTGGAACTAGGGTTAATTTGGTCATTTTCAGAATGACCTGGGATTTGGCTTATTTATTTTATTTTTAAAATTTGTTGGGCCTGGCGTGGTGGCTCATGCCTATAATCCCAGCACTTTGGGAGGCCGAGGCGGGTGGATCACAAGGTCAAGAGATGGAGACCATCCTGGTCAACATGGTGAAACCCTGTCTCTACTAAAAATACAAAAATTAGCTGGGCATGGTGGCACGCGCCTGTAGTCCCAGCTACTCGGGAGGCTGAGGCAGGAGAATTGCTTGAACCCAGGAGGCAGAGGTTGCGGTGAGCCGAGGTCACGCCATTGCCCTCCAGCCTGGGTAACAAGAGTGAAACTCCGTCTCAAAAAAAAAAAATTTCTCGCCGGGTGCAGTGGCTCATACCTGTAATTCCAGCACTTTGCAAGGCTGAGGCCAGTGCATCCCTTGAGCTCAGGAGTTTGAGACCAGCCTGGGCAATATGGTCAAACTCCATCTCTCCCAAAAAAAAAAAAAAAAAATTAGCTGGATGTGGTGGTGCATGCCTGTAGTCCCAGCTACTTGGGAGGCTAAAGCAGGAAGATCACTTGAGCCAGGGAGGTGAGGGTGGAGGTTGCAATGAGTCAGGATCATGCCACAGCACTCCAGCGTGGGCAACAGAGAGAGACCCTGTCTCAAAAAAATAAAATAATGAATGTAAAATAAAATAGGGGTGGCTCAAACCTATAATCCCAATACTTTGGGAGGCTGAAGGGGGTGGATCACTTGAGGCCAGGAGTTTGAGACCAGCCTGGTCAACATGGCGAAACCCCATCTCTATTAAAAATATCAAAATATAAAAATTAGCCAGGCTGGTGCTGTGTGCCTATAATCCCAGCTATTTACTTGGGAGACTTAGGCATGAGAATTGCTTGAACCTAGGAGGAGGAGGCTTCAGTGAGCTGAGATCACACCACTGCACTCCAGGCTGGATGACAAAGTGAGACGCTGTCTCAAAATGAAATAAAATAAAATAAAACAATTTTCAAGGTAGAAGTCTTGTAGTCAGCCTTACTGTTGTTGACACGGACATGGTCCTGAGCACAGAAATCTTGGCAGTTGATAAAGACAGGAAGACATCTATAAGATCTTATAGATGTCATCTATAAGATTTTGCATCTTCTGACGTCACAGCTAAATGACTCTGAGGAAGAGGATACCACTTACCAGTTTTGAGCTACAGGAACGTTATATTCTCTTCCTCAAAATCATTTAGCTGAGATGAAATTTGCCTCTCTCGGATTGGGGAAGGTGTTTGAACTCTGCCCACAGCCCTCTGTCAGTTACACTGCCTTGCTGAGTTCCCTCACCCTTCTTTAGATAGAACTGCTGTTGGCTTCTGTAGTCCTCACTTTCCTCTTTTGCCAAATGCTCAGGTAGCTTTGGCTGAATCTTCCAGGTTTGATAAAGCTGTATGGGCTTCCTGTGCCTTTTGGTAGTTAGGAGTCACTGAAGTGGGGGTACTTCTGCTAGAGTGGCAAGAAGAAAAGGGTCATAACTCAGCCTGTATGGTGCAGGGGGCTTATTGACTCTTAGCTACAATCCAGGCAGGGGAATTAATTAATTATATTTATTTATTTTTTTGAGACAGAGTTTCGTTCTTGTTACCCAGGCTGGAGTGCAATGGTGTGATCTTGGCTCACCGCAACCTCCGCCTCCTGGGTTCAGGCAATTATCCTGCCTCAGCCTCCTGAGTAGCTGGGATTACAGGCATGTGCCACCATGCCCAGCTAATTTTTTGTATTTTTAGTAGAGACGGGGTTTCACCATTTTGACCAGGATGGTCTTGATCTCTTGACCTTGTGATCCACCCGCCTTGGCCTCCCAAAGTGCTGGGATTACAGGCTTGAGCCACCGCGCCCGGCCTTATATTTATTTATTTTGAGACAAGTCTTGCTCTGTCGCCAGGCTGGAGTGCAGTGGCACAATCTCAGCTCACTGCAGCCTCTGCCTCCTGTGTTCAAGTGATTCTCCTGCCTCAGCCTCCAGAATAGCTGGGACTACAGGCACGTGCCACAACACCCAGCTAATTTTTGTATTTTTAGTGGAGACGAAGTTTCACCATGTTGGGCAAGCTGGTCTCGGTCTCCTGACCTCATGATCTGCCCTCCTAGACCTCCCAAAATGCTGGGATTACAGGCACGAGCCATGGCACCCAGCCAGGAATTTGTTTATATAATTACCTTAAATGAGTACCAGTTAGAGGCTAGAGGCCATCTATAAAAACTATTTACAGGCTTTTAAAATACATTGACATTGGCTTCTTCCTTTAACCGTCCGCTTGCAACAGAACATCTGGTGAGACTGTGCTGCTCACCGTTTCTAGGTTACATTCTCTACCCTTGCAATGTAAATTAATTTTTACCTGGTTTCTTGTTTCTTGCTTGGGTTATCTCTTAGGTCTTCTGTCTGACTTAGACTGGATAGTGGTGATGGTTGCACTACTTTGGCAATATACCACTGAATTGAATTATATTTTTTTGAGACATTCTTGCTCTGTAGCCCAGGCTAGAGTGCAGTGGTAAAGTCATGGCTTACACCAGCTTCAACCTCCCAGGCTCAGGCGATCCTCCTGCTTTAGCCTCCCAAGTAGCTGGGATTGCAGGTGTGTACCACGACAACTGACTGATTCAAAACCTTTTATAGAGATGGGGTTCCACTCTGTTGCCCAGGCTGGTCTCAAACTCCTGGGTTTAAGTGATCCTCTTGCATCAGCCTCCCTAAATGTTGGGATTATAGGTATGAGCCACTGAACCTGGTCCCAGAGCCTTTTAGAACAATGTTGAGTTGCCCTTTGTTTGCAGGGAAAGAAAATCTTTATGGACCATATTTTTCTTCCTAACAAAACAAAAATAGCCATGTGACCTATGTAGGAAGCAGATATATTGTCAGTATACACTAAAAGTCAGGAAATTCATGCTGCCTTTCAGCTGCTGAAGTACTTGGACATATTTGAGAATGGGTAATGCAGAGACAGCTGTCTGATCTTTGGTCTCTGATAATGCTTATTTCATTGCATCTCTGAAACCACCCTGCCAAGGAGTTAACCATCCTTGCTACTTTGCATATGGGTTAACACAGGCCCAGAGATATGTAGCTTGACTGATATCACATGGTGAGTTAGTTGTAGCTTCTGCAAATGTACAGAACTATAGAAGCTACTTTTCTTGTGTGTTGTTCCAGTGATAATGGTCATTATAATTGATGTACCTGCTATTACGCTAGGTTTAGGGATACAGAAGTGAGAAGAAGATCCCAGTCGCTCATCTGGGACCTCTGTTTTTTTGGTGTCACCTCTCCGCATAGTCAGTTTACTACAGTATTAATGCTACTGTTCTGGTTGATCCTTCTCTCATGCCTGTCCCATCTTTTCTGCCAGACTGAAGTGTTCTTGCTTGGGGAAAAGCAGATTTGCAAAGGTACTCTTTTTCCTGATGGTTGCTCTGCAGATTGGGCATTTTTGTTTGTTTGTTTTTGAGACAGAATCTTGTTCTGTCACCTAGGCTGGAGTGCAGTGGTGCAATCTCGGATCACTGCAACCTCTGCCTCCTGGGTTCAAGTGATTCTCCTGCCTCAGCCTCCCGAGTAGCTGGGAATACAAGTGCGAGCTACCATGCCCAGCTAATTTTTATTTTTATTATTTTTTAGACAGAGTCTCACTCTGTCGCCCAGGCTGGGATTATAGGCATACGCCACCATGCCTGGCCCTTTTTTTTTTTTTTTTTTTTCTCATATTTTTAGTAGAGACGGGCATTTATTAGACATCGTGTTAGCCAGGATGATCTTGATCTCCTGACCTGAGGTGATCCACCCACCTCAGCCTCCGAAAGTACTGGGATTATCGGTATGAGCCACTGCGCCTGGCTGTTTGGTTTTTTCTAAGTGACAAAAGTTGAATGAGATTACTGGCTCTTTAAATAATAATTACTCCCCCTTTTGACTTATGTAGCATTTTGGGGTGATCTATGATTATTTGTACTTCTCATGACTTCCATTAGATTAAACTCTGGGGGCAAATACATTGCTCTCCATTGTGCTCATGTGACACCATTACTGACAGTGGAATTGAAATAAATTGAGTAAGGGCAAGTGTTTCCTAACGTTATTCCAGGCCCAAAGAACCATCATCAAGTTGGAGTGGCCCTGGTTTGGACTTAAAAAAAATTAAAACCAAACTAATTTTTTTTTTTAACCAATTGGCACAGATACAGAATAAAATAAGATAGATCCATGTATAATTTTTAAAAATTTAGGTCAGGTGGCTCATGCCTTTAATCCCAGCACTTTGGGAGGCTGAGGCATGTGGATCACCTGAGGTCAGAAGTTCAAGACCACCCTGGCCATCAAAGCAAAACCCTCTCTCTACTAAAAGTACAAAAATTAGCTGGGCATGGTGACACATGCCTGTAATCCTGGCTATTCAGGAGGCTGAGGCAGGAGAATTGCTTGAATCCCAGAAGTGGAGATACGTGAGCTGAGATGATGCCACTGCACTCCATCCTGGGCAACAGAGTGAGACTCTTTCTCAAAAGAAAAAAAAAAAGAAAAATTTAAGGAATAATCATCAATGTGTATTTTCCTTTTTTCATTATTATTATTTTCTTTAAAATAAACCAGCAACCCTTATATGTATAGCTGAAAGGGAAATAATTGAAAGTGTTTTTAAGATTTCAAGGTGATGGACTGGGCACAGTGGCCTACTTGGGAGCCTGAGGCAGGAGAATCACTTGAACCCGGGAAGCAGACAGTGAGCTGAGATCGTGCCATTGCACTCTAGTGTGGGCTACAAGGGCAGAACTCCATGAAAAAAAAAAAAAAAAAGATTTGAAGGTGATGGATTTCATGTGGACCAGTTTTATCCTTTCCTGATGTTAATTTGACATATAAATCAGATATTTTCCTAATTTTCATAATGAGTGTGGGGTTTTTTGTTTGTTTTGAGACAGGGTCTCACTCTGTTGCCTAGGCTGGAGTGTATTAGGGCTGCCATGGCTCACTGTAGCCTTGGCTTCTCAGACTCAAGTGAGCCTCCCACCTCAGCCTCTCAAGTAGCTGGAACTATAGGTGCGTGCTACCACACCCGGCTAATTTTTTCTATTTTTCTGTAAAGACAAGGTCTCATTATATTTCCCAGGCTGGGACTCCTGAGCTCAAGTAATCCCCTGGCCTCCTAAAGTGTTGGGATTATAGACATGAGCTACTACTACACCCAGGCTCACATGAGATTTTAACAGAGCAAAATACCTATTGGAAATCTTGCACATAAGGCCTCCTTTATTCTGTTACTTCCATTGACAAGAATTCAGACACTTGGATCAATTCTGTTTTGATTTTGCTAAAATCTCTAACTTGATATTTTACTTTTCTAAAAACCTGTATTGTCAGTGAAATGGAATTAGGAAAACAGGACCTATAGACAACCTCTTGAATCTACTGATTTTTCATGGTGCGTTTTATAGTCATAATGCTTTGTTCTACAAAAATAATACTCTTTGTTTAGAGAAAAAAGGCTGTGTCATGTCCCTTCATCTCCCTGCTACTTATGTTATTTTATATTATTTTGAGATGGAGTCTCACTATCACCAGGCTGGAGTGCAGTCGTGTGATCTCAGCTCACTGCAACCTCCGCCTCCCGGGTTCAAGCAATTCTCTTGCCTCAGCCTGCCAAGTAGCTGAGATTACAGGTGTGCGCCACCACGCCCAACTATTTTTTGTGTTTTTAGTAGAGATGGGGTTTCACCATGTTGACCAGGATGGTCTTGATCTCTTGACCTCGTGATCTGCCTGTCTCGGCCACCCAAAGTGCTGGGATTACAGGCCGGAGCCACTGAGCCCAGCCTGCTGCTTATGTTCTTTAAAATCCTGATTCCTCCTTTTCCTTTCTGGATGTGTATTCTGGGCTTTTTCAATGTCAACCAGTACTCTCTTGATGGGAAATTCAACTGGACTTGGGTATGTTAACTGGATTTTCGTAGAACAGTTTGAAGGTCCATCTCATTTGCCTAAACAAATATTCCTTATAATTATTATGAAAATTGGGCCTGTTATAGACTAATAATTGACTTAAACCATGCAGGGTTATGTTTGTCAGCATCTCGTAGTCAGCTTTTCCAGAGGCAGAGACTGAAGAGTTAGTTCTGAGATTGAATATTATTTATCAGGGTTTTGTTTCATGTACCTTATTCTCCTATAACCACCTGGTTGGCATTTATCACAGATACAGTTTTGGGAAACAGACAACCACATGGTTAATGAAGATGGAGAAGATGTGAAATTTTATTGTTACCTTTATAGGTTTTTCTTCCCTTGCCCTGTTCTCCTTCTTCTCATTTGCCAAAAAAAAAAAACAAAAACAAAAACGTATAAGGAGACCTGGCATGGTGACTCACGCCTGTAATCCCAGCACTTTGGGAGGCTGAGGTGGGCAGATCACCTGAGCTCAGGAGTTCAAGACCAGCCTGGCCAACATGGCAAAACTCCGACTTTACTAAAAATACAAAAATTAGCTGGGCATGATAGTCCCAGCTACTCAGGAGACTGAGGCAGAAGAGTCACTGGAACCTGGGAGGTGGAGGTTGCAGTGATCCAAGATTACATGCCATTGCACTCAAGCCTGGGCAACAGAGAGAGACAACATCTCAAAAAAAATATATAAGGGGAATTCATATTTCTGTGAGATCTGTAAATTTAGATTACAAGATTTAGTTAGCTATGCTTTTAAAAGTTATCTAAATAAGCACAAAGACCCACCAGACTTCTTCCCAGCAAGTGACAGTAGAAGAAAAAGGTAATAAAATAGACTTTTTGTTACTTTGATTGGTAAAAATAAATCTGTCCATGGAAAGGTTAATACTGAGTTTATTGTCTTAGTGATTCCATATGGTTCCTAGCAATTCTGATCTCAAGGTGGTTGGTTGTTTTTAGAATGTTTAGGTCTTTGGGTAGAATATCTTCTGTGCCTTTTCTGTGAATTGTAAAATTACATTTGGAAAATAAAGAAAAAAAATCCCTGATTATTCCACTATAGCAATACAATGACTGTAATCATTTTGATATACAGTTGTGTTGCATTATATGCATTTTCTGAGTTTTGTATGTCCACCTGTTCTTTTTTGAACTCTTTCCCCCTCCCCACTTCCCACACCCTGTTTTCTCACTCCTGGAGTGAGCATGGGCAGTGGGGATGAGACTCACCTGTGGCTTCAGTTTGTCTCCTTTTCTAAGTTTCTCTGAGTGAGCATTCACTGTGCTGGCTGTGATTCTGTTATTTAAAGCAATATATTTTCATACCTTATGGCCCTTAAATGCAAGCCAACCTCTTCATCTGGTGTCAACCAAAGGAAAACTGATCTGTTGCAGCGCTGGAGGAAAAACTGGCAGTGTTGGACTTACCTAAATTGAAAGATGGTATGTTATTCTTCACCTTGGGGTCTTTTAGTATGATTTTGACAGTGCATGGTTTTTGTCTCACATGCTGACTTTTGCCTCTAACCCCTGAGTTAGGTGTAGTTTCACTGAATTCCAGTCCTTTTTTCTATACACATTTTACATAATTATCCATAAGGGTATATTCATTTTTAAGGCTCTTAAAATATACTATATCAAGTATCTTTTCATATTGCTATGCAACTTTTATAGCCATCATTTACAAGATTAGTTTTTGTCTTTTCAGAAGAATTTTGGGAGCTAGTATAATCAGCTCCTGAGAATGTTTTCTCAGGTCTACTCTCAATAGTTCTGCCATAGTTATTTTAAAATAGAAGCAACTGTTATGCTGCTAACTTGAATATTTCTTTATTAGGCTTATTTTTTTAACAGGGGCATAGATGTATGTGTTAAGGCATATGGGACCCTTTCTGTAACTAGGCTCTGTAGAGTTTGGAATTAAGATTATTTAAATTGGTCTATGATCTTATTGAAGAGAGAGAGGCTAGAGTGTAGTGCTTAAAAACATCAACCTGAATCTGGACTGCCTGCATTTAAAGCTCAGTATTGGTATTTATTTGGTTACTTTGATCAATTTACCTATCCTTTCCTTGCCTTATTCCCCATGGCTAAAATCAGGTTAATAATATTTACCTCATAAGATAGTATTGTGAATATTAAATCAGTATATTTAGAATAAAATTTTTTTGTTGTTGTTGTTGAAGCTGAGTCTTGCTCTGTTGCCCAGGCTGGAGTGTAGTGGCGCCATCTCGGCTCACTGTAACTTCCTGCCTCCCAGGTTTAAGCAATTCTCCTGCCCAGCCTCCCAAGTAGCTGGGACTACAGGTGTGTGCCACTACACCTGGCTAATTTTTGTATTTTTTTTTTAGTGAGACAGTGTTTCACCATATTAGCCAGGATGGTCTCGATCTCTTGACCTCATGATCTGCCAGCCTCAGCCTTCCAAAGTGCTGGGATTACAGGCATGAGCCACTACGCCTGGCTAGAATAAGATTTCATTGTCTATTTTGGTGATTGCTGAAAATCCTTATGATACAACCATGAGTCTTGAGCACATAAAATGCCTTTTTTTAAAAAAAAAAATTTTAGGCAGTGTAGTTAAACCTTAAATTTCTGTTCTTGTTTGATAGCTAAAGTTTCACTCGGAATAAATTTAGTGTTGGGCTTATGAATATAATAATGAATCTGAGTATGTTGTCAACATATAGTATTGCAGGATTGATGTCTAGAAATGCTGTATTAGATGCTCATACTGTCTTCTCTATCTTTTCCTTCCCAGTGTCTACTTGACCTTTAGCCAAGTATGACTGTTGTCATGAATCTTTTCTCTCCCCTGTCCACAGATTCTGTGTGCTCCTCTGGGCCACAGTGGTTGCTTCTTTAAGCACAAAAAGGAAACTTAGGGCTTTGCCAGTTTTGGTATTATTTCCCCATGTTTTTCATCCGGGCAGCTGTGGAGAGGGTTGCTTTCCACATACCTGGGTACTCCATTGATATGTTCTGTAGAGGTAATCAACACACTCGAGAGTACACTTGCTCGTTCCGTGGCTAACCCTTTCTGATTGTGGACATGCATTTGAGTGTTTGCAGTGGATAGTTGGTGCTAACGGGTATCTTAGTTCCTTCTGTTATTCTGTAATGTTTCCCAAGAATATTCAGAGCTGTTTATAAAATGCAGTGTGATTGATATATTAGGTGTTCACTGAGTTCGATCAAGATTTACTTGGAAGGAATTAAGTAACAAAACAGTTTTCACTGTTAATAAGATATGCACACTGTTTCTCTAAAGAACTTTTATTTATTCAATGAGTTATTAAGCAGAGGAGACTGATTTTGTGGTAAGTGTAGAGGGGTTAGTTTTAATCCATGTTGGTCAAAGCTGTGAAAGTAGGTTAGAAAATCTATTTCTCATCCTACAGTGGTGCTGAGGTTTCTAGTAGGTTGTTTTTCTTCCTCATCACTTTCTGAAACTCAAAGTGAGGCTCAGCCTATACTGTTGTAATGTTTCGTAGTAAACTTGGAATATTTAACAAGTCTAAAATCAAAGTTTATTATTAATAAAACATTTTAAAGCCATTCATTTCATGTGACAAGGAATATTAATTGATTTCACCAAATGGTATGTTTTTAAAGTTATATTTCCTATTGCTTTAGTTTTATTGATCTTTGATACATTGATTCAGTGATACCAGTTTCCTATTGTTATATACTTTGTGCTCAAAATTATAGAGTTTTGTGTTGTTTTTCTGTGCCTGAGTTTTGTTTCTCATCTGAACAAATCACATCTTTTTCTTGCTGTTCCATTTACACAGTGTTGTTGCTAGAGATGAGCTTCTTTATCCTCTGAGGCAGTGGAGGAAGCATGGAAGCCACTTGGGGAGCATTGCATTGACCAATGTATTTTTGTAGTTACACGGTGGCGGTATCAGGGAAATTATAGGACTGGTTAGATTTGAGTTCAGCAGCCTATAAATAAATCCCATGACTTCCCAGTCTCATGGGTCATACGACTCAGGCCTGTGCTGCAAATGACACATGCCTAGGAGTAAGGTGAGGGGTATTTTATAGCTCTGATGGTTTGTATAGTTCTTAAAACATGTATTGATTGCTAACAACTGCTGTCTTTCTCCCAGCTTTCCCCACCACCAGTCTTTGTGCATAAGCACAATTTCGGACACGGTTATTTGTACTTATTTATGCTTTTACACCTTCTTCCTTTTATAAAGATTTTAGCTGGTTTATGACTTGAGTTGAAACAAGGAAAAAAGAGGAGACCTGAAATGGTCTGTCCCCTGCCAACCAGAAGCCTCCTGTGGTATCCAAACAGAATAGTTGCCTCAGTCTGTCAGCACTTCTGTCTTTGAAGGTGGTTTCTGCTTGAAAAGTGGTGACTATTAGCATAGCCTGGGGATAATTGCTTTTTTTGTCTTCTCTCGGGATACTTTTTTTTTTTCCAGGTACTTTCTTATTCTTGTTGACTTTGTTTTTCTGGAAGATTAAGCCTGTGGTTAAAATGTTTCGGGTCCCCACATGAACTTTCTGTGGGATTACCCAATTCTGGGGTACCTTCACCAGATCACCAGTGCTAAAGAGGGCAAAGGATCTTCTTGGTTAATAGAAAAGGCTATTTTGGAATGCATCTCAAAGTCCAGAAACATCGAGACTTTCCTTCAGTACTTTTTTCTGTTTGGGGTAGCAACTTTACCTAGTGTAGGGGAGGGAGGGGTCAGTTGGGAGGGCTTGTGTTTAAGGGGTTCAGAAACAGGGGATTTAAGTGTGTCTTTTGTGTTTGCAAGGCACTAACACCACTCCCGTCTGTATTTAAATGCTGTCCCCAGGTTACGACTATGGCTATGTCTGCGTGGAGTTTTCACTCTTGGAAGATGCCATCGGATGCATGGAGGCCAACCAGGTTGCTTTATACTTCGGTCAAATGATGCTGGAAGGATATATTTTTTTATATATGGGGAGGGAGGGTTTCAAATAATTTCACTTTGGAAAGATACAAGAAGTCTGTCTTTGAGCATACTGCATTCCAACCAGTGGTTGTGAGGAAAATCTTTAAAAATGCTGGAAAGCTTTCCCTAGAAAACTTAATGGGCACAGAGTACATTTTAAAAACTAGAGCCCAGTTGCTTCTGGACTAGATTCCATAGATAGTAGTTGAAAAAAAAAAAAAAAAAAGACACATCTGGAGTGTTTCCTTTTGGAGTGTGACTGAGATGGTAATCCTGATGCAAAGAATGATCCTTGATTGTCTGTTACTCCAAGGATCTGCCCAGCACAGAAATTCTAGGTCAATAGTTAAACGCAGACCTAGACCTAAGGTGAAGACCTCTGATGGTGACTTCTATGGCATCAGGATGCAGGCTACTTCCAAAAGAGAGCTGTTAGGGAAGAGAAGAGGAGTGGATTGTTGGTGTCTATTGCATTCATCATTGTTCTTTGCCAATTGGCGTTGCATACTCAAGTCTTCGGCTGCATATAGTCAGAGCTGGTGAATCAGAATCTGTATTCACCTTACGTTTGAACCATCTGTAGTTATTCAGCTTGCCACCTAGATTTGCCATCTATGTCTTTAATTGACTGCTGCCTGGTAGTTCTGGGAGGAATTAATAAATGAGTAGAATCCTTCTTGTTGTGGTGTTTCCTTGGGGAAAGTTATTTTCTTTGAGTTGTTTCAGTTCCTCCATCTGTAAAGGAGGAAAAGAAGCTTAGGAATATAGTTTGATTTTTTTTTTTTTTTTTTTTTTAAATGTACCCACTGCCTATACTTAACATTGTGAATCCAGTGGGCCTAGAATCTTTGTGGTTTTTTTTGAGACAGAGATTCGTTCTTCTTGCCCAGGCTGGAGTGCAATGGTGTGCTCTCGGCTCACCACAACCTTCGCCTCCTGGGTTCAGGCAATTCTCCTGCCCCAGACTCCTGAGTAGCTGGGATTACAGGCATGTGCCATCATGCCTGGCTAATTTTGTATTTTTAGTAGAGACGAATTTTCTCCATGTTGGTCAGGCTAGTTTCAAACTCCTGACCTCAGGTGATCTATCCGCCTTGGCCTTCCAAAGTGCTGAAATTATAGGTGTGAGCCATTGCACTCGGCTGGACCCAGAATCTTAAAAATGGCTCTGCCAGAGAAGTGTAGTTATTACAGGAAAATTCTTCTGTAGCCTGATGCTTTGTTCAGCTTTGTTCAATTCAGTATGGCTCATTATACTTACTTTTTCCTTCTTGGCCAAGTTCTCCCCTTATGGATATGGAGATGACATGCTCTAAATGCTTTGAGTACAAGCCCTTAAAAAAGACTTTTGATGTATCATCACCTTGTTAGTAGTTTAAACACTGTCAGATCCTTAGAGAATGACTGGCTTGGGGCCATATCCTCTAGGCTTAAGAGGGTTCTCATTGACTGTGTTTGTTCAGTGTCCATACTGAATCAGTCACTTACCAAATATAGTTGGCACTCTGTATTCACAGTTTCCACACTCACCCACAGATTCAACCAAATGCTGATTGAACATATTCAGGAAAAAATACATTAACATTGGGCCCAGATTGAGACTGCAGTGAGCTGTGATCACTCTGCTGCAGTCTAGCCTGAATGACAGAGTGAGAACCTCTCTCAAAAAAAGAAAGTACAGTTAACAACTATTTATACAACAATAAAAAATAATACTTGCCAGGAATGGTGGCTTACCTCTGTAATCCCAGTACTTAGGGAGGCCCAGGTGGGACGATTGCTTGAGGCCAGGGGTTTGAGATCAGCCTGGGCAACATAGGGAGACCCCATCTCTACAAAAAAATAAAATAAAAAAGTAAAAAAACTAGCCAAGTGTGGTGACGTGAACCTGTAGTCCTATTAATGTGGGAGGCTGAGAGGATAACTTGAGTCTGGATTGAGACTGCAGTGAGCTGTGATCACTCTGCTGTACCCTAGCTTGGGTGACAGAGTGAGACCCCATCTCAAAAAACAAAAAAACAACTGTTTATATAGCCTTTATTAGTTATTAGGTATTATAAGTAAACTAGAGATGGTTTAAAGTATATTGGAGGATGTGTGTAGGTTGTATGCAAATACTATGTGATTTTGTATAAGGGACTTGAGCATCCTGGGATTTTTGTGTCCTTGTGGGTCCTGGAACCAATCCCCTGTGTACACTAAGGGACAACTGTACTAGTCAAGTGTCCGAAACTGCTACATGCCCATTTTGGAGGGAAGGATAAAGCTTCTAATCTATATGCTTATGATGGATCCTACTCTGACTGTCCAATTTTGAGAACACTCATAAACAACTTGTTCTTACCAGTGAATAGTCATTCAGTCCTTTGCCTCTGTACTAAATACTGTGGATAGTGGAAATATAAATGGGGGAACCCTGGCAGATGACATCTTTTTTGTACCATTCTTCCAACTATGTGTTTCTCCTAGAGTTAATTGTTGCTTTTTATCAGAGATATATTATTTTTGATCTTAAAGATATCAGCATTGTCTCTTACTGCCTCTTTCTTCTATCCCAACAAAAAATCCTATCCAAAGTATCCAGCCCTTGGCTAGGCATGGCGGCTCATGCCTGTAATCTCAGATGTTTGAGAGGTTGAGGAGGGTGGATCACTTGAGGCCAGGAGTTCAAGACCAGCCTGGGCAACATGGTGAAGCCCCGTCTCTACTCACAATACAGAAATTAGCCAGGTGTAGTGGCACACGCCTATAATCCCAGCTACTCTGGAGGCTTCAGCTTAGGCACGAGAATCACTTGAACCCAGGAGATGAGGGTTGCAGTAAGCTGAAGCAATGCTGCTGTGCTACAGCCTGAGCAACAGAATGAGACTCTGTCTCAAAAACACAAAAGGGGGTGGCTTATAGACATTTCTCCCTCAACCCTCCTCAGCCATTCTTTAAAAATTCATAGGGCTCTCAGATTCCTGATTAATCACCACTGTCCAATGAGTGGCACACTAAAATAAAGCAGGAACAGGGCCAGTATTCTTTCAGGTGTGAAATAGTGTTTTTGACAGGTAGCTGTCCTTGTGCATAGGGTACCCTGTAGTGCTCTTTTCAGGAGTACAATTAAGAGAGAGCCTCTACCTTTTTGAACTTTTTAATCTCACTCTGAGCAAAGAGAGATTATACGGTATTCACAGATCCCATAGGATGTTCTCTCAAACTTCAGATTTTTGTTTGACCTCATTTGCAGTATTCACTGGAGTTATTTCTTTTATTTTTTCTTGTTGTTGAGACAGAATCTCGCTCTATTGCCCAGGCTGAAGTGCAGTGGTGCGATCTTGGCTCACTACAACTTCTGCCTCCTGGGTTCAGGTGATTCTCTTGTCTTAGCCTCCTGAGTAGCTGGAACTACAGCCCATGCCACCATACCTGGCTAAATTTTGTATTTTTAATAGAGATGGGGTTTTGCCATGTTGGCCAGGCTGGTCTTGAACTCCTGACCTCAAGTAATCCACCTTAGCCTTACAAAGTGCTGCGATTATAGGCACGAGCCACTGCACCCAGTGAAGTTCTTTTTTTTTTTTTTTCCTCCAAGATGGAGTCTTGCTGTATCGCCCAGGATGGAGTGAGGTGGCGCGATCTTGGCTCACTGCAACCTCTGCCTCCTGGGTTCAAGCCATTCCCCTGCCTTAGCTTCCCCAGTAGCTGGGATTACAGGTGTGTGCCACCATGCCTGGCTTATTTTTGTATTTTTAGTAGAGATTTTAGTTTCATCATGTTGGCTAGGCTGGTCTCCAACTCCTGACCTCGTGATCTACCTGCCTCAGCCTCCCAAAGTGCTGGGGGTTGCAGGCATGGGCTACCACACCCAGCCAGAGTTCATTCGTTCTTCTGTTGTTGATTTTTTTTTTTTTGAGACGGAGTTCTTGTTGCCCAGGCCGGAGTGCAGTGGGCGCAGTCTCAGCTCACTGCAACCTCTGCCTCCTGGGTTCAAGCAATTCTCATGCCTCAGCCTCCTGAGTAGCTGGGATTATAGGCACCTGCCACCACGCCCGGCTAATTTTTTGTGTTTTTAGTAGAGATGGGTTTTCACCACGTTAGCCAGGCTGGTCTTCAACTCCTTACCTCAGGTGATCCACCCACTTCGGCCTCCCAAAGTGCTGGGATTACAGGTATGAGCCACTGGGCCCGGCCCAGGGTTCTTTCTTAATAAAATATCTTCCATATCCTTTTTCAGTCAACCCCATTTCCTAGATTTTTATTCTTTCCCTAGTCATTGGTCAGACTGCTGGCACTGCCACACAACACAATTCTCTCTTGCTTACCCATGTAGACATCATGATCACATCAGCATTCTTTTAATAAACTTTACCACAATTCAGGGTGTGTGAAAATCATTTTGATGGAAAAAGTTTTGAGAATCAGCTCTTCAGGGAAATTTTTGCACTTAGGTAGTACAGTATAACAAGAGTACAGGTTTTGGAGTCAGATGTTATTTCCTAGGTGGGTTACCACTGGCACATTTTTTAACCTCCCACATCCTCAATTCCCTCTTACCCATATCTTTTGGAGCCCTTATGTAGGATAAATGTAATCATTTATTCATGAGTACCTGCTGTGTACCAGTCACCTTTCTGAATGTTGAGGTTGCTGCAGTGAACAAGACATATGGAATAACTTTATTTTAATGGGAGAAAACAGACCATAAGCAGATAGACAAAAACAGTATAGGTCGGGCGCGGTGGCTCACCCCTATAATCCCAGCACTTTGGGAGGCCAAGGCGGGTGGATCATGAGGTCAAGAGATCGAGACCATCTTGGTCAACAAGGTGAAACCCCGTCTCTACTAAAAATACAAAAATTAGCCGGGCATGGTGGCATGTGCCTGTAATCCCAGCTACTCAGGAGGCTGAGGCAGGAGAATTGCTTGATCCCAGGAGGCAGAGGTTGCGGTGAGCCGAGATCGTGCCATTGCACTCCAGCCTGGGTAACGAGCGAAGCTCCGTCTCAAAAAAAAACCAAAAAAACAGTATAATAGCTGATAGCTGAGTGTTGTAAAGAAAATGAAGCAGGGTATTGGGAGAATGAAGATGGGGGCAATTTTAAAGGGGTGGTCAGAGAAACTTCTTGAGGAGTGACATATATTTGAGTTGTGACTCTTGGTTTATAATGTATGCAGAACATTTAATTGTAGTACCTAGCACTTGGTAGCATTTGAAATAATTTGAAATTCGATGTTTTTTCTCTCTCACCCTCCTCACCATGTCAAATAATTTCCAATTCTAAATTGTGTGTGTGTGTGTGTGTGTGTGTGTGTGTGTGTGTGTCAGAGTCCAGCTAGGCTGGAGTGCAGTAGTGCAATCTCAGCTCACTGCAACCTCTGCCTTCTAGGTTCCAGCGATCCTTCTGTCTCAGCCTCCCAAGTAGCTGAGACTACAGGTGTGCACCATCGCACCTGGCTAATTTTTTTTTTTTGTGTGTGTGAGATGTAATCTTGCTCTGTTGCCCAGGCTGGAGTGCAGTGGTGCAGTCTCAGCTCACCACAACCTCCACCTCCCAGGTTCAAGTGATTCTCCTGCCTCAGCCTCCCAAGTAGCTGGGATTACAGGTGCCCGTCACCACACCCAGCTAATTTTTGTATTTTTAGTAGAGACAGGGTTTCACTGTGGTTGGCCAGGCTGGTCTCGAAGTCCTGATCCATCCACCTCGACTTCCCAAAGTGCTAGGATTGCAGGTGTGAGCCACCACACCCTGTCAATTTTTGTATTTTTAGTAGAGACAGGATTTCACCATGTTGGCCAGGCTGGTCTTGAACTCCAGTTCTTGGGTGATCTGCCTACCTTGGCCTCCCAAAGTGCTGGGATGACAGGCATGAGCCACTATGCCTGGCCTTCAATTATTATTCTAAGAAAATTTATTTTTATATCTGAAGTTTATTAAAATGAATTCTTTAAGGAAATGTATGTGGATTACAGTCCTTGTGACAAAGTGAACCATTTTATGAGAGACATAAGAATGTGAGGGAAGAAGTCCTTACTCCTCAAGGTGAATAAAGTAAGTATTTGTGGAACATAAAATGTCCTTGTAGGCCAGGCACAGTGACTCAAGCTTGTAATCCTACCACTTTTGGAGGCCAAGGAAGGAAGAGCACTTAAGCCCAGGAGTTTTAAGATAACATGGGCAACATAGTGAGATCCCTGTCTAAATTTTTTTTTTTTTAAGTCTCTATCTATTCTTTTCCCCAGTTTTACTTACAGGTGAAATTGGTACAGATTCTGAGTCACCAGGATCTGCTTGGCAACTCTTAGTAGAGCCTGAGAGAGAGAGAGAGAGAGAGAGAGAGTGTGTGTGTGTGTGTCTGTGCGCTTGTGCCTCTCAGAAGCACAACTCTTAGTAGAGTCTGAATGTGTGTGTGTGTGCACCTCTGAGAAGGTTTCTCCGAAGTACTTTGGGTTGAGTTTTTTGTAACTCTGCTATCATGACTCTTGATGTGAAATGTCCTTTATTTATTACTGGCTGGTACTTATTGGCCTAGGGGATGGAAGTAAAGGAACTTTCTGCTAGCTTTCTTTGTCAAATATTGTGAGTATGTGTGCCTTAGTGAGGTTGCTCAAGATGATAACCAAGGTTGCTCTAGCCTTTTCCCAGTGCCTATATCAAGCTGTCAAAACAGTAGGATGCTCTGCAGCAGTACTGACTTTGTGGCTGTGATGACTCATCAGGATATCACTTAGGCAGCAGCTATCTATCTGGAGAAATAATTTCCAACAGGTATGAAGGTATGAATCTGTTAGCCTATGCCTTCATCATTTCTGTCTAGGAGCAGGGGTCAGCCATCGTGTACTGTCAGGCAGAGCCTTTCATCCCCCTTCCTGCGAAGTGTATTTCTGTCAGTGTCATATGCCCTTGGCTTTCTTTGTTGTCAAGTCTCTGGGATATTGAGGGTACATATTATCTCCTTCTGCTGTGTGTGCCATTGCACTGGGAGTTGGGGAGAGGAGTAAGAAGTATTGTGTTAAAATGTTAATCCCTTTCAGTAGTTGCCCAGTTGTGAGTCCTAGCTCTCTCAAGACTATTGGCATTCGGTGTGCTAGAATTAGCATTTTATTTTCTCAAATATACTAATGTGATGTTTGTTGTCTATTCT
This sequence comes from Callithrix jacchus, assembly GCF_049354715.1. Taxonomy (NCBI): domain Eukaryota; kingdom Metazoa; phylum Chordata; class Mammalia; order Primates; family Cebidae; genus Callithrix; species Callithrix jacchus. Next base: position 32,611,166 of record NC_133516.1, read on the forward strand.
TATTTAGCCAAATTAGTCACTAAAATGCCCTTATAGAAGATAACTCTGGGAGAGGTATTCATTTGTCTGACATTTTTATTCTTCTTTCTTCTCTCCCCCTCCCTCTTTCTTTCCTTCTTTTCCTTCCTTTCTTTTCTCTTTTTTTTTTCTTTTCTTTCCCTTCCTTTTTTTTTTTCTTTCTTATTTTATCTTAATGGAGACAAGGTCTCCCTCTGTCACCCAGGCTGGAGTGTAATGCTGTAATCATGGCTCACTGCGGCCTCAATCTCCTGTGCTGAAGCAATCCTCCCAACTCAGTTCTCTATAGTAGCTGGGACTATAGGTGCCCACTACCACACCTGGCTAATTTTTGTATTTTTTTTTTTTGTAGAGACAGGGTTTTGCCACATTGCCCAGGCTAGTCTTAAACTCAAGCAGTCTACCTACCTTGACCTCCCAAAGCACTAGGATTCCAGGTGTGAGCCACTATGCCTGGCCTTTTTTTATTATTTTAAAATTTTAAAATTTTTATTTTTTAGAGATGTAGGGTTCTCTTCTGTTGCACAGGCTGGAGTGCAGTGGTGCTATCAGAGCTCATTGCAGCTTTGAACTCCTGGACTTAAGCAATCCTCTCAACTCAGCCTTCTGGGTAGCTGGACTATAGGCGCCTGACACTATGTTCAGCCAATTAAAAAAAAAATTTGTTTGTAAATGTGGGGTCTTTTTTTTTTGAGACACAGTTTCACCGTGTTGGCCAGGATGGTCTTGATCTCTTGACCTCGTGATCCGCCCACCTCGGCCTCCCAAAGTGCTGGGATTACAGGTGTGAGCCACCATGCCCAGCCAGATGTGGGCTGTTGCTGTGTTGCCCAGGCTCTTGCTGTGTTGCCCAGGCTGCTCTTGAACTCCTGGCCTCAAGTGATCCTCCAACCTGGGTCTCCCAAAGTGCAGGGATTATAAGCAAGAGCCACTGCACCCAGTCTTACTCATCTTTCTGTATGACACTAATCAGTCTTACTTTTTTTTTTTTTTTAGAGGGAGACTCACTCTGTCACCCATGCTGGAATGCAGTGGCGAGATCTCCGCTCACTACAACCTCTGCCCCCTGGGTTCAAGCAATTCTCCTGCCTCAGCCTCCTGAGTAACTGGGATTACAGGCACTTGCCACTGCACCTGGCTAATTTTTGTGTTTTTAGTAGAGACAGGGTTTCACCATCTTGGCCAGGCTGGTCTTGAACTCCTGACCTTGTGATCTACCCTCCTCAGTCTCTCAAAGTGCTGGGATTACAGATGTGAGCCACTGTGCCCGGCCCAGTCTTACTTTCTTAAGAGCAAGGAAAAAGGATTCTGTTATCATCTGACATAAAAATTTCTTTAAACACTGACTTTTTTTCTGGTCTGAGGAATGAAAGTTGTGGAATACGTGAAGTTTTATGAAATAGTGTTTGTGTGTGTGTGTGAGCAAAATTAAGAGAGTTTGGGTTACTGAAGATAAAAGAGTGTTTTTGAAAGTATGTATAGGAAGCCACATCTCAAATGTGGTCTGTCCTTGTGATTAAAATTAGAGCAATAGGGAGGCCAGGTATGGTGGCTCACACTTGTAATCCCAGCACTTTGGAGGCTATGGTAGGAGGGTCACTTGAGCCCAGGAGTCGAGTCCAGCCTACACAACAAAGTGAGACCTCGTCTCTACAAAAAATGGTTAAAAAATTAGCTGAGTGTGGTGGCACATGCTTATTGTCCCACCTATATGGAAGGCTGCAGTAGGAGGATCACTTGAGCCTGGAAGGTCAAAGGTACAGTGAGCCATGATTGTGCCACTGCACTCCAACCTGGGCAACAGAATGAGAGATATTGCCTCAAAAAAATAATAATAATAGAGCAACAGGGAAAAACGTGTTTTTAGAGATGAGAATGCTATTTGTGAGGTCATGATGGAAAAAAATGGTGAAGAACCTAGTTTGTTGGAAACTTAAGTTGGTAGTAAAGACATAATACTATCTGAAACACTGTAGTACTTAAATCACGTGCATTTCAAGTAACAGAACCAATTATCTGTATGTTTAAGGTTATAGTGTTACCTACAACAGTTGTCCCTCCAAAAGCACCTCATTGAGAAGCATCTGGCATCTTAGCCAGAGCTCATCTGTATAACCTATGGCTTGAATCATGCCATTCTTCTGGGAAACTTCAATTTCAGTTATTTTTCCTGATCGCCCTCAGTAGAGGTATTAGTGGAAACATAAGACAATGCATTCTAAAATGAATGTATAGGTTCATATCCTAGCTAGAAAAAAATTAAGACCGTTAATGAGTACAAAGCAAGGATTATTGAAGATTCTCACTCTTGAGAGTTGGGGTATTCAAGAAAATTAAAAGTGAATTTAAAGATTGATGACTTGATTACACATTTTGGCTACTTATCCACTGATTGACTTTTTTTCTTTTTGAGATGGAGTCTCCCTGCAACCCAGGCTATAGCTCAGGGTTGCAATCTTGGCTCATTACAACCTTTGCCTCCCGGGTTCAAGTGATTCTCCTGCCTTAGCCTTTCAAGTAGCTGGGATTACAGGCATATACTACACCCCTGGCTAATTTTTGTATTTTCAGTAGAAATGGGGTTTCACCATGTTGGCCAGGCTGGTCTCGAACTCCTGACCTCAGGTGATCTGCCTGCCTTGGCCTCCCAAAGTGCTGAGATTACACATGTGAGCCACCGTGTCTGGCCCAGTGATTGAAACTTGACTGGACATGAAGCAGTATAATGTAGCATTATAATATAGTATTCTGGAAGCAAACTACCAGGAGTTGCATCTTCACTTCGTCACTTTCTAAGGTGTACTTGAACAAGTGTCTTAACTTCTCTGTATTTTAGTTTTACTCTCACATATGTCTAGGGATTAAACAAGTTAATGCATTTAGGGTGATTAGAACTGGGACTGCCACAAACTGAATGTTGAGTGTATGTTTGTTGTCATCACAATGACTTCTGATCTTAAACAGTCTTAAGCTCTGGTCTTGGCTTAATGGAGTATGTAGCAAAAAGAGGATTTGGTGGCATTGCCTAGGAGAATTTTTTTTCCCCATCAGCAGTACTTCTCATTTAGCCTGTTGATTGATAGTAATTATCAAGGGACTCCTTCCAGGCTTTCCTAGTTGGAGTTTCTTTTTTTTCCTTTCTTGAGACAGGGTCTCACTCTGTCTGCTAGGCTAGAGTGCAGTGGTGTGATCTCGGCTCACTGCAACCTCCACTTCTGGGGCTCAAGCCATTCTCATGCCTCACCCTCCCAAGTACCTGTGGCTACAGACACGTTCCCAGCTAATTTTTGTGTTTTTGTAGAGATGGGGTTTTGCCATGTTGCCCGGGCTGGTCTTGAATTCCTGAGGTCAAAGTGATCTGCCTGCCTCAGCCTCCCAAAGTGCTGGGATTACAGGAGTGAGCTACCATGCTGAGCCCTTAGTAGGAGTTTCTGCTGCCTTAGCCTTTAAGAGAGAATCTTAAATTTTCTAAAGAGAAAGAGTAGGAAACAGTACCACATGGAGTATGGTTAGGCCATGTAGGAAATCTAGCCTGTGGTTTTAAAACCTTAAGTTCTAAAATCGCTGGGTATAGTGGTGCACAGCTGTAGTCCTAGCTACTCCAGAGGCTGAGGTGGGAGGATTGCTTGTTCCAGGTTGGAGTGAGCTGTGATGGTGCCAGTGTACTTCAGCCTGGGCAGCAAAGCGAGATGCCGTTTCTCAGAGCACAGTAAAATACCCTAAGCTTGGATAACCAGCCCGTTATTTGCCACTTCGCAGGCTCTTTAATTATGAGAGGTGCTCTAAACTGGATTCAATTTAGTTATCTCAAATTTGAAAAATAAACATTTATCATTTGGCAGGTTTAAGAGAACCTTCTGATAGTTTCCTACAGTGGATTTATAATTATTTTTGTCACAAATAAATCATGGTTTATTTCTATGGATTAAAGTAGTTCTTAATTTGTTCTAAATTGGAAATATGCCTATATGTTTTAACCTTGTGCTTCTGTATTATTACAACTAATTAGCTCAGGGGTTGTACAAAGGCATAGTTTAATTTGTGATCATGATTATAACTTTGGTTTATGACCTTATGTACTTTGAGGTGGTATAGGGTTGGTAGCACAGAAAGATTTAGAATTCCAGTTTCATTACCTCCTGGATCTTTTGTTAACTTCTTTTCTTTTTTTGAGACAGATCTTGCTCTGTTGCCATGCTGGAGTACAGTGGCGTGATCTAGGCTCACTGTAACTTCCACCTCCCGGGTTCAAGTGATTCTCCTGCCTTGGCCTCCTGAGTAGCTGGGATTACAGGCACGTGCCATCACGCCCAGCTAATTTTTGTATTTTTGTAGGGACAGGGTTTCACCATGTTGGCCAGGCTGGATTTGAACTCCTGACCTCAGGTGATCTGTATGCCTCAGCCTCCCAAAGTGCTGGGATTACAGGCATGCGCCACCACACCTGGCCTTTCTTTTGTAACTTCTGGACCTCAGTTTCTCATCTATAAAGTGAAGGCATAATCACAGTACCACCTTTAGTGTAGTTGTGAGTTTAGAGCATGTGGTATATGTAAAGTGATCAGCATGGTAACTGGCATGTGGTAAGTGCTCTGTAGTAAAGGGTGATTCATAACACTGGACTCTACTTGGTTGTACCAGCTCCTCTTTTTCCTTGGCTCCTTATCCAGCTCTTGGGATATTCAGACTTGGCTAAAAGTGGCAGACAGTTCTGCTTTGGGTGGCAGCTTGATTTTAGATAGCCAGTTCACATAGTGCTTTTGTTCAGCACCTCTTGGGATTTCTAGACAGACAGCAAGAGAGCTGAGGGTAATACCTGTCATAATAGTGTCTAAGGAATGAGTGCACAGGCATTCAGGCATGTGAGGGCAGAAGACCATGACCATACCTGCCTTCCTACAATAAACAGCCTGTTGTTTCTGCAAGTAGCATTGCAGGTAGTTCTTTTATCAGAAAATTCTCATAGGCTGCAGGTGACATTGAGTGTTATTAGACATTTTCTTCATTCAGGTTGAACTTGGAGGTTACAGTATATCTTTATGTCCCCTTCTCCACAGGTGTTTAAATGTTATCATTCATCCTCTAGTGCATAGGTTTATATGTGCACATTTCTTGTTAAGGGTATTAATGAACTGATAATTAGTTTATCTAGAATAATATTTACTTACTTATTTTTCTTTTTGTTCTTTTGAAATGTAGTCTCGCTCTGTCGCCCAGGCTGGAGTGAAGTGATATGATCTCGGCTCACTGCAACCTCTGCCTCCCAGGTTCAAGCGATTCTCCTGTCTCAGCCTCCTGAGTAGCTGGTATTACACGTGCCTGCCACATGCCTGGCTAATTTTTTGTATTTTTAGGTAGAGATGGGATTTTGCCATGTTGGCCAAGCTGGTCTTGAACTCCTGACCTCAGGTGATCCACCCAGCTCGGCCTCCCAAAGTGCTACGATTACAAGCATGAGCCACTGCGCCTTGCCACAATAACATTTATTTTCTATTTTATTTTACTGGGACAGGGTCTTGCTCTGTCACCCAAGCTGGAGTGCAGTGGTGTGATCATGGCTCACTGTAACCTCAACCTCCTGAGCTCAAGCCATTCCCCCCACCTTAGCCTTCTGAATAGCTGGGACTACAGGTGTGCACCACCACACCTGGTTAATTTTGATAGGCTGAGGAGCAGGTAGAGATGAGATCTCACTATGTTGCCTAGGCTGGCCTTGAGCTTCTGGACTGAAGCAGTTCTCCTGCCTCAGACTCCCAGGTGTGAGCCACTGTACCCAGCCCAGAATAATAATAATTATTATTATTTTAAGATAGAGTTTTGCTCTTGTTGCCAGGCTGGGGTACAGTGGCACCATCTTGGCTCACTGCAATCTCCACTTCCCAAGTTTAAGCAATTCTCCTGCCTCAGCCTCCGAAGTAGCTGGGATTACAGGCACATGCCACCACGCCTGGCTAATTTTTGTACTTTTGGTAGAGACAGTGTTTCACCGTGTTGGCCAGGCTGGTTTCAAACTCCTGATCTTAGGTGATCCACCTGCCTTGGCCTTCCAAAGTGCTGGGATCACAGGTGCGAGCCACAGTGCCCAGTCAGGATAATTAGTTTTAATCTCACTTGGTGAGATTGGTGATGCTAATGTCATATACTAATGATGTATGTATTACCACAATCTGTGGCCAAGTGAAATTTGTGCTTAATCTGTGTAAATTCTATTCCAAAGGAAAACATGTAGGAGAAAAGGTGGTGTATCAGAGAATGTATATTAGTGGTTACTAGGCTCAAGGGTGGCAGGGGAGTTGGGGGTGGCAGGAGGGGATAGAGAGTGATGACTAACTGATACAGGGTCTCTATTTTGGGATGAGGAAAATATTCTAGAATTAAATAGTGATGATGGTTGACCAATCTTGTGAATGTACTAAAAGTCATTGAATTGTATATACTTTAAAACAATGGATTTTATGGTATATGAATTTTTATCTCAATTTTTAAAAAAGTCTTTAAATATAGTATGAATGTGGTTTTTTTTTTTATTAGGCCAGGCAGGGTAGCTCACACCTGTAATCCCACTCACTTTGGGAGGCTGAGGAGGGCTGATCACCTGAGGTCAGGAGTTCTAGACCAGCCTGGCCAACGTGGCAAAACCCCGTCTCTACCAAAAATATAAAAATTAGCCACGCATAGTGGTACATTCCTGTAGTCCCAGCTCCTTGGGAGGTTGAGACAGAGAATTGCTTGAACCTGTGGTGGAGGGTACAGAAGTTGCAGTGAGCTGAGGTTGCGCCACTGCACTCCAGTCTGGGTGATTGGAGCAAGACTCTGTCTCAAAAAAAAAAAAAAAAATTTTTTTTTTTTTAGAGTTCCAGCACAATGAGAATGAGTTTCACTCTTGTTGCCCAGGCTGGTGTGTAATCACGTGATCTTGGCTCAATGCAACCTCCACCTCCTGGGTTCAAGCAATTTTCCTGTCTCAGCCTCCTGAATAGCTAGGATTACAGGCACCCACCACCACAGCCAGCCAATTTTTTAGTTTTAGTAGAGATGGGGTTTCCCCATGTTGGTCAGGCTGGTCTCGAACTCCTGACCTCGGGTGATCCACCCACCTCGGTCTCCCAGAATGCTGGGATTACACGTGTAAGCCACCACACCTGGCCCAAGAATTCTTTTTTTAAGAGGAAAAACACTATTGACATAATTTACATATCATAAAAGTCACCCATTTTAACTGTACAATTCAGATTTTTTAAGTAAATTTACCAAGTTGTACAACTATTATCATGATCTAGTTTTACATTTTTTTTTTTTTTTTCTGGGAGACAGGACCTTGCTCTGTTGCCCAAGGTGAGTGTTGTGGCATGACCATGGCTTACTGCAGCCTCCACCTCCTGGGCTCAGGCACTTCTCCCATCTCAGCCTCCTCAGTAACTGGAACTGTAAGTATGCACCAGGTAGTTTTTTAATTTTTTATAGAGACAGGGTCTTGCTATATTGTCCAGATTGGTCTTGAACTTCTAAACTCAAGCAGTCCTCCCTGCCTCACCCTCCCAAAGCGCTGGGATTACAGTTGTGAACCATCGTGTCTGACCTAGAACATTTTCATCACCTCAAGCAGATTTCTGTTTGGGGATACATTTACATTTTTAATTTTTTAATTTTTACTTTTTTAGGGACAGGATCTCAATCTATTGCCCAGGGTGATCCAGGTCTCAAGCGATCCTCCTATCTTGGCTTCCCAAAGTGTTGGGATTATAGGCATGAGTCACTGCACCTAGTCCATTTCAGTTTTTTACAAAAGTCATTTCAGACTTGTAAAAAAGCTACAAAAACAGTACAAAGAATTTCTGTGTTCTTTTCACTCAGATTCTTTTTAGCATATTTGAATGCAGATTTTTTAAATAGTTATGATTCCTTCTCATTGAAAAAGAGACATCATTTGACTTGACCTCTCACTAGACCCTTCCTTTGAGGTTGGATGGAGGTGCTCAGTGGATATGCTGGAAGGTGTGTGAATTTCCAGTGGGTTGAGTTGATGATATATGTGTAAGGCGATTGGGACTTACTTTGTACATGTCTCCTTGCTGGGCTTTGTTAGGTGCTGGAGTTGAAAGGCAAGAAGTAGGGCCACATATAAAGCTTACACTCCTGGGCACTGTGAGGTTTTTGTAGAGGCGGGCGGATCACAAGGTCAAGAAGATTGAGACCATCCTGGCCAACATGTTGAAACCCTGTCTCTACTAAAAATACAAAAATTAGCTGGGCATGGTGGTATGCAGCTGTAGTCCCAGCCACTCTGGATGCTGAGGCAGGAGAATCACTTGAACCCAGGAGGTGGAGGTTGCAGTGAGCCGAGATCATGCCATTGCACTCCAGCCTGGCGACAGAGCGAGACTCCATCTCAACAAAAAAAACAACACACAACCAGTGAATATGTTTTTCCATGAGAGAGCAGGCATTTGGATACCTGATAAGAAAAGAGGAAATATGTGCTAGTCGGCTTTTGACTGAGAAGCAACAGCAACCATGGCAAAGGGGAAGCAAACTTAACCCTGACCAGCCTTCATAATGTTTTTCGTCAGGCAGTGGCTCTTAAACAGGGATTGCAAGCAGTGAATTTGGACACTCTTTTCCTTCCCAACCATTGGACATTTGGCGATGTCTAGAGACATTTTTGGTTGTCACGACTGGGAGAGGGTGCTACTGGTATCTAGTGAATAGAGGCCAGGGATGCTGCCAAACATTCTACAATGCAAAGGACAGCTCTCTACACAAAGAATCATCTGGCCCAAAAATCTCTATTGCTGGTGGTTGAGAAATGCTGGTGTGAGGGGACAAGAGTTGTGGTTAGTCAGAAAGGATGACCTGGCTTGCTATGAAATGTCTTTTTTTTTGAGACAGAGTCTCACTCTGTCGCCAGGCTAGAGTGCAATGGTGTGATCTTGGCTCACCATAACCTCTGACTCCCTAGTTCAAGCAATTCTGCCTCAGCCTCCTGAGTAGCTAGGATTACAGGCACGTGCCACCACACCCAGCTAATTTTTGCATTTTTAGTAGAGACAAGGTTTTACCATGTTGGCCAGGATGGTCTCGATCTCCTGACCTCGTGATCTGTCCTCCTTGGCCTCCCAAAGGGCTGGGATTGTAGGCGTGAGCCACCGCACCCTGCACATGGATTGTCTTATAATCAGTTATCTCTTTCCTTGCCTTATTCCTGGTCCCAGCAGAGTAAGGAGTGGCAAGGTGGTTTGGGAATATAGTGGGAGTGCTGCATAGTGATTGCAGACATGGTACTACCAGTCACAAGCTTAGCCTGTGTCCTTGGGGTAGGAGCTGTAGAATAAGACCTGTTTGATATGTGGACCAGAGTAAGTTCTTTGAGTTAATAAACTTTTTTTTTTTTTTTTTTTGAGAAAGAGTTTGATTCTTGTTACCCAGGCTGGAGTACTATGGCAGGATCTTGGCTCACTGCAACCTCTGCCTCCCAGGTGCAAGCGATTCTCCTGCCTCAGCCTCCGGAGTAGCTGGGGCCCAGCTAATTTTTGTATTTTTAGTAGAGATGAGTTTCACCATATTGGCAAGGCTGGTCTTGAACTCCTGACCTCAGGTGATCTACTTCGGCCTCCCAAAGTGCTGGAATTACAGGCATGAGCCACCTTGCCCAGCCCCCCGCCCTCCCCGAGATGGAATCTTGCACTGTCACCTGGGCTGGAGTGCAGTGGCGCGATCTCGGCTCACTGCAACCTCCACCTTCTCGTTTCAGGTGATTCTCCTGCCTCAGCCTCCCAAGTAGCTGGAACTACAGGCATGTGCCACCATGCCAGGCTAATTTTTTGTATTTTTAGTAGAGACAGGGTTTCACCGTGTTAGCCAGGGTGGTCTCGATCTCCTAACCTCGTGATCTGCCCACCTCAGCCTCCCAAAATGCTAGGATTAAAGGCGTAAGCCACTATGCCAGCCATAAACATTCTTAAAATATACTGCCACTAAGGTAATCTTATCCAGCAGAATGAGGGAGTAGTCAGATTACACACATTTGGTAACAATTATTAGGAAAAAAAAGTTGAAATTTCTCAAAATAGATTGTACTTCATATTTCAGATAGTTTTCCATGGAAAATTGGAAATGCAGGGCTGATTTTCACAGCTTTCTTGATACTGATTCAAACATTTTAATCTATTGGATTTTCTTTTCCTTAGGCTTTATTTCACAGGGCCATTTTAATGGGTCCTGCACACTGATATAGTTAAAGGGACTGAACTCTGAAAGATGCATATATTTTATCTTATTATCATTTGCTGTAGTTGGAAACTGCTGTATATATAGAATGCTGTGTACTACTGATTGGGCTGTTTGGAATCACATTGGAAATAACAGTAAGCAACTCATTTTAACTTTGGTTAACACAGTTAAGTGCTGAGCACCTCCTATATTTGAAGCCATGGACTAGGTAATGTGTGTTTATCAATGAATGAAAAAATAAAATAAGTAGCCAGGTGTAGTTTGGCACAGGCCTGCAGTCCCAGCTACTCAGGAGCCGTAGGCAGGAGAATCATTTGAACCCGGAGGCAGAGGTTGCAGTGAGCTGAGATCCTGCCTCTGTATTCCAGCCTGGCCGATAGAGTGAGACTCCATCTCAGAAAACAAAAGTTTTTGGTTTTAAAAATTTTTATTTTATTTTTGATTGGTAATTGTATATGTTTATGGAGTACCCATGTTTTGATACATGTGTACATTATAGAATGATTCAATCAGGCTAGTTAACATATCCATCACCTCCTATAGTTATTTATTTGTAGTAAGAACATTGAAAATCTCTCCTAGCAATTTTTAAATAGATACAATACATTGTTATTAGCTGTAGTCACCGTGCTGTGCAGTAGATCACTAGAACTTCTTCCTTCTCTCTGACTGAAACTGTACTCTTTGACTACCATTCTCCCTTTCTCCTTCACCCCCCTCCTCTACCCACAGCTTCTGGTAAACCACCATTCTGCTCTCTACTTCTGTCTGTGTATTTGACTTTTTTAGATTGCACCTGTGAGATAGTGCAGTATTTATCTTTCTGTGCCTAGCTTATTTCGCTTAGCTAAGTGTCCATTATGTTTTTCCACATTGTCACAAATGACAGTTTCCTTCTTTTTTAAGGCCAAATAGTATTTGGTTGTGTTTACATACCAGATTTTCATTATTCATTCATCCATTGCCCATTAATGAATGAATGGATATCATGGCTATTGTGAATAGTACTGCAGTGAACATGGGAGTGCAGGTATCTCTCAGACATAATGATTTCCATTTCATTGGATATATACTGTACCCAAAAGTAGGATTGCTAGATCATATGGTGATTCTAGTTTTAGTTTAGTTTTTTAAAGAACCTCCATACAGTTTTTAAAAACTGTATTAATTTAGGTTCCCACAGGGTAAAGTGTTCCCTTTGTTTCACATCCTCACCAACACTCATTACCATTTATCTTTTTAATAATACCCATGCTAACAGGTATGAGGTGACATCTGATTATGGTTTTGTTTGTTTGAGACAGTGTCTTGTTTTATTACCCACGCTGAAGTGCAGTGGTGAGATCCCAGCTCATTGCAGCCTTAACTTCCTGTACTTAAGCAGTCCTCCCACCTCAGCCTCCCAAGTAACTGGTGTGCCACCATGCCTACATACCTAGCTTTTTTTTTTTTTTTTTTTTTTTTTTTTTTTTTTTTAAAGTCTTGCTCTGTTGCCCAGGCTGGAGTGCAGTGGTGTGATCTCTCAGTCTCTGCCTCCCTGCCTCCCAGGTTCAAGTTATTCTCATGCCTCAGCCTCCTGAGTAGCTGGGATTACAGGCATATGCCACCACACTCAGTTAATTTTTGTATTGTTAGTGGAGATGAGGTTTCACTATGTTGTCCAAGCTAGGCTTGAACTCCTAGGCTCAAGTGATACTCCCACCTCAGTTTCCCAAAGTGCTGTGATTACTAACATGAACCACTATGCGTAGCTCCTTATGGTTTTAATTTGTAATTCCCTGATAATTAGTGATGCTGAACATTTTCTCATTTATTTTTTGACTATTTTTCTTTTTCTTTTAAAAAGCTTGTTTTTAGCCATAAGACCGGCATGTATGTCTTCCTTTGAGAAATGTCTGTTCAGGTCCTTTGCCCATCTTTTAATAGGTTTATTTGTTTTCATTATTGAGTAGTTTGAGTTCTTTGTACATTTTGGATGTTAGCCCTTTATCAGATGGAGGATTTGTAAGTATTTTCTCCTAATCTGTGCATTGTTTCTTCACTCTTTTGTTTCCTTGCTTTGCAGAAACTTTTCTCCCAATCTGTGCATTGTTTCTTCACTCTTTTGTTTCCTTGCTTTGCAGAAGCTATTTAGTTTTATGCAATTTCATTTGTCTATTTTTGCTTTTGTTGCCTGGACTTTTGGGGTCATGCACAAGAAATCATTGCCCAGACCAGTGTTGTCGAGCTTTCCAACTATAGTTTCTTCTAGTAGTTTTATAGTTTCTGGACTTACATCAAGCTGTGAACAGTTCTTGTATAGTTATCCCTGCCACCCCCCTCCCAACATCTACGTACACAGCCTCCCCAGCCATCAACATCCTACAGTATAGTGCATACGTTACAATCAATGAAGCAATATTGATATGTCGTTATTTATTAAGGGTTCACTCTGGATATTGTATCTTCTATGGGTTTCCACAAATGTATGTCATGTATCCACCATTATAGTATCATGCAGAATAGTTTCATTGCTCTAAAAACCCTCTGTTCTCCACTTGTTTGTTCTTTCCTCATCCAAACTCCTGGCAACCACTGATCTTTTTACTGTCTGTGTAATTTTGCCTTTTGCAGAATTTCATGTAGCTGGAATTGGACAATATGTAGCCTTTTCAGATTGGCTTCTTTCATTTAGTAGTACATTCCTCTATGTAGTCTCATTTTTCTGTGTCTTTTTGTGGCTTAATAGCTCATTTCTTTTTAGCACTGAGTAATATCCCATTGTATGGATGTATCACAGTTTATTCATTCTCCTACTAAATGATAGTTTCGTTGCTTCCACGTTTTGACAGTTATGAATAATGCTGCAATAAATACCTATATGCATGTTTTTGTATGGACAGAAGTTTTCAGCTGGCTTGCTGGTTTGGGTAAATACAAGGGGCATGATTACTAGATCATGTGATAGGAATATGTTTGTTTGTTTGTTTGTTTGTTTATTTATTTGAGATGGAGTCTCTCTCTGTCCCCAGGCTGGAGTGCAATGGTGTGATCTCGACTCACTGCAACCTCTGCCTCCCAGGTTCAAGTGATTCTCCTGCCTCAGCCTCCCAAGTATCTGGGACTACTGGTGCATACCACCATGCCCAGCTAATTTTTTGTATTTTTAGTAGAGATGGGGTTTCACCATGTTGACCAGGATGGTCTTGATCCTGACCTCATGATTTGCCCACATCAGCTTCCCGAACAGCTGGGATTATAGGCGTAAGCCACCGCACCCAGCCCAAAGTATGTTTAATTTTTTAAGAAACCATCAAGCTGTTTTTTTCAAAGTAGCGATTAAATTTTGCATTGCTACCAGCAATGAATGAGTTTTGTTGCTCCATATCCTTGCCAGCATTTGGATGGTAGCCATTCTTTTTTTTTTTTTTTGAGACAGGGTCTTACTCTGTCACCCAGGCTGGAGTGTGGTGGCATGATCTCAGCTCACTGCAACCTCTGCCTCCCGAGTTCAAATGATTCTCCTGCCTCAGCCTCCTATGTAGCTGGGATTACAGGCATGTGCCACCACACCGGGCTAATTTTTTTCTTTTTAATAGAGATCAGGGTTTTGCCCTGCTGGCCAAACTGGTCTTGAACTCCTGACCTCAGGTGACTCGCCCCCCTTGGCCTCCCAAAGTGCTGGGATTATAGGCATGAGCCACCAAGCCTGGCCTTCTTTGGGTATTCCTATTGGACAGTCATGTCGTTTGTGCATGGGCAATTTTATTTCTTCCTTTCTAATCCGTATACCTTTTAAGTCCTTTTCTTGGCTTATTGCATTAGCTAGGATTTCCAGTACAATGCTGAAAAGGAGCTGTCTCTCCTCTCTCCGCCTTCCTCTTCCTCTCCCCCTCTTCTTTTTCCTTTTCTTCTTTTTCTTTCTGTAGAGATAGGGTCTCACTATGTGACCCACACTGGTCTCCAACTCTTAGGCTCAGGTGATCCTCCCACCTCAGCCTCTCAAAGTGCTGGGATTACAGGTGTGAGCTACCACACCTAGCTGAAAAGGGGCCCTTGAGAAGACATCCTTGTCTCATGTTCCTGATGTTAGTGGGGAAGAAAGCATCTAGTTTCTCACCATAAGTGTGATGTTAGCTATAGGTTTATCAAGTTGAGGAGATTCCCCTCTATTCCTAGTTTGCTGAGAGATTGGTTTTTTTTTTTTTCTGTTTTGTTTTTTAAATCATGAAAGGGGATTGGATTTTTGTCAGATCATTTTTCTGCATCTATTGGTATGTTCATGTTATTTTCTTCTTCAGCATGTTGATGTGATGGATTGTGTTAATTGATTTTTTTTTTTTTTTTTTTTTTTTTTAAGATGCAGGGTCTCACTCTGTTGCCCAGGCTAGAGTGCAATTGCACAATCACACCCCACTGTAACTTCAAGCTCCTGGGCTCAAGCAATCTTCCCATCTCAGCTTTCCAAGTAGCTAGGACTATAGACACACACCACCACACCTGGCTAGTTTTTAAAAACATTATTTGTAAAGATGAAGTCTCTCTATTTTGCCCGGGCCAGTCTGGAACTCCTGGGCTCAAGCAGTGAAAACTGCTTGGCCTCCCAAAGTGTTTTGGATTACAGGTGTTAGCCACTATGCCCAGCCTCATTTTTTATATTAGTAATTTGTATCTTTCTTTTTTTCTTAGGCTGGTTAAATGTTTATCAATTTTAGTGATCTTTTCAAAGAACCAACTTTTGGTTTCACTGATTTTTCTCTGTTGATTTACTGTTTTCAGTTTCATTGATTTCAGCTCTAATTTTAATTATTTTCTTCTGCTTGCTTTTGATAATTTGCTCTTTTTCTGGTTTCCTAAAGTGTAAGCTCAGATTATCGATTTTTAGGTTTTTTTTGTCTTTTAATATATGTATTCAGTGCTATACATTTCCCTCTCAGCACTGCTTTTTCTGCATCCCAGAAATTTTGATAAGTTGTGTTTTTCATTTTCATTTACAGTTGTGTGTTGCTTAATGATGGGGATATATTCTGAGAAATGCACTGTTAGGCAATTTTGTCTTTGTGCAAATATCATAGAATGTACTTAATACAAATCTAAATGGTATAGCCTACTATTGCTCCTAGACTGCAAATCTGTACAGCTTGTTACCATATTGTATATGGTAGGCAATTTTGACGTAGTAGTATTTGTGTATCTAAAGATATAAGAGAAATGGTACAGTAAAAATACAGTATTCTAATCTTTTGGGACCACTATCATATATGCACCCCTGTGTTGACTGAGATGTCATTATACAGCATCTCACCATAGTTCAGAATATTTTATTCCTCCTGATATTTCCTCTTTAGCTTGTGTGTTATTTAGAATTATGTCTTTAAATCTCTTTGTATTTTGGGTGTTTTACAAGTGTCTTAGTGTTACTGATTTCTAGTTTAATTCTGTTATGGGCTGAGAGCATACATTATGATTTCTATTATTTTAAACTGGACAGGGTATGTTTTATGGCCCAGAATGTGCTATGTAAACGTGAAGAGAATATGTAGTTTGCTGTTGCTGGATGAAATATTCTACAAGTGTTGATTAGATTTCCACCCAGGTTTAAGCAATTCTCCTGCCTCAGCCTCCCGAATAGCTGCTATTACAGGCATGCCCCACCATGCCCAGCTAATTTTGTTGTTTTAGTAACGACGGGATTTTTCCATGTTGGTCAGGCTGGTCTCTTAACTCCCAGCCTTAGGTGATCCACCCTCCTAGACCTCCCAGAGTGCTGGGACTATAGGCATGAGCTGCCGCCTCTAGCCAATGATTTAGTTTTTCTACCTTAGGTTATTAGTAGGCAGAATATGTTTACATAATTATTAGTTATTTATATTTCTTTTGTGATTTGTTGGTTCTTAATATATATATTCAGCCAAAAATGAAAAATAGGATATCTTAGCCTATCTAGTCTTAGGTAGATACATGTGGGATATAAGGGGTTTGGGGGGGATGGGCACAGTGACTCACACCTGTAATCCCAGCATGATGGGAGGCCAAGGTGGATGGATCACTTGAGCCCAGGAGTTCAAGACCAGTCTGGGGAATGTAGCAAAACCCCATCTCTACAAAAAGTACAAAAATTAGCCAGGTACAGTGGCACACATCTGTATTCCCAGCTACTAGAGAAGCTGAGATTGGAGGATTGCTTGAGCCCCAGAAGTTGAAGCTGCAGTGAGCTATAAGCATGCCACTGCATTCCAGCCTGGGTGACAGAGCAAGATCCTGTCTCAAAAAAAAGATTTTTTTGAAAAGTTGAAAGTAAGTATATTAACTGAATATGAGATGAGATTTCCCAGGAATTTATCCCTCAGAGAGAATCTTTCTCCTTCCTCCTCCTCCTTTCCTCCTCCTCCTCCTCCTCCTCCTCCTCCTCCTCCTCCTCCTCCTCCTCCTCCTCCTCCTCCTCCTCCCTTTCTTCCTTCTTCCTTCTTCCTTTCTTCATCTGTTTCTTCTTGCTTTTATAAAGGCTTCACTGCTCTGGAGTTTTCTCTCAGTTACTTCTTATTGATTTATTTGAGATTGAGTTTCACTCTTGGTGCCCAAGCTGGAGTGCAATGGCGTGATCTCGGCCGACTGCAGCTTCCACCTCTTGGGTTCAAGCGATTCTCCTGCCTCAGCCTCCCAAGTAGCTAGGATTACAGGCACCCACCACCACGCCTGGCTGATTTCTCAGTTACTTGTTTTGAACCACAGAGTATTTGAAAAAGACACATTAACTAGTGACTTCAGTCCATGCTAGTATTGGGTGCTTACACAGGTCAACTAGTAGAATATTGTGTTTTGAAAGGAGGTAAATTTAACATAATTGCTGTGATTACTCTGGCATTATACACTCACAAATAAGATGTTTGGTGATTTTATTTATTTATTTGTTTTTGGAGACAGAGTTTTGATCTGTCTCTCAGTCTGGAGTGCAATCTTGGCTCACTGCAACCTCCACCTCCTGGGTTCAAGCAATTCTTGTGCCGCAGCCTCCCGAATAGCTGGGATTACAGGCACCCACCATCATGCCCAGCTAATTTTTGAATTTTTGGAGAGACATTGGCCAGGTTGGTCTTGAACCCCTGGCCTCAGGTGATACTTTTAATAAAACAAGTATTCAAATTCACTTGAGGAGTAATGAAAGAATCGCCTGTTTTAATTTTATGCTACAAGGTACTTGTGGCTTAAGATAAACTTCCTCATAATGACATTCTCCTCAGATTCAAAAAGTAGTATATCTTAAACAACTTTGGTGACATTTAAAAATGATGTGGCTTAGAAAATTGCTAGGTTATCTAAAATGGCTCTGTTTATGATGTAAATGCAGCACATGAAAAGCTTGCATAAAATAGACTTGAAGTGTACAAATGGAAAGAACAGTCCTTCTAAATAATTATTTTCCCTCCCTTTTATTGAAGTATTCATATATATAGAAAAGATATCATGTCATAAGCCTACTGCTTAGCCAGTTACTCCCAAGTTGCATATACCTTGTTAACCACCACCTGAATCAAAAAAAACAGATTGTATATAGAAGCCCCTCTTGCCCCTCCTGGTCATTATCCTTTCCACCGTTCCTGCAGGCATTCACTAAATTCTAATACCATAGAGCCTTTTGACTTTCTTTTGAGCCTTATGTAATCAGAATCACTCAGAATGTATTCTTTGGCCTTTTATACTTAGTATTGTTTTTGAAATTCGTCTTGTGTGTAACTGCGATGTGTTCATTTTCATTGCTGTGCAGTTTTCCAGTCTAAGAATTTCTTCAAATTCCACTCTAGATAGACGTGGGTTTTCTTATTCTTTTTTTCCTCATTAGGAGCTATTTGAAAGGATATTTTTTTCAAAGTTGTTATATCTTGGCCAGGCGTGGTGGCTCACACCTATAATCCCAGCACTTTGAGAGGCTGAGGCAGGTGGATTACCTGAGGTCAGGAGTTCAAGACCAGCTCCGCCAACACGGCCAAACCCTGTCTCTTCTAAAAATACAAAAAGCCAAGGTGGTGATGGGCACCTGTAATCCCGGCGCTCACAGGAGGCTGAGGCAGGAGAATCACTTGAACCCAGGAAGTGGAGGTTGCAGTGAGCCAAGATTGTGCCACTGCACTCTAGCCTGGGCAACGAGCACGACTTTGTCTCAAAAAAAACAAACCACAGAGTTGTTATTTCTCTTGGTGAATAGGTAGATGCACTTATTCCTCTTTACACCTTCCTGTGAATGTACTTGTTGGATTTTATATCTATATCTATCTTCTGTCTGCCACCTCGTAGTTTAACCATATATGTACATATGTGTGTATACACATAACGTATGTTTAATTTTTTTTTTTAGGAGACAGGGACTCACTGTGTCATCCAGGCTGGTTGGGAACTCCTGGCTTCAAGTGGTCTTCCTGCTTCAGCCTCCCAAAGTGTTGGGATTGCAGGCATACTGTGCCCCACTGTTGAAGTTTTTATTGATTGCTGCCTACATACAGTTACTCAACAGCTATTGATTCCCCCTGCTATGTGTATATGTCTCCTAGTGCAAATATTGGGTACAGTAGTAATTAAGACCATATTCTATTTTATAGTTTAAATGTATAAGACTGATTGATAAATTATAGAACTTTGGTCAACATGGTAAAATCCAATCTTTACTAAAAATATAAAAATTAGCTGGGTGTGGTGGTAGACACATGTAATCCCAGCTACTCAGGAGGCTGAGGCAGGAGAATTGCTTGGAGATGGAGGTTGCAGTGAGCCAAGATCTACTACTATACTTCAGCCTGAGAGAGGGAGACTGTCTCTGTTTTTGTTTGTTTTTGAGATGAAGTCTCACTGTTTCCCAGGCTGGAGTGTGATGATGTGATCTCAGCTCAGTGCAACCTCCATCTCCCTGGTTCAAGCGACTCTCCTGCTTTAGCCTTCTGAGTATCTGGGATTACAGATGCCTGCCACCACGCCCAGCTAATTTTTATATTTTTAGTAGTGACAGAGTTTCACCATTTTGGCCATGCTGGTCTCAAACTCATGACCTCAAGTGATCCACCTGGCTTAGCCTCCCAAAGTGCTGGGATTACAGGCATGAGCCACTGTGCCCAGTCCCCTCACCACCTTTTTTTGTATATTTTTGAGACAGAATTTTGCCCTGTTGCCAGGCTAGAGTGCAGTGGCCCAATCTCAGCTCACTGCAACCTCTGCTTCCTGGGATCAAGTCATTTTCCTGCCTCAGCCTCCTGAGTAGCTGGGACTGCAGGCATGCGCCACCACGTCCAGCTAATTTTTTGTATTTTTGGTAGAGCCACAGTTTCACTGTGTTGGCCAGGCTAGTCTCAAACTCCTGACCTCAGGTGATCCACCCACCTCAGCCTCCCAAAGTGTTGGAATTAGGCAGGTGTGAGCCACTGAACCTGACCAAGACTTTGTCTCTTTAAAAAAAAAAAAAACAACAAAAAACAAGAAAGAAACATGTATAGGAGTTTAGAAGACCAAGGTGGGCAGATCCCCTGAGGTCAGGAGTTTGAGACTAGCGTGGCGAATATGGTGAATCCCCATCTTTACCAAAAGACACAAAAATTAGCTGGGTGTGAGCATGCACCTGAAGTCTCAGCTACTGGGAGAGCTGAGGTGTGAGATTGTATCTGGGAGGCAGAGGTTGCAGTAAGCTAAGATCGTGTCACTGCACTCCAGCCTGGGCAACAGAGCGAGACTTTGTCTCAAGAAAAAAAAAATTAGGGTAGGTAGGCATTTGATGATTTCATTCACATCCCTAAAAGTTTATTTGTTCCTGAGTGATCAGATTGCTTTTTGGCCATTTCTTTGTTGGGAAATTTGATGTTCTCTTCTAGAGTCCTCCAATTTTTTGTTATAATATGGTAAGTGGGAGCCAGAGCTTTGGGTAAGAATTGGGGTGTGATAAGGAGTATGAATTTTGCAGCGGTGTGCATGGTTAGAGGAGAAAAAGCTGGAGGCAGAGTATTCACTCAGAGACTTGGGAGTAGTAGGGGTAGGCTTAACTGGTGCTCATCTGGGCCAGAGTAGGGCAGAAAGGGAGGAATGAAACCAGATGTCTTTGCTTTAGTCTTACAGCCCTGAAAGCTTTTTCTGTTGTGTTATATTTGTTGTGATTGAAGTATAATCCACATACCATAAAACCTACCTCTTTCAAGTATATAATTTAATATGTTTTAGTATATTCACAAAATTGTGCAGCTATCACCACTAATTCCAGAACATTTCTGGGAACAAAAAGAAACTCTGTATCTATTAAAAGTCACTCTCCAGTTTCTCCTACTTCCTTCTCTACCCCCAGGCATCTGCTAGTCTGCTTTCGGTGTCTATAGATTTGCCTGCTCTGGATATTTCATATAAATGGAATAATATACCATATGGTCTTTTGTGACTGGCTTCTTTTACTTAGCCTAATGTTTTTAAGGTTCATCCATGTTAAATGAGTCAGTTCTTAAATCATTTATAGGGTTAAATAATATTCTATTGTATGGATATACCCCATTGTCTTTATCTGTTCATTAATCGGTAGACATTTAGGTTGTTTCCACTTTGTTTATTATGAATAATGGTATTCACATTCATGTAGAAAGTCTTGTGTGGACACATCTTCAGTTCTATTGGGTATATACCAAGGAACCACAATGCTAAAACTTTTCGCTTTTTACCAGCTGTCTCCAGTTGGATAGCCTAGTAAGCCCTGTGTTGGGGTGGTATAGTGTTGAAAATGTGGAATTCTCATATATTGGATAGCCAGGTTTCAATTCTGGTTTGGAAGCCTTTGGATATTTGCATTGCCCATCTGAATTCTCTCTAGGGCTGTGTTTGGTTTGGGGGTTTGTACTTGTTTTTGTTTTTTGACCAGATGTTTTGAGGTACTTGGTACTATGGACATGTATCAGTCTTAATATTTGGGTTTTCAGCATATGAAGGGCTAGGTTTGTAGTTGACAGTTAAATAGCAATCTTCATTCCTTACAGATTCTCCTGTTCAGAGTCAACCATTAAATGGCATATTTATTGCTTCTGCCTGTGTGTCTATTAGTGCTCATATGGTCTAGTTTCTGAGGTATTACAGTTAAAAAGTATAGGGTAGTGTTTTTTTTTTTTTTTTTTTTTTTTACTTCATTCCTGTGTACTGTGAATCTAGAGCACTGTAGGATATGTTGGGTTTTCTACAAACAGAGCATCAGCCCAGAGACATGTTTGCATCTGTTTCTGTCAGGTTTCCAGGCTCAACTGGTACCCTTTAAGGCCAGAGAACACTAGTTTAGGCACTTTTCCTAGGAAAATGCTTCTTGTGGCTCTTTCTGAGTACTTCAGATAAAGAAGGGATTCCATTGTTAGGCATTTGCTTGGGTAAGTTCAGGGTAGTATTGGAGCCCTGAGAGTTTGGCTAAACCATAATAAATGCCTGGGTAATGACTAGCAAATAGGTGGTCAACAGATGTCCTCGTTAGCTTGAAAGGCCCACGAAAGCAGGGACTGTTTCTTTTCATTACTGCTTAGCAGGGTTAGAACTCGACCTGGCAACATATGATGAGTTAAATAAATAAATATTTGTGAATTGGATTAATAGATATTGGATAAAGTGGTTTTGGCCTAGTGATCTTTTTAATTTCTATAAAATGTGGTCATGACCCACCAACCTGAATGACCTGATTTGCTAGGCTCTGGTATTTCTGTTAGGTTTCTGCTGCATTTTCTGAGATAGCAAATAGTAGATACTATTTCTCCTTTGATGGAGCTAGCCATATATTCTTGTTGGTTCATTTTAGCTTTCACATTTCTGTCTGATTCTTGTTCTTTTACTCTGGGATGTAGTGAATGGAATGACTTGGAAGGTACAAGGTAGGTCATTTTAGGTTATCAAGGGCCATGCATTTATTGACTGATGGATTGAGCCAGAATATTGCCCTGTCACCCAGGATGGAATGCAGTTGTGTGATCTCGGCTCACTGCAGCCTCCGCCTCCTGGGTTCAAATGATTTTCCTGCCTCAGCCTCTCGAGTAGCTGGAAATACAGGCACACGCCACCACGCCCGGCTTATTTTTTGTATCTTTAGTAGAGATGGGTTTTACCATGTTTTCCAGGCTGCTCTCAAACTCTTGACCTTGTGATCTACCCACCTTGGCCTCCCAAAGTGCTGGGATTACAGACGTGAGCCACTGCACTTGGCAAGAGTCTTATATTTAAAATTTTAATTTGACAATATGGTAGACTACAGGAATGTAATAAGATCAAAATTACAGCAGCTTCTCATGGTGGTATGTAGACTTAAAAGGAGAAACTGCAGAGAAAAAGGTCCCTTAGGATGTAGAGCAGCAGTTGAAATGTGAGACGTTAATGGCTTGCATTAGGGATTGGGAGTAGATGTAGAAGGAAGAGGTTAGGTGTGAAAGAGTTTAAACAAAGAATCTCTAGGATTTTATTACACTGGATATCAGAGAGGGAGGTACAAGAGAGAGGGCAGAATCAAAGGCTACTCAGGTTAAAGGAGTAATTCCAGCACTTTGGGAGGCCAAGGCAGAAGGATTGCTTGAGCCCAGTAGTTCAAGACCAGCCTGGGCAACATAGTAAAACCTCCTCACTACAAAAAATTTTAAAAAAGAAATTTAGCCAGGCGTGGTGGTGTGCCCCTGTAGTCTCCACTACTAGGGAGGTTGAGGTGGAAGGATCTCTTGAGCCCAAGAGGTCCAGGGTACAGTGAGCCATGATGCACCACTGCACACAAAGGGGTACAGTGAGACTTTGGGAGGCCAAAGCATGAGGATTGCTTTAGCCCGCGAATTCAAGACCAGTTGGGCAATGTAGTGAGACCTTGTCTCTACAAAACATTTTATAAATATATATATAAAAGCTGGGCATGGGGGCACATACCTGTAATCCCAGCTACTGAGGGGTGGTAGGGGAATGAGGTGGGAGAATCACTTGAGCCCAGGAGGTTGACATTGCAGTGAACCATGATCATGCCACTGCACTCTAGCCCGGGTGACAGAGTGAGACCCTTTCTGTCTCAAAAAAGAAAGGATGGTTGTATCTTGAACAGATACAAAGCATGTAGAAGAGGAAAGCATGTGGGAGGGAGAATAGTTGTTTTAGATACATTAAGTGTAAAGTAACAGTAGGACCTCTAAAAATACATGAACAGAGCTTCACAAAAAAAAATGAGTTTTTTTTCATTGTCATTTCTTACACCTTTTGTTCCACTACCTAACTACTTTTTTCTACAACTTTCTGTTTGTTTATTTTTGAGACGGAGTCTTGCTCTGTTGCCTAGGCTGGAGTACAGTGGCACGATCTCAGCTCATTGCAACCTCTGCCTCCTGGGTTCAGGCAATTCCGCTGCCTCAGCCTCCCGAGTAGCTAGGACTACAGGTGCATGCCACCACACCCGGCTAGTTTATTTTTTTTGTATTTTAGTAGAGATGGGGTTTCGTCATGTTGGTCAGGATGGTCTCAAACTCCTGACCTTGTGATCTACCTACTTTGGATTTGCCCATCTTGGTCTGGGAAGGATAGTTAGGGGGCTGGGGGGAGGGTGGGAATGGTAAAGGGGTACAAAAAAGATGGAATGAATAAGACCTATTATTTGAGAGCACAATAGGGTGACTATAGCCAATGATGACTTGATTGTACATTTTAAAATGACGTAAAGAAAGAAAAAACATAAGGAGTCTAATTTGTTTGTAACTCAAAAGATAAATGGATGAGGTGATGGATACCCTGTTCCCCATGATGTGCTTATTTCACATTGCATCCCTGTACCAAAACATCTCATGTACTCTGTAAATATATACATCTACTATGTACCCACAAATATTAAAAAGAAAAAATACTTCCTGGACATTGCAGGCACCACTGCTGGTTATGTTCAGTTGATCAGAGTTTAGTCATGGCCACACTTTAGCTTCAAGGAGGGCTGTAGAACATCTATTTTAGGCAGCTATGTGCCCAGTTGAAAGGCAGGGATTTGCTCCCAAGGTAAAGAGAGTAAATAGGCATTGGGAGACTACCAGTAATCTCTTAATTTTCCAGAATAAGAACCAGATTTTTTGGCTAGGTGCAGTGGCTCACGCCTGTA
The DNA here is from genome assembly GCF_049354715.1 of Callithrix jacchus. Lineage (NCBI taxonomy): Eukaryota > Metazoa > Chordata > Mammalia > Primates > Cebidae > Callithrix > Callithrix jacchus. Next base: position 32,635,488 of record NC_133516.1, read on the forward strand.
ATCCCAGCACTTTGGGAGGCTGAAGTAGGTGGATCATGTGGTCAGGAGTTCGAGACCAGCCTGGCCAAGATGGTGAGACACCATCTCTACTAAAAATACAAAAATTAGGCCGGGCGCGGTGGCTCACGCCAGTAATCCCAGCACTTTGGGAGGCTGAGGCGAGTGGATCACGAGGTCACGAGATCGAGACCATCCTGGTCAACATGATGAAACCCCATCTCTACTAAAAATACAAAAATTAGCCAAGCACGGTGGTGGGTGCCTATAATCCCAGCTACTCAGGAGGCTGAGGCAGGAGAATCGCTTGAAGTTTGCGGTGAGCCAAGATCGTGCCACCACACTCTAGCCTTGGCGACAAAGCAAGACTCCATCTCAGAAAACAAACAAACAGATTTTTCCTGGTTACAGAACTTGTTTCTCTAAACCTTAATTATCCTTACAATAATTTAAAAAAATACTAAATATATAATTACTTTTCACCAGCCAAATGCTTTTTTTTTTTAAAAAAGAAATAGAGACAGGGAGGCTGGGCACAGTAGCTCACACCTATAATCTCAGCACTTTGGGAGGCTGAGGCAGGCAGATCACCTGAGGTCAGGAGTTTGAGACCAGCCTGGCCAAAATGGGAAACCCAATCTGTACTAAAAATATAAGAATTAGCTGGGCATGGTGGTGCATGCCTGTAATCCTAGCTACTCGGGAGGCTGAGGCAGGAAAATCACTTGAACCCGGGTGGCAGAGGTTGCAGTGAGCCAAGATCATGCCACTGTACTCCAGCCTGGGCGATGGCAAGACTCTGTCTCAAAAAAAAAAGAAAAGAAAAGAAATAGAGACGGGGCCTTGCATGTGTTCAGCAACATGATCCATATCTGACTCTAACCTCGAACTTCTGAAATCTGGTGCTTTAAAACCAAACAGCAAAAAACTACTAAGTATATGATTAAATATATAAAAATAATAAAAATGTGCACTTCTGTTTTTATATTCTTTTTTTTTTTTTTTTTTTTGAGACAGAGTCTTGCTTTGTTGCCAGGTGCCAGGCTGGAGTGCAGTGGCACGATCTTGGCTCACTGCAATCTCTGCCTCCCGGGTTCAAGCAATTCTCCTGCCTCAGCCTTCCAAGTATCTGGGACTACAAGTGCACACCACTACGCCCAGCTAATTTTTGTATTCTTAGTAGAGACGGGGTTTCACCATGTTGGCCAGGATGGTCTTGAACTCCTGATCTCAAGTGATCCACCTGCCTAAGCCCCCCAAAGCGGTGGGATTACAGACGTGAGCCACCACACTTGGCCAAGATTTCTTAAGTGTGTATTTTTAGTAGAGACATGGTTTTATCATGTTGGCCAGGTGGTCATTTGTTGTTTAATAAAGAATATATAGACCATTCTGGCTATAATGTAATTTGTGGGGATGAGGAGATGTTAAGGAAAGGGTAAAGGCATTTTTGAAAATCTGTTAAACTCTAGACGTAATCCTACAAGAAGAAATAATGTCACTAGACTGAATTGAAATCTTTTGGATGGGAGCCAGCTATGTGTTTAAAGTCACATATATATGTTAACCGTTTTTCTTAACCTCAAATTGGTTTACACTGCCTGACACAGCCTTTTCTTTAATTTTATTTTGTTTCTACAATCAACTAAGAAGTGCAGAAATGGGACAGGAAAAATGTTAGGCAGACATATGAACCAGTCAGGAAGCCCAAGTTTGAACATAAAAACTCTTTTATGTTTTTTACATACTCTAACTGTATATCTATAACCATCCATCCATCCATCCACCCATCCATCCATCCATCCATCTGCTAATGGGAGCAAATCTGTACATGTTCTGGCAGTTAGCCCCAGCTGAAGTCCCAGACAACAGTTGGCATTAGCCACCAGATATTTGAATAACTGAGGCTTCAAATGATTCTAGTCCCCAGCCATTGAGCTATACCAACTGGTGCCAAATGGAACAGAGATGACCTCTTTCTGATAACTGTCCCCAAAATGCAGATTTGTAAGCAAAATAAGTTTTGAGTTAAGCCACTAAGTTTTGGGATTGTTAAAAAGCAATGAATAGGCTAGACATGGTGGCTCATGCCTTTAATCCCAGCACTTTGGAAGGCCGAGGCAAGTGGATCACGAGGTCAGGAGTTCAAGACCAGCCTGGCCAACATGGTGAAACCCTGTCTCTACTAAAAATACAAAAATTAGCTCGGGGTAGCGGCGCTCCTGTAGTCCCAGGTACTTGGGAGGCTGAGGCAGGAGAATTGCGTGAACCTGGGAGGCAGAGGTTGCAGTGAGCTGAGATTGCACCACCAAACTCCAGCCTGGGCGACAGAGCAAGACTCTGTCTCAAAAAAGGAAAAAAGGCAATGAATAATTGGACAAGAAACCAAAATTTTATTTTGAAAAGAGAAAATTCCAGTCTATAGCAAGGACAGTTTTCCTTCTAAGAAATAATACTGATATATCATAGTTAAAGAAGCAGGCTCAGCTTCTTTGTCCCTTTCACTAATTTTCTTTTATTTTTCTTTTTACTTGTTATTTTTATTAATAAGACTCAAGATCTGATGGTTGTATGGGTTTTCTTACAATACTTCAAGTAAAAAAATTTTTTTTAATTAAATCACTAGAAAATGAAGTAAAGAAAACTTTCAAAATCCTATGCTATGGCTTCTAACATAGGCTAGGAAAAGAAGAAACTCTAACTGTATCTGTATCCATCCATCCATTTGCTAATGGCAGCAAATCTGTACCCATATGGGTCTGCGGCAATATCAATTCTTGCCTCCTCAGAAGAACGAATTTGACTGAGGGTCATGAGGCAGAAGGAAAGACCAAGGCAAATTTTAGAACAGGAGAGAAAGTTTATTTAAAAGCTTTAGAAACAGGAATGAAATAAGGAAACTACACCTGAAAGAGGGCCAAGCGGGCGATCTGAAAGACAAGTGCACCAACGCATAGCCTTTCAACAAAGCACGGTTAAAACTGCCCTGGAAAAGGCAGACATGCAGGCTACTCTATATAATAGAAACTTCAGGATGCTTCCTAATACTGTTCAAGGGTCTCCCTTTTTATTACCATTATTTATTTATTTATTTATATTTATTTATTTTATTTTTTTTTTTTTGAGACAGAGTCTCACTCTGTTGCCCAGGCTGGAGCGCAATGGCATGATCTCTGCTAACTGCAACCTCCGTCCCCCAGGTTCAAGCAATTCTCATGCCTTGGCCTCCTTAGTAGCTGGAATTACAGGCGTCTGCCACCAGGTCCAGATAATTTTTGCATTTTTTGTAGAGATGGGGTTTTACCATATTGGCCAGGCTGGTCTTGAACTCCTGCTCTCAGGTGATTTGCCCACCTCAGCCTCTCAAAGTGCTGGAATGACAGGTATGAGCCACTGTGCCTGGCCAGGTCTCCCTTTTTAAATGTATTTTCTTCCAGTTTTTTTTCTGTAAAGAGTAGAAATTCACAATTATATAATCATTTAATATCTCAGTAATTTTCATAGTCTTCAAATACAAGAGATAACTTTTAATAAATTGGACGGTATGTCTTAACATCTGACGGTGTCTAAAGGCATCCAACAGTTAAGTCTGTGATAGATTTCCAAGACATACAGGTGTGACCACGAGAGTTTCTTGATGACTAGCTATGGGCTATCCCTTTGTAGCACATGATCCCAACTCCAGCAGGGATACAGTTAGTGACCTATTGGCTTTGTCTTCTCCCAAACTCCTGGATTGCCACAGATTTCTGCTTGATTGCAGGAATCGTTCCCTCACTGTATACCTATCTGCTGTAAAAAAAAAAAAAAAAAAAAAAAAAAAAAAAAAAAAAAGTTATTATAGCCATGATATTGTAGCAGCTGTTAATATTATAGCTTAGTAAATGCTACTTAACTAAATATTGGCTAATTTAACCGTAGCATGTCTTAAATGTAAAAGCCAGCCCTCATTTTTATCAGGAGCTCAAGTTTGATAATTCTTTGGTTACTTGCCTGTGAAAATGAGTAGAACAAAAAGGATAAGGGACCTAACCTTATATTCACAATAAACCTTTTCTGACTCAAAGCTTCCATTCTTAGTCTTGGTGCTTCTGAGTGGCATTGGGTCTGTAGCTTTCTGCCTTAGAAAAAAAGAATGACCAGCATGGTGGCTCACACCTATAATCCTAGCCCTTTGGGAGGCTGAGACAGAGGATCATTTGAGCCCAGGAGTTCAAGACCAGCCTGCGCATCATAGGGAGACCCCATGTCTGCATAAAATAAAATTTAAAAAATTATCCAGACTTGTTGACTTGCATCTATCATCCCAGGTTGTCAGGAGGCTGAGGTGGAATGATTGCTTGAGCTCAGGAGATCAAGGCTGCGGTGAGCTATGGCCACACAACACCAGTGCTCTCTCACCAATGGGACAGAGCAAGACCCTGTCTCAATAAAAGGAGTGTGACGGGGGGGTAGTTACCTCCCTGAACTGTTAGCTGAACAGTGTGTATGCAGAAGTTCAGAAGCTCTGTATTTTATTAATATTTTTAGGGCACTATTTCTGCAGAAATCAAGTCAGCAAGACTCTGAAAGTCTAAACAAGGGTAGGATAGGCAAAGGGGCTAATGACACCTTTCAAGGAAGCTAAAGTACTTGAGTGGGAGGTGATAGATAAAAGGCCAGTAGATATAATGTGTCTTTTCATTTTTTTTTCTATTAAAAAAATTTTGTTTTAATAGTAATAGAGATAGATAGGGTCTCATTCCCTGAGCTGGTCTGGTCTCAAACTTCTGGGCTCAAGCAGTTCTCCCACCTTGGCCTCCTAAAGTTCAGGGATTATAGATGTGAGCCACCATGCCTGGCCAATGTCTTTTTTTTTTTTTTTTTTTGAGACGGAGTTTTGCTTTTGTTGCCCAGGCTGGAGTGCAGTGGCATGATCTTGTCTCACTGCAACCTCCACCTCCCGGGTTCAGGTGATTCTCCTGCCTTAGCCTCCCGAGTAACTGCGATTACAGGCACCTGTTGTCATGCCTGGCTAATGTTTATATTTTTAGTTGAGATGGGGTTTCACCACGTTAGTCATACAGGTTTCCAACTCCTGACCTTGAGTGATCCACCCGCCTCAGCCTCCCAAAGTGCTGGGATTGTAGGCGTGAACCACTGCACCAGGCCCCACTGTCTCTTTTGAATGGTGGATCCTGAAGAATAACTGCTAGTTCTTTGGGGATTCCTGGGGAACACTGTGCAAGCTTTGTGATGGGCTCAGTAGTTTGGCTTGTACAGTATCTTAGGTCTTGTGAGCCTCAGGCTGCTCTCTTGGCTGTTCTCCACCACCTCCTGCCATTAAGTTTTTAAGAAAAAGAAAAGGTTTGAGTATATTCTTTGGTAAACAAAGCAGATTAAGAAGCTTTATGTTTTACACATTGATTTAACAAACTCCCTATTTGTTTTCCTCTATAGTGATTCAATTTAGAGACCTAGTCAATGAAGCATGCCTTGATGTTGAATTTAGAGTCTACTTTTTCTAGAAGAAAAGAGCTAGGGAGCTCCAACAGTAGTCATCTCAAAATATAAAAGTGTTATAATAGAAATTATGTAAATCAGCTGCCCTTCACTCTATGTTGAGGTGAGGGATGTCCCTAATTGAAATAGTAGAGAGCCTCTCTTTTATCTGAGACTAAAAACCCTTGCCCTGCATAGTTCATTATTTTAGGGTTAATTGTCAGGAAAGATCAAACTGTACCTTGTTTCTGTATATATTCTACTTTGTGATTATTTTTATTTCATTGCTATGTTATTGTAATCAACTGAGGAAAGAGGAAAAAAGAAGTTATAGAAGTCTGAATTCTGAGGGTAATTCTGAGAATTATCAGTAAAAGATGATAAAATGTGATATTTTACTTCCACCAAGAATTAGGTCATATCTTTCTGTGGAAATAAATTATTGATTGCTGATGCATTCTTTTCATTCAGACTGGAATGCAATTAAGCAATCTCAGCTCACTGCAACCTCCGCCTCCCTGGTTCGATTCTCCTGCCTCACCCTCTTGAGTAGCTGAGATTAGAGGCTCCCGTCACCATGCCTGGCTAATTGTTTTATTTTTAGTAGAGATGGGTTTCACCATGTTGGCCAGGCTGGTCTCAAACTTCTGACCTCAGGTGATCCACCTGCCTTGACCTCCCAAAGTGCTAGAATTACAGGCGTGAGCCACCATGCCCAGCCTATGGAAACAAATTATTAACCAGAGAAATCTTGACTATGGTTTTTTATAAATGTTAGGTGAAACATTGCTCCAAAAGATATAAAATTGTAACAAGTTGAAAGTTTAAAAAATATTTGCATTTTAGTGGGTCAGGTTTTCAGTTGTTCTGAGTAATAGTTGGAGCTTATAAATTGTAAGAAGCGATTTAGGGCTGGGCACAGTGGTGCGTGCCTGTAGTCCCAGCTACTTGGGAGGCTGAGGTGGAAGGATCACTAGAGCCCAGGAGTTCTAGGCTGTAGTGTGCTATGCTGACCAGGTGTTTGCACTAAGTTTGGCATCAATATGGTGACCTCCCAGGAGCGGGGGACCTTTGGTTTACCTAAGGAGGGGTGAGCCGGCCCAGGTTGGAGACAGAGCAGGTCAGTACTCCCGTGTTGATCAGTATGGGATTGTGCCTGTGAATAGCCACTGCACTCCAGTCTGGACAACATAGTGAGACCCCCATCTCTTAAAAAAAAAGAAGGAATTTACTGAGTGCCCTGTCTGCCTCACAGTCTGTCTTTATGATGGAGTCTTATCTTCTCACAAGAAGAGAAAAGATTTGAGGCTCTTTTGATTATTTACTTATTTGCTTATATATTTTGCCTCTTTGTTTTTCCCACAAAAGCAAATGTAATAGAACCTTAGAATAGACTTGTGAATCTCCTGGTGTAGGCACTGTTCTTTCTATGTTCATGGAATTACCTCCAAGACTACAGATTCCTGATTTTCTTTCATCATGATAGGAGGCATTTTCTAGAACTGAAATCTTACTTTAAAATGCATGTAAGACCTGCAAGGAATATATTGTTAGCACCAGAGACCTTTAAAGTATTTAAGTTCTCATGTCAGGGTGTGGCTTGAAATGTATGATGTTCCCAAAACAGAGTTCTTTTTTTTTTTTTTTTTTTTTTTTAAAAAAAAAAGACAGGGTCTCACTTTGTCACCCAGGCTCGAGTGCAGTGACGCGAGCTTGGCTCACTGCACCCTCGACCTCCCAGGTTCAAGCAATCCTCCCACCTTGGCCCCCAGAGTAGTTGGGGATTACAGGCGCATGCCACCATGGCCAGCTAATTTTTGTATTTTTTGTAGAGGTGGGATTTCATCATGTTAGCCAGGCTAGTCTCGAACTCCTGAGCTCAAGCAATCCACCTGCCTTGGCCTCCCAAAGTGCTGGAGTTACAGGCGTGAGCCACTGTGCCTGGCTGCTGAGTTCATCTTGAGACTCTGACTTTTGCCAGCTGTGATCCCATTGGGTGGGGCTCTAGGGCTCAATGAAATAGTCAGCTGTTTTGCTTCAGAGAGCACAAATAAGGCTTTTGGCCCAGTGCTGGTTGTTGCTGGTGTCATATAGTCTAAAATGTTTGTTGTCAAGAACATTTTAGTAAAAGTTTTGGTTGTGCTTTTATCTATCAAGAAAAGACAGGAAGTGGCAGCTGACAGGGCAGTGTCTTTATGCTCCTCAACCTTACATTGGATGCTGAAGTAGGATTTTGTTTTCAGTGGAAATCCCAGTGGGGTCTTATCTCCTGGATGCTCAAAGTGCAGCTCAGATCCTGTTGGGTAAGAATAGAGGACATGGAGAAGGTCAATAGGCAGAGCTGTAGAGTTGCCATTCTTTGTACTTCCTTTAGCCTCTGTGCTTTATTTCTCCCTTCATCTCCTTCTTCCATCTTCTGTCTCATTTTGGTTTGGCCTTTGGGAATAGTGGGTTTTATAAAATATTTGAACTATAACATAGCCTCGTACCATAAAGAAAATGAGCCTGACTGCTTTACAAAGGATTTCTATGAAAAGTAATCTTTTATACTAAGAGAAATGACACATCTGTTTTAAACCTGTTACTTTTGTTCCTTTGGGTTTGCTCTTTCTACAGATTCATTTGACTGTCATGGTTCTTGAAACTCCTGGTAGCAGCCATTTACTAAGCCCTCTTTATCTTAGGCACAGCACCTAAAGCAGTTGTAGGTGTTTTAAGAACAGAAAGCCCACCTTAAGCAGACTAGTTTGGGGGATTGACAGTACTATGAAGAAACAAGGGCTTTGTGGCAATCTCTCTAAAAAAATCCCTATGAGTCCATTTCCTGCAAACTTCTTTAGACTCTACCGTGTGTATCTTTTCATCAGAAGCTACCTCTTTGAAGTGGGAAGTGTGATGAATTGACCAACTTTCTGGAATTTAAAAACAAAGACAATATGGCGAAAAGAAAACCTGACTTTTAGTATTGTATGTGTTGCTAATTAACTCTGTATTCTTGGACGGACTACTCCATGTATCCCAGCTGTCCATATGCCCTACTTGTGAGAATCTAATGAGATGACATTGTGAAGAATGCCTTTGTAAACTGTAAATTGTTTTGTGAATAAAGATACACTATCTCTGATAAACAGTACCAGTTCTCAGCCACCAATAACCTGATAGTCCCATACTGTATTTAGAAGAAACACAAAACAATGAAGAATGATTGCCAGTCTTTCAATGTGAGTTGTATTCACAAAGTTCATATACTTTTTCCCTTTTGATCTTGTCTGTTTTTTTCTGTGCTATAATGGAAAGATTACACAGCAGTCATTTTCTTAGTACAAAGTAAAGCTACAACTGAGCTTGCATTGAAGATCTTTAACAAAGATGCAAAGCAGCTGGCCAGAAATGTTTTTTTCTTTCCATCTTCTCTTGCACCTCTCAGTACCTTGAGAATCCTCGAGGCTGGGCATGATGACTCATGCCTGTAATCTCAGCACTTCTGGAGGCCAAGGCCGGAGGATCACTTGAGCTCAAGAGTTTGAGACCAGCCTAGGCAACATAGTGAGACTCCCATCTCTACAAAAATTTTAAAAATTAGCCAGGCATGGTGGCATGCACCTGTGGTCTCAGCTACTCAGGGAGGCTAAAGCAGGAGGATTGCTTGATCCTGGAAAGTCAAGGCTGCAGAGTCATGATCGCACCACTGTTCTCTAGCCTGGCAACCTGGGCAACAAGAAGAGAGACCCTATCTTAAAAAAAAAAAAAAAAATCCTTGAGAATTGGTTATGAGCCAACAAAATGGGAGCATATGGTATAGTCTCAACACTCTGACCCTACTCCGTCTCATAGGCAGTCAGAAAATGAGATCTTGAAGTCTCTTAAGAGCAGCTGATGAAAAAGAAATGGGAATGTAGATGTTCCATCAGCAGCCCTCCAGACCCAGAGTTTACTCCTCGGTATTGTCTTTAGGTGGAGAATAAGGACTTGCTTTGCCATTCTGGAGTGCAAATATCTAGCTATTTGCAGCTTCACAGTAAGACTTCTTGAAATGTACTTAGTAATACCTGTGTGTTACTTTGCCAAATGATGGCTGGAGAGGATTTTAGCAGGTTTTAGTCTTATTTAAGTTAATCTAACACTGCTGAGAAAGGAAGAGAGGTCTTTGGTTTTACTTTCAAATATATACCTCTTAGTTGGGTGCAGTGGCTCATGCCTGTAATCCCAGCAATTTGGGAGGCAAAGGCAGGCGGATCACTTGAGGCCAGCAGTTTGAGACCAGCCTGGCCAACATGGCAAACCCCATCTCTACTAAAAATACAAAAATTAGCCAGTGTGGTGGAGCACACCTGTAATCCCAGGTACTTAGGAGACAGAGCCGGAATAACTTGAACTGAGGAGGTGGAGGTTGCAGTGAGCCAAGATCATCCCACTGCACTGTGCACTATAGCCTGGGTGCAGAGCCAGACCCTGTCTCAAAAAAGAGAGATATATAGATCGATCTCTCTCTTTCTTTGTCTCTCTCTCTCTCTCTCTCTCTCCACACACACACACACCTCTTTTTTTTCTCTTTTAAATTTAAGCGACAGAGTCTCATTCTGTTGCCCATGCTGAAGTGCAGTGGCACAATCTTGGTCCACTGCAATCTCCGCCTCCTGGGTTCTAGCAGTTCTCCTGCCTCAGCCTCCCGAGTAGCTGGGACTACAGGTGCATGCTGCTATGCCCAACTGATTTTTTGTATTTTAGATGAGACGGGTTTTACTGTGTTGCCCAAGCTGGTATCGAACTCCTGAGCTCAGGCAGTCCACCCACCTCAGCCTCCCAAAGTGCTAGGATTATAGGGATGAGCCACTGCCTGGCCTATGTGGTACCTCTTCAGCAGCCAGACCTAGTTCATCAGACACAAAGCCTTCATGATACCTTTGCTTGAGAAGCTTAACAACTCAATAAATCAAATGATGAATAAAAATTCTAATGTATGAAAATACTCTAATAGATAATAGATTAAGAATGGACATCCACTCAAGGTGATTGCATCATCCTACCCATTCATTAATCTGACTCCCTGCAAGTTACTTCCCTAGGAGATACTGACAAGTCTCTGTTTTGTGAAATACAGAGAAAGGCAGCAGTGGGGAGGGGTACAGTGTATGTATGTATGTCATACCTATGCTTGGTATATATGGGTTGCCTGTATATGATAGCAGCTGGGGAATCAAATCATAAATTATTCTCAGACAGGTTTGTCCTATGACTACCTATTCTTATTAAATAATTAGCTATATTGACCATTTTTGGTTTTGAAAAAATAATAATTTTTTTAAGAGAGAAAAACAATTGGCTACCCTTCAACAGTGATGTTAGAACCATTTCACATTCTTTAGCTTATATCTAACCATGTGCAGGTTGAGAAAAGGGTTTGCCTGAGTCATAGATGATTCTGTGAGAATAAGAAGTCATTGCCTTTGTAACACATGATGTAAAAGTAATCTCCAAGTTGACACGCTGATGGGAACTCCTGGCAAGGGGAGTTCTCTACCCTCAACAAAAGGTCATTCGCAGCCACTGGAACATTTTTGTTATCTATGGAGTATAAGGTGCTTAGAAATACCTGAATCCATTAATGCCTCCAAGTGATTAAATCAGACTTTGCAGGTGACTGAGATTGACAGTAGTGCCTTGTTCTGGTGGCTGCTGTTCACTGTTCAAATGACAACCCACATGTTTTATGGATTGGGTATACAAATGTATGCTCTAACAGCAGTATCTCCCTCCAGAGCCCCTGTGTACCAAGCACCAGGTCCCCCAGGGATAGTTGGCTCTATTCAGTATTTCATTCATTCAACAAGAGCTTACTAAGCTCCTTTTTGGTACCAGATACTCTTTGGTGCTGATAGTAAATAAAAGGCCAGCAAGATTAAGCAAACTCTAAGATCTGGACCAGGAATTTGACAACAGAAAGTACTGTCATAGATAGTTTCTGGTGTGTAGTGACGGTTCTCTATGAAAGCTTAGTCTTTCAGGAGATTAAAATGGGTGGTGAAATACTTCTACCTAGCAAGCAAACAGGGTGAAATGAGTGGCTATTTGACTGCCACTTGTTGATGCTGGTCTTTTTTGGTGCCTAGGGCTTATAATGATCAACATTTCTTGAGTCCTCACTATTTTCTCTGCTAAGCTCTTTACATGTATGAATTTACTTAATCTTCACAAGCACCCCAAGAAGTGGATACTGTTGTCCCTACTTTACAGATGAGGAAATGGAAGCACAAAGTTAAAGACCTTGCTAAAGATCGTGGAGTAGAGGCAGGATTCAAATTTAGGGAACTCAGGCCAGAATCCATGCTCTTAAAGATGTTATATACTGCCTCTGGGCTTAGAAGGGGTTCCTCTTAGGCTGGGCGTGGTGGCTCACATCTGTAATCCCAGCACTTTGGGAGGCTGAAGCAGGTGGATCACAGGGTCAGGAGTTCGAGACCAGCCTGGCCAACATAGTGAAACCCCATCTTTACGAAAAATACAAAAATTAACTAGGCATGGTGGCACATGCTTGTAGTCCCAGCTCGGAAGGCTGAGGCAGGAAAATCACTTGAACCTGGGAGACGGAGGTAGTGGTGAGCTGAATCGCACTACTGCACTCCAACCTGGGCAACAGAGCAAGACTCTGAAGAAAAAAAGGGGGGATTCATTTTGACTGACTTCCTTAATTGGTAGAGCTTGATAGAGTGGTTCTTCCCGGATCCTTCCCTGCCTACACAGCCTGTCTTTTTTCTGATTGGTCCCTAAGGCTAGATTGCCTGTCCCTCGTGAGCAGAAGCTGTTGAATGAAACAGGAGATCCCTCAGACCAAAAAAAAAAAAAAAAAAAAAAAAGAGAAATGAAACGAGATCCCTTCTCTACAGCCCAGCTGTGCCCTTCACCACCTGGGTGACACCACCTCTCGGAGCATATGTCCTCATCTGTAAAGTGGAGATAAGGTTACTTCATCGGATCATTTAGAGGATTAAATAAGATAATGTACTTAGTAGTTTCTGACTCTGAGTAAGTGCTTAATAAATACTAGCAATTTTTATTACCATTGTCCTTAGCCTTGAAAACAAGCCAGGAAATAGTTTCTCAGAGACTAGATGCTAAGTAAGACCTAGGTAGACAGGCAGTTTTCCCTTGGTTTTGACAAGACAATAATTTTATCCTGTGTATTTCTCTTGACTTTTTTGATGTGAAAAGCAGAGAGGTAAAGCATTATTTGACAGATGTATGGATTCAAGCAAGAAACTGAGGTCCAATTGCAAAGAAATGGCTTGTATAACTCAGAGCCCTGTCTGAGGAGACACAGAGGACCCTAGAGGGCGGAGAATGAACACAGCGCAGGGGCTAGTTCCAGAGTCGCATTCTCGGTTAGTTCACTTTCAAGTGTGGGTGAGGGTCCCTTGTCAGTAGGCAGATTTTTTTTCCCCCTGCATCAACACGTTATTTGCTGGCTAGTGTTTATTAAACAAAACTTTAATATGAAATAGAATTTATGATTTGTCCAAAATGGAGAAGGAAGGGAGCTCTTTAATAGGCTTGTTGAGCCCCTTTTCCCACCTGTTCCTGTGCCAGACTTTCCCAAAGGCTTACTTGCCAATGGTTGCTTCTCAGATTGCAGGGCTAGCACACTCTGTATGCTCCAAGCCGGAGTGATACTGCCACCACCGCTGTTGCTCCCACCAGCCATTCAGTTTCCTGCTCTAAGGATGTAACTTTGCTGTAAAGCTTTCACCTTCCTCCTTTCTTCCTGTCTTCTGTGTTGTATATCTTTGTTCTGGTGCTTTTGCCGTACAGCCAGTGTTTCAAAGGAAATTTTCGGCACCAAAGTTATAGCCCTTATTACCTTTCCAAGGAGATGTGAGTTAGCCATGGAAAAGAAGAGGGCTCCTCTGCCTCTGTGCAGAGGGAAGAGTTTGTTTCTTGATAGTGTGCTAGCTCCTGAGCTAAGTGGGGGACTTGCCAGGACTCAAGAGAGTGCACCTGACCTCTGGACAAGTAGACTGGGCATAACCTGCCCAAGAACAGCACCCTAAACTACAAGAACCAAGGCTGAAGACCGATTCCACCTTCTCGCACTCCCCTTCCCTTGCACTCCCTTAAGCTTGCTCTGCAACACTGCCCCAGGCCTGTGGCTTAAAACAGCCATTTTCTTTCACCAGTGAATAAACTCACTCTTTATAAAAATGTTTCAGCTTGGGGATTGGAAAGGCTCTCTGTGCCTTTCCATCTCTTATCTGTTTCTACAAGGGTTGATGATGGTTTCTGTCTTTGTCTTTACAGGGAACTCTAATGATCCAAGACAAAGAAGTTACCCTGGAGTATGTACCAAGCCTGGATTTTTGGTACTGCAAACGAGTAAGTACAAAGAATTCCTTTCTTTAGAAGTAAGCATCCAGAATAACAGCTCCTCCATATCTCTAGGAAGGCTGCCTGCTAACATGCATTCCCAAGGACAAAGCTCTTCTTCCTCAGCTCACTTCAGTTAAACAGGAAGAGGTCAAGGCAAGGTCATTCATAATTTCTCCTTCCCAGCTGCTACATCTGACCATAAAGGGTTCTGGACCTGCATGGAAACACTTTCTCAAGGACATGTGCCATGATTTCTGTCAGTTATAAAAATAACATTTCCTTGACATATACTGTTTTCTCATCTCTCCTGAGGATGGTCATAAAGGAATTCTTGTTTGGAAAAGTAGGTTTGGAGAGACTAGTTCTGTGGGAGTTCTACATTTTTTGGATATTTTTTCTATCTCCATGGATTTGCCTGTTCTGGATATTTCATATAAATGAAATCAAAATTTTGTAACCTTTTGTGTTGGCCTTTCACCTAGGATGTTTTCAGGGTCCACATATGTTGTAGTATTTATCAGTACCTCGTTTCTTTTTATAGCTAAATAATATAGATATTATTACATTTTGTTCATTCATTACTTGATGGAGATTTGGGTTGTATCTGCCTCTTGACTTTGGTGAATAATAGAACCTTTGTTTGCTAGTTTTTGTTTGAACAGCTGTTTTCAATTATTTGGGGGTATGTATCCAGGAGTGGAATTGCTGGGTTATATGGTACTTTTATATTTAACTCTTTGAGGAACCACCAAACTGTTTTCCTTTTATTATTATTATTATTAGCAAACTTTTTCATAGACAAGAGTTGTACTATTTTATATTCCTATCACCAATATGTAAGGGCTTCTTTCTCCACCTCCTTGCCAACATTTATTATTTTCCCTTTTTTTAATAATAGCCATCTTAGTGGGTATGAAAAATATCTCATTGTGGTTTTGATTTGCATTTCCCTAATGACTTTGAGGATCTTTTCATGTGTTTATTGGCCATTTGTATATCTCCTTTGGAGAAATGTTCAACCAAGTTCTTTGCCCTTTGGGAGTGGTTGTGGTTTCTGTGTCTTTTTGTTGAGTTGTAAGCGTACTTTATATTTTCTGGATATTAATCCCAGAATGATTTGTAAATATTTTCTATGTGTTATCTTTCACTTTCTTGAGAGTATCCTTTTTTAAAAAAAAAAAGAGAGAGAAAGAGAGTGAGTGTGTGTGTTAAGGTCAGCCAGGTGTGGCTCGTGACTATAATCCCAACACTTTGGGAAGCAGAGGTGGGCAGATCACTTGAGCCCAGGAATTTGATACCAACATGGCAAAACTCATCTCTGTGTTGGTGCATGCCTATAGTCCCTGCTACTCAGGAGGCTGAGGTGGGAGGATTACCTGAGTCTAGGAAGTCAAGGCAGCAGTGACCCATGTTAGTGCCCCTGTACTTCAGTACTCCAGCCTGGGTGACAGAGCAAGACCTTGTCTCAAAAAAAAAAAAAGAATTTTTTTTTTAAATTTATTATGTACCTATTAAGTAATTAAAACAAATGTTAATGTGATATGATTTATAATAGCCAAAAAATGGAAATAACCAAAATGTCCATTAGCTGATGAATGAATGAACAAAATTGGCATATCCATACAATGAAATACTTTTTGACAGTGAAAAGGAATGCAGTACTGAATCATGTTACAACCCAGATGAACCTTGAAACTACTCTGCCAGACACAAAAGCGCATACATTGCACAGTTCCGTGTCCCTAGGAGTAAGAATGGGAGGTGACTTCACTAGATTTCCTTTGGGGTGATGAAAATGTTTCAAAATTAGATTGTGGTGATGGTTGCACTATACATTTACTAAAAATCACTGACATACATGTAAAATAGGTAAGTTTTATGGGTTTTGTTTTTGTTTTTAAGACAGAGTCTTGCTTTGTCACCCAGGCTGGAGTGCAGTGACACAATCTTGGCTCACTGCAACCTCCACCTCCACCTCCCGGGTTCAAGCAATTCTCATGTCTCAGCCTCCTAAGTAGCTGGGACTACAGGCACATGCCACCACACCTGTCTAATTTTTGTATTTTTAATAGAGATGGGGTTTCTCCATGTCGGCCAGGCTGGTGTTGAACTCCCGGCTTCAAATGATCCAACCGCCTTGGCCTCCCAAAGTGCTAGGATTACAGGTATGCGCCATCATGCCAGGCCTGTTTTGTGGTATTTAAATTATACCTACTAAGGTTAGGATCCTAATTGTGCTACTCACTAGCTGAAGTGTCACACACTTCATTTGTTCACATGTAGATACTCAGTTGTCCCAACACCATTTGTTGAAGAGACTATTCTTTCCTCATAGGCACTTTCCCCATTATCAAAAATCATTTGACCATAATCTATAGGTTTATTTCTAGATTCTCAGTTTTATTCTGTTGATCTGTATGTTTACACACAGCAGTAGTTACTACAGCAGCTCTCCTGTAGTAACAATCCTCAAATCCCAATAAACATATTCTTCATTCACATTACATGTCAGGGACTATGGGTTGTCTGTTCCACATCGCTCCTCATCCCAGCGCCCTGGCAGAAGAAACAGTCTCAATATGGGACAGTGTTCTTCTGGCTAAGGGAGAAGTTCATTCACACAAGCATTGGCTTCTAAAGCTTCTCTTAGACCCGGTGTAGGTCATGTTGACTCATGTTCTATTGGCGAAAGCAAAGAAGACACATGGCCAAGGATGACAATGGAGAAAGGAGAAAGGAAGTGTACTCACCCTATGGGGAGGCATGAAAGCCTTTGGTACTGGGAAGGGGGTGTGTGTGTGTGTGTGTGTGTGTGTGTGTGTGTAATCGGTTTATAGTGAAGGGAACAATGAAATAAGTGATTATAGTGATCTTATTCAAGTGATTTAACCTCTCAAGGCCTCAGTTTCCTCATCTACAAAATGAGGAGATAGTAGTACCCATTTCATGGAGTTAATTGGGGTTGTCAGTCTCAGGATCAATAAGTGATGACATACATAGTAGGCCAGATACATGGTATGTGCTATTTAAGAATTAGCCACTACTGGCCGTGTGCAGTGGCTCACTCCTGTAATCCCAGCACTTTGGGAGGGTGAGAGGCGGCCGGATCACCTGAGGTCAGGAGTTTGAGACCAGCCTGACCAACATGGAGAAACCCCACCTCTAAAAAATACAAAATTGACCAGGCATGGTGGTACATGCCTGTAATCCTGGCTACTCGGGAGGCTGAGACAGGAGAATCACTCGAACCTGGGAAGTGGAGGTTGTGGTGAGCCAAGTTCGTACCATTGCACTCCAGCCTGGGAAACAAGAGCAAAACTCCGTCTCAAAAAAAAAAAAATTAGCCACTGCTACTGTTGTTATTGTTTTCTCCTCGACTCCATGGTTCTTACTCTGGTTTCCTGCCAGCCAAGTTTCTGTCCCTCGTGGCATTTGGAAGGTCAGTGGCAAAAGTTCAGGGGTTTCAGGGTTGGGTGGTGTGCTTGACTTTTTATTCACAAGCGCAGGCAAGAATAATTATATTCACATTAAAAATCTCTTCCCAGCTGGGCAGGGTGGCTCACACCTCTAATCCCAGCATTTTGGGAGGCTGAAGCGGGTGGATTGCCTGAGCTCGGGAGTTCGAGACCAGCCTGGGCAACATGGTGAAACCCTGTCTCTACTAAAATACAAAAAATTATCCAGGCGTGGCAGCGTGTGTCTGTAGTCCCAGCTACTCGGGATGCTGAGGCAGGAGAATTACTTGAACCTGGGAGGCGCAGATTGTACTGAGCCGTGATCACGCGCCACACTGCACTCCAGCCTTGCCAACAGCGAGACTCTCCAAAATCTAAAAAAATTTTTAAAGATTGTCTCTTCCCTTATTCTGGGCTAGTGAATGTTCCCTTTTAGTATCTTTTAGATAGCTGCCAAAGACATAACCTGCATCTCTTCTTCCTCCTACCTCATGCCTCTTTATTAGTGTTTAAGAAAGGAGTTGATGGCCGGGTACAGTGGTTCACACCTGTAATCCCAGCACTTTGGGAGGCTGAGGCAGGTGGATCACAAAGTCAGGAGTTCCAGACCTGCCTGGCCAACAAGTAAAACCCTGTCTCTATAAAAAAAAATAATAATAAAATTTTAAAAAGGAGTTGAGTTGATAATTGAATTCTCGTCAGTTCTAGCCAACTGTGAATGAGGATCTCACAAACAATCCAGGCCCAGGTTGTGGATGCAGACTGTAAATGTCCTTGGGATAATAATATTCTATAAACCACTTAACAGTAGTTTTCTAGGCATATTTCCTATAGTAATCTTTATCTGGGGCAGAAGCATTTGGGCTGCACCAAAGTCCAGGTGTCTGTTGAATGTTGCTCTCAAACAATAGCTCATCAGATCCTGTCTGCCAGTTCTTTTTTGAATATCGGTTTCTTTTTTTTTTGAGGCGGAGTCTTACTCTGTCACCAGGCTGGAGTGCAGTGGAGCAATTTCGGCTCACTGCAACCTCCGCCTGGGTTCAAGCGATTCTTCCGCCTCGGCCTCCCAAAGTGCTGGGATTACAGGCGTGAGCCACCACACCCGACCTATCAGTTTCCTTTTTTAAGCTTTGAGGCAATCTGGGATATGGCTTCTTTCATTTTTAGGAGGTTTTACTTTGTTAGATATACATAGGCTTTTTAAAATGTTTTCTGTCAAATTGAATTCTTTCCTTCTTCCTTGCAGTGTAAGGCAAGCATTGGTGGGCACCGATCTTCCTGTTCATTCTGCAAGAACCCAAGGGAAGGTGAGTGGCAGAAGTGGTAGCAGTTTTTATCTTGTGCATTGAGCAAAACAAATTTTTTTTTTTTTAGACGGAGTCTCGCTCTGTTGCCAGGCTATCCTGGGTTCCAGTGATTCTCCTACCTCAGCTTCCTGAGTAGCTGGGACTACAGGTGCACACCACCACACCCAGCTGATTTTTGTATTTCTAGTAGAAACAGGGTTTCACCATGTTGGCCTAAATGGTCTCAATCTCTTGACCCCGTGATCTACCCACCTCCACCTCCCAAAGTCCTGGGATTACAGGCGTGAGCCACTGTGCCTGGTGAGCAAAACAAATTTCATGCTTTCCTTGGCTTTAAAAAATTATCATCCCTAAATCCAAGTTGATCTACAAATCTTTTTTTTTTTTTTTTTGAGACAGAGTCTTACTCTGTCACCCAGGCTGGATTGCAGTGGCGCAGTCTCGGCTCGTTGTAACCTCTGCCTCCCAGGTTCACGCAATTCCCCTGCCTCAGCCTCGTGAGTAGCTGGGATTACAGGCATGTGCCACCATGCCCAGCTAATATTTTTGTACTTTTGGTAGAGATGGGGTTTCACCATGTTGGTCAGGGTGATCTTGACCTGCTGACTCATGATCCGACCACCTCACCCTCCCAAAGTACTAGGATTACAGGCATGAGCCACTGCACGTGGCCTACAAACCTTTTAAAAGTGCAGTTTGGGCTGGGCACGGTGGCTAATTCTGTAATCCCAACACTTTGGGAGGCCGAGGCAGGTGGATCACCTGAAGTCAGGAGTTCGAGACCACCTGTCCAACATGCCAAAGCCCTGTCTCTACCAAAATTACAAAAATTAGCCAGGTGTGGTGGCACATGCTTGTAATCCCAGCTACTTGGGAGGCTGAGGCACGAGAATCACTTGAACCCAGGAGTCAGAGGTTGTAGTGAGCCAAAATCATGCCACTGCACTCCGGTCTAGGCAACAGAATGAGAAAAAAAATATATATGTATATATATGTATTGCCATTAGATTCCCAACTTAACCTGATCTGTTAGTAAATGATTTCAGATCTCAGTTTCACCAGAGGAAAGATAGGATTGTGGGCTCCTAGGCTAAAGTGGCTAAGTAGGCAGCTGACCAGAGGTCAGTATATTTTTATTTGGAATACATTTAAGGATTAAGGATGTTAGGTTGGAAAAGAGTTATGGCATCAGTCTATGTGGCAAATCTTTCTCCCACCTCCACTTATTTGAAGTTGTTAGGAATAATTTGCTCTATTGTTTTCTCTTTTACACCGTGTAAGCATTTCAGGATTTTCAAGAGAAAAACATCTGTTAAAATAACAGTAAAATTATAAATTAGAGGCCAGGCGTGGTGGCTCATGCCTGTAATCCCAGCACTTTCGGAGGCTTAGATGGGTGGATCATCTGAGGTCGGGAGTTCAAGACCAGCCTGGCAAACATGGTGAAACCCCATCTCTACTACAAATAAAAATTAACCAGGTGTGGTCGCATGTGCCTGTAGTTCCAGCTACTTGGGAGGCTGAGGCAGGAGAATCGCTTGAACCCAGGAGGCAGAGATTGCAGTGAGCCAAGATAATGCCATTGCTCTCCAGCCTGGGCAATAAGAGCAAAACTCCATCTCCAAAAAAAATTCTAGTATGAGTATTTGCTGGCAGGTAAGAAGAAATTACAGTAGTACTGGTTTGTTGTTGTTGTTGTTGTTTATAAAGCCTTCTAGGGATTCTCTTTGTTTCTGTTCCACTAGTGACAGAAGCCAAGCAAGAATTAATAACCTACCCTCAGCCCCAGAAAACATCTATACCAGCACCATTGGAAAAACAACCCAACCAGCCCCTAAAACCAGCTGATAAGGACCCTGAACCCAGGAAGAGGGAAGAAGGACAAGAGTCCCGCTTAGGACATCAAAAGAGAGAAGCAGAAAGGTATCTGCCTCCTCGAAGGGAAGGGCCAACTTTCCGAAGAGACCGAGAGAAAGAGTCATGGTCTGGAGAGACACGCCAGGATGGAGAGAGCAAAAGTAAGTGGTTTGTCAGGGCACATACCAGACTGTGACCATCACAGATGGAGCATAGATGACCAATGTTGTGTCTGGGAGCTATCTGCTTTCCAGTACCCTAAGAGATTTGTGCATGGCCTGATGACAGAGGCCATTGCTTTCTGTGGACCTTACTATATTCCTTAAAGATATGCCCTTCAAATAGTAAATTGCTATATGAATCCAGTAAGGCATGATTTTAGATTTTTTTTTTTTTTTTTTTTTTGAGATGGAGTCTCGCCCTGTTGCTCAGGTTAGAGTGCAGTGGCACAATTTTTGGCTCGCTGCAACCTCTGCCTCTGGGGTTCAAGTGACTCTCCTGCCTCAGCCTCGCAAGTAGCTGGGATTACAGGTGTCTGCTACCGTACCTGGCTAAATTTTGTGTTTTTAGTAGAGATGGGGTTTCACTGTGTTGGCCAGGCTGGTCTTGAACTCCTGACCTCGTGAACCACTGTGCCTGGCCGATTTCTAGATTTCTAAGTATTGGTGAATAAAAGTATGCAGTATTTATTTGTTGAGCATTTCTTTACAGAACCAGCCTTACTAGTAGTATCTGTAGTGAAAAATGACAGACTCAAAACTTCAAAAATTTCTCTTTCTCTCCCTTTTGTTGCTCTTTTTCCATCTATGGTTGGTTCAGCCATCATGCTAAAGCGTATCTATCGTTCCACACCACCTGAGGTGATAGTGGAAGTGCTGGAGCCCTATGTCCGCCTTACTACTGCCAACGTTCGTATCATCAAGAACAGAACTGGCCCTATGGGCCATACCTATGGCTTTATTGACCTTGACTCCCATGCGGTGAGTTTCTTCCACCTTGGATTGGTCTAGGTTCAGATGGCTAAAGAACCTTCAAGAAAGTTTGAGGGATTTCTTGATCATTTGAATTCTTGTGTGCTACCTTGTACCATAATCCGTCTTGCTCTCTCCTTTGGATTTACCATTGATTCAGGTGAGGTGACTGCCCTCAAAAATTAGAATCCTGTGTGGTTTTCCAGGTTCATTTTTGTCTTGTGTCATTTACTGTTTCCAACTTACTTGCTTGTGAAGAATCTGAGTACTGAATCCTTCAAGATTTTGGTGAACTTTCTAATTTATTTTGTTCAGCCACTGATGGTTTTATATTTGATGATAAAACATTTCCTCTTTTTCCTCAAAGTATTTAATAGATCCCTGTGGCTTAAATTTTTAATTGTGGGACCTTTTTCTATGGAACTAAGGTGAAAATAATAATGAAAGTCATTGATATTTCTTAGGTTTCATGCTCAAAAGTCACAAGGAACTTAGTAAACTGGATCTAATTGATGATAGTTACTGCCTAAAAGAAGAGGATTTAGGGCTGGGCGTGGTGGCTCCCGCCTGTAATCCCAGCACTTTGGGAGGCTGAGGTGGGCGGATCACCTGAGGTTGAGTTCGAGACCAGCCTGACCAACATGGAGAAACCCCATTTCTACTAAAATTACAAAATTAGCTGGGCGTGGTGACGCATGCCTGTAATCCCAGCTACTTGGGAGTCTGAACCAGGAGAATCGCTTAAACCCGGGAGGCGGAGGTTGCGGTGAGCCAAGATCGCACCATTGCATTCCAGCCTGGGCAACAAGAGCAAAACCCCATCTCAAAAAAAAAAAAGAGGATTTGAATTTCTGAAGTTTAGGCTAGAATTGACATCTATTATCTATTCTGATTCCTATTCCAATCAGTCCTTCATTAAAAGTTGCCTGTTTTTGCCAGTATTCTCCTACTGTTAAGATTTTGACCAGAATATAATGTAGTAAATTTACCCTCTGAGAAAATTCATGTTCATTTCTCTTTCAAAGGAGAATTTTTCTGTCTTTGGATTCTGGCTTTTTCTGTCTCTGGGTTCAAGTGTGTCTTTGGTTCTATAGGAAGCTCTTCGTGTGGTGAAGATCTTGCAGAACCTTGATCCACCATTTAGTATTGATGGGAAGATGGTGGCTGTAAACCTGGCCACTGGAAAACGAAGGTAAGACAGAAGGGCGAGGATCTCTTATGCTGCCCCTACTTGTGTTTTTGGGAGGAAACTTCTTTTCCTGGATGGAAAGATAGTAAGGCATGATGCTTTCCTAACGTGGACTGCTTCAGTTATGTGTTTATTGTTTCTTTTTCTGAAGCCCAACTTGTTCTGACTCTCAAATTGTTTTCTTTCTTGAATAATACTAGGTACATTTGTCCTTTCCCTTTAGACTGTCTGGTATCTTTGGGTCCCAAGTGGCCTGGTGCAGTAGCACATACTTGTATTCCCAGCTACTAAGGAGGCTGAGGCAGGGGAGTTACATGAGCCCAGGAGTTCCAGGCCATAGTGTGCAATGATGATGTCTGTGTATAACCACTGTACTCTACCCTGGACAACACAGCAAGACCCCATCTCTTAATAAAAAAATGGTGGTCCAGTTTTGGATGTGCAGACAGATCTCAATACATTCTTGCCTCTTGCAATCCTAGGAAAATGCTGTCCTGACTTTTCCTTTCCCTGACCTTGTTCATATTGCCATAGCCCTGAGAAATCTAATTCCTCTTTACTCCTTCACTCATCTTGACCCAGGAGTGGTAACTTGGAAATGGTCATATCAGAGAAACAGGCTTACCAATATGGGCCATATCTTGCTCTAGCATACTCCACTTAACGGCTGTTTTGCTCCAGTACTTGGCTTTTTATGAGTCTTACTACTGCTCCTTCCTTCAGGAGCATCTGGACCCCACCCAACCTTCTTGTTGTCTAGGTTGGTTCCTTTCCTGCAAATGGGGAATAGAGAATTTCTCAGTAGGAACTGTGGGATTAAGTACTTGTCAAGTGCCTTTTGGTAGCAGACTTAAGAATTTTTGTGTTATCTGTTGCAGAAGTGATTCTGGGGACCATTCTGACCACATGCATTACTATCAGGTAGGCTGTAACAAGTGGGGAATCCTGTATTAAAATCCTCAGGTGACTGAAAGGGTGATCTTGAATTTTCTTCAGTGGGTGACTGTTAAGGTGAATGGCTCTTAGATAGTTCTGTAATTTTAACTTGCCTTTCTGTGATAGGGTAAAAAATATTTCCGAGATAGGAGGGGAGGTGGCAGAAATTCAGACTGGTCTTCAGATACAAATCGACAAGGACAACAGTGTAAGTAACCTTTGTTTTATTTCTGTTGCTCTCTTTTGCTTGACTTGCTACTCGTTACTTGACATCTGTGATCACAGTTGGCAAGATCTGCTGTTGACTGAGGGTGCTCATCCAGAGAGAGAGACATCTATAGATGCACCCATTTGTGTTGGCCACCCTAATTCTTGGGTTGTTCTTGATGAGTCTCCAGAAAGGGCTTCATCAGACAGAGACTAACATTGGCTCTGATCTTGTTACGTTTAGCATCATCTGACTGCTACATATATGATTCCGCTACTGGCTACTATTATGACCCCTTGGCAGGAACTTATTATGACCCCAATACCCAGGTGAGTTTGGGGCTTTTTTTAAAAACTCTGTCAATGATCCTTTTAAGAAAAGCTTCCATAATTTGCTACTTTGCGGATTTTATTTCCTGGATTATCTGGATGCTCATTGCTTGAAAAGTGGAAAGTTTATATGGAAACAAAACTTGATTACCTATATGGAAAATCAGTGCCTTGTGGCAATACAGGTAAGAACAGTGTTGCTCTTGAAAAAGTAGACAATGGGTGGTCTGAATGTTTCCTGGTCCCTCGAGTGGGTTTTTAGATTGATGTGGACTCATCTTAGGCTTGTAAGTAAAAGAGCTGTCCCTTCCCCTAGAAGGGAACTATGCTTCTTAGACCTGGAATTGCTGGGAAACCAAAACATTCTGTAGACTTGTTTGTTTCCAACTGTATCGCAGCAAGAAGTCTATGTGCCCCAGGATCCTGGATTACCTGAGGAAGAAGAGATCAAGGAAAAAAAACCCAGTCAAGGAAAGTCAAGTAGTAAGAAGGAAATGTCTAAAAGAGATGGCAAAGAGAAAAAAGACAGAGGAGTGACAAGGGTAAGAGGACTTGTTAATCTGTTGTCTTTTGCCACACAATTACAGATTAAAATGTAGGAGGTATAAACATAGGATATCTAGATTTGCAATATGCAGTTACTTTAAAAATACTCTGTCAGTGAGTATTTTTACCTGGTTTTGGCAGGTAAAAATTACCTGGTATAGTCAATTCACTCACTTCTTATAGCCCATAGCAACTCTCTCTGTTTTTTTTGTTTGTTTTTTGTTTGTTTGTTTGTTTGTTTGTTTTAACACTCTCTCTTTTACAAATGGGAAGAAACTATGGATGGTAGAACAAAGTGACCCAGCTCAAATCCTAACACCTCAGCTCCACACATTTTCACTTTTCTACATTCCCTATTTAGTGTTTGACTCTATACACATTTCACTAGTTGTAATTATAGCGGGGGTACTGTTTAATCACTTTTTTTTGAGACGGAGTTTCGCTCTTGTTACCCAGGCTGGAGTGCAATGGCATGATCCCGGCTCACCGCAACCTCCGCCTCCTGGGCTCAGCAATTCTCCCGCCTCAGTCTCCTGAGTAGCTGGGATTACATGCCCAGCTAATTTTTTGTATTTTTAGTAGAGACAGGGTTTCACCGATCTCTTGACCTCGTGATCCACCTGCCTCGACCTCCCAAAGTGCTGGGATTACAGGCGTGAGCCACTGCGCCCGGCCTCTTAATCACTTTTTATCATAAGTATTTTCTCCATGGTTCTATAATACTCTATTATTTTTAATGCCTGCGTGGTAAAAATTCACAGTATAACTATACCTTCATTGTCTTCATCTCTCCTGCATTATTTGTCTTCTCTTTCTAATCTTTTCTTTTTCTTTTCTTTTCGAGACAAGATCTTCCTCTGTCTCCCAGGTTAGAGTGCAGTGGCATGATCATAGCATACTATAACCTCAAACTCCTGTGCTTACGCAATCCCCCCACCTCAGCCTCCCAAGTAATGGGGACTACAGGCATGAGCCACCATGACCAGCTAATTTTTGCTTTTTTGTAGAGCAAAAATTTTGTAGAGTCAGGATCTCACTAGATTGACCTGGTCTCAAACTTCTGGACTTAAGTAATCCTCCTGCCTCATTCTCCCAAAGTGCTTCAGTTACAGGCATGACCCACTTTGCTCACCTCTTTCTAATCTTATACTGTCATAATATGTAGCATTTAGCATTTTATTTTCTTCTTTTAAATTGCTTCCTTATGGCACATTTTCAGAATCAGAGATAATAAACCTTTTTACATCTAATACAAAATCAAATTATTAGGCAGGGTTGATGTCTGTAATCTGAGCACTTTGGGAGGCCAAGACAGGCCAAAAATACAAAAAAAAAAAAGCTGGCTATGGTGGCACATGCCTGTAGTCCAGGCTACTCGGGAGACTGAGGCAAGTGGATTACTTGAGAGCCCAGGAGATTGCAGTGAGCTGTGATTGCACCACTACACTCTAGCATGGACAATGGAACCAGACCTTGTCTCAAAAATATATATATATATCTAACAGTGTGGTGACTCAAGCCTGTAATTCCAGCACTTTGAGAGGCCAAGGCAGTTGGATCACTTTAGAGGAGTTCAGGACCAGCCTGGCCAACATGATGAAACTCTGTCTATACTAAAAATACAAAAATTAGCCAGGCATGGTGGCACACACCTATGGTCCCAGCTCCTCGGGAGGCTGAGGCAGGAGAATCACTTGAACCTGAGAGGCGGAGGTTACAGTAAGCTGAGATCACACCTACCTTGATATTAGTTATGCATTAGTGAAAATGGATGAATTTGTTCAATTCATAACATCTTTTTTTTTCCTTCTAACACTGTTAGTTGTTTAGAGATACAGAAAAGAGAAGAGAATGTGTTTTTAAGAACTTAAGAGTCATACTTGTTTAATATTTGGACTCTGCTTCACCCACTTATCTAACTGTAGTCCCAATCATTTGTAAAATTAAGATATTAAAGCCTACATAGGTCAGGCACAGTGGCTCACTCCTATAATCCCAGCATTTAGGAAGGCTGAGGCACGGGGTGGATCATGAGGTCAAGAGATTGAGACCATCCTGGCCAACATGGTGGAATACAGTCTCTACTAAAAATACAAAACTTAGCTGGACGTGGTGGCACTCACCTGTAGTCCCACCTACTCGGGAGGCTGAGGCAGTAGAATTGCTTGAACCCAGGAGGTAGAGGTTGTAGTGAGCCCAGATCGCGCCATTGCACTCCAGCCTGGCGAGAGAGTGAGACACCATCTGAAATAAAAAAGCCTATATAGGAGGATCATAATAAAGTCTGAAGAAGACAATGTGATATATACCTGCCTCCTCTGGTCTGACATACTGTAATCATGCAATACGAACTAATGTTATATATTACATTTTATTTCTTGAGATAGAGTCTTGCTCTATTGCCCAGGCTGGAGTGCAGTGGTACAATCTTGACTCACTGCAACCTCCACCTCCCAGGTTCCAGCATTTCTCCTGCCTCAGCCCCCCCAAGTAGCTGGGATTACAGGCCCACACCACCATACCCAGCTAATTTTTTTTAGCAGAGACTCGGTTTCACCATGTTGGCCAGGCCTGGCCTTGAACTCCTGACCTCAAGTGATCTGCCCACCTCAGCCTCCCAAAGTGCTGGGATTGTAGACATGAGCCACCGCACCTACTGATGTTATATATTTTAAAGGTTCTTTATTTCAAATTCACTGTAGCAGTGTTACAGATATTTCTGTAATGTTGAATTAGGAGGTTTGGAAAATTAACCTAATTTCAACAGGGTTAGCTCTTAATCAGGGGGTTTTTTTTTTGTTTTTTTTGAGACAAAAATCTCACTCTGTTGCCCAGGCTGGAGTGCAGTGGCGCCATTGTAGCTTACTGTGACCTCTGCCTCCTGGGTTCAAGCAATTTTCCTGCCCTAGCCTCCTGAGTAGCTGGGATTACAGGCACCCGCCACCACGCCCAGCTAATTTTTGTATTAGTAGAGACGGGGTTTACCATGTTGCCCAATCTGGTCTCAAACTCCTGACTTGAGGTGATCAGCCCACCTCAGCCTCCCAAAGTGCTGGGATTACAGGTATAAGTCACTGCACCTGGCCTTAATCAATTTTTTGTTTTGTAACAAAACATCATTTTGTTTCCAAGATGGAGTTTCCATCTTTTTGCCCAGGCTGGAGTGCAATGGTACGACACTGGCTCACTGCAACCTCTGCCTCTCAGGTTCAAGTGATTCTCCTGCCTCAGCCTCCTGGGTAGCTGGGATTACAGGCCTGTGCCACCATGCCCAGCTAATTTTTTTTTTTTGAGACGGAGTTTCACTCTTGTTACCCAGGCTGGAGTGCACTGGCGCGATCTTGGCTCACCACAACCTCTGCCTCCTGGGTTCAGGTGATTCTCCTGGCTCAGCCTCCTGAGTAGCTGGGATTACAGGCACGCACCACATGCCCAGCTAATTTTTTGTATTTTTGGTAGAGACGGGGTTTCACCATGTTGACCAAGATGGTCTCGATCTCTTGACCTCGTAATCCACCCGCCTCAGCCTCCCAAAGTGCTGGGATTACAGGCTTGAGCCACCACGTCCAGCCCAATTTTTGTATTTTTGATAGAGACAGGGTTTCACCATGTTGGCCAGGCTGGTCTCCAACTTCTGACCTCAGGTGATCTGCCCATCTTGAGCCTCCCAAAGTGCTGGGATTACAGGTTCGAGCCCCCACACCCGGTCTTAATCAGTTTTTATGAGTGAATATAATATGAGAGTTACCTCTGGTTTGATCAGTTTCAGGAAAATGCCAGTGAAGGGAAGGCCCCTCCTGAAGACGTCTTTAAGAAGCCCTTGCCTCCTACTGTGAAGAAGGAAGAGAGTCCCCCTCCAGTAAGACCAACTTTGGTCCCCTGGGCTTAGGGCTGGGGATGGGGTTGGTTCTGAGTGAGAAAGAAAGCGCAACAGCTGATGTTGTCCTATGGGATTGGTCTTTTACCTCACTGTGTCTCCTGAATAAGGATTTCCATTTATTTTGAGTACAAGCATGAGATAAAGTTTTTTGTCTGCTAATGGGGACATTACTGGAGAACCAGAGGCAGTTATCTGCCCTCTTTCTCTCTATCCTATGCCATTCTTAACAGATGAGATGCCTAGTCCTTTTGTCATCTTGTTCTTGTCATTTCTCTAAATCACCAAGGAAACCCATTTTACCAGCCTCAAAAGGCAGTTTCCTGCCTTTTGGTGTCACACAAGATATGGATTACCTGTGTGGTCATTTTTTATAGTTTCTGCCTGGACAGAATGAATGATGCTAATATTGGTGCCCATTTTTTAGATGTCTTCAAGCGTTAATCTCAATCTAATCACCAGTGATTCTGATTAAATGCAATTATATAACATAGTGACCATGCATTATCTCTTTGTTTTGATTGATCGTAGACCAATGACTATACATCATTATTTAACAGTTCCTATAAGGTACTCTTTTTCTGCTCCACATTATTAATTCAACTCCTTATAGCATCTCTCCTAACCCATGTCTTTGCTTTTACCTTTCATATGAACTAGATCTGTCTATCCAAGTGCCTATCAATGCAGTTGCTTTTAGTTTACTTCCTAAATCCTCTTTGCTAGAGTCTTGATGAAAGTCATCTTTTCTTCTCCATGAGTTACAGTAATTTGGAGGTATTTATCACTTCCTCTTTGTAATTTTCAACCTCTTAACTGTTACTGTTTTCTGTGCTTATTCTTTCTCTTCCTTCTCGCATTCTGTTGCTAGAGTCACTTCTAAAGAAATCTCTCTTGTCTATTCTCAATGTGCAAGGAGCAAAACCAAGCTCTGGACATGTTGCTTCCATCTGGGAAATGAGCAGCATGGTTAGTGAGCCTATTTTGAACCCAGTTCATTATTCCATCTGAAAGAGAACAAAGAAATGAGAAGCCCATATCAGAGTATCCAAAAAATGGACCCCAAAATATAGACTGAATTTGATACTGATCCCTGACCTTCTCCTTCCAGCCTAAAGTGGTAAACCCACTGATCGGCCTTTTGGGTGAATACGGAGGAGACAGTGACTATGAGGAGGAAGAAGAGGAGGAGCAGACCCCTCCCCCACAGCCTCGAACAGCACAACCCCAGAAGCGAGAGGAGCTAACAAAGAAAGAGAATGAAGAAGACAAACTCACTGACTGGAATAAACTGGCTTGTTTGCTCTGCAGAAGGCAGTTTCCCAATAAAGAAGTTCTGATCAAACACCAGCAGCTGTCAGACCTGCACAAGGTATTAGAGGAAGGACCTATATCCTTTCAAACTGTTGACCCTTATTCTTGATGGGCATTATAGGGAATAAAGAAGCTTATACAGGCCGAGCGTGGTGGCTCGTACCTGTAATCCCAGCACTTTGGGAGGCCATGGCAGGTAGATGGCTTGAGGTCAGGAGTTTGAGACCAGCCTAGCCAACATGGTAAAACTCTGTCTCTACTAAAAATACAAAACTAACGTGGATGTGGGGGCACACGCCTATAATCCCAACTACTTGGGAGTCTGAAGCAGGAGAAGCGCTTGAACCTGGGAGGTGGAGGTTACAGTGAACCGAGATCACAACATTGCGCTCCAGCCTAGGTGACAGAACAAGACTCCATCTCAAAAAAAAGAAAAACGAAAAAAGCAGCAGCAGCTTTATATAATCCTTGCACAGCACATATCAGCTCCAATTCCTTATCATTAAAACAGTCCAATTCAAGAATGAATTGCTCTGGATTAAGGTTATGCCCACCTTCAAAGAACTTCCATTTGTAGACCCAAGCCAAGCATTATGGGTTTGGCTAGGGTGGCAAATATGAAAGTTGGGTAGGAAGAGAAAAGGTTGTGGAATAGGACACTTGCTGGGTTTCTCATCTTAGCTCTGTCATTAACCTTAAAGTTGGACCTCAGATAAGCCCCTTTTCTTCTTTGGTCCTTGTAACTTCAACTGGTTCTATCCAGCTCTGACAGTGTGCAGTTTTCACCATAGGTGAATCAAATTCTGCCATTTCTTCATATACTTGAATATTGTTATGAGCCAGAGCACAACAGCTATTCTTGGGATGTTAAACTGACAAACATTGGTCTTCCCCTGCAGGATTCCCATTTATATGTACAGACCAAGGATCCAAATTATGGATAAATAAAGTCTCTAAATGGACTCACATTCTCAGAGCAATTTGAGAATGAGAATTTCACACCCTT
Source organism: Callithrix jacchus (assembly GCF_049354715.1). Lineage (NCBI taxonomy): Eukaryota > Metazoa > Chordata > Mammalia > Primates > Cebidae > Callithrix > Callithrix jacchus. Next base: position 32,666,322 of record NC_133516.1, read on the forward strand.
TCTCTGGTAGACATTGCAAGAGCAGTTGATGGGACTAGATTTAGACTTCCTCTGAACACAGAACTCAGAGTTTCATTTAGCTAAAAGCTGAGAAGCTCTGCTTTTGGTAATAGGTACATTACTTCTCCCAGCCATCTCTGTGGCAGCTCTACAAAGATAGGACTCTAAAAAGCGCCTCCTGATAATCCCTGGAACAAACTACCTCCCATGTCCCTTTGACTTGAAATTCTGAATTACCAGACTGACACATTGGAATTTCACTCATCTGGTATAAATGCTAATAAATGGCCAAAGAGATAAAAAGTAATTGTCGGCTGGGTACAGTGGCTCACGCCTGTAATCCCAACACTTTGAGATACCAAGGCGGTGGATCACCTGAGGTCAGGAGTTTGAGACCAGCCTGACCAACATGGTGAAACCCGATGACTACTAAAAATACAAAAATTACGTGGGTGTGGTGGCGCATACCTGTAATCCCAGCTACACGGGAGGTTGAGGCAGGAGAATCACTTGAACCCAGGAGGTGGAGGCTGCAGTGAGCCGAGATCGCACCACTGAACTCCAGTTTGGGCAACAGAGTGAGACTCCATCTCAAAAAAAAAAAAAAAATAGTAATTGTCAAAAAAGAGGAGCCACAGGTCTGGTGAATTACCAAACTGAACTGATCACAGGACAGTGGAAAGTAGACTGTAGTACTTTTACTTTCCTTAGGTCGTCTACTACAAAGAACTACCACTTCATGTAAGAGCTGCTTTGGACTCCTTAGGTTTTATACATATGCCTTGTGTAGTGGAGCCATGCGTTAGGAGTTGCAACTCTCAGAGAAGTCTGTTGGAGCGCTGGGGGGGCTCCTTTTCATGTTTCTCTGGGGCTTAAACAGTGACTCATGTCTGGGAATAACAGGCAAAGTGTGGGTATTTGGTTTTTCTTTTTTTTTTTTTTTTTTCTTGAGACCCTTATTTTGGAAAGGCATTTGGTCTTCTTCACTGGTGTGCCCACATCCTCTCTCCCAAGGTTTTCACTTTAGATAAAGACTTAAACCAAATATTTGTTTCCCACATCTTGGAGCTAAGTAAAATGATACTCCCTTTTATGCCATCACACATAAATAATCTGTATGACAAGACCAGTTAGGGATTGTTGCTTGCAGGGTATAGTAATTTAGTAGAGCTGGTCAATCAAAAGAGCTACAATCTAAAAGCAACTATTGAGAAAGGCCTAGAAGCATTTCTAGGACCATCGTTTCTTAGACCTATACTCATAGAATTGCCTCTCTTCTCAGCAAAACCTGGAAATCCACCGGAAGATAAAACAATCTGAGCAGGAGCTAGCCTATCTGGAAAGGAGAGAACGAGAGGTAAACTTTGGTGACCTGTTGTTACTCCCTTGACCTCAGCTCTTTTTGCTTTCTGATATAGACTTCATAGGTTGTGATAATCCCTCCTTATAAGAAGACGGAGAACAAAAGAGGCCCCAAAAGATAGTATATACATTTGCCAAATTCTATAATACATCAAAATAGGTGCTTTTTATTATTTATAAGTTATACCTCAATAAAGGTAATACTTTATTTTTTTGGCCCCCCCATCCCCAAAGGTGATATCTTTTTAAAAGGTGGTGTTAGGGTCTCCAGGTAGGTAGCACTCCTCTTCCCTGCTCAGCTTTTAAGTCCATTGAGTTAATGAAAGAGTGTTGAATAGGGCTGCTGAAATAGCATTTTTTACTATTAAAGGCTAAGCTGGAGGAAGTAGCTTAGTGTGAGAGTCAAATGAACTTGCTACCTCAACCACACAATTAGGGTGACTTACCTATCCAGTCACAGGCTTCACTGGCCTCTCTTATGATGGTTAAGAACCCACCTATGGGTCAGGTGCAGTGGCTCATGCCTATAATCCCAGTACTTTGGGAGGCTGAGACAGGCAGATCCCTTGAGCTCACAAGTTTGAAACCAGCCTGGGTAACATGGGGAAATCCCATCTTTACAAAAAATACAAAACTTAGCCGGGCTTACTGGTGTGTGCCTGTAGTCAGCTACTTGGGAGCCTGAGGGAGGATGGCATGAGCTGGGAGGCAGAGGTTGCAGTGAGCCAAGATTGTGCCATTACACTCCAACCTGGGTCATAGAGCCAGACCTTGTCTCAAGAAAAAAAAAGGAATCTACCTGTGGAGAGCCAGGCACAGTGGGATATGTATGTAATCCCAGCAGTTTGGGAGGCTGAGGTGGAAGGATCACTTGAGCTGAAGAGTTCCAGCCTGCAGTGGGCTATGATCACACCCCTGTACTCCAGCCTGTGTCACAGAACAAGTCCCTGTCTCAAAAATAAACAAAAGAATCCACTTATGGAGAACTACTGGAGATAATGAATTCACAAACTGAGCTGGCCATAGGACAGTGGAAAGTAGATTGTAGTACTTTTCCTTTCTTTAGCATTGTCTACTACAAAGAACCACCTCTCCATGTAAGAGCTGCCTTGAGGCTGGGCTCAGTGGCTCACGCCTGTAATCCCAACACTTTGGGAGGCCAAGGCAGGTGGATCATGAGGTCAAGAGATTGAGATCATCCTGGCCAACATGGTGAAACCCCATCTCTACTAAAAATACAAAAATTAGCTGGGTGTGGTGGTACGTGCCTATAATCCCAAGCTACTTGGGAGGCTGAGGCAGGAGAATTGCTTCAACCAGGGAGTCGGAAGTTGCAGTGAGCTGAGATTGTACCACTGCACTCCAACCTGGCGACAGAGCGAGACTCCATCTCAAAAAAAACAAAAGCTGCTTTGGACTCCTTAAATTTTATATATATCCCCGAGGGCTTGTGTATTGGAGGGCTTATGTATTTTACCCTGCTTCTCAGAAGGGGAAAAGTCAGTTGAACCAAGCATGCCAACTTATTCTTTCCAAATTTTTAAGTCAGGGAAGTCCCTGCTTTACCTAGAAGAATATGTAAAGGAGTGAGAGATTCCAGGAGTTACTAAGTAAGCTACCTTCACTTTAAAAGAAATAACAGTAATGGGGTAAAACTTCCCCACTCCCCAGTTCCCTCAGGTGGAAATCTCAGGTCTGCTCTTTTACTTACCAACAGGGAAAATTTAAAGAAAGAGGAAATGATCGCAGAGAAAAGCTCCCGTCTTTTGACTCTCCAGAAAGAAAACGGATTAAATACTCCAAGGAAACTGACAGGTAAGACAGGAAATCTTGATTCACCCTAGGCCTCAAGCCTAATGATAAAACCACCTCCTTCTTCAACTGTCCTGCTGGTTTTTGTCTCAGGAGATGATGTTATCAGGAGTGGATTTTGTCTCAACTGCTAGAACATGAGGTCTGTGCCAGCCTTTTGACTGTATTTATTATACAGGGAATGTGCGTGGAAGGTTGGCTGGCAGCTTCACCTACCCAAATCCAGGGCTGGAGTAGCCATGGTAGGGAACCCTTTCTGTCCTCATTAGTAATACTGCACCCTCTTTATGGGCCTAATAAGAATGTCACATTCTTGGGCTTTTTCTCTAGGGAACCTCCATTCTCACACTTAGTTGCTATATACATGGTTGGCTGCTGATGGAGATATATGATCTGTAGCTTCCTGTACTTGTTTTAGATCAGCTAGTTCCCAAGTTGTAAGCCCAGAGTTATATAGAATTTGTTGATAACCCACTGCATACAGGTATTGTGCTAAGCACAAGAAATACTCAGGTGAACAAGTCATATATTATCCTTGAGTGAACACAGAATAGACGAGACTTAGGTGATGGTGTGTCTCATAGGGCAGACACAGAAATCAGTGGGGAAGGGAAGGGCATTTCAGGGAACTTCATATACCCAGGGATACAAGAGCTTATGAGGTGCTTGAGGAGTTGCAGATAGTTTGATGGTCCTGAACACTGTGGGTACATTGTTGAGTGATCATAGATAAGCCTGGGCCAAAAGATGCAGGCCAGTTCTTGAAGTTCAAACACCTTGAACACCATGCTAAGGCTTTATCTTAAAGGCAGTGGAAGGTCATAGAATAATTTTAAGCAGGATATTGACCTAGCTTTGCATTTTGGAGAGATTACTAATTATGTAGAAGATGAGTTTATAGAGAGACTAATGCATTATGCAAATTCTATAGTAATTCAAGTGAGAGATCATGATTGCCTGAGTGAAAGTCATGAGTCTAGAAAGGAGAGTGGCCTATAATCCCAATAGAGGGATGCTGAGGAAGGAGGATCTCTTGAGCCCAGGAGTTGGAGGCCAGCTTGGGCAACATACGGAGAAGGGAGACCCCACCTCTGTTAGGAAAAGGAGTGTGGATTACAGATAGGTGTCAGATCCACCAGTCTTTGTAATCACCTAGGAAAAGGAAAAAGTCACTGATGAAGTTCTGTATCTGTTGGATAGCTAAGAGAAGAAGGGACAGTAAAGGCCTTGAAAAGGGAAATTTGGGTACAAGTGGGTGCATGAGCAGGAGGAGAGGTGTAGTCCTTTGAGAGTCCATGAGAGAAGTGAGCATGCCTCTATGTTGGTAAGCAAAAGAACCAGTTGTCAGAGTAGGTTATACCTGTGGGGAAAGGGAGATGATGGACAGAGCAAGGCCCCTGAGGAGGCTGGATGGGGTCTGAGTTTATTTGATCACAACCCACAATAAGAGATGGATTTTTGTATCATGGCCCAATAAGAGAGAGAGAGAGAGAGAATGTGTGTACACACACACACAACTGGAAAAGTTTTCATCTAGAATACTTTCTTACTGTGTAGAGTGAACCCTGATATTTTTATTCAAGTCTAGTCTCTCTTCATTTTTATGAGTTGTTACAGTGGGACCATTTAATGTGACAATCTTACTGGGTTATTCTGTGCAGTTTGAAATACAGTGGACTAGGATAAGGTGAACGAGTCAGCCATGAGGAGGAAAGACACCTTGGCCTTGAGTCATCTGGGGACAAGGCTTAGGTGGAGTACAGAAAGAGGCTGTTCTCCATTCTCAGCACCCTTCATGCCATAATCTCCTGGTTCTTCTTCTTCCCAGTCACTTTTTCTGCTCTTCTTCCTTTTCTGGGTATATCCAGGTATTTAAGACTCTTCTCTCAGTGCTTCTTTAGTCTTGCTCTACCTCTTGACCTGGGCTTTCTAAGGTGCCCATGGCCTCAACCACCTCAGTAAGAAAACCTTCAGAGTAGCAGCATCATAGTATCACTGTCTACATGGTCTGATCCCGTCTTCTTCCTTTATCCCATGTCCAGTTAGTGGCCAAATTCCTAATCTAATCTTGCCCCATGTCTTTGTCTGTTTTATGATACCATAGCAGAATACCACAGACTGGGTAATTTATAATGAACAGAAATTTATTTTAACTCGTGCTTCTAGAGGTTAAGAGGTCCAAGTCTGAGGGGCTGCATCTGGCTAGGGCCTTCTTGCTGTGTCATCCCATGCTGGAAAGTGAAAGAGCAAGAGAGCTTGGATAAAAGGAGAGGTTGGGAGAAGGCAACCAGACTCCTCCTTTTATCAGGAACCCACTCCCACAATAACAGCATTAATTCCTTTGTGAGGGCAGAGCCCTTATGACCTAATAACTTCCTAAAGTTTCACCTATCAACACTCTTGCATTGGGGATTATGTTTCTTTTTTTGGTGGGAGGAGACAGTTTTGTTTTTGTTGCTCAGGCTGGAGTGCGATGGTGCAATCTGGGCTCACTGCAACCTCCACCTCCTGGGTTCAAGCAATTCTCACGCCTCAGCCTCCGGAGTAGCTGGAATCACAGGCATGTACTGCCATGCCAGACTAATTTTGTATTTTTAGTAGAGATGGGGTTTCTCCATGTTGGTCATGAACTCCTGACCTCAGGTGATCTGCCCGCCTCGGCCTCCCAAAGTGCTGGGATTCCAGGTGTGAGCCACCGTGCCTGGCCCGGGAATTACATTTCTAATACATGAACTTTGAGGGACACATTTATTTATTTATTTATCTGTCTATCTATCCATCCATCCATCCATCCATCCAAGTTGGCTACTCCTGGATGGGGACACATTTAAACCACAGCATCTCCCATTCTAGTCCACCTCCACACTGGACTCTTACTCCCAGTCTTAGCTCTCACTGTTCTTCAGTCCATTCTCTACCCTGGCACCAAAATGACCTTTATAAAGAGAAATCTACTCTTATAAGTTGTCTTTTTACAACCCATGTACCTTGCCTCTGAGGAGGCCTTAGCCCCAGAGTTTGCCTGAAGATTGAGGTTTGGATACATGATTTAGCTTAATGTTCAAGGTGTTTTACAGTCCAACCCTATGCAGACTTTTTAAATTTCTTTGTTGTTTTTTTTTTTTGAGACAAAGTCTTACTCTGTCACCTAGGCTGGAGTGCAATGGTGCAATCTTGGCTCACTGCAACCTTTACCTGCCAGGTTCACGCGATTCTCCTTCCTCAGCCTCCCAAGTAGCTGGGACTACAGGCATGTGTCAATTAATGTTTGTATTTTTATAGAGATGGGGTTTTACCATGTTGGTCAGGCTGGTCTCGAACTCTTGATCTCAGGATCTGCCCACGTCCCAAAGTGTTGGGATTACAGGCATGAGCCACTGTGCCTGGCCACCAAGTAGCCTTACCTTTGTCAGTTTCTACTACTCCTCTCTTGGACAAATTGTCTTTCGTGGCTCCTTGCTTGTGTCCTCCTTTTCTTTCACACTTTCTATTTCACAAACTCCCCATTTCGAGATCCAATTCAGATGTATCTTCCTGTTGAAATTCCTGTAATTTTCAGTGATGCCCCTTCAGAATTTATGTTCCTTCTACTGTATTTCTATAGCAGACATCCACTGTTGCTACATTCATGGTTGAGGTCTCTTCAGTGTCATTTAAGCATCTCTTGACATAACTTTTGAGACCTTTCTTGTGAACAGGGCCAAATCTTGGTAGTCTGTGTACCCTACAACAAAGCATAGATATCAGGCACTCAGAGGTATTATTTAATATGCTTACTTAATAAGAGGCAGAGCTAAATCGAGGACAAAGATTTTATATTAGGCTTATAAGCAGATCACCTTGAAAGTGATGGTGTTAGGCCAGGCGAGGTGGCTCACGCCTGTAATCTCACCACTTTGGGAGGCCAAGGCATGTGGATCACTTGAGGTCAGGAGTTTGAGACCAGCCTGGCCAAAATGGCAAAACCCAATCTCTACAAAAAAAAGGGTGGGGGGGGCTGGATGCAGTGGCTCACGCCTATAATCCCAGCACTTTGGGAGGCCAAGGCGGGTGGATCATGAGGTCAAGAGATCGAGACCATCCTGGTCAACAAGGTGAAACCCTGTCTCTACTAAAAATACAAAAATTAGCGGGGCATGGTGGCGCGTGCCTATAGTCCCAGCTACTCGAGTAGTCCCTCCTACTGAGGGAGGCTGAGGCTGAGAATTGCTTGAACCCAGGAGGTGGAGGTTGCAGTGAGCTGAGATCGCGCCATTGCACTCCAGCCTGGGTAACAAGAGCTAAATTCCGTCTCAAAAAAAAAAAAATTAGCCAGATGTGGCGGCAGGTGCCTGTAATCCCAGCTAATCAGGAGGCTGAGGCAGGAGAATGGCTTGAACCTGGAGGCAGAGGTTGCAGTAAGCCAAGATCAAGCCATTGCACTCCAGTCTGGGCAAAAATAGTGAAACTCTGTCTCAAAAAAAAAAAAAAAAGTAATGGCGTCTGCTTCTTTTGCAGTGATCGTAAACTTGTTGATAAAGAAGATATTGATACTAGCAGCAAAGGAAGCTGTGTCCAACAGGCCACTGGCTGGAGGAAAGGGACAGGCCTGGGATATGGCCATCCTGGATTGGCTTCATCAGAGGAGGTGAAATGGTTTCCATCTTTTTGGGAGTGACATGAACCTGTAATATAATTAACTTTCACTTTCTGGCCTAGAGTGGTGCCTTTGCCATTTTGCTGGGCTTTTTCTACTGCTGGGATATATAAATACTGGGTTATAGCTTGATAGGCTGGGCCCTTTGGAGTTTGGTGGGAGTTAGGAAGAGAAGGAAGGATTTGGAATGGATTTCATCATCCTTTTACATGGAGTAAATAGTAGAGCAGTATCTGAGGCAGTTTGAGACTGAAGAATCATTTGGTCAGAAGAACCAGGGAATGAGCAATGAAAGGTACAAAGGCATCTCTGAGAGGGACTGTCAGTGGAGGTCTTTGGCGCCTAAAATTTAGGGGCATGTAGTTCTGGTTCCCATGAAGGACTTTGCCCTTCATATTTCAAGAAACACCTCTAGAAAAGGTGATAAATGGGAACATTACCCATTTAGTGTTGGCTTGGTTCTCCTCTGAAAATGCCAACCATGGCCGAGCGTGGTGGCTCACACCTGTAATCCCAGCACTTCAGGAGGCCGAGGTGGGTGGATCACGAGGTCAAGAGATCGAGACCATCCTGGTCAACGTGAAACCCCGTCTCTACTAAAAATACAAAAATTAGCTGGGCATGATGGCGTGCACCTGTAGTCTCAGCTACTCGGGATGCTGAGGCAGGAGAATTGCTTGAACCCAGGAGGCAGAGGTTGCGGTAAGCCAAGATCGTGCCATTGCACTCCAGCCTGGGTAACAAGAGCAAAACTCTATCTCAAAAAAAAAAAAAGAGAAAATGCCGGCCAGGCGCGGTGGCTCAAGCCTATAATCCCAGCACTTTGGGAGGCCGAGGCAGGTGGATCACGAGGTCAAGAGATCGAGACCATCCTGGTCAACATGGTAAAACCCCCTCTCTACTAAAAATACAAAAAATTAGCTGGGCATGGTGGCGCGTGCCTGTAATCCCAGCTAGTCAGGAGGCTGAGGCAGGAGAATCGCCTGAACCCAGGAGGCGGAGGTTGCGGTGAGTCGAGATCGCGCCATTGCACTCCAGCCTGGGTAACAGCAGCGAAACTCTGTCTCAAAAAAAAAAAAAAAAAAATAGAAAATGCCAACCATAAGAGATAGGCTTATTTCTCTCCTACTGAGCTTCTCTCTGGCATTGAAGCCTCTATCTTTCAATAATAGCATCACCACCCAACTTACTTATCTGGGGTATTTGTTTAATAAAGATTCTTTATTTTTCCTTCTTTCTTTTTTTGAGACTTGAGTCTCACTTTGTTACCCAGGGTGGAGTGCAGTGGCACAACCTTGGCTCACTGCAACCTCTGCCTCGTGGGTTCAAGGAATTCTCCCTCCTCAGCCTCCTGAGTAGTTGGGATTACAGGTGCATGCCACCACGCCTGGCTAATTTTTGTCTTTTTAGTAGAGACAGGGTTTCACCATGTTGGCCAGGCTGGTCTAGAACTCATGGCCTCAAGCAATCCGCCCATCTCGGCCTCCCAGAGTGTTGGGATTATAGGTTTGAGCCACTGCGCCCAGCTGAAAGATTCTTAAAATAATTATCCTGCCAGGTGTAGTGGCTCATGTCTGTAGTCCCAACAGTGTGGGAGGCCAGGTTGGGCAGATCACTTGAAGCCAGGAGTTCCCGACCAGCCTGGTCAACATGACGAAACTCCGTCTCTACTAAAAATACAAAAATTAGCTGGGCGTGGTTGTGGGTGGCTTTAGTCCCAGCTACTTAGAGACTGGGGCACAAGAATTGCTTGAACCTGGGAGGCAGACTTGCAGCAAGCCCAGATTACACCACTGCACTCCAGCCTGGGTGACAGAGCACAACTCTGTTTCAAAAAAATAAAATTATCTTATATACTGCTCCTTACTAGTCCAGAAATGCTTGTGGTCGAAGACCAGCACTGAGTCTAATTAATTCATAGGGCCCACTTCATAGTTTGTCTTTGTTTTACAGGCTGAAAGCCGGATGAGAGGCCCCAGTGTTGGAGCCCCAGGAAGAACAAGCAAAAGACAGTCCAACGAGACTTACCGAGATGCTGTTCGAAGAGTCATGTTTGCTCGGTATAAAGAACTCGATTAGGAATGGAGACAAGTTCTGTGATATACGACCTCCTTGTTTTGTTTGTCTCTCCTTTTCTTTTGTTACTGTTCTTGCTGCTAGAACTTTTTTAAATAAACTTTTTTTCAATGTGACTATCTTTTTGTTAAATTTTTTTTCCCAGAGATGGGTGGAAGTGGGGCTACTGGCAGGAGGGATAGAGTACCTTGCTTCAGGGTTATTTGAAGTTATGTTGAAATAGCAACTAGTGCTGCAGTAAACCCTAGAATACTGCCTACTGTCAGTGTAAGTGAGTAGGTTACAGTGACCTTTGAACTATAGCTTGTGTGTATGCTGTCAGACCAAAAAATTCATTTTCTCAATCTAATCAGCAAATACAGCATTTCATTATTTGTTTCTTTTATTTTTTTTTTAGTAACTGCTTAAGCTGAAAGTATTTACTACTCATTAGATATTCAAAATTCTTCTGATTCCCTGTTATGGTGAGGTTGGGGGAGGGGTGAGAACTGTTTTTCTGAGTGCCTGCTGGGTACTCCATGCTTCACACTTTGTGATTACAAGTTGACATAGTAAGGATCACCATTCCTCTCCAGGCACTACCTGGCTCTTCTTTCCCTCCATTGTTAAAACTGTCCAAAGAAGTAGTTGAAATCTGCCCTCTTTCAAATCTTTCTCAACTTCCCCATTATCACCTCTACCATCTCCCAGTATTTGCTTCAAAAATGAACGTTTTGTGTGTTTGTATTTTGAGACAGAGTCTTACTTTGTGGCCCAGGCTGGAGTGCAGTGGCATGATCACTACTTACTGTATCCTCAACCTCCTGGGCTCAAGTGATCCTCCTACCTTCGCCTCCCAAAGTTTTGGGATTACACACAATGAGCCACTTCTGGGTCCAGCCCAGAAGTGAGCCCTTAAAAAAAAATTCTTTGTGGTTAAAAGGACTATATATAAGGGTGGGCACAGTGGCTCACAGCCGTAATTCCAGCACTTTGGGAGGCCAAGGCAGGTGGATCACCTGAGATTAGGAGTTTGAGACCAGCCTGGCCAATGTGGCAAAACCCCATCTCTACTAAAAATACAAAAATTAGCTAGGTGTGGTGGTGCGTGTCCGTAATCACAACTACTCGGGAGGCTGAGGCAGGGGAATCACTTGAACCCGGGAGGCAGAGGTTGCAATGAGCCGAGACTGTGGCATTGTACTCAAGCCTGGGTAACAGGAGTGAAACTCCGTCTCAGAACAACAAATGAACAATAAGTAAAAATGTTTGCAAAGCAGCTAGTGCAATAATCTAGCATCCAATAAAGCAATCAACTAATTTTCCTCTTTTATTTTCACTACTATTTTTTGAGATGGAGTCTTGCTGTGTCCCCCAGGCTGGAGTACAGCGGCGAAATCTCGGCTCACTGTAACCTCCCCCTCCCAGGTTCAAGAGATTCCCCTGCCTCAGCCTCCCGAGTAGCCATGATTACAGGCGCGCGCCACCACACCCAGCTAATTTTTGTATTTTCAGTAGAGACGGGGTTTCACCATGTTGGCTAGGCTGGTCTCGAACTCCTGAGCTCAGGTGATCCACCCACCTTGACCTCCCACAGTGCTGGGATTACAGGCATGAGCCACCATGTCTGGCCCCTCCTTTTTATTTTTTAGAGACAGGTTCTCACATTGTCCCCAGGCTGGAGTGCGGTGACGCGAACACAGCTCACTGCAGCCTAGCCCTCTCTGGTCCAAGCGATCCTCCCACCTCAGCCTTCCGAATAGCTGGGACCAGAGGCGTAAGCCACCATGCCCAGCTAATTTTATTTTTCATAGACACAGGGTCTTACTGTGTTACCCAGGCTGATCTCGAACTCCTGGCCTCAATGATCCTCCCGCCTCGGCCTCCCAAAATGCTGGATTGTGGGCGTGAGGCACCACGCCCCGCACAGTCACCTTTGGAAGTCGAATTAGACAATGTTTTACACCATGTCAGTGAAAGCAAACTGTACTCTCTACTGCGCTAGTAGCAAAAGCAAAGAATTACCATGCTTAATAGAGAGGAACCCTAAAAACTCTAATCCGGGTCCGCAAAAGCCGATTGACAACTCTGGTGATTTAGAAGAGAATTGCGCAAGAAATTAACACAGAGCGTCCTAAGTGACCAGATTGCCTGCGACCACATTTCCCGGCAGACCTCGCGCAGCCAGGTGTCTTCTAGGATTGGACTCCTCCGCAGGAGGCGGGTGGCGGGGGGAGGGGATAGGCGCGAGGTACTGTGGGTAGGAGACGGCCGTCGGCGGAGGCGCCATTTTGTGGAGCCGCCGAACCTTGTTGGAGGTTCTTGGGCGCAGACCCGCTACTGCTGCTTCGATCTCTCGAAGGGTAAGTGAGGCGGCCGTCTGTAACGACGGTAGGTTTTTGCCATTGGGGCTGGCCCCCGAGACTCCCTTGTCAGCTGCCAGAGGCGACTGATCAGCTCCAGCCGGTTCTCTGGAGGGGCTAAATTACTCCAGCCGTTGGAGGGCCGTGCCCTTTCTTGTCGCCACGTCCGTCAGTTTCCAGAGGTCGTCCAGCCAGCTCAGCCTCGGGCCTGCTTTCCGGCTGTGACTTTGCCCCTTGCGGGTACACGTACCCTAATCCCCAGCCTAACGGAGCCTTGGAGCCGTCGTCTGTCTCCCGGGCACTCCCTGGCAGTCTCTGGCCGCCATCGCCCTCTCCGAAAAGCTGTTCGGTGATGGCCGATCTGCGGGTTAGGAACCTGTTGGGAGGCGGGAGGGGTGTGTGCGGGGAGGGCAGGCTGGACGCTGAAGTCGGTTGAGCAGGCCGTGACGCCGCCATCTCGGCCGTGAGACCCCACGGAGGTGGGTGCTGGCACCGCCCGGGAGACAAGGGGAGGCACCAGCGATTGTACTCTGGGACTTGTTTCCCCCTACTGGTTCTTTTTCATTTATTAATTTCAAGAAATCGTTGAGCGTTCGCTCTAGACGAAGGTCCAGAGACTACTGTAACTGATTTCTCGGACCTCGCGCTCATCGAACGCGTTCCAGCTGTGTGATGTCTTACTACCAACGGTGGGCAGGGGGGTCGTGATGTAGTTTGCAGGGGGTTCCGCTCAGTAGTTTGTAGTCATAAGAACTGGCCCAAAACGTGGTGGTTATTGTTACCTAGGAATTAAGTCGTTTCTAGCTTTGCTCCTGTCTTATGCGATATGTTATTAATGTAGTAGGTTTCAGTCAGCTCAGTATCCCAGCTTCTACGAGGTTTTAAATTTTTCATCAGAAATGTTTGAATTTCATGTTGCTGTTTGTATTAATGAAGACACTTGGATTAATGTTTTAATGGTCAACTTTCCCACTGGACTTGCTTTGATTCAGAACCAAAGGAGCTGATTGCAGCTGTGCCCTTTTTGCTTTGTAATTCTAAGGTAGGAGCAGGGAGGGAGTCTTTTGCTTGCTCCGTATTATGAGTCTGTTGTTAAATCTGAAATCGAATATTTTAAAGTATGCTTAATCTTTCAGCTTTGCTCGTTGTTAACAAATTGTTAGCATAATTTTAGCTTTGGCAGTTTGTCCCCACCATCTCTCCACCTTAGATAATCACTGTCAGTGATTTGAAGGTTTGATGAAATCCCTGCCTCAGTAGTATCCAAGGTTATGGAGCTACTGACTTAAGTGATCTCTTGAGATTTACAGCGACGTATCTCTCTTGTCTCCTAGAAAAACAATTTGAAACTTTTGGAGCTGTGTGCTACATCTTCAGTGGGACAATGGGTTCAGACAAAAGGTAAGTTACTATAGTACATGGCTTTGATCTCAACATTTCAGTGTGGACTGAACTATTTGTTTCAAATAGTTTATCAAACGAATATGTGAGTTTTTTGTGCCAGGCATTGCTCATAATGAACGCCTTCTTGGTCCTGTTGTCACAAACTACAGTCTAGTGAGAGAATTAAAGTACTGTGTGAACATGCTGTGATAAAGTATAGGGTGCTCTTAGAATGCATAGGAAGTATGTCTTTTTCTTATTCACAGCCAGGAAAGTTCCCGGAGAAAGTATTCTCTGGAAGGAAGCTGGATTAGAAAGAATTTTAGGCAAAGAAGGCTGGGGTACAGTGGGTCACTGAGGGTTCCCTGTGCGGACAGCAACCTTTGCAGAAGCCAGGAGATCATACAGTCTGGCACTTAGCACAGTTCCTGGCTGTGGTAAGCAATCAATGAATGCCAGTTCTTGTTATTGTTCCTTAAATAGCAAGATAATCCAGACTTAGAGAGCTGAGAAGCTTGGGACTGTGTGTTACATGAAGAAGGAAAAAGCCAAATAATTAGTGGAAAGTTAAGATGAGAGCATTTGGCTATTGTGTCACCTATGGATATACTCTCTCAGACCATGTGATTTAAACACACATCCTTATTCAGTCATCTGCCGATTTAGTATTGAGGTCAGTCCCAGTGGTAGATCACATTGACAGGCCTGAGGGGCCTTAGGAAAAGTTCATGTCACATGATGTTTTAATGCTGTGTCAGCAGTCTATAGTTCTAAATAGCTTATTCAATTAACATTTACCCCTTTGGGGTGTCTTAGTCCCATATTTCCTTCAATTCTTTTTATTAAATTTGTATATTCTAAATGAAGCCCTTATAAATATTTCCCTTGCCTTGTGATTGTACAGCAGTTTTATGAACCTGATAAACAGTTTACAAAAGAACTATTTTATCTGTGGTCAAATAGGTTTAAGCCTCTTGTTATTAGATTTTCCCATGAAGCCCAGTGCTGCCCTGTAACCAAAAATAAACTAGATGTTAAGAGTGTTCTCTTAGAGAGTGCTAGTTCTAGATAACTATCTAGTTGTGTCTGACAACTAAGTTTCCTGATGGGGAAAAAAAGACTTAGTTCATCCAGGTTTTTGGTCCATTTTCTAATAGATGTGATACACTTGAGAATAGATGAGCCAGGGATGTGCTTAATTCCACCCTTAAAAATTGTGTGGAATTCAAATAACTGCTTTCTGCCTGTTTTTGGTCACCAAGTTCTGAATCAGAGATGAAGGGGTAATGTGTAGACTCTAGGCTCTACAAAATGTAAAAATAGACTTGGACAGCATGACCCTTCCTTAGAAATATTCAACCCAAATGTTCGATAGTTATAATTTAAGATTTAGCATAAATTCCTGAGAATTATCAAATTTAGGGATGTAGGTATTTTCCCAGTGGTTATCTTTGTAAACTGGAGTTTAATAATACATTCTAACACTTTATTTGAATATATTATAGAAACTGATGTGTGGGGTGTGTGTCTTTTTAGTTGTTTTTTAAAGGTACAAAATGTGACTGACTTTAGAATGAAAATTATTTTCTCTGGCAGAGTGAGTAGAACAGAGCGTAGTGGAAGATATGGTTCCATCATAGATAGGGATGACCGTGATGAGCGTGAATCCCGAAGCAGACGGAGGGACTCAGATTACAAAAGATCAAGTGATGATCGGAGGGGTGATAGATATGATGACTACCGAGACTATGACAGTCCAGAGGTGAGTGACCAGCAGCTATATAACCCCCAAAAACACCCTGAGCCTTATAGTAATAGAAATAACAGCCAGGCCTGGTGGCTCGTGCCTATAATCTCAGCACTTTAGGAGGCCAAGGCAGGCAGATCACTTGAGGTCAGGAGTTCAAGACCAGTTTGGCCAATACAGTGGAACCTGTGTCTGCTAATAATACAAAAATTAGCTGAGTATGGTGGTGGGCACCTGTAATCCCAGCTATTCAGGAGGCCAAGGCAGGAGAATCGCTTGAACCCAGGAGATGGGGGTTACAGTGAGTCGAGATCGAGCCACTGCTCTCCCGCCTGGGTGACAAAAGCAAGACTCCATCTCAAAACAACAAAAAAAAAGAAAATAATAATAGCCAGGGTTTACATAAGGCTCAGCATATAAACCCTGTTAGGTCTCAGTAGGTGTTGCTTAGGTATTATTCACATTTTAAAGATGAAGCAGTGGGGCTATAATAACATATAAGTGCTGTGTTTTGAAATGAATGATGAATATACGTTGTTGGGCTCACGTGAGTCTGTAGTCCCAACACTTTGGGAGGCTGAGGCAGGAGGATCCCTTGAGCCCAGGAGTTCGAGACCAGCCTGGGCACCATAGGGAGACCCTCTCTAAAATAATAGTAATAACAGGCCAGGATTACAGACGGTGGCTCACACCTGTAATCCCAGCACTTTGGGAGGCCAAGGTGGGTGGATCACGAGGTCAAGAAATCGAGACCATCCTGGTCAACATGGTGAAACCCCGTCTCTACCAAAAATACAAAAAATTAGCTGGGCGTGGTGGCACATGACTGTAATCCCAGCTACTCAGGAGGCTGAGGCAGGAGAATTGCCTGAACACAGGAGGTGGAGATTGCGGTGAGCCGAGATCGTGCCATTGCACTCCAGCCTGGGTAACAAGAGCGAAACTCCGTCTCAAAAAAAAAAAAAATTAATAATAATAGTAATAATAATAATAATAAGTTGTTTTGGTCATCTTGATATATCTTTTATTTACATTCCTTTCCATATGCATATGTAGCTTTGTTTAGAAATAATTGCGCTGCCCATATAATTTTGCAATATTTTTTTCCTTTTTCTACTTTTTCTATGCATATATTATAACAGATAATGGTATTTCTTTGCTTGTTGGTGTGATGTACAGTAAATTATTAAACCATTCTTCCTGAACTAAATGGTTGTTGCTGTTTTAGAAAACACCATGGGCAGGCTGGGCGAGGTGGTGGTGGGTGCTTGTAATCCCAGCTACTTGGGAGGCTGAGGTACGAGAATCACATGAGTCTGGGAGGTGGAGGTTGCAGTGAGCTGAGATCATGTCACTGCACTCCAGCCTGGGTGATGGAGCGAGACTCCATCTCAAACAAAAACCAGAAAAAAGAAAACATTGCAGGCTGGGCGTGCCTGTAATCCCAGCACTTTGATAGGCCAAGGCAGGAGGATCACTTGAGGCCAGGAGTTCAAGACCAGCCTGAGCAACATAGCGAGACCCCTGTTTCAAAAACAAAAAGCATTGCAGTGAACATCACCATGGAGTGCTTGTATCATCTCTGTTGACTTCCTGCTAAGGATGATTTCTAGGAGGGGAGGGCTTGTTTTAAAGTATACATTTGTTTCAAAGTGTACATTTGTTTCAAAGTGTACAGGGTGTTAATTATAATTTTGTTTATTGTAATTCAGAGAGAACGTGAAAGAAGGAACAGTGACCGATCAGAAGATGGCTATCATTCAGATGGTGACTATGGTGAGCACGACTATAGACATGACATCAGTGACGAGAGGGAGAGCAAGACCATCATGCTGCGTGGCCTTCCCATCACCATCACAGAGAGCGATGTAAGGGGAAATGACAGTTCTAACCAGCAGTCAGTAGGCACAATGAACATTGAGCTTCTACCATTATTTTCTCATGTTACTGTTCTGTCTTAAGCCAATAGAGATTGAGTATCCCTTATCCAAAATGCTTGGGACCAGAAGTGTTCGATATTTGATGTTTTGGTGTTTTTTTTTTTTTTTTAATACTTGCATTTACGTAAGTTTAAACATTTGAGTTTACATAAGTCTAAACATGATATTTATACATATTTTGTATATGCCTTATACTTGCTAAAGGTAGTTTTATACAATACTTCAAATAATTTTATACACAAAACAATGTGTGGTTTGGGTTTTTTGTGTGATGTTTTTGTTTCTGTTTTTTACAGACAGGGTCTGACTGTCACCCGGGCCGGGTATAGCAATGTAATTATAGCTCACTGCAACCTCAGACTCCTAGGCTCAAGTGACCCTTCTACTTCAGTAGCTGGCAGGTGCATGCCACCACACCAGCTAGTTTTTTGTAGAAACAGGCTCACTATGTTGCCCAGTCTAAAAATTTTGACTGCCCTTTTTGACTGTGACCTATCAAATAAGATCAGGGGTGGAATTTTACATGCATATTGTCATGTTGGTGCTCAGAAGATTTCAGATTTTGGAGCATTTCAGATTTTTAGATTAGGACTGCTCAACGTGTATCTCAGCTAGTGAAATATTTTCCTGCCTTCAGGGGGTTCTCTGAACTAGGTTCAGAAGTAAGTTACCATATTGGCTGGGTGCCTTGGCTCATGCCTGTAATTTCAGCACTTTGGAAGGCTAAGGCGGGTGGATCACTTGAGGTCAGGAATTTGAGACCAGCCTGGCCAATGTGGTGAAACCCTGTCTCTACTAAAAATACAAAAATTAACCGGGCGTGGAGGTACATACCTGTAGTCCCAGCTACGGGAGGAGGGTGGTAAGGCAGGAGAATCACTTGAAACTGGGAGGCGGAGGTTGCAGTGAGCTGAGATTGTGCCACTGCACTCCAGCCTGGGCGACAGCAAGACCCTGTCTCAAAAAAAAAAAAAAAAATGAGATATTCAGAAAACTCAAACATTGAACTTCAAAGCCTAAATATAAATATGGTAAATTGCCATATTTATTACTATATTTATATTTAAGCTTTGAAGCTCAATGTTTGAGTTTTCTGAATATCTCTAACCACAGGAGTAGGTCTTGTTTCTTCAGTAGCTTCTAGAAGGTAATCAATACATTTTTATTGAATTAGTTACTTATCAGATGAGGGTGATTGGTAAATACATAATTTTCTTTTCCTTTTTTTTTTTTTTTTTTTTTTTTTGAGACGGAGTTTCGCTGTTGTTACCCAGACTGGAATACAATGGCACTATCTTGGCTCACCGCAACCTCCACCTCCTGGGTTCAAGCAATTCTTCTGCCTCAGCCTTCGAGTAGCTGGAACTATAGGTGCACACCACCATGCCCAGCTAATTTTTGTATTTTTAGTAGAGACGGGGTTTCACCTTGTTGACCAGGAGGGTCTCGATCTCTTGACCTCGTTATCCACCCGTCTCGGCCTCCCAAAGTGCTGGGATTATAGGCGTGAGCCACCGCGCCCAGCCCATAATTTTCTTTTTAATCTGGCCACCCTTTGATTTGTTGAAAATTAAACTATCCATTTAAAACCTCAGAAAAGCTTGTTAAAACGGAAGCCTCATTCAGACTGGCCAATTAGAGTTTTAGTGTACTTGGCACTGCCTGATTTCCAGCAACATCTCTGGTTCTCACCCTTCCTTCCAGCCACACCCTGCTTCTCACATCCTGAACTTAGGACATGTCCATTGCTCTACTGTTGTGCCTTTTTCTGCTTGGAGACACCTGTATGTAAAGCCTTTCCTGATCTACCAGGCAGAGTTTCTTCATACTTATTCTCTTCCTAAGACACTGTATTCATAACTTTTGTGTACCAGCTTTACTGTAGCTATCAACACACGTCTCATCTCTACCACAGCATACCTAAAAACAGGCCTCTGTGTGAACTAGTCAGTCACCTCTGTGTCCCCAACCCTTGAACACAATATGTTTGTTACTCAGCCAGTGTTCTTGGTAAAAATGAATGTGAGGTTTTGAAACATGCTTTTAAAAGATGTAAATAAAGCATTGTGCCAGTATTTTTTTACTGGAGTCATCAAAATAATATTCTGACTAATGTTTAGTTGAATTTTAGATAAAGCTCAAAATAAGCATTGGATTCCCTCAGCTTGGGGTTTCTAAACCCTGGAAGAAATGAATATGACAAGGCCGGGCGCGGTGGCTCACTTTGTAATCCCAGCACATTGGAAGGCCGAGGTGGGCGGATCATCTGAGGTCAGGAGTTCAAGACCAGCCTGAACAATATGGTGAAACCCCATCTCAAAAAAAAAAGAAAAAAATGAATATGACAAATGTGAGACGGGATATTAGAGTTAATAGTGGGTAATCATTCCATTATTTGTAATCCACTGCTCATCTGCTACACTGTG
The DNA here is from genome assembly GCF_049354715.1 of Callithrix jacchus. NCBI lineage: Eukaryota > Metazoa > Chordata > Mammalia > Primates > Cebidae > Callithrix > Callithrix jacchus. The sequence continues at coordinate 32,686,046 of NC_133516.1, forward strand.
TCCATGTTAGATGCTACAGTGATACCGAGCTATGGATCCTGTCTCAAAAAAGCTTATGGATGAGTAGCTAAGGTCAGCAGATAATGGTGACAATGCAGAATCGAAAGGGGTCAGAGGCTGAGTATGGTAACTCATGTCTGTAATCCTAGCACTTTGGGAGGACAAGGTGGGAAGATTGCTTGAACCCAGGAGTTCGAGACAAACCTGGGCAACATGGTAAAATGCATCTCTCCAAAAAAAAAAAAAAAAGGCCAGGCTTAATGGCACTTGTCTGTGGTCCCAGTTACTTGGGAGGCTGAGGCAGGAGGATCACTTGAGCCCAAGAGGTCAATGCTGCAGTGAGTTGTATTCATGCCACTGTATTCCAGCCTGAGTGACAGAGCAAGACCCTGCCTCAAAAAAAAGAAAAAGAAGGTCGTATTGGAAGAGGTCCTATTCAAGGTTATTTAAGGGAAATTGTTACTAGTGGAGGGTAAGGAATCTTTTATTTATTTATTTATTTTTTTTTTTTAGACAGAGTTTCACTCTTGTTACCCAGGCTGGAGTGCAATGGCACGATCTCGGCTCACTGCAACCTCCTCCTGGGTTCAGGCAGTTCTCCTGCCTCAGTTTCCTGAGTAGCTGGGATTACAGCACCACAATGCCAGCTGATTTTTGTATTTTTGGTAGAGACGGGGTTTCACCATGTTGACCAGGATGGTCTCGATCTCTTGACCTCGTGATCCACCCGCCCGGCCTTACTTGACCACTTTTATGATTTGAGTGGAAGTTATTTGTCAGCATTGGTTCCGATCCTTCAGCTGTTTTTATCTGCTTCATAATATTCACAGTACTGCTAACCTTTCAGGAGAGGTTAGGGGGTAATGACACATTTTAGTTATGTCTTTAAGATAAAGTCTTAGTGAAAAATAAATGTGTTTATATTCCCCCCTCCAGAATAATAAGTAAATAATTAAACATTTAAAAATTATAGTATTTAATCTCCTGAACTTTAGTGTATCACCTATTGTTTCCCTTTTTGGTCACCTTCCCCCGCCACACAGACTGATATGTAAACTCTTAGAGTAAATATATCTCTTTAGCTACTATGTTGTTTATATGTTACTGTATCACTGCTTATTTGTTTGTTTTGGGGGTTTTTTTTTGAGAAAGTCTCACTGTCCCCAGGCTGGAGCACAGTGGTATGATCTCAGCTCACTGCAACCTTCGCCTCCTGGGTCCAGGAGATTCTCCTGCCTCAGTCTCCCAAGTAGCTGGGATTACAGGTACAGGCCACCATGTGTGGCTAATTTTTCTATTTTTAGTAGAGACAGGGTTTCACCATGTTGGCCAGGCTGGTCTCGAACTTCTGACCTCAAGTGATTTGCCCACCTCGGCCTCCCAAAGTGCTGGGATTACAGGAGTGAGCCACTGGCCTGTATCCCTGCCTGTGTCACAGCTTTTATAGTAAGTATCTAATTGCTCTAGTGACTAATTCTTTTTACTTAATATGTTACTACATATGAACCTGAGTCTCATGGTAGGGCCAGGCTCCTCACTTTTCTTTTTGGAGACAGAATCTCGCTCTGTTGCCCAGGCTGGAGTACAGTGGTGTGATCTTGCTTCACTGCAACCTCTACCTTCAAGGTTTCAAGTGATTCACCTGCCTCAGCCTCCTGATAAACTGGGATTACAGGCATGCGCCATCATGCCTGGCTACTTTTCGTATTTTTAGTAGAGACAGGGTTTTTCCATTTTGGCCAGGCTAGTCTTGAACTCGTGACCTCAGGTGACTTGCCTGCCTTTGCCTCCAAAGTGCTGGGATTATAGGCGTGAGCCACCTCGACCAGCCACAGCCTCCTCACTTTTGTGTTAGAAAGCAGGTATTTGGGCTGGGCGCGGTGGCTCACACCTGTAATCCCAGCACTTTGGGAGGCCGAGGCAGGTGGATCGGGAGGTCAAGAAATCGAGACCATCATGGTCAACATGGTGAAACCCCGTCTCTATTAAAAATATAAAAAATTAGCTGGGCATCGTGGTGCGTGCCTGTAATACCAGCTACTCAGGAGGCTGAGGCAGGAGAATTGCCTGAACCCAAGAGGCGGAGGTTGCAGTGAGCTGAGATTGCACCATTACACTCCAGCCTGGGTAACGAGAGCGAAACTCCATCTCAAAAAAAAAAAGAAAGTAGGTGATTATGTTCCACAGTGTCACCATGAATACTGAACCATTGCTCGTAGGAGAAATACAGAGTTGGGTTTCTGTGAGACTGTGATCACAACGTTTTTGTCAGCTGATAAGTACAGAACCTTGTTTTATGTGTTTCTGTTCAAAGAAGCCTTATTTAATTATATATCATTGATTCATTAACACTGAACTCACAGCCAATGGCACTGTAACTCATGCCTGCATGAAGCTTATCTAGCTTACATATTATGTCTGTAAGGCATGTCATAGCCTTGTGCTTAGGAACACTAGACAGCATTTCAGAACTATGCTTGAGGAGCAGTTTTTGTTTTGTTTTTTTTTTTTTTTAGACAGTGTCTTGATCTTCTGCCCAGGCTGGAGTGCAGTGGCTCGATCTTGACTTGCTGCAAACTCTGCCTCCTGGGTTCAAGCGATTCTCTTGCCTCAGCCTCCTAAGTGGCTGGGACTACAGGCGTGTGCCTCCACCCCTGTTTTTGTATTTTTAGTACAGACGGGGTTTCACCGTGTTAGCCCGTATAGTCTCAATCTCCTGGCCTCATGATTCGCCTGCCCTGGCCTCCCAAAGTGCTGGGATTAGAAGCGTGAGCCACCGTGCCCAGCCCAGGAACCCTTTTAAATAGCAGAATCACCAATAAAAAACGAAAAATGTGGAAAACGTGGCACTAGACACTTGTTTACAATATGAAAGCTTAAGGCAAAGCATCACTTTTTTAGATCGCAGCTAGAAATGTGTGTTTGAGCAACTCAGATTTTTCACTGCCTTGCACATGTCTAAGAATGATCATGAAACTGCTGCAGGTATTGATTTGATTGTTAGAAATTTTATTTACAGATGTGGTATCTGAGGTTAATGAGGATTGGCTGTGTATAATCTTGCAGCCTTTGCACCTAATTATGGAAAGTAGAGGCCAGTGAGAATCTTGATTCCACAAATTTCACCCTGGTTTTTTTTTTTTTTCATGGTAGTGTTCCTGCCTGGTACTGTTGGTAAAGAGACTAGTGTATTTTTGTGGCCTTTTACCGGAAGGAATTGGTCTGACATTGGAACAAGCCTACTGACCAAAATACTTTCTTCTAGCCCCCGTTAATGTTTGATTTATTAGGAGCCTAAGAATGTTACACACTTTGTTAATTATGTTATGATAATTTTTACCACTAATTTAACTGTAAGAAAAGTGTGCCTTTAAGATGCGTTAAAAATGTTTTTCCTGGCCCGGCATGGTGGCTCACACCTATAATTCTGTCACTTTGGGAGACTAAGATGGGTGGATTGTTTGATCTCAGGAATTCGAGACCAGCCTGGGCAACACGGTAAAACCCCTCTACTAAGCTGGGTGTGGTGCGTGCTTCTGTAGTCCCAGCTACTCGGGAGGCTGAGGCAGGAGAATTGCTTGAACCCAGGAGGCAGAGGTTGCATTGAGTCAAGATCAAGCCACTGCACTCCAGCCTGGGCAACAGAGTGAAACTCCGTATCCAAAAAAAAAAAAAGGTTATCTTCAGGCTATTCATTTTTTGGCTATTGATTTTTTTTTTTCTTATTTTTGAGAGTAGGCCTCAGAGCAGGAAGACTATTCTTAATCAGATACACTTCAGAGGACAGTGACACATCCACTTCCTCTTTTAAATCTCATCTTCTGAATCCTTATTTTTATATTACTATTATTATTTTGGTTTTAAGGAGCGGAGAGTTTTAATAGGCAAAAAGAAAGGGAGAAGACAGAAGGAAGAAACTCCTCCCGTATAGAGACAGAGTGGGGGGCTCCAAAGCCAAAAGAGGAAGTCTCCCCTTACTTTTTTTAGAGATATAGGATCTCAGTTTGTCACCTGGGCTGGAGTGCAGTGGTGCAATAATAGGCCATGGTAACCTCAAACTCGGGCTCAAACAGTCCTCCCACCTCAGCCTCCCGAGTAACTAGGGTTACGGGTGTGCACCACCATGCTTGGCTAAGTTTTTAAAAATTTTTATAGAGATGGGGTCTTACTATGTTCCCCAGGCTGGTCTTAAACTCCTGTCCTAGAGCACTCCTCTTGCCTCATCCTCCCAAAGCACTAGGATTTTAGGCATGAGCCATTGTACTATCCTTTAGAACAAAGGACAGGAAGATTGAAGGATGGAAGCTTGAGATATCATACCACAAGCAAGGATGTATATCATAACAGAAATTAATTGTGGCCAGGCGTGATGGCTTACTCCTATAATCCCAGCACTTTGGGAGGCCGAGACACCTGGATTGCTTGAGCCCAGGAGTTCCAGACCAGCCTGGGCAACGTGGCAAAACCCTGTCTCTACAAAAAAATACAAAAATTAGCCAGGTGTAGTGGTGTGCACTTGTAGTCCCAGCTACTTCAGGAGACTGAGGTTGGAGGATCGTTTGAGCCCAGGAAGGCAGAGGTTGCAGTGAGCTGAGATCACACCAGTGTACTTCAGCCTGGGTGTCAGAGCTAGGCCCTATCTAAGAAAAAAAGGAAAAATTAATTGCACCTGAGGGAAATTCCCATGCAGCATTTAATAAGTGCCTTCAGTGCTGTTACAATACATTATTATTATTATATATTTCTTTTGAGACAGGTCTTGCTCTGTCACCCAGGCTGGAATGCAGTGGCACAATCTCTGCTCACCGCAGCCTCCGCCTCCTGGGCTCAAGCAATTTTCCTGCCTCAGCCTCCCGAGTAGTTGGGATTACAGGCGCCCAGCTGGAGTACAGTGGCACGATCTCAGCTCACTGCAACCACCGTCTCCCGGGTTCAGGCAATTCTCCTGGCTCAGCCTCCTGAGTAGTTGGGACTACAGGCACGTGCCACCACGCACAGCTAATTTTTGTATTTTTTAGTGGAGACAGGGTTTCAACATGTTGGCCAAGATGGTCTTGATCTCTTGACCTTGTGATCTGCCCGCCTCGGCCTCCCAAATTGCTGGGATTATAGGCGTGAGCCACTGCGCCCGGCTGCTACTTTTTATATTTTTAATAGAGACAGAGTTTTGCCATGTTGGCCAGACTGGTCTGAACTCCTGACCTCAGGTGATCTGCCCACCTTGGCCTCCCAAAGTGCTGGGATTACAGGTGTGAACCACCATGCCCAGCCAAATATATTAATTTCTAAGAGAAATGTTCCCTCTTTTTTGTGCCTTTTAGGAAAATTGCATTTTGGTGATAGAAGTTAAACTTGGCTAATTAGGCCAGGCATGGTGGTTCATGCCTATAATCCCAGCACTTTGGTAGGCTCAGACAGGCAGATCACTTGAGGCCAGGAGTTCAAGACCAGCCTGACCAACATGATGAAACCCCATCTCTACTAAAAATACAAAAATTAGTCGGGCATGGTAGTGCACGTCTGTAATCCCAGCTACTTGGGAGGCTGAGGCAGGAGAATTGCCTGAACCCAGGAGGCAGAGGTTGCAGTGAGCCAAGATCATGCCGCTGCACTCCAGCCTGGGCAACAGAGTGAGTGAGACTACATCTCAAAAACAAAACAAAACAAAAAAAATTAGGCTAATCAAACAGTTGATGTAATTCCTAGTCCCTGAACTTTGTTCAGTATAGAATAGTGTGTGGCAAAGCTTTAACTGTAAATGTGTAAAACCCTGTGCAGATTCGAGAAATGATGGAGTCCTTTGAAGGCCCTCAGCCTGCAGATGTGAGGCTGATGAAGAGGAAAACAGGTGAGAGCTTGCTTAGTTCCTGACATTCTCATTCTCTTCCCCATTCCCACCTCAGTCCCTAAAGAACATCCTGAATGCCCCAGTCTTCAAGCACATGAATTCAGAATGAAAGGTTTGCCATGGCTAAGGAATGTGACTCTTAGAAAACCATGTTAGCATCTGAGGAACTTTTTTAAACTTTGTTTTTAGGGACTTTTTTTTTCCTTAGGTAAGTAATGATTTATAAACTCCTTTTTTTTTTTTTTTTTTTTTGATAATAGTCTGTTGCATGGTTACTTTAAGCGTGGAATCAAATGGAGTGGCGTTTAGTTCAGGCGGCTTGTTCCTTGCCATGGCAAAGTATCAAGAAGATCCCCAAGTCAAGTCACATTTGTAAAGCTGCTTCCCAATTGGCTTTGTCACGCAGTGTTGAAGCAGTGGGAGAGAGATTCACCTGTTATAAAGGAACTGACTAACACAAGTATCCCGTCTATATCTGAATGCTGTCTCTAGGTGTAAGCCGTGGTTTCGCCTTCGTGGAGTTTTATCACTTGCAAGATGCTACCAGCTGGATGGAAGCCAATCAGGTTGCTTCACTCACCAAGTCTAGATATTCATGAAAATGGAACAAGTCTGTACAATTAAAAAAAAAGGTTGAAGGAGTGGTTTGTTCCAAAGGAGTGACTTTAAAAAAAAAAAAAAAGGCTTTGTATATATTAAAATTGACATTACTAGAATAAATACAATACCAAGGAGTTCATTGTATAAATTTGCTCTGCCTTTAAACATGTTTAAACATACCTACCTTCCTGGCAGGGCTTTGTTAACTACTGAATACCTGTCTGGTAATCAGTAAAACATCTTAATGTTTCCCTTTTTTCTACTTAGTTATATTCCTATTCATTATGTCCATTGAGAGTAAGCTTAGTGTATCAAACTCTCCATTTGAGAGTGAAGAGAAAATAATGAAAGTCTGTGGCAAGCATTTTTCTAAATGCCTTATTTCTGCCTGAAGACCAGCCACAAAGCCTCCTAGAGGCATAACTGCTCAGACAGGTCTTCAGGGAATATTTAAGGACCTAGTGGAATTTATGAACAATAAGTCTGATGAGATTAGCCTGGGAGTGGTGTCCTGCTGCTGTCTAATCTAGTTAGAGTGGCATTAACATTCTAATCTCCCTGAGAATGCCTTTTATAGTCTGTTCAAAGCAAATCATTGATGGTTCTTTGATATAGTATTAACTGAAGTGTTCTTCAGTTTGTCAAGATAATGTTCAGTGCTTGGCACTTATCATTTTTTGTAAGAACTCCAAGGCACGTTATTGAATGCCTTTAACCAAGTGCATTCTGGGAAGTTTGCTTGACTCATGTTGCTTTTCTGCAGCATTTTATGATTTGAGTCATCCATGAATCCATGAATAAGTGTTATATTCTTTGATTGGTAATATTGCCATTTATAACAAGACTCACTAATGAGGGTATCACTTTGAGTGACAGGTTTGTTAAGGTTTTTAAGCCTCATTTTCCTAACCCAGAAATCACAACCTGATTTTATAAAAAGTAGAGCTTCATTCATTTCGTACCATAGATACCATTCTAGTAAATCTAGAACATATACAAGGTTCATGTAAGTCCGCTTTCTTGATGCGACAGCATTGTTTGATGCACCTAGGAGTTTAAAACTCCTAAGAAACTAAAACCTATAAGACATTTAAAAGTCTTCACAATTTTAATGTATACAAAGCTATGTTACTGTGTAAGACATTACAGTTCAAATTCACTCCAGAAATAAAAGACCAGTAGGATTAGGGACTCACTGGTAGTTTGGAGTCTCCCCAGCACACATCCCTCCTAGTGGGATGATCTATTGACATATCCCCAGCTTTTTTATTTTTGCTTCTGTATATCACAGTGAGTGGATGGCCCTTCAGCTTTTTCTCTCCTGGCCAGACATGCATTCTTGACTTTAGATATTGCAGAGACAAAATTCACAGCATGTCTTAAATCTTCCAGGATTTGCAAGAACCAAATTGCTCAACAGTATGTATGTTTAGAGGGGTTAGACTTCTTTTTTAAATCCCCATATCTAACCTCCTACTTAAATCTGCTCTGAAAGTGTCAGACCACCCCCACCCTCCATCCTCCCATCCCCAAGAAAAAGAAAAAATGCTCCTGTTAAATGAAGGCTCTTTAGGGGTAGATGCTAGGTATACTCTTGGCTAGACTGATTCAGCTCAGAGTTGACTTTTTAAAGTGAAGTCCTCGTAGTCATATGGTTGACTTGAAGGATGAGGTGGTGTATGTATTAATGAGCTTTTCCTACCCCCCTGAAGAAACTTCATTGGCCTCCTGGTTACCTTGAAGAGAGTACCATCTATTTTAGTGAAAAAAACACATCTGTCACCTAGGACATGACATGGTTGCAGTTGGCAGGGGAAAAAAATCTCATTTAGCTGTTTTAAGAGTTGGTGGCATTCAGAATAGTCCCTCTTGAGAAAGAATTGTAACCAGGTTCCCTCTATAAATGAGTCCCCTCCCTTTCCCCGCAAAGCACACATCCTGAAGCAGAAGGTCAGGGTGGGGAAGGAGAAACGTAAAGGCTTTTACTTTGCATAAGGATGGGGGACTGGGGAAAAAGTGAAGCGAAGCCCAAGGACTCCATGCTAAGGGCAAAAGTAGGAGACAATCTCAGAACTGGGAGAGTTGTGTCTTCTGCTTTTTGAAGTATACTATCACACTCAGGCAGCCTGTCAATGCTGAATGTTAGGACTTCTGTCTCTGCTGGAGACACGGCCTGGTGCAAGTCAGCGTTTAGTGTTTGACAGCTTTCTCAGCACTCCCTGACTCCGTTTACCTTTACTCCGAATCCCATTCTCTTACTGCCTATCTGAAGGATTGGATGGGCAGAGTATAGGTGGCGGTGGTTGGTCCTCCCCGTATGTTGTCCATTTAATTCCAGAGCACTGATTTTTCCGAAGTGTGCTCTGCCCTGGGAAAATGGACACATGCTCCTCACAATGGGAATAACTAATTACTTCTTTTCTTACAGAAAAAGTTGGTGATTCAAGGAAAGCACATTGCAATGCATTATAGCAATCCCAGACCTAAGTTTGAAGATTGGCTTTGTAACAAGGTAAGCATATGTTCTCAAATAGACAAAACTCCTTTAGGATATTGCTGTTTTTCTATTTATTTGACTGTCCAAACAAGGATATTAATACTTAGTCACCAGTAATATTCATGCTTTGTCCTCCTCCTTGGGTCCTCCTACACTGGTACTAGATAATAGAACTGGAGGTTTTGTTTATTAAGCTGCATGGGCATCTTTCTAGGCATCGTGGCTTATGCCTGTAATCCCAGCACTTTGGGAGGCCGAGGTGGGTGGATTGCTTGAGACCAGGAGTTCAAGACCAGCCTGGCCAACGTGGCAAAACCCTGTCTCTACTAAAAATATAAAAATTAGCTGGTCATCATGGTACATGCCTGTAATCGCAGCTACTCAGAGGCTGAGGCACGAGAATCACTTAAACACAGGAAGGAGGCAGAGGTTGCAGTGAGCTGAAGTCATGCCACTGCACTCTAGCCCAGGTGACAGAGTGAGACTCTTTCTCAAAAAAAACAAAAAATGAAAAAGAGGTAAGTTCTAAGCCCCAGTGATTAAGATTTTAGGTGTGTTTCACGTTACTGTTTATTGAATTCTAGAGCTCTCAATTTTTGGTATAGTCTTTTAGCTGTATTAACCAAAACAGTTGAGAACCCCGCTAAAGTTATATACGATTTACCATTTTGAACTTTAATGTTGACATTAATATTTTGCGAGTGCTCAGATTCTGTCCCCTGTCCCATAGGGAACTAGACAGTGCTTAATTTACCTTGTGTTTATATATGTAGAATGGTCTGTATAGTGCTCTGTTATTAAAAGGAAGAACCTCACCAGTGACTTAACTGTAGAGTTTTCAAATGAACTGAACCCTTTGCTCGGCCTGATGAAAATGGGATTCTTCTTCAAAATACAACAAACTTTGTTTTTCGTGGGAGATTTTACAGTGTTAACATTCTGAATTTTCAGGTTATATCCTCATGTCTCAGCTACATAAGAATTTCTGCTTTTCTGTTAGTTACTGGGACCTACCCATGGCCCCATTGTTATTGATACTAGAAAGCCTGGCCTAATGTGAGAAATAATTACAGATAAAACTTTTTTTTTTTCAGTGCTGCCTTAACAATTTCAGGAAAAGACTAAAATGCTTCCGATGTGGAGCAGACAAGTTTGGTAAGACTGGATTCAGCTGTTTGCAATATGCATTAAAACCTGACTAATTGGGGCAGGGAGCAGTGGCTCATGCCTGTAATCCCACCACATTGCAAGGCCAAGGTGGGAAGATCACTTGAGGACAGGAGTTGAGTATCAGCCTGGCAAGAGATAGCAAGACCCTGCCTCTACAAAAAAAAAAAAAAATTTTTTTTTAATTAGCTGGGTGTGGTGGCACACACCTGTAGTCCTAGCTACTCAGGAGGCTGAAGTGAGAGGATTACTTGAGCCCAGGAGTTCAGGGCTGCAGTGAGCTATGGTCATGCCACTGCGCTCCAGCCTGGGCAACAAAGCAAGACCCTACCTCTAAAAAACAAAACAAAAATCAGATTAATAGGGTTGTTAACTGTGAGCTTGAGGAAAGTATAGATTTTAGTGTACTTAAGTAACTTGTCTGTTTTCTTTAAACATTTTGCCTGAGATTAGGTAATGCTGCTCATGATTGTGAGAGCACAGAAAGTTCTTTTGTTTTCCAGAATTAAGTCTGTTCACCTGGTTTGCATTCTATGTCTGCCTGCCTTTAGTGCAGGGGAGTGTCAGTCACACTCTTGCCCAGTTTTCACATTCTGCATTAACCATGTCAAAATTAATGATGTTTTACTATAGGCACAGATGCTTAAAAAAGAAAAAACTGATTGTTAGATGTGGTTAAAATAAAAACTTTTGGGGGTTTTAATGTATTTCTTTGGTGAAAATACATTAGTTGTTTGTCTTTAATTGGTTTACTTTCCCTTCTAGACTCTGAACAGGAAGTGCCTCCTGGAACCACAGAGTCGGTTCAGTCTGTGGATTACTACTGTGATAGTAAGTTCATATATGATCTTTTGGTCTTTATGTTAAAAATTTGCCTCAGTTGGAAATTTCTGTTCTTCTACCCTTTTTAAGGAGCAGCAGCAGCTTTGGGTTGTCTGATAAAAGATTGGGTTTTTAGAGTCTTCTCTGTGTCAGGGTGGAAAATACACTAGGAACACCACAAATGGATTTGTTTGTACTTGACCCTGTCTTGGAAAATACTGGTGGTGGGAATGCATAGGTTATGTTATTTGTCTCATTTACCCCTAGCGATCATTCTTCGGAACATAGCTCCGCACACTGTGGTGGATTCCATCATGACAGCACTGTCTCCTTATGCATCCTTAGCAGTCAATAACATCCGCCTCATAAAAGACAAACAGACCCAGCAGAACAGAGGCTTCGCATTCGTGCAGCTGTCTTCTGCAATGGTGAGGTTCTCATCGATTCTTTCCTTTTTAAAAGAAACAGCTTTAAGAGGCAAATGTGGTTCATCCAGTTTTGAAACTATGTCTGAGGCTCCT